>NC_072896.1:49347500-49972500 GCF_027943255.1 Anastrepha obliqua | reverse complement strand
TCAAACGAATGCTGCTTTCAACAAAAAAAACGACTCCAAGCAAACGACTCATAAAGTAAAGTTACAGCCCAAACTTTTGCTAACACCTCCACAATCGCCAAACCTATTAAACACTTAATGACGATTTCCTTAGGAAAGAGGTCTTGAAAGATATTATGTTGGAGGAGAGTAGAAGATTGCTGTCGAAGATACTACCAACTAGGTAAAACCTATGCCCAATGGCCTTTCTGAATTGTTGACACATCGTGAGTACCCACGATTAAAAGCGTCTATATTTTTAATTTTAATTTAATCCTTTAATTACCTAAATTTTTAATTTTAATTTTTCTTATAAATAAGCGTCGACTTTTGGAGTCTTTGATTTTGCGTTTCAAATAAAATTTAGTATTTATTTGTTAAATGTTGTGATCTAAAATGAATTATACTATTTATTTTATAAATTTATTGTCGGTATATTAGTTAAGCAAAAGAAAAAAATATTTTAATAGCTCCAAAATTTGTTTCATGTTACGTTTTCAACTATTCAGAAAGGAGCGTAGACTTATCACACTAAGTGTGTGTGCTTACACGCATGTGTTCATTTATGGCTGTGTGTATCCGCGCCGGCAACGTCGAGGTTAATACTCTCTGGGTCACATAAGAAATCAATACATCAGCACTCTATGGAAATATTACCGTGCATCTAAAATTATTAAAGCGTAATATTCAAAAAGTGCAAAAGTGTGCATGGAAGCGCTTACATACATATATACATACACATGCAAACTTATGCACACATATGTACATACGTTTAGTATCTATTGACATCGCATTGTGCTGATACAAACAGTCTTATCTAAAATTATAGTAATTTTATAAGTAACTTTTTGTGTTACCATCCATTTGCACAGTTGTTTATACGATTTGTTGCGTTTTTTTTTTTGTTTTTTGCGCTCACGTAAAATGTCGCATCTACTCGAATCTTCTTCAATGATTTAAGACGTCCGCAACGTTATCAGTTTTTGCTTTTATGAAGTTTATACAATACTCGTATATGTATGTGTGTATGTGTATGTATGTATAAGAAACACGAACCATTTCGACAGCAACTATAATACAAAGCTCTCTAAGATGCTTAGGCACTGAAGGAACAAATTCGTGATGAGGGACTTAGGGAATATAATGCGGTCAATATTTTTATTTTAGTTGTCTGTCAGTGCTGCTAGCGCTGCTACAGCTACACGCTGCTGATAATGCAATTATTCGTATCGATTGTTGTGCTTCTTACTTCTGCAGACGTCTCCTAATGTAGCTGTAGTTGTGTAAGTATTGCATTTATTACAAGAATTATGTATGTCATGAAAGTCTGGTCAAGTGACATCCGTTCTTTGAGTTTATCACTTTGGTAGCCTAATTCGAAACAAAAACGATTAGGGTCGTTACTGGCAACGGATCGGCAGAGCTGATCAAAGGTTATAAATCTATAGGATATGGTTTATATCTATACAGACATATTTTTTTACACGAACGTCATTAAAACGACATTTACAAAGCTGTTTTAATTTTAAATTCAAAATTAAATCGAAATAATTATAGACTAGGGATGTCAACTTTCAGCATTTCAGCACGGAGCCAGGGAATTTCGGGATTTTATTTTGTTCCATCGAAAAACAAAGTATACCCTACTCTCTTTTTGCATAGTCTTTTTTACATGATTTTGGAATAACACGATTCAGTAATAAATTTTTTACACGAAATTTTCGCTCGTAGTTCCTAAAATAATGCCCTATTAACAGTAGATTTGCGGACTGAAACAATTTCACTCATTTAAAATTTTATTGCTAAATATATTTATATAAAACAGTAATGTATGTATGTATGTATGTATGTATAATTGGCGCGTACACCCTTTTTGGGTGTTTGGCCGAGCTCCTCCTCCTATTTTTGGTGTGCGTCTTGATGTTGTTCCACAAATGGAGGGACCTACAGTTTCAAGCCGACTCCGAACGGCAGATATTTGTATGAGGAGCTTTTTCATGGCAGAAATACACTCAGAGGTTTGCCATTGCCTGCCGAGGGGCGTCCGCTATTAGAAAAATGTTTTTCTTAATTTTGGTGTTTCACCGATATTCGAACCAACGTTCTCTCTGTGAATTCCGAATGGTAATCACGCACCAACCCATTCAGATACGGCGGCCACGTATTATTATATAATAGTATTATTTAAATAAATGTTGGTTTTTAGTAGCATAATGAAATAGAGATAAATATAGGTTACTCCCCTCCACCGACCTCCTCATTTCGCATATTCGAACATGATATACATACATATATAGCTATTTTTACGACTATGAGCCAAATAGACTCATAAAATGATTTAACAGCTAATTTCTTTAAACAAATGAAACTTCTGGCTTATATAAAGAAAGTTCTTATCAGAATTCTAAAGAAAGCTAATGCTTGAACATTCATTAGCTGGTGTGAAAAGATGCTTTATTTACCCAACTCTTTCATAATTCCGTTTTATACATCGTGTGAACAAAACTTGTGTGAGGTGTCCACTAAGAGAGGGTGCACTGTATTATATTTTGCTTTTGATATATCGAGATGAGAGTATGCCGCTGTTATTTGGAGACCGTACCAAATAGGTCTCTCTAATCGGATTGAGAGAGTTCAGCAAGTTTTTCTTCATTTTACGCTCCTATCTTTAAACTTTTCGGCATTGATTGACATAAAAATATTCGATAACAGAAGATCTTTTCTATACTCTCTCTGTTCTCCTGTGCTGTGTCATGGAGCTGAAACATGGACGTTGAGTGAAAAATTTAAAAACAAAACTGCGAACATGTGAAAGAAAAGTTCTCAGAAAAATATTTGGTGCAGTCAAAATTACACAAGACGAATGGCGCATACGATGGAATGATGAACGTGACGAACTTATTAATGGCGAAAATGTAATACGTTACATCAAAGCGCAACGAATACGTTGGCTGGGCCACGTTATAAGAATGGGCAGTTCAAGAGCTCAAAGGAAAATACCAAGATCGAGTTGGATAGAAGACTTGGAAGTGCACGGCAACAGATAGAGTAGCATAGAGGTGTACTGTTCAGCAGGCCAAAGCTCACAAGAAGCTGTAGCGCCAAACGATGATAATGATGAAATAGGTAGATGTATAGAGATGATAACCTATGACTTTTACAACGGAATCACTGTTCCACTTCTCCAAACATAACACTCGAATTGCGAGTCAGCAATAGTACGAGTAAACCGACAACCGAGAGATTCAAATACCGCAGCGAGAAGGTGATAAACTAATGGCACCAACTCTTAAGCAGAATAGATCTGACAAATGAATAAGAATCGTACCCGGAACTAATCGACTAAATATTAGTTTATAAAGGGTGATCAATTTAGAGGTATTGGAAACAACGGGCATTCAAATTTCGGTCGGTATCTGGGGAATAACTTTAGTAACTTTTAGCATCAATCGAAGCCGGTCTATCCACAAACCATTTGGACCTTACATACCTCCACAAATTAAAGTTCAACAGAGTGATATCACACGGTCTTGGTGACCAATCCACTAGTCCGAGACGAGAGATAAATCCCTCGACGAAATTACGACACGCAGTAAATCCATTGTTTCATGGGCTGTGTGGCAAGTAGTGCCGTCTTTTTGGCACCAATTGTTGGAGAGATCACGGCCTTCAATTTCTGACATCAAAAAGTCGTCTATCATAACGCGATACCGTTCGCCATTCACTGTTATATTGGTACCAGCCTTGTCCTTGAAGAAATATGGGCCGTGATTCCACCAGTCCATAGGCTGCACCAAACGGTTGTTTTCAATGGATGTAATGATTGTTCTTGAATGGCTTCACGTTGCTCTTCACCGCAAATACGCCAATTTTGCTTATTGACGTAGCCATTAAGCCAAAAATGGGCCTCGTCGCTGAACACCATAAGGTGGCCTGAGCCACCTGTGTAATAAACGCAAGGAATTTTGTTTCTTCGAATTAATGTGCCAAACCACAATGAACTCGTTTCGTTTGAGCCAAATATTTAAGACGATTACAAATACAACCATATATGTAAACCCACATGTGGTCTCATCAGTTAATCAATTCATCACATAGCGGCCTTAATATAATGCGAACGTAAAAAATATTACCAAAAGTAGAGGCAAAAAAATAAAAATTCGCAACTACTTTAACACGCGACTCGTACGCTAGGCTTCATAGCCCGAAAAGTGGAAAAAGCAAGTAGTCGGTCTAAATATATACGAGTGTATACATATGTATATATAAGTATTATACATAAGAGACTTATATTATGATTTCATACATACATACCTATGTACATAGGTATGAGTTTGTATACGTTTTGATTTAAACTATGTGGGATAGCAACGTCAGCAACTCTAATTAGATGAAGCAACCAAGTACTCGGCTTGAACTCGTAAACATTTATTATAGGTGTGTATATAGATGAAATTGAATTTATATATAGATATAATATATATTACTTAAAAATACATATAAACACCTCCATTTATCAGCTCACAGCTGAATCAGCAGATAAACGATGAAAATTATAGGAAGGCAGAGAATTAACTTCAGAGAAGAAGTACAGTTAAAAGTAAATGAAGTAGACAATATTCAGCGCATAACTGGTTTTCATGCATTAAGAAAGCACCTGAGTTAATAAGCATGGTCAGGTTTTAGTATTCATTGGAAGTAATTCAATGAACATTAAAAATTAAAAAATCCGATGCCGCAATAGTAATTATTTTTGTTATTGTTTACTTGAGAGTTTTTTTATTTATTTTCTGCCCATCACCAATCACTACACTAAAAATACACTAGAAATTAAAGGAATTATAGGCATACGAGTGCATACATACATACATACACATACTATACTTAACCTCAAATATTCAGAGCAACGTGAGGAATCGATCTAGCCATGACAGCCCAACGGTCTGCTATACCTAATTCTTGATGGATGTGACATGTTTACTTAATTAATTACATACTTATGTAGTTAAAAAATTAAAAAACTATATTACAGCCCTGCTGCCGAATACAGTGGAGTCCCGATAATGCGAATTCTCAAAAGACCAGGAAATTTTTTACGAACTAATGAGATTTTCGAACTAGCGAAATCAAAAGAAGAAATTTTTGGAAAACAGGAACTTTTCATTTATGCTCTTATAAATTTTAATTTTTTAATAGGATAGAATGAATGGCTGCCCACGACAAAGTATCAAATTCGTTCACACAGCGGGAAACGAACCAAAAAAGGTGGAAAGAAAGAAGAAGGGGCTTTAGATTAGAGGAGGTTGATGGCCAAACGGTGGCTAATAACATTTGCGTTACCCGCTTCAAGCCACTAATAAAATTCACCAGGTGTGCAATACTTAAACCTGCATTATCCGCAGGTGTAGCAAAAAATTGAGAGCCCAGAGAGAGAGAGAGAGTCTGAATCTTGGCCTGTCGAGAGCAGAGAAGCTGAGAAGAAGCTACTGAAATCATTCCTCCTCATTATCCAGACAGCTTCTGCAGAAAGGACTCGAAGCAATCCAAATCTGACCGCATATACACTTAACCGACAATTTCCGGTAAGGATACCTACCAAATACAAGAGCTGCGGCTTTGTTAGCCTTAGAAGTTGCCTCGAGCGACCCCGATCTACCCGTGGCCAGAAAGATCTCGTGAATTTGCACGTTTACGCAAGGCCCATCTTTCCAGGAGTTGCCCACAGGCTCTCAAGGGAACCTCAATTCTCTCATTTCGCGATGAAACCATCTCTAGGGTCCCCTGTCTAGCCAGCTCATCAGCCCAGCAGTTCCTCTCTAGACCGCTGTGACCAAAAACCCAGATGAGCCTAATATCGAAGTATTCGGATTCAGGCGAAAGAGAAGTCCGGCATTCTCCGACTAATTTCAAGCACACAAACAAGGATCCCAAAGCCCTCATTGTCACTTGGCTATCAGCGTACATATTTACGTCCTTTACAGTAACTATTGGGAAATAAAAACGTAATTTTTTAACAGTTAACACTGTTTTTGGCAGTTAACACTGTATTTCCCTGAATTTCCTTCTCTCTAACCGCAAACTGAAGTTTGAGGACAAAATAGAGAAAAGAAAATATGTAACAATGCTGGTACCTCTATCTTCACGGACGACTCCAAGATGGAATCGGAAGCCGCAGCAGGTGTTTTCTCTAATTAATCCAATTTAACTGTTTCCTTAAAACTGCCAAATATTGCTAGTGTTTTTCAGGCAGAAGTCTTTGCGATCCTGCAGGTTGAGCTTGCCAGGGAGGGGTCGACTGAATTGGTCTCCTACACAGACAACTGCATCCCCTTGACTGATGTTAAAGGGGATTT
Source organism: Anastrepha obliqua (assembly GCF_027943255.1). Classification (NCBI taxonomy): domain Eukaryota; kingdom Metazoa; phylum Arthropoda; class Insecta; order Diptera; family Tephritidae; genus Anastrepha; species Anastrepha obliqua. The sequence continues at coordinate 49,966,129 of NC_072896.1, read as the reverse complement.
GCACAACTTATTTCTCAGAAAAGCGCAGATCAGATTGAGCTCCACTTCTTCGTGCATTGTTTAGAAAACATTTTGGCTTTTGCGTCCAGCACAATGACGCAGGACGCAGAAAGTTCTGGGGACTCCTCGCCATTCAATTTCCAAACACGTAGCTGCGCTTACCGTTAATTGGACGATCGGCACACACGCAGAAAAACTAAGTTTACCTTTTAATACCCATTGCAGGAGCTGTGGGGACCTTTCAGAGAAGGTGACTGCTGAGCACTTTCTCTTTAAATGTTCGGATTTGGCAGCGAGACCATTAAAGTCACTGAATGCTCCTTTTTACACAGCCTGGGGCAGTGCTCTAACCCAAATCGCATCAACCTTCTTCGTTACATCAACAGCTATGGTTAGCTTTAGTTACCTGCCCGTTGAAAGTTTCATAATGGTATCAAAGCGGTGCTTTAGTACTACTTAGGGAGTGCCAGTCTGGTACTTGAACCATTTCACGTCCCCACCTTAATGGTGAATTCTGCTTCTGTATATATGATCAGATTATCGTAATTTTCATTATCACTTTCATTATTTTTCACTAAAGCTTCATCCAAGATTGCCTCATCTTCCAACATACCAGCAGAATTTTGCTTTGCATTACTATTTATAAGAGGTTGAGCATAACAAGAACAAGTACGAGGTGACCAAACTGAATGGAAATTTTATGCATTATCTGGGTTATTCAAGGAAACATTAGCGAAAAAGTTGAGCAATATTTATTGTAGAATTTTCTAATTTCGGCGGGTTGATGTTGGCTTCTGTGGCGGCCATGTTGTTTTGATGGCGCTTGTCAAAACTGTTGTTTACTACCCAATCACTCCTGTCAAATCACCATCATCAGCCATTGCAAGTGATAAAGCTTCAATCTGAATGATTTGAAGGCGAGTACTTATGTATGATTATCACTCGCGGAAGTGCCGTTATTGCAAGTGTCCAAGATTGTGCGGTTTGACCCCGCTAAACTTTTTCTTTAAATGTTCTCTGAAGACGCAGGTTTGTGCGGATTTTAATTTTCAATGACGTAGTTTCAATAAAATGTATTATACTTTTTGATTAAAAGTTATATTTATAGTAGCCTAATACGAATATAGTGAAGCTATTTAGTAAGTGCACATGTCCGTACAAAGTCGAATGCCCACTTACGTCGAGCAGCGAAATGCTTGTGACAAAACTCATTCGAAAAATTATTGAAACACATCACTAGAGTAGTCAGCACATCACTAAAAAAAAGTTGATTTTGGTTGCGACTGTTTTTATGGAATTTTCTGAAAGGTAAGTGGTTGTGTTCAAATGTACAGCAAAATAATAGAAAAAGATTTTTCTAATAGCGGTCGCGATTGGCAGGCAATGGCAGAGTTCCAAGTGTATTTCTGCCATGAAAAAGCTCCTAATAAAAAATATCTGCCGTTCGGAGTCGGTTTGAAACTGTAGGTCCCTCCATTTGTGGAACAACATCAAGACTCACGCCACGAAAAGGAAGAGGAGCTCGGCCAAACTCCCAGAAAGGGTGTACATACCAATTATATGTATATATAGAAGTATAGAAGTATATATAAAAGTTATTCAACAACAAAATTCAAATTCGGATGATTAATTTTGAGTTAAGACAAGCCGTAAGCGGATAGCCATGCAACTGCACCTTCACCTAATATTGTGATTTTTATTAATTATATTATTGTACTTTTTCAATTTAAAAAATAAAAGAAAAAATTATAAATGTATGCATTCTTAAATTCATAAATATATGTGTAAAAGTCAAGAAGCCTACACGCTGTCAAAAACAAAAACTGGTTTGTAAACCGGAACAAAAATGTTTTACTCCGACCTTCGTATATTTTCGCACTTAGTTCATGAGCGCACAACACCTGATGACTTTCTGAAGTCAACTCACACGTCATATTCGGACATGTGTCAACAATCAAGAACAGAACAGAAGCAATTGATAAATTTAATGAAAAAACAAGATACTTGAAAGTACAAAAAAAAAGATATTTGCTAAGTTTCAACGAAACCTTTTGGATAAATACAGCAGAAAATGCCCACAGCACATTTGAAGCCAAATGCGACATAAAATAATCAGATAGAAGAAAAATTATAAAAACCGCAAATATGATATAAAAATAATTATTCTTAAGTAGTAAAAGAGAGAAAAATAAAATAAACCTTGACGTGCATAGCATTCAGTCTGCCTGCGAATTTCTTTGTTGACACTAAGCGTTTGTTATGAGAGAAATAACGGGTATTTTAAGGCGTTCATACATAGTTTTCTACAGAATACTTTTTCAAATCATAGGGGATTAAAAATTGCGTTTTAATTTTTCTATTAACAATGTACGCCCACTCCAAATTACAGTCGCGCCCAACTTTAGTGTTACGAGTTTTGTGATATTTGATATTCGATATTCGAAAAACCCCATAGGAATTCCACAAAACTCAATTACAATGCCACAAAATTACTATTTATAGAAATTCGCAGCTCATTTTTTATTGGAGAATGATGTAGAACTTTGAAGGGTGGCCATACCGCGATTTCGGAATATTTTTTCTTAAATTCATTGAGCGGTCGGTAAACGATAACCGATCAGGGATAAATACAATTTTTTTATATATGAAATGTTTGTGCCTTCCTTGAAATCGAAGGTGCGTTCCATAAAGTCTTTCATTTGGGTATATGTAAGACGCTAAAGAACAGAAAAGGGCTAAGACCTGTATGCAGATGAATAGCTGAAACTGCTACTGCAGACAATATCATCTAACTTCATACCCGTCATTAGAGCATGCAGTTAGAGACATTCAAAATTCAATGTCACGACAAACAAAGGTTTTGAAAATTCAACGACATGCGCAAGAAGAAGCTTGTAATTTAAGATGCTATGATTTTTAGTTTTAGAAAAAAATCGCGATATCACGTAACCTTTGGACTTTTAAGTTAAAATATCCCACAGGCGGACTGAGGCAGATCCGCAGTCGAAACGTAGCAGTCGTATATCACCAACGAAATTTCAGATTTTTTCCTAAATAAGCCGTTGTCATGGCCGCGGTTACGTCAACCAATCAGCTAATTCTTTCAAATTCGCTAAGAGCCGGTTAACAGTCTGATCTTAGCCTCACCTCTAAAAATCTTTTCACTGTGAGCACCCGCTAGATTCACCGCTCGGCTCACGCTTCTCCTCTAAGAGAGTACAGCTCAACCAAAAGAGCAGCGTGAGGAAATGTGGCTGCTACCCGACCAAGATTACCGAAGACGTAATAGTGTGGCTAAAAATCAACAAAGTTGAGAAATCCGGCGGTGAAAGGCTAAAGCTCACCGTCTATGAACTGATTGGACCCTCAGTATGGCTTTAGAGCTGGTAAATCCACCATAAATTTTCAGCTAAGATGACTCTTTATGATAGAGTATAAGATCTAGTCATCCAAAGCAAAATTGTGAGAGTAACTTTGACTGTTACGTGGCAGAAAAGGCGACAGAAAAATTAAAGTGAGGTTAGTTGAAAAAAATGAACAGTTGGGTGGTATTTTTCGTACATGACTAACACAATCACCGTTTTGCCGACCTCTGTTGTAAACAAACCGCTGTCATATTCTTTGTTACGTCAGCAAATCAACTGATTCCTTCAAAATCACCGAGAATCGATTAACGGCTTGATGTTGGCCACATATTCTTTATTTTCTCCACCCTCGGTTTTCAAAATACTCCAAATCTTGGAGAATATTCAACAACAAAAAATTGGCACACCATCTCTTTTTTGACTTCAAAGCCACTTTAACAGTCTGAAAAAGAGTTAACTAAACACGATGTCTAAAATTGGCATTCAACTAATACGGTGGTGTAAAATTCCTATCAGAATATGTGAACACCAGCTTCGTCACAATTGAGAAAGACCTCTGCGGGATTTTTGATATCAAATGAGGGTTTGGAGAGGGTGACTTCTTCGAGCTGCAAAACTAAGTCACTCACTATTGATACCGTCTAGATTTATATGCATATATATTTATAGAATTTACGCTAACACCCTTTGTTGGGTGCTTGGCCGAGCTCCTCCTTCTATTTGCGGTGTGCGCCTTAATGTTTTCCAAGGCCTTTTACCGACTCCGAACGGCAGGGGATTTTTTACAAGGGGCCTTTTCATGGCAGAAATGCACTCGGAGATTTGCCATAGTCTGTGGAGCGAGTACCATTAGAAAAAACTTTGTCAATTGGTGTGCCCGGTGTATCGAACCTGTGCACTTTCGAATGGTAGCCACACACCAGTCCATTCAGCTACGGCGGTCATCTAGAGTTAAATGAGAAATATTCGAAGTATCTCCTGTCATCAGACAAACAGTCCGCGCACTCGCATCTCGGTACTCAAGTTTCGAGGTGACAATTATAATTGAAGTAGTCGCAACTATCTGGAAAATTAACGCACATTGTCATTGGCGCCCGCGCTTAAAATTGAGCTCTGAATTATATGAGCTTTATAACGAAATGACGCAGGCTATGTCATATCATACAAATTCATACTGAAAACCTGCGCGAAAGTATTCGATGCAATATCTACTGGTGGTGGCGGAGAAACAGGAAGGCCTTCTCTGCCTATGTCGATACTGTTAAACTGTTACAAACCAGTTTGCTTGGGTTACTGGGCGATTTGCATAGAATTAAAACTAATAAATTAGCTCAAGTTGCCATTTTTCTTAGCGCACCCATGTGGATATGCATAAAATGCATATATATGTACTTGTACGAATGTAGGAATGAACTTACATCTAAAATAAAGAATAGGTGGCACCGCCATCACCCATAGCAAGATGTCTCACTTCATATTGAATAATTTCAATGGCAGTAATTGTGCGATAAATTCTTATTACAACCATCAATGTCATGGAATGGTTGTTATTGAGGGGCTCGCTGATGATTTTCTATGTTTTTTCTCGCACGCCAACTCTGGCTAAGCACTTCACCATTCACTAAGAGGAGATTAAGCACACTATTTAATATTTCGCTTTATAACTTTTGAATTTTAAGATAATGAACATTGACATTTTTACGAAAAGTTACATTTTAACGGTAGTATGTTTTATAAACAGTAAAAATAGATTTTACTAAAAACTGTTTGATAACTTTAAAGGAAATACCCGGAGTCGTGATGACATGTTAGCAACAATTTCCGCATTTATCAAAACTTCTTCCAGGGTACAAAAAACTCGAGCTTTTAGCCTTTAAAAATTATCTAATCTATGGGGATGTAGAGCAATAAGAAATAGCCAAGATGTTTTTCCCCAAATTCCTACAGTTTTTTCCTCCTCCGAATGGGATATGGCTTTTTATAAATAACTTTTTCATGGCAGAAATACACTTAGAGGTTCACCATTGCTTGCCGAGGGACGACCGCTCATTTTGCTGTTTCATGCCCGAAGATTCGAACCTGTACACTCACTTCCGAATGGTAGTAATGCACCAACCCATTCAGTTACAGCGGCCGCTTTTGGGCAATGTTTTCCTAAATTTCCACTGGAAAGTGAATCTTTGAAAAAAAAGTTCTTTTGGGGTGCGTACAATAACTCGGAATAGAAAACGAATTTTTACTATTCACTAATATGCAATTGTAAGATTAAAAATTATTAACAGGACTCGCAAGGATACCTGGAGAGCTATATGAAAAGGTACGGTACAAAGATTGGTCCAGGTAGTTAGGTCAAATGGTTGAAGTGCCACTCTGGCACTCTCAAAGTAGCACTACGCGCCGTTCTGATACCACTTTGAGACCTCCAACGGGCAGATATCTACAGCCAACCAGAGCTATTAATCTTTATTACATCAGGTTGATGGAGTTTAGTTGTCGAAGAAAGGAGCATTCAGTGACCTTAATCGTCTAGCTGCCATTTACAGAGAAAGTGCTCACTGTATCCTTCTCTGAAAGGTACGCGCAGCTTCTGCAATGGAGATTATATGGTAAACCTGCTTTTCCGTGTGTGCGCCGATCGTGCAATGACTGGTAAACATACTCGTATGTAGCTACGAGTTTGGAAATTGAATGGAGTGTAGTCCGTAGAACTTTTTGCGTCTTGAGTCTATTGTACTAAGGCCAAAGGGTTTTCGAAATAGCTTACTCCGAAAAGCCTGCTCCAGTATTTAACTATTGCGTACATGGACTTCAAAAATTAAAAATTTTAGAAAATGCTTTAATGCGAGCAGGTATAGAAGTCCGGCCTGAAGCAACAGCTGCTCAAATACTCATAATAGAAAATTTTCCAATCTATCAGAAGTTTTAATACAATATTCTTGAGATATTAAGCATTAATTTGAAAAATTTGGGAAGTTGGGCTTTAGAGTCGCTTGAATCCAATCGACTAATCACCAGATATGAAAACGAGCATCAAACAAAAACTCGCTCGTAATTGTCGGGAAGCCAATGCATAAGAAGAGAACGACAATTGGATGCGTATTTTGGAGTGGTGGCATCATTGGTCCATGTTTTTGTTCTAAAATTCTGCTGGATATTCCATTTGCATCAAAGGTGAGCACTTCAGAACAATAAATATCGACTTGTTTGCGGGGTAAGTTCCATAATCGTGCTTAAAAATCGATTTTATGTATAGAAGCCAAGAATATTAGATTACAAGGCTTGGCCAACCGAAGCAAAATTGTGAGAATAACGTCGGCTGTCACGTTATCGGAGATTCGGCGGAATTCACATCCAATCAGACGCTGTTCAACGCAACGAAGTGAAATGAGCGGAACCTGCATTAATTGTAACCATAACCCTGGATGCGTCAGCAACTCAGCTGATTCCTTCAGAATCGCTGGAACCCGATTAATGGTCTGATGTTGGCCACTCTTGTGATTATCTGGCAGTTGTTAGTAGAGCTTCTTCTCTAATTTGTGATGTCCGTCTCTAAAGTTGTTTGTTATTAAACCGTAGAAGGCTTAGTTAAAAGGTAAATGCTAAAACCATAATGAGTACCCAGGACTTACTACCGAAGTGCAAGGCAAAACTCTACTCGGGTACGGCGGTGGCAATGAACGTGTTAATAAAGTAAACATCTACTTAAGGGGGGGGTAGGGTCACAAAATCGAAATTTTTTTTCTTCACTCATCTTATAGTAAATCATTTCAAGAATGTTGTGTCAAAATTTTAAGTGGATCGGAGCAGAACTCTCAAAGTTATAGCCTTTGTAGGCACTCTACCTCGAATGCGGAGCATCGATAATTTCTCAGAGTCATTTTTTCAAACGCGTTTTTCCCGAAACGACTTCTTAAAAGTCGGTGCCAATCACAACTCCGAAACTATTCAACCGATTCTTTTCAAATTTGGCACACGTTTTCTAAATCAAAAATACCTCCCCCCTACACTGTTTTTTTTTTATTTTTTGTTTTTTAAGTTTGTTTTTCACTTACAAATATGGCGAAATTTTTCGCCAAAAATTCTCGTTTTACGTTTTTTTGCCACCAAAACTACAAAAATGAAAAAAAAAAAATTTATTAATGTAGGGGGGAGCATTACGTCATACTTTAACTGAAAAATTCGACTTTTTTAGTTTCAGATGATTCTACGACGAATGCCGATTGGCACCGCAGAGCACCTCTCGAAAAACATATCTCCAAAAAAACTCTGTCATGGGCTTATTTGTCAATATTTTATTATTAATATTTTTTAAAAACTTATTGAAAAGATGTACAATAACATGTAACTGATTTTATTAAAGTATCTTAAGCCATATTTCTGTAAAAAATTCACAAAAAAAGTGTTTTTTTTTAGCGCTAAACCCTACCTCCCCCTTAATTACTTGTTACTCAGTGAAAAGCCCTCATGTCTGTACATTTAACTTCTAATCTATTTATGTTAGATTCGGAGAACTTATTACTATTCAAATATCTTTTATTGTGCATACGAGTATAATTTGTTATGGAGAAAACGCGCCCATCTTAATTGATGTGCACTTGACTTAATTGCCGATATGTATGTATGTACGAGGTTTAAGATAATTCTACGCAAATTCTGGGAAAAAATGGATTTTCAGAAAAGTCGGATTGTAATTGCATATATGACACATATATGTGTACTCATATGTACGTATGTATGTTTGTGTGAAGTTATTTAAAAATAATAGTTTTCAAATGAGTTTAAATAATTTAAAAAAAATACTTTTTTACTGTCTGCTATCAGAATTGGCTTTATTAACAACCCAATTGGTGAACCGTACGAAAAATTAATACGCAACTGACAGAGATGCCAACGGAATGGAGGCAAAAAATATACTATCGGAGCTACGAAGAAGGTTTTATCCTATATTCTCCATGAGTTCTGGAGAAAGAAAGGACAAAGGTAATAAATACTAAATCACGACACACAGGTCATCTTAGCAGCATGCCTTTTACTTCTACGAAATAGTAGCTAATCGATGTTTATTCGTCTAAACTTCTAGCTGGAGTAAACTAGGTTAGGCTATGCGAATTAGAATCGCTCACCCAAGCTCAGCAATGCAACTGCAGAGATTCGCAGCTTTATCTGCATTTTGAAGTGGTGGCACCATTGGCAAATTTGTTTCGCAAATACTTCTCCATATTCCACTTAGATTAAGATATAAACTTGGTTTTAGCATCTTTTGCATACTAAGTTCGGTAATCACCGCCTAGGAGCTGCAATTTTATCCTATTGAACTCTATTTTGTTTGATGGATGCCATTAAAGATCGCAACTTCAGAAATAATGAGATAAAACTCACAGTCCACAAGCGTTTGGAAAATTGGATTGGCAGGATACACTACAACAAAGCCAGCCGAGTAAGACACATGAAAATGTAATCGTGTGCAAGAAATAATGAGTATTTCTGTACTATTTAATAAAGTCATAATGTACTATGTGGAACTAAAATAGATGGAGTTTTCTGAATTTTTTTTTAAAGAGGATTGTACCCGTATTTGTATCACCCTGTTAATACATACATACAAATGTCACATGCGAGACACTATAAGATGTACTCGTACAACAATAAATGTTAGATATAATCTAATTACAAATATTTTCTTCAAATAATTTACATGGAAATAATGAAATTTATTTATTGTCTTGCGCTTATGTACATATCCTATAAAAAAATGTGTTTAATTGCATATGTATGTACATACTCACCTAGGTATGCATGAATTAATATTGCCTAAGCTCTATAAACAGATTTCCAAGTTTACTTAATAACAAACAAGAAAAAGCAATAATACAGAAATTGGGTATGTATATAAATGCCCTGTAGGAAAAACCAGCACTAGTTCAAAAACTTGCAAATTTAGAAAACTACACAACAACATTTCTGCAAATGCCAATCAATCTCGCATACATCTTTTCCAACAATACTCCAGAAAGTGTTAAGCATATCTAAGCTCAAATAACTGTAGAAAAAAATTCTGTGAAATGTCAAATGCGCCTTCAAATATTTTTAAATAATTTGTAAAATACACCCGCGGTACATTAGATGTATGTACCCTTATATTGAAGTAAATGTTTGCAATCTCCGAAGTTTATTTGGCACTTTCTGGAATATGTCTTATAGATTCCATTAATTTGTTGGTTAAAGTGGCGATTCATTCAGAATCCAATTACCGCTTCGAAGCAATTTTGTTGCCACATCCTCACTATCAACTTGTTTAACAGTTATTTACATCACGATTATATCCTGTCTGCCCGGTTTAAGAACCTCATTAGGTTGTTGACATCTAAGCCAAAAGTTGTTCGAGCCTCTCGAACAGTGGTTTGCCCAGGCTCGGCATTATCTCCTTCTATAAGGCAGGGCATTCACAGAGAAAACGGAAAATCGTTTTCTTTTTCTCAGGTTGTTTCCACTTGTGGCAGTATGTGTTGTGAAGGAGGCCCATTTTGACTGCTTGTTCCCCGTCAAACTCCGATGGGACACGTTTCATGTTTATCAATGTTGACGTTTGCTTGAGGCTGTAGGCGGGCCATAACGTTTTGCTAATTTTGCATGTCGTTTGGTCTATTCTTGATTGCACTCAATGGTGAGAATACTATTTCTGCAAGAGCGTTATCCATGGCAGATCCCCGTCTTGGCAGTTCGTCTACTTTTTCGTTACCTTCAATATTCCGATGTCCCGGGACCACAGATTAAGGTAATTTTATGGTTTTGCACTGAACGCGGTAAGGCTATTCTTACTTTGATACACCAGTTTCGGAGGTTGTTGTAGCCTAATTCAATGTCTGGATTATAACTTGGCTATCCGAAAGAATCGAAAGAAAGGAGTGCCTTACTCTACTCATCCTGAGATGGAATGTGAGTGCCATAGTTTCTATCGAATGCCACCGTCGTGATGGTATGGTCAGTCCACTCCGAGGTTTAGTGAGCTTGTCGCAATAATAGATTGGCATGACAATAAGTTTTTTTCCTTCCTTCCTTCCTTCTTGATTTCATTCGGATCCATTTCATTTCGGTGAAAGATGTGCAATCTTAATTAATAGCGACCTGTCAGAAAACCTACTACTTTTCTGATGTATACTTTACGCACCTTTTTGTAAGTAAATGGTCGTATAAGTCTTTGGCTTGACGGAGTTTTCGTGTGACTTCCCAATGGGTAATTCTTTGAGTATTTTCCCAACTATTTACCCTGCATTTAGCTTCTGCCCAGTTGATACCGCAGTATGGTTCTGGACCATGAAAATCTGATACCGACGCCGCCCTAGCGAGTTCATCAACAATTTGATTACCTTTCATTCCAGAGTGACCCGGAATCCAGCAAAGTACAATTTTATTTGTTGCACTAAATTGATTTATGTGGGTTGTTAAGGCGTCTTTACACTAGTTTCAATTCCACAGAATATGAAGCTTTACTGTCCGAGTGTTTAGCTAAGTTGCCACTCATATGATTTATTCTCACACAGATTGAAACTGCTTGAATTTTGGCCTGGAAGACGCTAGGCCATTTGCCCATTGGTTCGGAAATTTTCGTGCTTAAACCATATATTCCTGCACCGGTTCCAGTATTTGCTATCGAACCGTCTGTGAACCATTCGAAACTTCTAGCATCGAGCCAAGATACTTCCAGTTCCGATTCATCGCGGTCTGAGAATATGATTTAAGCCCTATGGCTAAAAATACATTTTGGAATCATATATGCAGTCTGTTAGTGATCAGATTATATTTGTTTTTATCCGGTATCTCTGTTATGATACTTTTATCACCAAAATTAGGAAGATCTTTCCCAAGTAAGATTTGCATTTTTAATGCACTTCTGGCCGAGCATTCGCTTCTATAGCAATAGTGGGACATGGCTTGCAGGCTTGCCTTGAATATGTTCTAAATAAATGTAAAGATGCGTAGAGATAATTTTAAAGACTTATATAATCCAATATATTTTTTACGTGGCCATTTAGTCGCATAACATTTCATTAAAAAAAAAATACGTACAAAGCATTCTTTGCATTTTCAAGCAAAAGAAAAAAGTGTATTAAAGGAAAAATCAAAAAATGTTCGGTAATTCAATCGATTCGCTGCCCTTACTAAAAATGTTAATGTTAAAATGTTGGCGAATTAGAAGAAAACATTTCTCTTTTGATTTTAATGTTAATAATAAGGTTGCTACAACATAGATTTCGCATAAATGAAAATATATCTGTCAGAACATCAATGTGGCAATTCATTGCTTGCGATAAACCTTATGCCATAAGCTCTGATATTTATCGCGTAAGGTCTGCGATGAGCGGCCTCTATTTGCATTACCTCGCACGACCTGATTTGCAGGGGTAAGGGCAAAGGTAAAGGTGCTAAGTAGATAAGGAAAATGATATAGATAAAGATAAAAATAAGGAGAACTACGAACGAGATAAAATAAAAACAGAGATCGAAATAAAAACAGACATATGTAGATCGCTTACATAGATATGCGAAGAAACAGGAAATAATCATTATTCTGAAGTCACTGGTGGGAGAACTAAGTCGCAAGCTGATAACTTTCTGCACGGCATGAATATGGCTGCCCACAAGTACATAAATATGTACTTACATACATACATACATACATACATACACATATTCATGCTTTTTTTATGCACATTTGGAAATTATCTCTGCCGTTGCCGTCAGTGAGTTCAACAACAATTGCTGGAGTAATATCAAAAACTACTTTTACGAATTAATATTTCAATCTCATATCTAGTCCACCTACACTGTTGGATGCTTATGTATTCCCTCATACACATTTATATAGACGAATGAAAACAAAAACGAACAAAATGAATAAGATAATTCAGCACCTAAAGAACTCGTTTGAAATAAATCTTATTTTTTCTTCTTACGCAAGTGTAGTAGGTATGTAAAAATAGTACTGTAGAATCACGCGTACTTCCTTGAAAGTGCCCATTTGCATTTTACGGAGCCTCCAAGCGAAGGGAGGAGGACGACTGCTGCCAAAAAAATATTTTAATTTTTTAACCTCACTTCCTTCAGACTTCCTGGATTCGAATCTACGTGACGTCTCAAAATACATGTCAAAGCTCATGGAGTAGTCCGAACGCTTAAAACACTTGAGCTTAAAGCTCTTCATTCCAATCTTATTAAATCGAAAACTTTAATCGCAAATATTTTAGGGAAGCGGACTGGAACTATGGCATTTTGAAACATGTAGAAACTGTGGAGAGGCAGAAGGTTATGTTCTCTCATAATCTTTAGGTCGGACAGAGTGCTAAAAAATGGGCCACCGTTCAGTTCGGCACATTTTATTTTCTTCTGAAGGCAGCAGGCAATGAATTTGTTGCCAATATATGTATGTATGTACGAGAATGTATGTATGTATCTACAAAATTTGTATTTTCATGCGAGCAAATACAGGGTCCGGCACTCGAAGTGGAACCAACTTCAGACCGCTCGCGCAGGTGATGCACAGGAATCTGCTGTCTGTTAATTGGCTAAAGGACAGCCCAGAGTATTGTTTACAAGCGCGTGGAAGCATTTTGCCGAGAGTAAACGCGAAAAAAGAAAATCAGTAATGGATTTCAAACGTAATAGTGTGATTGCATTCTATTTGACTGGAAAATCACAACCAGCACCTGTTCGTGAGCTCGAGCACCTTAAAGTAAATAAAGTTTTTGTTTATCGCAGCATTACTCATTACAATGATACTGGTAGCATCGCGAAACGTCATGGAGGTGGTCATTAAAAGACTGCAACGTCACAAAGTGAACCAAGAATGACTAACAAACAAGGTTTCGAACTTCATAACGTACTCACAATAGCTCTCAAATTCACCAAACGCGAATCTGATGGATTATTCCCTTTGGATCATTTTGGAGAGCAAGATCCGAACTAAAGAATCACCAGCCTCGAGACGCTGAAAAAAGCCGTTGTCCGCGAGTGGGCCAAAATACCTGCAAGTCATATTCTGGCAGTTTGCGATTCGTTTCTGGATCGTCTCAAGGCCATAGTCAAGGAAAAGGGGGTCATATCGATGGTTCTTAATTTTGTATCATATTATTTTCACACATTTTTTACTTTGAATTGTAATTTTCCATACTAATTGTATGGACTTTTTAATTGGTTACACTTCGAGTACCGGACCCTGTGCAACCAAAAGTCAATTCATCAAATCATTCAGACTGAAAATCAAAATCAGATTGATCCCTACAAGAAGTTTTCAGCATGATTCAATAATAAAAAGTTGTGTAAAGTTTAACAACTCATTTCGGATGTTACTCAATCCATTGATTGAATTTGGAAGTTAGGAAAATATCTGCATACATCAGTTTATCGCCTTTTTGGAAAGAATAATTGTATGTTTTTTATGAATGACATTTAATTATTTATATTTTTAATTTAACCATTCTCGTGGACTTGCTACATGCATATATGTATGTATGTATATTAGTTAGAGTATCAACACAAGTGAACGATCAACTTCAATTTTCGTATTATGTATCCGGTAATGTACTCAAGGGCATCTTTGAGTAAGCTATCAAAACCGACGTCCTAATTTAATGTGTCGTTGGCGGACAGAAACTCTTAGAAAACTACCTTATCTGCTGTTAGGAAACTTAGTAGATTATGTAAAGAAATATCATTGAGGCGGAGCCACTCAGTTTCGTTGGCCTCAACAGTGCCACGATCAATTATGATTGAAGTGTTTCGTGCTGTTAATAGAATTAACGATCGTTTAGCAAATGAGTAATCTATGCATTAATTCGCCTGATAGATATCTTCGTAATCTATATTTGAACTCCATGGGGGTGGGATTGGCATACAGACCGCCTTTGGTACGCCAGTACATTTCGATTTAGTCGATACGTCAGAATGTACTGAAGACAGTAATTTTCTTGCAAATAAGCAAGCACTTGTTGCTTACTTGTATGTCCAATGTTAGAAGGCAATATTGAATTTCGTCCATAAGCGCGTGTTTGATTGTGTAAATCACCCATTTTGCTAATAATTACGTTAGTCCAAGGGCTTTCTTGCAGCAACAGTTTGAAAATGAGAAAAAATTGTGGTGAAAAAATCGAGTCAAACGTTTATTGCATCAATAAGCTCTGCCGTTTCCATGGGCTGATAAATTTTTTGTGGCACAAAACACAGCTTACTTTAGGTATGGCATCTTTAAAAAAATTTACTCCGAAGATTGTTAAGAAAAATGTAGGGTTTTGAAAGTTTTCCTTTATTGTACTTTTAAGACACATTAAAAGATGCAAAAGTCAAAACAAATTAAAAAAACAGAATTGTCTGATAACTTTTTTAGCAAAAGTTTTCATTTCTATGTATGTATTTGAGTACTTTTTCTTTAGCGTTTGCTCTGAAATAAAAAGTGGCTTTTCCAGGAGCACATCACGGATTTATTAAGTTGCTTAAGATGGCTGACACAGGGTGAAAATTATACATCTTACATGACCTTTAATTATTGCATCATGAGCTTTCAGCACATTTTCGTTACGCTCTGAAAAATTGAGAGCAGAGAAATTGCGTGTAAAATTAGCAACAAAAGTTTGACAAATCAAAATAGATTAGATAGATAGATAGGATTGTGTGAGCTAATTAATCTGCCTGCTGCGCTCTAAGGAACTGAATATCGATGAGAATTTTGACTCTTGATTATAGACGTGCACGTTAAGACAATTAGAGTATTTTCGATTCTACAGCCGTTTTAGCAGGTAGATTCAAATTCGTCGCGCGGCCACTCTCAAAACTGTAAACTCAATTACCTGAAAACTACTTTTTTCTGTCTGGTGTTGTTAAAACGTACTAGAATCATATTATTATTTCAATTCTTTTGTATTTTTTAATTAAAAAACTGTACCCGATTTTTAGTGTCAAATTCAAAACAGCGCCATTTTCTCAATTTTTTTTTTATTCTAGTACAGAACATATGTAGCTACTGTCATATTGATTAATAGTTTTTTTGGTTTTTGTGTTTCAGATGAATAGAAGAGACAAAATGGACAACAGCGTCCAGGTCCAATTTTTCGGGAGGATCAACTTCAGCGCCATTTTTCAAATTATTAAAATTAAAAAACAAAAAAATTATTTTTGTATGTAAAGAAGTTAAATAAAAAGCTGATGGCCTAGCCGCTAATGCTTTTTAATTCATTGTGATTGTAATTCATTACTTTTCCAATTTTTAAATAAAAAAAAAAAAAAATAAAAAAAGCCTAAAAAATTTAAATATCGTTTTTCATTGTATTTGTTAAAAAGATATTCCTGAAAATACCCTACATTTTCGAGCTAGTTAAAGACTTGCCTGTCTTTGAAAAATATATACAAATTTATTTTTATGAATTTAATATTAGGGTAGTACTTAATACTAGGTTAATAATGGACTGACTGCCAATATATTTGACAGTCGTTTTTATACCTATACCTCATCTTACTGTTTTAGGTACTCGACTTGTGCATATATTAGTTTCTTTGTTTGCTGTTTATCTTTTGTCATTCTTAAAATACATATGTACATATATTTGGATTTGTTCAGCCCTGCACGATTACACTTAGAATTCACTTAACTATTTTTATTTATTATTTGTAAATGAAATCATTCCTTAACCAGCTTTAGACCACCGGGACCCCTTAAGCTACTCATTTCTGGAGGTTTTTGAGTTTCAGTTTGAGGTGAACTGATAAGTAGAGTTTTTTCATTTATTTGGTTCTATATCATCAAGGTTGGACTGCAAGTAAATTTACTTACAGAAAATTTAACACAAAAATTATTACAAATACATGTGTTCTGAAATTAGAAAGAACAAACTACAAGCATTTCATAGCAAGAATTAAAAACAAAAATTTATACTATAAACATTTGTAATCTTCCACAAATACTAAACATCTTATTCTTATCAAGTATTTGTTTACGCTTACAATGGATTTGAAATATGATCGAATAATGTTCTTATGTACTTATGTACCTATGTACATATGCATGCGTATGTTTTTATATTATATATATATGTATATATAGTTACACATATACAAATTTTATTTTATTTCCACAATTATAAGTTCATTTGTTTATTTTTCGGGGTCGACCAGACCTGGTGCTACCACATCAAATCTGATAATAACAGCGCAGCGAACATTTCAAAATATGTAGCTGTGATGAGTACTTACTACATTCCTTTTAATTTTTGATGCTGTTTATTTTTATATACATACATACAAGCATGCATACATTTTCAATAATACGCATCTAAAACCTGTTTGGGGAAAGAGAAATCCATTCTTTTCTTGGTATATGGCTGTACTATGGATTGCAGGATTCAAAAAGAAGCTCGAGTTTTGGGTGCAACACCAATTAATACCAAAAAAAACATAATGGCTCGAATTTCCATCTGCGAAGCCTTGGCCAAACGGGATGAAATCGACCCATTTCTTAAACGGATGGTGACTAGGGATGAGAAAAGGATCACATACGAGAATATTGTGCTCAAACGATCGTGGTCAGAACGTGATGAAGCAGCTCAAACGGTAGCCAAGACAGGACTAGCGGCCAGGAAGGTGTATTTGGTGAGACTTGAAATAATCTTTTATTATGAGTTGCTTCCATATGGCCGCCAAACACTAAATTCAGATCTCTATTGTCAACAACTGGACCGTTCGAAGCTAGCGATTGGCCAGAAATGGTTGGAATTGACCAACAGATACCGCACACATCTGCATTGTCCTGATGGGACATTGTGGAACTTTGTGTACTAACACATCTGTACTGACTCGCCAAAAACTCCGGGAGCTTAGTTGGGAAGTTTTAATGCATCCACCATATAGTCCGGACGTGGCACCAAGCGATTATCACCTTTCTCTCATTGCAAAACTTCCTGAGTGATAAGAACCTGTGAAACCTGCAAATCTCATTAATTTCATTCCGTCTAATAATACTTATACTCTTCTATCAAGTGAGATGATTTTTCATGAAAGATATTTTTTAAAACAAAATTTATGTATAAATAAAAAATAGTTTAAAAAAACTAAAAAACGCGCTTTTATTGCTAATCGAACTAAAAAGTCGAAAATAAATTTTAATGACAAAGGGACCTATAATGAAGTAATAGCAAATCGAACGATCAGTCATAGTCAACTACCTCAGAACAGAATTATAACAAAAATTAAGATACAAATAGAGTAATTCAAATTAGCGTTAAAAGCGTGGGATGCTTGATATAGTAAATATTACAATCATTCTATTGGCAACTACCTATGTACAGAGGGTTATGAAAGTGAAACAAAATGCATCCCACGCTTTTAACTCTAATTTGAATTACTGTGCTTTTTAGTTTTTTTTTAACTATTTTTTATTTTTAGTATATGTAGGTGTTTACGAGTAATATACTATTACACAACCGCACACTAAATACTAACCTCAATGGTGGTGTGGAAACTAAAAATTCCCAATTTTTGTTTAAAAAAATACTCAATTCAGTTTCTACCGGTGTGGCAATTGTGGCAAATGTTATAAAAAATGCACATTTTTCAGCGCTCTCACGAGAAAAAGAGTTTTCCATCTAGTCATCTATGTTGTGTGTTCCGAGTCGATCAGATTTTTAGAACCCAGTGAAAATTAAGCTCAAAGATTCCGTTACATTCATTCATACGTACAACCCGACCTAATAAAAGTGTGTTAAAAACAAGAATTTTTGAGGTATTTTTTTAAATGGACCCATCTCACGTACGTCCCAATACTTTTCCGGCAGTCTTATAATATTAAAATTTTATAATTTCGTTGAAAGAAAGCAACTTTTTTGGTGAGGCACCCTAAAGTGCATAGTAATTTCACGAATTTACAAATTTTACGCACTCATAAGCCTCTTCTGTTTTTTTTTTAACCTACACATTACCTTTATGTGCTTAAGCTTACATAGCATATTGGTTTTCGCTAATTTGTGTAATTTCTAACACACTTACACATACATACATACATTAGTACATGATTTCCTAAGCATTTTGCCGCATTTCCTTTCATCTATGCACTTCACTTTTAACTGCCTAATATGCGCCTATGTACATATTTAGATAAGTATGTTTTATGTATGTATGAATAGCCCATAAACCTGCCTTTTTTGGAAGTTCTAACGGCAATTCCCGCAATTTGGGTTCATATATATGTATGTATGTGTGGACATATGCATGTATGTTTCCCGAGTGAAAGTTGCTTAATACGGCAACAAAGTATTACGCATTACAAATTTTGGCAAATTGGTTTTTTAAGTTTTATTTGACTTCTTTTGGTTAAGTTGAAATATTTTGAAATTTTCTTCCCAGTCGCGTTTGGTTTGATTGTTTACCTTTCACATACAAATGGGTTCAAGCGATGCGCATATGTGTGTATGAATGTAAATGTTCATAAGTGCACATGTACATATATGTATGTATGTGTGGTATGTATGTAAATTAAGAGGTAATTACTATTCTGTAATGTCAACTATGTACATAATTCCATATGGGTAGGCTGAGGAGTTTTTACTCAGCGCATTTTTAATGGAATTTAGCTCCCTCAGGCTAATTGGCTGACTCTTCAAAATAGACTGCCATGTCATGAACGAGGTCAGGAAAATATTTAGAAGGTAGTTAGTTTTTAGTACAGCAGAGTACATGATTGGATATGTACATTTGTGAACACGAAAATAGCAGTACCAAAAAATGTTAGATTTAAAAAAAAAATTTAATCTACGAAGTGACTAGAAAGTTTTTATTATTATTTTGAATTTTATAACGAAAAAAAAAAACTTTTTATATCAAACGATAGAGATTCAGGGGTAACATTAAAATGGCAGTGGTAATAAAAGTAACGCATTCAGAATAAATTTATAAAAAAATTATTGAAAAACTGCATTGACAAAATTTGTAGATGCAAAGTTGAAAGTAATATTTAGTTGAATTTTCCAAATTTTTTATTACGTCAGGGCATTGAGTCCACCAATTGCTCACATCGCTTCTTCGGAATCTTCAGTCAGGCATCTTTAACAATTTCCCAAATTTATTGATTGTGAATCGGTTTGGCATTATGTGCTGCTCTTTTTAAGTCGCCCACAGATTTTTTTCAGATTTTCGGGGGGCTGAACTGGCCATAACCATAACCTATGGTAAGTTTTATTTGCGCGAAACTAATCCTTTGCCTACCGACTCGCGAGTTTAGCATCATTATCCTGCTGGTACACCCATTTTTTTAATTAATTGCTCTTGGAATAACAACGTTCCGCATTATTTCCACATAAATATTGGTGCCCATTATGCCGTTAATTTTGCCATAATATGAGAAACATCCTCATAACATAGTTCTGAGCTCCCATGTTTCGAGGTTTTTACAGTGTGTTGAGGCTGATTTTTTGTGCCAGGTGGACGTCTAACATATTGTCGTGAACCCATGCCACCATACAAAACTAATTTAGACTCGTAGTCCATAAAATATTAAGCCACATATCAGCTGTCCAGCTAGCATGTTTTCTTGCAAATTCCAAATGTTTTGGCTTATGTTTTTTGACAGGACAGGCTTTTTTCGTGGGCTGCGAGCTGCTAATCCAGCTTCCCGTAATCTGCTACATACAGCCATGCCAGAAACATTTAACCAATGGAGCTCCTTACAATTCTGCGATCGCCTTAAAAGGAAGTTTTTCGTTTTCCTCCTCTTTTTTCCGGGTTTTCCACAAATTCGATTGCTCTCGAACATGAAAAAATATTTTGTCTTTCTATGAAAGATCTTCCATCTGCTCTAAATTCAAAATCTGCTTTCATTGTTCTGTGGTCCAGGTGCAGTGTTTCGCTCGACGCAGTAAAGTCGAAACATAAGAATTATATGCTTGACTTTCGCCGAGATTAAACAAAGTTTATAAATAAATAATAAAAATATACTTTCGTCTAAATGTGTGCAAATTTAATAGTTTTTAATTATTAATATTCCTTGTAAAACGTTAAAAAACTGAAGGAACTGCCAGATTTATTCAGATAAACTCTGCATATCGGAAATTTCTTAAGCCTTCATAGATTTTTGACATTAAAATTTACTCTTGTATGATTTCTCGGAAAAAAATTAAATGACTTCAAAATAATTTTAACTTCATTATTTCATTTAATTTTAAGGGAACTGCTATTTTCATGTTTAGAGCTGTAAGTATGTAAGTATTAAGATCGGCATAGCAGGAGCCCTCTGCTTTTATGCGCTTCTTTATTTTTAGGCTATAAAATTTACCAAATGGTCCTTAGGGTAGTCAAAAAGCGATAATGCTTTACGAGTGTTGTTTGAAAAGTCCGAGCAAAAATAAAAGCTACTTGATTGTTTGGGGTAAATCCTTTTTATTTTTCCGCATAGTTTGCTTTTAGGCTTATATACTTCGTTTGTTTTAATTTGTTGATAATAGAGAGATGCAAGGGACCCAAGTCTGTAGAATAGCCGGGATGTTAAACATATTGGGACCTTATTTCCATACATTTTGCGATCACAAACTGGGCAAAAATTATTATTGCGACACAACAATGATAGATTGATTACCAGCTTTGGCCTTTAGCTATGGTGAAAAAGGAAATTGAGCGAGTAACTTCGGCTGTCACGTCACCGGGGTTTTTGCAGCGGAATTTAGCCTGCTCATTTCACACGTATTAATGAATTTGTCCAATCAGCTGTTTTTCAGACGTTGAGTTTTTCGTATATCATCAACACATTATCAGTTTTTCATAAACAAACCGCTGTCATGACTCCGATTATGTCAGTCAATCAGCTGATTCACCGCTGCGAGCCGGTTAATGGTTAACGCAGCTCGTTTGATTGGTTGGTTAAAGTGCTAACTAGCGCTCCCGCAACATTTTGTGACCACATCCTCGTTACCAACTAGTTTAACAGATATTTACAGCAAGATTATATCCAGTATGTACGGTTTAAGAACCTTATTCGATTTTTGCCATCCAAGCCAGACAGTTGTTCGAGACTTTCGAGCAGTGGTTTGCCCAGGGTTACCATTCTGTCCTTCCATAGGGCAGGACATTCACAGAGGAAACGGAAGATTATTTCCTTTTTCTCTGGTTGTTTACAACTGTGGCAGTAAGTGTTGTGAGGGATGCCCATTTTGGCTGCTTGTTCCCCCACAGACCAAAAGCCAGTTATGACGGACGTTAATCTCCAGGCGTCACGTCGTTTCATGTTTATCAATGTCGACGATTGCTTGAGGTTGTAAGTGGGCTATAACGTTCTGCTTATTTTACACTTCGCGTGGTCACTCCATCTACAATCCGCGATTCGGAGGTATTTTAGTGAAATTGTATTCTTGACAACACCTAATGGTGTGAATACCAATTCTGCAAGAATGTTATTCATGGCATATCCCCTCTTGCTAGTTCAGTTGCTTTTTCGCTACCTTCAATGTTCCGATGTTCCGATCTTTATGGTTTTCACTCAAGGTGGCTATTCTTACTTTGTTTCACCAATTTAGAGGTCATTGTAGCCGAATCCAGTGCCTGGATTGTAGATTGGCTATCCGGAGAAATAGCGATATTGCAGTCGATTTAAATATTATATAAAACCATTTACCATTAATATTGTTTTTAAGTGTATGTAATAAAATTTAATGGCACATATTTTTTCGAACATTTTTTCCCAATATTTCTGGCCCATGTGGATCGTTTTGATCCTTATTTATTAAAATCTGAAAGATATTATTTTTGTTCGGTCGATGGAGGGTTAAAAAGTTTTACAAAAATAGTCCCCGGAAATCTTCAATAGTGGTGTGCCCGGACGAAAAAAGTATGCGATAACGGACAAAAGTACATCGCTAATATGTTTCTAATAGTGTTTTCTATATGCACCAAATGTGTATGGATGGTACCAAATGTTGATGGATGGGCAAACACGTGTACGTATGTACATACATACTCGTATAACCACCACACAAGGAAAATTGCAGTTGACAAAAGAAATTCACGAACATTGTGTGTAAATATGTGAGAATTTAGGTGCCTCAAGTGTTCGTGGAATGGTTAAGTTCTTGAATATACATATGTATATCATGTTTAAGGTTCGTACGTCTGTTCGCATTTATATAGCACATACATATGTATATTTTTATCTAATATGTTTGCGAGCACAAACAAAGCCAGTGGAATCTCAAAATGTAGGTGAGCTTTTTCAAATGATGCTTTCTGCTAGCGTGCCACATGACATCCCATCATTTCTTTCTTTTTCCCGCACTAACGTATAGTACATCTACATATGTATATACAGGGTGGCACGCAAATTCAGTTAGAGTGCGAATTTATAATAGCTCTCTAATACATGTACATATGTATGTTTGTATGTGAATAAAACAATTTGGCACAAAATTAATCGTCCAATTTTGTTTTTGAATTACTTTTTTACTAAATTAAAAAAAGCATGACTTTGAGTGATGAAAATTTTTATTTTGGTCTTTACGGCTCCATTGTTTGTCTGTTTGTATAATGCAGCTGTCTAGTTCGCAAGTGTCAAATATGATTGACGTACGACGCCATTTGTAAAAACCATAAATTTTTTCGATGAGGAAATTAATTTTGAGCCAATTTGTATACATTTTTATAGTACATATGTCTGTATGTAGGTATGTACTTTTTGGACTTTTCTTGCCAAAATTCCAGTATTGGTTACCCGTTAGATGGAAAAACTTGTGTAAAACTTTCAAGAAACCTTACAAATTGTTTATTTTGAACTTTAACATCTCATAAATTTACCAAAAGCATCTACAAATAAATGTGAGATTGTGATTTAATGCGAGTCTTAAACTGGTAAACACAAAATTTTTGATTAATTATTGGCATTTGGCATTTGTAAACAAAAAAACTGTTAGACAATAAACATATAGAAAATTATTAGTTTTAGAAAATTATTAATTGTATACGAAAATTTCTACCAGAACAAAACAAAATCCAAAATTGGAATTTACAGATATATTACACACATATTTATGTATATAAATAATATTGAATATTAATATTTTAATTTGTTAGAAGGGTGATATTTTTAAATTAGTATTTTACGTAATATACGTTCAGCAAAAAATTTTTTACAAAAAACATAAACAAACCTCAACTCATTCGTTCATAGAAAATAAAAACATAAAAAGTTAGCAATATATACATATATAATATAGTATATAGTATATATGTATATATAATTAGCGCGTACACCCTTTTTGGGTGTTTGGCCGAGCTCCTCTTCCTATTTGTGGTGTGCGTCTTGATGTTGTCCCACAAATGGAAGGACCTACAGTTTCAAGCCGACTTCGAACGGCAGATATTTTTTATGAGGAGCTTTTTCATGGCAGAAATACACTCGGAGATTTGCCATTGCCTGCCGAGGGTCGATCACTATTAGAAAAAAGTTTTTCTTAATTTTGGTGTTTCACCGAGATTCGAACCTACGTTCTCTCTGTGAATTTCGAATGGTAGTCACGCACCAACTCATTCGGCTACGGCGGCCGCAAAAAACCTACATAACAAAAAAGAACTGGGACATTTATGTTTATAAAGTAGAGTTAGGCAAATAATATTTAAGAAAAAGCAATATAATTAATATTTAGTCTTCTTGGCATGAATTCGTCCAGCTTCTTGCATGTTAAAGAATCTATTTTCCCCCAATTTTCTTTAATAGCATCTTCTAGGTCCGCTTGGTAGATTTCAATAAAATGTATACTGCTTTTGAAAAACATAAAAAATTCGTGCCTGATCGAAGGATTTTTTTCCAGAATTACGACTTTTTTTTAACAACGGTTTTTTTCTCGAAAATCTGAAAAATATTACCTGAGGCCGCCATATTGTCAAGTTTAAAAAAATCTTCGATCAGGCACAAGATTATTTATTAATAAAACTAATTTCTCTTGTCCGATTGAGTTTAGATGAATCTCCAAGGACTTGAGATGATCACCGCAAGGGACTACTTGAGAAACGGGTTTTACACAAACAGCTATAACTTTTACAACTATTAATTTTTTTTTTTTTTGAAATTTTGCTAAAGTCAAGTCGGAACATGATGTATTAATGCTATGTTTTTATTTTTGTAAAATAAAGCAATTGACTAGCAAAAAAAAAAATTTTGAAAATCATAATTTTTTCGGGGCTCTGAGTACCCCTAACCCCTTAAAACCCAACTTTTCAGCACTTTGGGCCAAATTTTCTTTAATAATTGTTAGGTATTGTTGGTGGTTCAAATTGCCGTTAATGAAGCACAAATTTCCAGTACCAGCAGCGGACATTTAAGCATTACCACCCCCATTCTTAACCGTCGGACGTAAGTTTTTTTTCTAGCAGCTCTTCATTAGGCCTTCTCCACACATATGTCCATCTGCAAATAAAACCACCTTCCAGAACTCGAAATCCTTATCCCAATGACGCTTTGCGAATCTTATTCTCTTGTGTCGTATAATCTCGTTGATGAACGGTTTTTTCGTGCAATTCTTCCATTGTAATAATTCTTTCGCAACACTATACGTACACTTTCGGGGTAGCAGTTAATACTAAGGTATTGGGCGACTTTATTGTGAGCTTAGAAGCGCTCAAATTTGAGTTTTTCTCAATTTGTTGCACTATCCATCGTTTATCTGCATCCGAAAACAGTTTTGGTCGTAACGATTTCTTCTTATTGTCCACGAATTCGTTTTCTTTGACGTATACGGTCAATCGGGGTCTTTCCACTATTTCTGCGATTTCCCGAACGGTTTTACCCTTTTCATGATGACTAATAATTAAATTTCTGATTTCAATTGAGCTTTGTCCACGCTGACTATTCATGTCTATAATTTGGACTTTTATTCAACAAAACGCGACTTAAACTTTATTTTAATTTATTACATTTAGTTCTTCCTTTGCACTGTTCTACCGAGAGCAAATTAATTGTGGGATTTTCCGTTTTAAAGTGCCAAACAATCGCAATAATGCCAGATGTCCAACTTCTTTTTTGACACCAATTTTGCGAATGCTGCATGATACGTTTTGTATAAAAAGGAGGTAATGGATTTGTAAATTATTATTACTATTTTTAAAGTCCTATTTGAATACCCAATAGAAAAATATAAAAATAAAAATAATTAACTTACATTTCTTGCTATGTATTGCCGAGTTCTTTATTGAGCCACTGTATGCGCATATTTACATACATATCTAAATAGTGAGGAAAACTTACGACTGCCGCAATTTCCCGAAGTCTGGCAGTAAAAATAAAAACCACAATAACCGCCATCACAGCTACAAACAACCGAGACGACAAAGTCCACAAATATTAAAAGCTAACAACAACAAACTCTAAGGGATAAATAACAAAACGCTCATGGAGTAAAAATTCTTCGCAAACTACAACAAACAAATGCAAAAGAAAATTTAAAAGCGATTAGTCGCCTTGATTGGAAACATTTCGCTCTCCTTTGAACTGTCATAAAACCATTTAGAATAGCAAATTCGCGCCTTTGCTTCATTATTATTGCTTAGTAGACGCAAAAGTAATCGCCTTATTGGAAGTTGCAGTTGAATAGCGTAGAAATCGAGTATATATTGTAGTATTCCATTAAAGTTTTCACCACGATGTCTGTTTGCATTTGAACAGCGCAAGGATAAGTTCCAAATTGTCTGGTAAATTGAAACAATGACCGAAAACAAGATTATGCAAATATTAAATGAAGAAAAAAATTCGCAACGAAATTTCGCTGTATTTCGACGTTGGAATTAACATAGTTATAATTACTCTTATGCAAATAGTCCGCAATAGGCGGCCGCCGTAGCCGAATAGTTTGGTGCGTGATTACCATTTGGAATTCACAGAGAGGTCGTTGGTTCGAATCTCGGTGAAGGCAAAATTAATAAAAAACATTTTTCTAATAGCGGTCGCCCCTCGGCAGGCAATGGCAAACCTCCGAGTGTATTTCTGCTATGAAAAAGCTCCTCATAAAAATATCTGCCGTTCGGAGTCGGCTTGAAACTGTAGGTCCCTCCATTTGTGGAACAACATCAAGGCGCACACCACAAATAGGAGGAGGAGCTCGGCCAAACACCTAACAGAAGTGTACTCGCCAATTATTTATTTTTTTTTTTTAAATAGTCAGTTTCTGAGCGATGAAAAAATAACCATCACGATTTTATCAACATTTTAACATTTGGCCGACTAGACTGGAATTGTTGGAAACAACGTTTTGCTGTTACATTAAATACTGCATTGGACCCATAAACAGCATAATTGTTTTTTGGCGGCCTACTCCGACCTTTCACCTTTGCCGTAGTGATTATACATATAATAGCCCGGGAGCCAGGGATCGATTTTGTACTGCGTTTTTATACCGTTAAATTCTTGACTATACTTGTGATTGAGCTTTCATGAATAACGAAAATGAGCGTCAGCTGGCGCACCCGCGGTGGGTGTAATTGTGGGAGGGTACGAAACGTGTCGAAAAAAATTTCTACCAACTCATTTTATACCGGCTGAAATTTTTTTCATGTATTGTTGAGATTTAGTATAATAAAAAAAAAAGTCAGCTGCCCGGTAGAGGGGGGAAAACACGTCAGCTGAACAGGTGAACTTGTAAAAAATTTGAAAAGTAAAATTATTTTATGAATTTTTACATAATTTTTAGTCCGGGAGCCGGGGGTCTTTTGACCTCATCATTTCATGCCGACTGATTTTAATACTGAAGGCAGACGCCATCCAATGGATGACGAAAAATACGTCAGTTGAACAGGCGAACTTGTAAAATAAATTAAAAAGTAAAACTTCTTTATGCCGATTGAAATTGTTTTACATAATTTTCGTGCTGACAAACTGTTATGAAAGGATGCACATTTGCAGATCCCGACGTAGGGAACTAAAAAGACAAGCGTCCAGCTCCGCACCACAAGTGGCTCACACTGTTTTGTAATATCATTGCTTTTCAAAGCATCCCGCCTAAAGTGTGCAAAATATAATAAAACACTATCGATTCTTATACTTGGAAGCTCTGGGCCAAGCATGTCACTTGTTATTTTCGCATGCAAAAATTTTTTGCCCGTGAGCAGAGCATTGGTACTTCGAAGGCGGCAAGTGCAAACGTTTCGTAAATTTAAACATTCAGATGAATGCGCACACGATGCCAGATATACAGAATGCAGAGGTATGGCCAACTTCAGACCGCCGGCTCTCAGCAATTTTGAAGAAATCAGCTGATTGACTGAGGTAAGCGTGATGTGTTCGTGATATACAAAAAAGGTCAGGACAACTTCCGCCAATTTTACTTCGTTGTAGTCTGAGGTACGACTGGTTGGACAAGTGTGTGAATACGTGAAATGAGCGTGGATAATTCTACTTCCGAGTCCCCTATGACGCGGTAGCCGAAGTTACTCTCACAACTTTGCCTTGAATGGCCAAACTTGGTAATATATCATCCTTGGAATACGCATAATGGCACTCATCGAAATGAATTTGGTTGGCTTAGAAGATAAGTAGACCATCAGTTTCTAAGGTCAATTGAATTTTTAGAATGTAGAAGTTTTTTCACCATAACATAAATATAACTTCGATGGCAATGACTCGGCCTCCATTCTTTTTATACAAGAACATTTTCTCGTAAAACGCAAGTCAAGTCAGCTTCAAGGCTTTAGCTACACTTTCATTCATATAATTAATCGCATTTTCATTAATTTTCTCCGCTTCCAATGCGTAGATATTTACATAGATACAGTTTAGTTAAAGAGATAAGACTTACCTAAGAGAGTTTGTGAGTTAAAATGCATATACTCGTATTTCATGAACTATCAAGTTCTCCGCGGTGATTGAGTAAAAAGGAGTCACCTCCACAGCAACAGGTTTTTAACGTTTCCGCCGAAAATTCAACGCTTCAAAGCGATTTTTGCCAGACTAAAAAATTGTTTATAGAATTGTATGCATTGAAAGTTTACAATCAGAAAGTTTACAATCAGAAAGAGGCAGATCGAGGAGCAACGTCGAAATGCGTGGTATATACACTAGGGTGCATCACCCTCCTTACAAAAACAAAAATTGATATTATAAAATTTTTCCATCAGAATTATAAAATTTGTTATACATATTTTAAGACTGCTGTAAAAATACTTTGTAAAAATGTAAATTTCAAGTTTTTTATTTCTATTTGTCGAGACAATTAACAAGTGCAGCGGAAACAATTAAGGTCATTGTACTGCACTCGGACTCCCTTTTAATTTTCTTTAAATCTACTCGACCTCCGAAGAAATCTGAGTAGATCTTGTGGTGCCAAGGAGCCAAGGTAGTCGCTTCTTAACACATCAGTACCAAAGACCTCAAGCCTGATTCGAGCGAAGGCGGGGCGCACAGAAAGTGGTCCGCCGTCTCATCCTCCTCTTCACAAGCTGGGCAGAGTACACTGTCTGACATGCCTACCTTTTCTATGTGCTTCGCCTCAGAAAGTGGCCCGTCATGAGTCCAACCAGCTGTCCGCAGTCCTTTCTGCTTAATGGCAGGAGGATTTACGACAGTCCGTCGGATATGACAGGTAATAACAATTTAGTCCATCTGCAGCCTCTCTCAGCCTGCCAAGCTCGTTTGTGGGTTGTAGTAACCCATTTGCTAACCGTGGCTTTGATGGCTGCAGAAGGGAGTGGCAGAACGAGCTCCGGGCCAAAAAAGTTGGCCTCAGAGCCCATCCTAGCTAAGGAGTCAGAGGTCTCGTTACCCTCGATACCCACTTGCCCCGGGACCCATGTTAGCATTAGGCTATTATGTCTACCGACATAGTTCAGCCTGGATTTACAGGGCTCAACTATCCCTGATGTGGTTGGGGGACTGTCTAAGGCCATGAGCGCAGATTGGCTGTCACTGCAGACACATATACATAGATCTGTCTCTTCCTCTGTTTTCCACAACAAAGTTCATCGCTTCTTGAACAGCATACCCCTCCGCTTGATACACATTCCAAGAGCAAAGGGCAGTTTTGTCCCGCTGGATTCCACGTAGACCCCAGAGCCGGAACCGTGCTCGGTCCTGGAGCCATCCGTGAAAATGCGAAAACAGTGTTTGCTCATTTTCTGAGTTTGACCACAATTGAGCCTCTGGCAGCACCACACTGTATCTCTTTTCAAGTACGACTCTTGCTGGCATGGAGTCAAGGGGCATGGAGAGAATCGTTGGATCTTTTTCCAATGCCGGACAGGGACCTTACCAGTTCCCATTGTGTTTCAGCCTGCAGATGACTCTTTCAAGCTTAATCTCTTCTATCATCGGAGATGTCAGTTAAAAATCAATGATAAACCCATTCTTGAAATAATTCAATCACCAAAAGTTCATCCTAAGAATGGAATGGTCTCACGCGCTTTTCGTCTTGCAGCTGGAACCTTCACATTCAAGCTATTGTTATTAGCTTGAGAAACCGAAAAAGCGCAAATTATTTATCTGTCATCCTCACTTGCAGTTTTGCATATTGAAGCTATTGTTATTAGCTTGAGAAACCGAAAAAGCGCAAATTATTTATCTGTCATCCTCACTTGCAGTTTTGCATATTCAGGTGCCAATTAATGTGTCAAATACACGAGTATCGTCACAAAACATGATTCTGTTAACTAAACGATCATTTTACGAGATGTAAATCCCTCAGTTATAATATCTCGAAGTATGCAGCACAGAAATGCCAAAACCTTCTGTTTGCTATTCAGCTGATTTGACAAGATATCCTTATTTACAACTTCGTATGTCTAAACCAACAGATGAAATTTTCTATGGATAATGCAAGTCAAGGCCTGCAAGTTTCGTTGAATTCTGCATTCTGGTTCTACTTTGATTATTTATCTCTTTTTCAAATTTTCAAGAATTTCGATGTTTGTTATCAACAATGACACACTGACTCAATATCTATACCATTACAAAATTAAAACAATTTTATCAAAATGCCGTTCGTTCGCTGTAATGTTTTCTATTCATTCATTAAGAATTAAAATCGATTTTTGGCAGGTTTTTGCACCGTAAACCGCAAGTGTGAATATGAGAACTCACATTTGCTTGGAAAGAGCAGGCACAACGATATTAACAAGCAGTGCACAGCAACATAAATATGGGTAGTATATACAAGGTGGCGCAAATATAATCACGCAATTTAGTTTTTAACAACTTTTTTACTAAATAAAAATAAATGATGGAAATCTTTATTTTGACCTTTACAAGGCCCATTGCTTTTCTCTTTGTATACCGCAGCTGTCTAGTTCGCAGTGTCAAATATGGCTGACGTACGACAACATTTGTGCAAATTTGCAAAAATTATAAAGCTTCCGATTTTGCGCCACCTTGTATGTTGAGATATGAATGCAGTACATAGGCGGTAAATATATATACTTATATATATATACTCCTATTTGTGGCGTGCGTCTTGATGTTGTTCAACAAATGGAGGGCCTACAGTTTCAAGCCGATTCCGAACGGCAGATATTTTTTATGAGGAGCTTTTTCCTGGCAGAAATACACTCGGAAGTTTGCCATTGCCTGGCGAGGGGCTACCGCTATTAGAAAGATATTTTTCTTCCTTTTGGTCTTTCACCGGGATTCGAACCTACGCTCTTTGTAAATTCCGAATGGTAGTCACGCACAACCCCTTCAGCTATAGGTGGTAAATAAGCAACTATTAAAAGCCCATGTACACACTTCTGCAGCTTAACGCATTTTTTGCGCTCGTGCGTATGTGCTTTAAGATTCATTAAACTCCAATACTTCATTTGCTGGTCGATTCTGGCACAACGAAACCAACCAAGGATGGGATGATGCATGGTAAAGTTGTGGCAATGTACATAGCATGTATGTAGCAACAACAATATAAACAGCAACAAGAAAAGCACTTTGACAAACCACAGCAGAGATGACGTTTGATTTCGCAGCTGCCTGCCTCTTCAATTCTGATACTCTGAATGGTACAGACAATGGTGGTGCTGCTGCTGCTGCTGACAGAAATCGAGTTGGTGGTGGGCTGTTGTTGCTTGCGTTCACTTCGTCGCAGTGGGGGGCGAAGGAAGCAAGCAAGCGGAACACCATGAATTGGGTACTGGCGCATACTGGTAGTTGGAGGACGTGGCGGCGGCAGAAAACAAGTACTAAAACACGTTTAAGTACCATTTGGCAAGTGGGGCTACTCGTGTGTGTGTGTATGTGTGTACGTATGTATGTACGTTGTATTTGTGTATGTACGAATGTACACAAGTTGCTGCTGCTCTTTAACCTTTATATGCTACATTATAAGGGCACACTTGCAGACATACATTTGCATGTCTATTCTTTCCACGCTCATTATGCATGTAAAGTGCATGATGACAATTTTGTTTTGCTCTACATAATGCATTTTGTTACCTTTTACTTCCTTTTTCATGTGTTATTCTTAACGTTTTTATTTCATATGTACATATGATTTTCTATTTCTTGCACACACAGGCTCATTCATAAAAAACTGCACCACTCTTTACACTGCTTACTTTGCATTATCTATTTGATGCCGCTTCTAGGCTTTATTATATCACTAAATTTAGTTGATTAAGCTTTTAGGAAGTACAAGAACTTGTTTGTATTTATTTTCTATTGCTTTGCTTTCTTTTATTTCTGAATTTCCACTAGCAGCACTCGTATGCGGATATAAAACATGTATTTGCAGCGTAACAACTTTTGTATTGTGTATAAATATGTATCTGAAAATGTTTTTGTAGAAAAACAAAACTTCTTCTGCGCTTGTTCTTTTATATTGGTTTGTTGTTATTGCACTGTATCCATTTCCGCACTCTCGTCTCACACTATTTTCGTTTACAACGGAACGGGCACACGACACAACCGTCGCCAGCACTTTGCAACACTAAACTAAAAACACTAGACGGCTGAATAATAATGAAAACGTTGAGTTTTCTTGTCAAAACAACGCACCATCGATTATTTATAATATGAAACACCCTGTGGTGTCATTCATCACTGCAGAATTGCAACCGAAATGGACGTGCATGAACAACAATTTTTTGTGTTAGTGTTATTATCATTATCATTTATTTATCATTATTTTAAATTTTACTTATTATTGTTAGTATTACTGTTATTATTATTACTATTCTATTAGAATTTGACTTACTAATATAATTTTATTAGTTTATTTATTTGTTCATTAATGCCCAACAACATTCAGAACAGACATTTAAGTGATTAATACAAAACTAAAATACAAGTATTTTAGAATATTTAAGATTAAAAAGTGTTGACAATTAGATTATCAACACACGAAGCCATTAAATTGCTAAAAATATATGTTGAAATTGAATTGAATTTTAACGAAATTAATAATTATATATACATGCATATATCTATATTAGGCCGGGTCGATTTGTGGGGAGGCAAAAACATCGCCCATTGCTCTGTGAAAATCATATTCTAGGGATCAAAATAAGAAACTTTGCCGAAGGAACCATACCTCTAAAACGAATTCTGATGTCCCCCAATTTGGGTCGAACTTTTTAGTTTCTTTTCTATAACTCACTTAAATTAATTTTTTCATTTACATATGTTCTGACTAAATAAATTTCTTAAGAGAAAAAATAGATATTATTATCTGTATATATAAAAAGAAGTTACATTTCCTTGGTAATCTTATAACTCAAGAACCGCCGAACCGATTAACACAAAAATTTCAGAGTTCTTTTCTATCTTTGAGGAGGTGGTTTGTGTGAAGTTTGATTGAAATCGGTGTAGCCGTTCCTGAGTTATGACATTTTATGTGAGGAATGGTTTCCTCTCATACGAAATGCCTGTATGGGAAAAACAACAACAAATACACAGCCGCTTATGAGCGTTTCTGTTGTACTGTTCTCGTTGTAAGTGTATTATGTTAATATTAATTTTGGACGAAAATATAATAAAAACTGGAGCATTCAAGGAACGGGAAAAACATTTTTAACTTTATTTATTTTAGCATAATTTATTTAGCGTAAAAAATTGAAATGGAAATTAAAGAATCAAAGTTTAATTACAAGTTTTTATCGGCTCCTTCACCTTACCTGTATATAGGTGACCCCCACAATCAAATTTTAAAAAAGTATAGAAAAGGCTATTGTGACATCTTTAGAAAGTATGTTGAATGAAAAAAATCAACTAATTCAACTGTTGAAACATTTTACGAGTTCTATAAAGAAAACTTAATATAAAAATTTCTTGCGATATAAAAAAAACATTTTATGTATGTGGTGCGAAGCCCACTGGGAAATGCTACAATAGTAAATAAATAAAAATAAAGAAAAAACATAGCCATTTGGCTGATTTTTTCATGTAAAGGCCAAAAATGGGGCATCCCCCAAATTGGGGGGCATCAGAATTCGTTTTGCCAGGCAATGGCAAACCTGCCGAGGGGCGACCGCTATTAGAAAAAACATTTCTATCTTAATTTTTGATCTTTCACCGAGATTCGAACCGACGTTCTCTCTCTGAATTCCGAATGGTAGTCACGCACCAACCCATTCGACCACGGCGGCCGCCCGTACAATAAAACAAAAATAGCAAATATTTACGAAATATGATTTGATAATAAAAACATCACCACCAAAACTGGGTGAAATCTTTGCTACAATAAAACAATTACCGAAAGGCAAGGCGGCCGGCATAGATGGTATACCTGCTGAGCTCTACAAAAATGTTATCTCTGCGGAAATTATGTCTCCCATTATAACAGCTGTCTGGGAACAAGAATCTTTCCCTCGAAAATTATAGTAAAGCTAGCAAAAAAAAAGGATTCCCGTATCTTTTCCCGAATCCTATTTCCCGACAAGTCGTGTCCCGACAGATATTTTTCCCGAATCTAATATCCCAAAAATGCAAGTCCCGACAGTTAAAAAATAATAATAAATAGTAAAAGCAATTTTAATAATATATGTTATGTAAATCGAAGTATCAAAATGGAGTCCATCAAAAAGCAATATTGTGTGCCAATAACGTTAGATATGAGGAAACAGTGCCACAATTATTGTATTCTTTATATTTAAAGCATTTTTTTTTTTTTTGTGCCGCTTTTACAGATCGCCTCAAACTAAGTTCAGCTATCATAATTTCATCCGCATGTTCTTTTTGGAATTCTTTTAAAGCTGAATATAAGTCTGGATGATGCCGATGACGTAAAAGTCGACTATAGTAAGGAGTTCTTATATGGTATTTCATCCTCCACAAATTCCAAAGTCAATGCGACATCCGCCTCGGGAACAAAGGCTAGAGCCAGGAGCGTGTAAGCCCAAACTTGTATTTATCTGTTGAAAGGATTATTATATTGCTCCTGCAATTCTTCTGCTTGGAGTTTCCGATAGACTGGCAAAAGTGATAGAAGCAACCAATAGTAAAAAGCAATAATTTTCTTCTTCTTCTTAATTGGAGCGATAACCGCTTACGCGATTTTGACCGAGTTTAACAAAGCGCGCCATTCGTTTCTTTCTCGTGCTAACCGGCGCCAATTAAACACACCAAGTGAAGCCAAGTCTTCTCCACCTGATCTTTCCAACGCAGAGGAGGCCCTCCTCTTCCTCTACTCCCACCAGCTGGTACCTCATCGAATACTTTCAGAGCCAGAGCGTTTGTATCCATTCGGACGGCATGACCCAGCCAACGTAGCCGCTGGATCTTTATTCACTGCGCTATGTCTATGTCGTCATAAAGCTCATACAGCTCATCGTTCCATCGTCTGCGATATTCGACGTTGCCAACGTGCAAAGGTCCAAAAATCTTACGCAGAATCTTTCTCTCAAACATTCCAAGCGTCGCCTCATCGGATGTTGTCATCGTCCACGCTTCTGCGCCATACGATAGGACGGGCATGATGAGAGTCTTGTAGAGTGTTAGTTTTGTTCGTCGAGAGAGGACTTTACTACTCAATTGCCTACTTAGTCCAAAGTAGCTCTTGATGGCAAGAGAGATTTTACATTGGATACCAGAATAATCAGTTCCCGGATATATGTCTGGACAAGCATTTATAATGGCCTTCTCAAAATCTCCCATAATTTTCTGTGGTTTGAAATTTCCAATGCCGTTATCTCTAGGAGCATCAATGGCCTCTAAAACAATAGTATACCGCACGGTTTCTTTTGATGAAAGTAGGGCGATAACGAAAGGAGATATCACATATTCGGGTGTAGCCGTAGGTATTCTCGGATTTTTAGGAACACTTTCCATTACAGTAAAAACTTGCGTGAAAATTGTTGGAATATGAAAATGTTGTAAGAATATAGGAATAAGGTAGAAGGAATAGTCTGATATTGCGAAAATAAAATGTAGTATGCTGAAAAGAATCTAAAAAACCTTAAAAGTTCCGTCCACAAACCAAATACTACTTCTAGCCTAAAATTCTATGTTACGCCGCGTAGCAAAAACAAGGACTCTGCCTTCTTTAGATTGAAAATCACGAATAATAAACTTTTCCCCTGACAATGTGTATTTGCGTGCTGGGCATTTGCGTGCTCCCCGCAGTAGCTAAACTAATTCT
Organism: Anastrepha obliqua; assembly: GCF_027943255.1. Classification (NCBI taxonomy): domain Eukaryota; kingdom Metazoa; phylum Arthropoda; class Insecta; order Diptera; family Tephritidae; genus Anastrepha; species Anastrepha obliqua. Next base: position 49,930,209 of record NC_072896.1, on the reverse strand, counting down.
TAACCGGCTAAAACACCACCTGGAAGCAACTATTACCTCCTGCCAAGACCGTATTCGCAGTGGCTCAGAATTGTCATCGAGCAATGTGGTGAATTTAAGTGTAATCTACATAGTAGACTTGACTTATCGACTTTCAAAAAGCATTTGACAGTGTCAAGCGGGAGACCATCTGGGCTGCGCTGACGAGAAGTGGTATTCCTTAAAAAACTTGTTGCACGTATAAGGGAGAGCTACAGTGACGCAAGTTGCTACGTCCTCCATAAGGAAAACTGTACTAAGTGGTGTACGACAAAGCTACATCCCGTCACCAGTTCTCTTTCTTCATGTCATCGAAGACGTCTTGAGCGCTGCCCTTAGCAACGAAAACCAACAGAGAGGCATTCAATAGCAGGTTAACAGCACATTCCTCAGATACCTGGCATACACTGATGGCATCTATTTGCTCGTATACAAGCTATGTGACCTAAACTTGCTGACACAAGCCATGCAGGGGAAGTTGGAACCAACCGGCCTCAAAGTCAACATCGGAAAAACGAAAGCGTTGCATCACCATGACATCATGTCGAAACCACTGTAGTGAGTGCACAACAGTTCGAAATCGTTGACCAATTCTGCTGCCTTGGCTGCATGGCCACCGCGGATGGCGGCTCTGAGTTGGATGTCGAATATATGTAGAATCAGCAAAGATAAATCATCTTAGGCGTCCTCGCTCCATTGTGGCAAAACAAAAGTATCAGCCTTCACACTAAGCTACACATCTTCAATTCGAATGACAAATCCGTTCTATTATATGGTTGCACCACCTGGAAAGTAACTGCGAAGATTACGATACGCCTACAAAGGTTCATAAATCGCTGCCTTCGTCGGATTTTGCGAATTTTCTGGCCGCGGACAGTAACAAACGCCGAGTTGCTGGTAGTAAGATAACCAGGTCGACGTTGCATTAGAAAACAAAAAAAGGAATTAGCATGGATTGGCCACACGATAAGGAAAAAGACGACAATGTCGCTAAACAAGCGCTGGAATCCATTTCAACAAACTGGTAGAGGAATTGGCACAACACGTACCACCTGGGGGCGCTCAACAGAAGCTGAAATGAAGTCTCCTGGATTATCGTGGAACAAACTAAGATCCCTAGCACAAAACCGTGTCCGTTGGCGAAGAGGACCGGATCGCAAGAAAGAAAGAAAGTAATTTTTTACTTGCATTACCTCTTTCTCCAAAAAGGTTGACAGATAATTAAAGTCAAACAACGTTCTAATGAGGTGGCGCATTAGCACTTTAGGCATAATGTCCTACTAAAGCCAACGCGAGCCGGGCAAGGTCAAAGATAAATGATACTGACTGAACAGTACCTCTGTCACTTAATGGCAAAGTACTAATCAATTGACAGTGACATTCATATGATGGTTTCGGGTATAAGAAATTGAGTGAATGTAGTGCGAAACACAGAACAATAGTTTGAACATTCTCCACTCGATTTATATGGACTGCATGATAAGATCTCGAAATAAAAGCAGCGTTATCTAATTTGGAGCATAATATCTTAAGAGTATACGGGCCAGTGAAGTGCGATCAATAACGTCTTGGAAAAGCGAGCACAGAAAGTTAATTGGAAACGGTTAAATTTAAGGGGGCCCGGTGTATCTTAAGAATATACTGTGGAATATTCATTCGAAAATCACCAATATTATAGCTTCTACAGCCCATTAACTAGGTAGAGAGCGGTCCACGCTCCTGTACCTCAAACTTTAAACTCATTTACATCGAAACGACTTTTTTCGGCCTGGTCTTGTCAAAAAAACATAAACTATTCAACCAAATTGTCTGAAATTTTAATATGTTGTTCACAAAAGCAATGGCTATCGTCCGTACTAAAATCATATGATTATTTTTATTAAAAAATTGAAAAAAACGAATTCTAGAGTGTCAAATTCAAAACCGCGCCATTTTGTCATTTTTTTTTTTTTGTTCTAGTAAGGGGCATATCTACCGTCATACGGATTAATAATTTTTTTGGTTTTTGTGTTTCAGATAAATAAAAGAGCCAAAATGGTCAACACCGTCCTGGTCCAATTTTTCGGGAGGGTCAACTTCAGCGCCATTTTTTAAATTATTAAAATAAAAAAAAAGTATTTTTTGTTCATTTTTTAAATCGATTGCTGGCTCGCACTGCTCAAAGTATGGAGTCTCTTCATGGACATTCCTGACTACCCAGGATTTGGGTAAAGTAGTAATCTACTTCCACAAGCCATTACTTTTAAGCCATTTCGTCACTCTGGTAATGAGGCGGTGGGTTCACCTGCGTTTTTTTGAATCATCCCATCATGTCTACCACTGGGCTACGTTGCGCAATTTTACCATTTTTATATGTTCTTTGAGATCGTCGCGTATTCCGAGTTGTTAAATTTTCACGTGAGTGAAATACTGGTCGCACTTCTTACCTCGATCCGGAAATTGCTCACCATCTTCCTCCTTTTACTTGCATAGCAGCTAATCCCAGCCAATCAAATGCAGGGGACCTCCGAAGCCGAAGAGAAAATGGACTCCCACAGCAACACCTCGTAAAAGTGCTCCGGATATGAAACGAAAAGAGAGTCCGCAAGAGCACCGCTTGGAGCCTCTTAATTGTGCTGCTTGCGGACTCCGCTGGTTGGCTAGCACTTAAAGTCAAAATAAGAAATTACACTCACACAAACACATTTTGTGCATGTGCTCCAAGGTAAAAAAGCTCATCGTTATACCCAAAAAGTTCTGCAATGTAACAAAAACTTGTTTATTATCTTTTTGCAATGCCATATAGTCTCTTGCAACGTATCTACATACATACAATGTTCCATTTGGAGTCAGCTCATGCACTACGTAGAATCGTTTTGGTTGTAGTAGGAGTTACTTTATTACTTCGGAAATGTTATAACGACGCTGTTTGCAACTACATAACCGCCAGCCCTGTATGTCTTAGTCCAAGAATTGTGTTAAGAGGGCCACGTAAGTGAGGACCACGTTTTTTTCCAACAGTGCATTTCGAAAAGAGGACCTTCTTTGCTAGAGCGTTATTTTCCATTCGCTTAACGGGACCTAGCCAGCGCAGGCGCTGAATTTTAATGCGCTTCACCACATCGATGTTCGATCGTTTAGCTCGTGGTTCCATCTTATTCGATATACATCATCGGACCATAGATCTTGCGAAGAATTTTTCTCTCGAAAGCTCATAATAACCATTCATCGGTGTACGTCAATGTCCAGGCCATGCATTAAGATCGTGAGAACAAAGCTTTTTTCGTGCATCGAGAGAGGCCTCTGGCTTTCAATTGCCTACCCAGCCCAAAGTAGCACCTGTTGGCAAGAGTTATTCTGCGCTAGATCTCTGGGCTAAGTTGTTGTTGGTGCTATCGCTGGATCCTAGGTAAACAAATACCTTGTATAGTCGTAATTTTCAGAAGCAACGTCTTGTCCAATACGCGTAGACTCTTTGGTTGTTGACACAAAGTACTTTGTCTTGCTCTCATTTACTGCAAGACTCAATCGATGGGATTCTTTTTCAAGACTGGACAAAGTTGCATTGACTGCCCGCTGAGTAATGCCAACAATGTCAATATCATCAGCATAAGCGAGCAATATGACACCATTCCCATGGCAGTCGGTTCTACGTTACCGGGAAGACTCGGGTTTTTCCCGACCAAGGGCTGCCGCTTGAGTAAACTAGACTTGTCAACACTTTTATAGAAAATAGTGCCGGCGATGTCGATGCTAACGGCACGATTAATTTTCTCCATCATCGAATTGAAAAGGTCGCATGATAAGGAAACCCCGCTTCTTTTCGAATGGCTCAGAAGGATATTTACAAATTCTCACTGCGCTGGGAGTGTTTGTTAGGGTCATTCTGCAAAGCCGGATGAGCTTTGCGAGAGTGCTAAATTCAGGCATGGTCGAATGCAGCTTTGTAATCGACGAAAAGGTAGTGGTTGTCGATCTGCTTCTCTTGGGTCTTCTCCAGGATTCGGCGTAATGTGAAAATCTGATTGCTGGTAGATTTACCAAGCTTGAAACCGCACTGATAAGGACCAACAAGTTTGTTGAGAGGGATTTCAGCCTTTCACAAAGTACGCTTGATAAGAGCTTGTATGCGATACTGTGAAGACTTATCCTTAATTGGCGCAGTTCGTGGGGTAATCGCACCCGAAGATTTATTGTACAATGTGCTATCTGGGCTATTTCTTGAGGGTCACCGTAACATCTACGATACTTCCGTCTCGTATACTTCCGTTTCCACCTAATCGGCCCAAAATGGTAGCTACAAATCTATCTGAATCTTCTTCGGCTGAGCATTTACTCTCATTTCTAATCATTTCTTCTCACTATATCTCTTCATATTAATATTTAAAGGAATTTACTTTTACGCTACTACCAATGTCGAAAGAAAAAGTACTATATCAAGTGTTGATCTCCTAGCTGCATATCTTAAATCCCATACACACGAAGTGCCTTGCTCATCTCGTAGTTTGAGGATCATCTCCAGATGCGAACAGGAGCGATGATTGCAATCTATCGCTAGCAAAGAAAACAGAATGCGCATGAACGCAGTAGATATGGGAAGAGGGCTGAAAGTCAAGCTAAATTAGTTTGGCTACCTCGGCGCTTGCAAATGGCAGCTCTGCTGCTGTGTCCGACTCTAAAATGCGATTCGTCATAGCTACCCAGTCCATAGCAGTAGATATTTTGATCTAAACATAGTCAGCTTGACTAAGTGCGCTTCGAGTTCTTATGGTTATGGTAGTAAAGGCAAGGAGCTATGATTTATGCTGCTGACACCGGCAAAGACGCATACCAGGGTGGTTCCGGTGGTCCACTGGTATCTGGTGGAGAATTGGTAGATGTTGCATTCGGGGGTTACGGTCTTACATACGCCAACTATCCAGGTGTGTACTAGGACGTAGCAGCTCTTTGTTCGTGGCAGCTCAGTTTATGTGGCATAAAAAAATATTTGCAACTGAATAAAATTAAAAAAAAATATCGGTTTTATTGGAATATTCATTTTTTTTACATACGAGTTACTTAATCATGACACAAAAATAATAAGAATATCAGGTTATTGGAGTCTGGCTCGCAATGGAATACCACCCTGCCATCATAGATGCCATACAAAAGCGCAATCCTTCTTCGTGAGATTATGGCGACTCCGGACTACATTCGGGAATCCAGAAACAAGAGGACGGTAATACGTGCACAGTCCGAGGAAACTTCGTATACATTTCATGGTCGTGGCCAATCTTTTACTCCCTTTATTTTCACCTCATCTGTCTTGATGCCTTAAGTTGTCGCCAAGATACGTGACTCAAATATGTTATATGTTAAACAATGCACACTTCTCCGGACTCGATCGTAATCCCGCGGGGTCAATGTGCTGAATGATTTCTTCCAAATTTTTCAAATGATCGCTAAAACTTTTACCTGTCATGATGATGTCATCCAGATCGACTAAACAAATTTTCCTGTGGGGCGCTCTCAGTACATGCTCCATCAAGTGCTCAAAGGTTGCTTGTGCATTGCATAATCAGAATGACATCACAGAAAACTGCCACTATGCTGTAGTCCGTCTTCTCGCGATCGCAATACACAATTTCCACCTGCCAGTAAGCACTTTTTAGATCAAGCGAGGAAAACCATTTCGCACCGCGGTAACGGGTAGCTGTTTTTTTCGTGAACTCATTTAAAACCGGGCGTTTTCATCTTCCTTTTTAACCCCCACCACAGGTGAACTCCACGAGCTTGTTGATGGCTCAATTACTTCACTTTGCTATGGAACTCCATAGTTTACTTTGGTTTCTATGGTCTTTTTTCGTAACTCCATTCAGCTTTCTGTAATCCACACAAAATCGGGCGCTTTCATTTTCCCTTTTAACCCCAACAACTGGTAAGCTCCACGGGCTTGTCGATTGCTCAATTACTCTACTTTGCTGTGGAACTCCTTATAAAGTCGGAAATTTTTCTTGCTACTTCCTGGAATTCTTCAATTTCCTGTTGGCGTCTTTGGGCCGGTCGAATCGGCGTAAAATATGGTGTTATCGGAAACAGAAATTATAGAAGATCACATTATAAATCGAACAGCGACTGCGGTTTTAAAATTCCAATAATATTTCCATAAATGTTACGTTTTTTCATAAAATTTCTGTAATACAGGGCTTGATTGAAAAGTAATGAGCCTTATTTTTTTTAAGCATTTTTATTAAGCCTTTTGGCTTATACAACTAATATTCTTCAAAATAGGGCCCTTGAGCGTCAATACACCGCTGGTAGCTGTCCTTCCATTGCCGGAAACATTTTTTAAACTCATCCGCTGGAATCGCGTTCAAATCGGCTGCCACAGTTTTTTGGATCGCCTCGATGGAGTCGAAACGCCTCCCCTTCAACTTTCTTTTCAGGCGCGGGAACAAGAAGAAGTCCAGAGGGGACAGGTCAGGGCTGTAGGGAGGGTGAGAAGCGCCGGAACCCCCATCTTGGAAAATGCAGAGGTGCAGAGGAAGGCGGTGTGCGCCGGCGCATTGTCGTGATGAAGGGTCCAATTGTTGACGAGGTGGGGCCGAACCCGGGCGACGCGGTTTTTCAGCCGAAGGAGCACTTTTTTGTAAAATGCCGCGTTTACAGAGCTTTCTGGAGGTACAAACTTTTTAGCTTTACGCAAAATTTGATCGAGTAACGTTGCTCTAACGATCGCTGCATTTTCGCCACTGCAAAATCCTAACACACTTTTAAAACAGCTTTCACGCGCGGAGCGATGTTAACTGCACCGCTGTTGCTAACGAACTGGAGCCGGTTTCTAGTGGAAGGGGAAGGTCCAACGATCATTTTCCCGCACCAGCCGATTCGGTTGATCGCTTGGCAGACGCTCCGCGCGGGAAGGCTCATTACTTTTCAATTAAGCCCTGTATGTCTTGGTTAACCATTTTTTACCTTTTTTTGTGATTAGTATATAAACGCATTTCAATTAGTGCAACCCATAGAAAAGAAAACCAATGGTTTAAATAAATTTCAGTTTACCAAAATGCAACTCTGAAACATATGCAGTACAACCAAAGCAAATTGAGTACTCACTCTATCATCATTCCTGCCGTGCATCATTTTTGCTCTGCATGCAGCAAGGCGAAATCGTGGAAGGTGAGGCAGCTAGAGCACCAACAACATTTACATGTATTTTGCAATTTGAATAATAAAGTAAAGAGACAAATAAGCGGCAACAAGGAAGCTGACCACTTTGACATTCAAACTAGTAAATCGCAAGAAAAAAAAAAATCAGTTACTTTAGTGAAGTGAATTCACCTTGGCTTGCACTAAATGCAAGAGTCATTTCGCACTGAAATGCAAATCACCTGACTGTATTATCTGTGCTGCCAACTGCCCGAAATTTCGAAGGAAATAAATTGCAAAGTAATTGGCTCATTTCCAAAAAGTGGCAATATTGTAAAGCTTACAATTTTGCATTTGCATTGAAATTTGCTTGTGCTCTGGTTGCTGATTTGTGTAAAAGATGAAGAGAAAATTGCAACAAAAAAGAATTAAAAAGTGGACGCAAGATGAAATAAGTAAAATTATTGACTATATTATACAATATGGAAATTTGGAGGTATAAGCACAAATACTTTTTATTTGTGCACACACAATACTAAATGCAGAAAATTTTCAGAAACCAACAGCACGGATTTACTATGAGGCATTCCTCAAAATTTCGCCCATTGATGCAACCTGGGATTTGATAAAATGGAAAGTTCGCCATTTAAGAACAATTTTCACTAAGGCGAGACTTTGGACGAACTCGCCAGACGCTAAGTTGTTGAGCGCTGAGCGTTTCCAAGGTAATCAAAAGTAGTTACTCAAGAAATATGTGCATACATATGTATGCATGTTGTAACTTTCTTTATCAATATTTCAGATAAGGTGAAAAAATTGTGTCCAAATTATTACCGCTTACTAAAGATATTTGGCGAAGAAAAAGGAGAAATAGTTGAGATTTTGGATTCAAATGGCTCATTTGCGGATTGCTATGATGAGTCGGAGGAAAATATTGATTTGACAGAAGAAGTAAAGGTATTTGAAGAATACAAAGAAACAACTAATAATTGGAATGAAGAAACTGTAGTAAGCATAAGTAATATTGCAAATGCATCAGTTCCTGCAGATACAGAACAAGATGAAAATAAACGAATTTTAGCACCTTCCCCATTTGTTCCAGAGGTGGATAGAAATGAACACATAATTTCAGATACAGAGGCGGCAGAAGCTGAGCACAAGCCAGTGGAGGAAGCTTTGTTTGTTGCAAAGAAACTTAAAAAAGAGTCGCTCAGACATTCGCTATCTGCTCTAAGTCAGAGTCAAGAAGGTCGGAATGAAACGCAACGTTTACGACTTAAATTCGAAGAATATAAGTTTGAACAAGAATTTGCATTTACCAAAGAGAAATTTAAAGCAGAACACGAGTTAAAACAGCAAGAGCTTGAACTAAAAAGAATGGAAATTGAAAGTAATGAAAAGCTTAGAATAATGGAAATGGAAAAAAATGAACGTATAGCGAAATATGAACTCAGTTTGAAATATAAAGGTCAAAGCCGATTTGTAAGTAATCTACATGCAGATTTCTGATAACGAAACGCTTGAGCAGGAATTTTTACAAATTTGCCCATATACGTACATATATATGCATATGTAAATTGTATAAGCAAACGGTTCTGGTTGTTCCTTTATTTAAACTGCGCCACCAATCTTTTACGTCGGTTTGAGCTTAAGAAGAATTTTATAACTTTTATATGAATCGCTTATTTTGAGTTGAAGTCCTTAAAAAATATATATCACAAAATTTGCATATAGCTAACCTTAATGTAAACATTGTGACGGCAATAAGCAGGTTAGTATTTCATGAGGACATATTTTGAAAGCGGATTAATTTCAATTTTCCTTAGAATAGATAAAAAAATATAAGGATATGTCGCAGTTGCTGCTGTATATACACAAATGTACATAACTTCTGTTCATCAAAAATTAAAAAAAATACATATATGCATAGTGACGCAAATGAAAAACAGTTAAGGGTTATAAACAGTTAGAAGGCCGAAAAAGCGAATTTTCCAGAATTTTTTCTGAGAAAAATTTTAAATTTATTGATCTAAAAATGTGTACACATAATGTTGGTCACTGACTTTGAAATCACCATTTTGAGAAAAACGCGTTTAAAGTTTGAAAAGCACTTTGCATAGGATAGCAAACGCCTTTTCCAATTTGCATTCAAATTCGAAAATATTCACCGGAACGATATTAAATTTTCTGTGTGTATTCTTAAATATATGTACATTAAGAAAAAATAAATATAAAAAAAAATCGATTGCTGAAAATTTTAACTGTATATAATCCCTTAAGTTCAAATAACACTAAATTTCTCGATAAATATATGTTTACTGAACTATAAAAACACAGTTCCTGATGTTTAGTGGATTTCAAATGAAGTAATTTCTGTAATCAAATTATTTATTGTTAAATACGTTGAAGCAAGCCGCCGGAGCCGAATGGGTTGGTGCGTGATCACCATTCGGAATTCACTGAGAGGTCGTTGGTTCGAATCTCGGTGAAAGCAAAATTAATAAAAACATTTTTCTAATAGCGGTCGCCCCTCGGCAGGCAATGGCAAACCTCCGAGTGTATTTCTGCCATGAAAAAGCTCCTCGTAAAAATATCTGCCGTTCGGAGTCGGCTTGAAACTGTAGGTCCCTCCATTTGTGGAACAACATCAAGACGCACACCACAAATAGGAGGAGGAGCTCGGCCAAACACCTAACAGAAGTGTACGCGCCAATTATTTATTTATTTTATTTCCACACTACGCAAAAATTATTGAACTTTTATGCTTTACTTGCCGACTAAAATGTCAATATTTTCAAAATTCGCTAGATGAAAGGAATTTGCACCTCTTCAAGAATAAACAGTTAATTTTTAATTTTCAGTGAAACTAATTTTGAGCAGTCTGATGTGATCTGTTCATGTATGTAAGTTTCATGAGCTTAAAAAAAAACAATTTAAATCGACAGCAATTCCTATATATGAAATACTAAATTTTTGGCTTTTAATAATCTGTTAATCATTCACAGCCGTAGTTTTAAGAGCCGTCTCAGTAAAAAATAAATTAAAATAAATATTACATAATAAATAATAATATTAAAAAAAAAATTAATAATTATAAATATTTATAAATTATAATAAATAGTTATTATTAAACCTTTTATTAAGCATCAAAATTTATTACTCCAGAAGTGCTAATAAAAAGTGAAAAATATGCTTGAAGAAAAGCTGATGATATGATTATTGCGTTTATCAACTTATAAAAAGCGCTAAATAGCGAGCAATTGACTCATATCCAGTGCGAATTTAAGACCGATTTTCAGTAAGAAAATGCTCCGCATTTTTATTCAGCTATAGCAAAACTTGTCATGTGCTATTGTGCCGTTATTTTTGTATAGGTATTTTGTAATAGGTTAGGTAAGGTCTCCCGCATTAACTGTGAGAGGAAAGCCCAGACACGACAGCAGCAGTTGCAACTGCAGCAACAACCACGGCAGCAGCAGTAGAGCAGAAAGATAGATGAAGTATTCAATACTATTAAAATATTTAATTAATTAGGTAGCAAGGCCAGCTAGATTATTTCTTACGTAATGGACTTAATCCAGCTAAGTCATAATTCGACAACAAAACAACCTTATAAATAATATAGTTTATAATATAGTCTATTCGTTTGTTAGTAAGTTTTTTTGTACCTTTGCTAGCGGGTGGACAGTGGAGAACAACTGTTTTAGACAAACTGTACCTGTCGTCGGTTTGTCTAAAACACTGACTCAAACACTCATAAACTCATAAACGCGGCTCCCCCTTGAAAATATGTTAACGCGGTCCCAGGGTGGAAAAGGAGCCGAGGAGGAGAGATGCAAGTGGCGCACTGTTGTATGTCAGTTTGTGGAGCCGTCTGGTAGCACTACGTTTGGATCTGTCGGCCGGAGGGTACGTAATAAATTGCCGGCTAAAATAGCTCGCGCATCTCTTCGGATCCGACGAAGCACGACCGTTGAAGGTGATATCCACCGTGTCGTTGTGCTTCGTCGGGTTCGACATTGACCTTACGGTGGACCAGAGCTTGCTCACACCAGAGGTGAAGTTGCAGGACTTCAGATGCTCTTCCCATTTAGTCTGCTTATATCGGGTTACGAGTTGCCGAATCTCAGAATTGATATCCTTTATCCGAAGATCCCTGGGATCGGCCTAGCGTAGGAGATCACGGTCATTCGCCAGCACAGCTGCTTCAGCTGGGAAATTGGGACGTATGTCCCTGATCCTTCCAGTGGGTATAAAGTGAACCGCGGCGGCTGTGCTCACTTCGCGGAATCCGCGTTCGCCTGCGGCCACATTGGTGGGAATGGGGAGAACGGCGAAGATGTCTTTAGTAAATTCCGCGAATCTAGTCCAATCAGCTTTGTTAAAGTTGATGTATGACCGGTGATCCGCGGAAACAGAGTCGGCAGGTTTCTCGATCGAGATGATAATGGGCAAGTCGTCTAACGCAAGCGATAGCATAGGTCGCCAGACCTGTGCTAGCAAAAATGATGTTAAGCGAGCTGCTGCAATTACCCACTACCCAAGTGAGGGGTCGTCGTTTACAGTGCAGAATGTCGAATCGTCTATCTGCTCTGCCTATAGCTGTCCCATACGATCATTTGCCCAACATCGTGATGCGCATTAAAGTGACCTACTACCAATCGGTTTTCACTCCTGATGAGCACACCAAATATGTATGTAAATATTATTATAAATTTCGAGCTCAGCATCGCCCGACCGGACAGCTATCCCTTGATATTCTGAGGTGCTGTGCCTGCGGTCGATGCCTTCATCGATGAGACAATACTGCACTGTATGGTGGACTATAAACGCTAGGCCACCACCGTAGTACCGCTCGCGATCCTTTCTGTGCACGTTGTAGCCGTCCCTGGTGATCAGGGGGGAGCTAGTGTGCAGTCGCATTTTTTTCGCTGTCGATAGACCTGGTTCACCTGGCAGGCTCCAACATTTTCGATGCTTTGGGATATCATAATGGGTTCATTTTTTATCGCCAGTGACGCTGCGTAGCAGAAAATCTTTTCTTTTCTGCCGTTCAAGGAGCATCTCATACACCACCAAACGTCTCTCCTTCAATTGATGTGGCACTAAGTTACCTGTTTTCTTGTTCTATTCCCATCGCGTGCAAACGTTTATCGACGGTTGATCATCAACATCCAACTCTTTAGATACCTCCTCAAGGGTTCCACATGCATCTTCATCCAATAGTTGTTGTAGTTGAGTATCTTCGAATTTTTTCGGTGCCCCTTCGCGATTTTTATCACTCACGTCGAAATCGCCACTTTGGAAGCGTCGAAATCACTCTTTACAAATTGTAATTGATGGAACGTTATTACCTTAAAATGATTATTATACTACACGTTTCAGTTGCATTTTTTTTAAAAGGTAGTAATGAAGCTTGACTTCCCGCAAATGTTGGTTTTTCAGGACGAACGGAGACATTTTTGACGTAAGATAGAAAATGATCTTTACACTTCAAACGAATGTCAACTACTGCAATCGAGACCTCACTTATACACCTTCAAATCACCGGTATATTACTAGAGCGAACACAAAAATAATATCAGTAGCGACACTTCTTTTACGAGGGCGGAAACTTATTCCCATACCCAAAACTATCCACACTTCTCCAGTATTCGTAATGAATCCTTATATTGTCCTATTATCGTAACAGTAAGGTATCGGTCATAACCTGATCTATCGTTAATAAACTGATTGCTTCACCGTTTTAAACTTTAAATACATATAAAAAACGAAGCAGTGCGTACAATTTTGTGAATGTACTTTAATCCCTTGACTTAAATACTTTAAAGAACGTAAGTACGTACAAATTTTTAAAAACATTGGCCAAAAACCATTATTGTCAAAAAGGTTACCCATTCTTTGAACCATTCTGCAGATAAGTGGCATTCACCGTTTCTTTTCTTTTGATATAAAAATGACAAATTCTTTTTATTGAATTAATCAACAATTCGATTTATTTTCACACTTATTTATATCCAGATATTAAAAACTACTGATGGCAAATGGTTATGTTTGTTAATATAAAAATCTACAGACATTAAATATTACATATAAGTATTAAAATTCATTATTTTTCTCCTTAACTGTAATCAGCTGGCAGCACATGTGTTTCGCTGCACATGCATACATGTACGCACTCAAACATGCATGGCTATGCATTCAACCACCTGTTTCATATTTTGTTTACATTTCATGCTTCTCCGAGTACGTACTTGCATGTGAGAGGGAGATTAAAAACTACTTCTCTTTTGTTTTGAGGGTTCCTTCTAAACAAGAACATATGCCTACATGTATATATCCATCGAAATGTATATTTTTGCGCATGTTTATTAGCAGTACAATTCAGTCGGCGTCTACATTGGCCACAATCTTGATGTCAGTGCTGTTATTTACAGGCTGTATGTTATCGCTGTTAACAGCTGACTGTTTCGGTGGAATGTAAAACCAAAAGGCGCCAAAGAAAAATATAACAGAGAGAGTTTTACCCACCAGTGCCAGTAGCCACATGTACCTGTGAAGAATGAATATAATATTTATTTATATTTATATTTATATTAATATTTATTAATTTAATAAAAGTAAATATAATAATATTGTTAAGCTACTTTAACTTACTTGCTCATGTTGTTATTGTCATAGACAAGACAAGCACCAACTCCATCTCCGTCTAGATCACAAGTTTCTTGCCAAAGAATACACGAGTCATCGATGAGGGTGCCAAATATCATCGGTGCTGGTATAGTGCCCAGCAGGCGAACTTTTATCCATTGAATGCCCAGAGCAAAGGAACGCTGGTCGTCGTGAACACACCTGTGCGTATAGTCATACAAATACATATGAATGTATAGATTAGTAGAAAAGGAATAAAATTAAAATAAGTTTAAGAAAATTAAATTAAATTGAAGTAAATTATTAAAAATGAGGTAAAAAAATAAAATAAAATTATATTATATTGAATAAGGTAAACAATTAAAAAAATTACATGAAATAAAATAGCATAAAATTAAATTAAATTATTAAAATAGGTAAAAAATTAAAATAAAACAGAATAAAATAAAATAAAATTAAATTATTAAAAAAAATTAAATTAAAGGTAAATAAAATTAAATTAAAGTATACTAAATAAGGTAAAAAATAAAAATATAATCAAATAGGATAAAATTAAATTATATTAAAAGAGACAAAAACAAAAATAAAAGGTAAATAAAATTAGTTTATATTAAATGAAAATTAAATGAAATTATATTAAAACAGGAAAAACAACATAAAATAAAATTAAATTATATTAAAGTAAAAGAAATTAAATTAATTAAATAAAGTAAAGAAATTAAATTAAATTAATTAAAAAAATAAATTAAATAGAATAAAAGAAAATAAAAAAATAGAACAAAATTAAATTAAATCAAATGAGTTAAATAAAGTAAAGAAACTAAAAAAAATTTAAATCACCAGGTCCTGACAACATCATTCCAGCAGAACTTCAAGAAGGACTGGAAATTCTACTGCCTTGGTTAACAAGGATCTTTAACAAGTGTTTAAATCTCTCTTACCTTCCGACAATTTGGAAGAAATCAAAGGTAGTATTCATTCCGAAAATGGGGAAGCATTCACACTGCAAACCAAACGACTTCAGGCCCATTAGCCTAACCTCTTTTTGCTTAAAGGCTTTTGAAAAAGTCTTAGATGAACAAATCAAAACCCAACTTGATACTAAGTTGATCTCTGAAATCGACTGAAACGGCACTTCATTCACTGATGCAAACAGTGGAAACTTCCCTTCACAATAAAGAGTACTCTCTTGTCGCATTTATGGACATAAAAGGTGCTTTTAATAATATTTAACCCAACGCTATTTTGTCCTCAAGGCGGAGTACTTTCACCCCTTCTCTGGAATCTCGCTGTAAACAGTTTGCTTCGAAATCTCGAAAAAGCAGGCTGCAAGGTTGTAGCCTATGCAGATGATATTGCTCTCTGCGTGTCAGGCAAACACCTGAATACCCTCACTGAGCTCATGCAACGCTTAATCAATATTCTGTCAAAATAGTGCACCGAATGCGGACTAAATGCGAATCCAGCAAAGACAGATCTTGTTCTCTTCAATAGGAAACAACAATCTCCTCCACTGCAAACAATAACTTTAAAAGGGGAATCATTACTTCTATCTGATTCAGCTAAATATCTAGGAGTTATTCTAGATAGGAAGTTGAGTTGGAAATTGAACATCGAAAACAGATGTAAAAAAGCTTTCATAGCTCTTTATACTTGTAAGAAAGCTATAGGCAAAACCTGGGGTTTTTCACCTCGGATCATTTATTGGATATATACCTCGATCATCAAACCGATACTCTTCTACGGTGTGGTTGTATGGTGGACAGCACTCGAAAAACGGTGTAGAGTAGCCACAATTGATCGAGTCCAAAGAACAGCCTGCCTCCTGATAACAGGATGTTTAAGTACAACACCTACTAAGGCTCTAAACACGTTGCTTCACTTGCTCCCTATCGATCTGGCTGGCAAAGCGATTGCAGCGAAAGCAGCGACACGCATGAGTGCTATATCGAAATGGAATAAGTATCTTGGCCATTCGGCCATACTGAACAGGAACACTGTTATCTCTTCCGACATAGACTATCATGTAAGTCTTCCATCACCACCCTTGCTATTCTCCTGTTCACTCCCAACTAGGGAAAAATGGAATACAAATCTAACCGAAATCGATGGCCCTCTGATTATATATACAGATGGTTCAAAACAAGACGGCAAAGTGGGATTTGGAATCTTTTCCAATTCCCCTCACATCAATCTATCATTTAGATTACCCGACTACTGTAGCGTATTCCAAGCGGAAGTATGCGCTATCTGGTATGCTGCGAAAACTCTCTTAGAAAATAGAATATCACTAGAGGATATCCGCTTTTTCACCGACAGTCAAGCGGCCGTTCGAGCACTCAGCTCCTCTTATACCCACTCAGATGTGGTTCGATCCTGTCTCTTATCTCTTAACGAGATAAGTGTTCAGAATTCTGTCCAAGTTATCTGGATACCAGGTCATAGTGGATTCGAAGGTAACTGCAAAGCTGATGAGCTCGCAAGAGCTGGAGCTGCGCAATCAAATGTTAGTAACTTACCCACAATCCACATTCCGCTCTCAACATGTAAATTGCTCATTGATCGAGAATTTCACAGCATTGCTGATCGGAGGTGGCGAGTGGAAACTACTTGCGTTACGACCAGACAAATCTGGCCATCCTACAATCTGAAACAGACAAAAACCCTTATAAGTCTTTCGAAACACGAACTAAGGCATATAATATCTCTTATCACCGGCCACTGCCTTTTGGGCACTCACGCACGTCGGCTCGGGGTTCCTCAAAACGACCTGTGCAGATACTGCGAGGACGAAGATGAGGAAGTATCGAGCAGACATTTGCTGTGCAGTTGTCCCGGTCTAGCCAGAAGTCGACTCGCTCTTCTTGGCTCTCCAACAATTGACAATCTTTCAGTACTCTCGAACCTGAAAATCGAATCTCTCATCAAATTCTCGAAACGAATTAATATCTTTGACCAAAATCTACAATAAAAATCTCGGTTAGGTGGGGAAATCATATAACATAATGAGCTCTAGGGCAACACAACGGACCCAACTTGCGGTCTATGTGGCACTCCGATGCGGGGTCACCCTTAAACCAACCAACCCAACCAAATTAAATTAAAGTAAAAAAGTTAAATTAATTAAAAAAATAAAATATTGTAGAATAAAATTATTTCAAATTAAAAAATAAAAGAAAAGAAAATAAAATAAAATTAAATTAAATTAGTTAAATAATGTAATTAAATTAAATTATTTTAATAGTGTAAAGAAACTATACTAAATTAAAGTGAAAAAATTAAGTTAATGAAAAAACAGAATAGAATAAAATTATATTAAATTAAATAAATTAAAAAACAAAATAAAATAGAATTAAAGAAAATTAAACTAAATTAAATAAAAAATAAAATAGAAAAAAATTATATTAAATTAAAATTTTAAATTAAATTAAATTAATTTAAAGTAAAAAAAATTTAATTAAAAAATTTGTTTATAAAATAAATTAATATGTCATAAAATAAAATAAAAAGAATTAAACTAAATACAAAACAATAATAGAACGAAACAAAATAAAAATAAATAAATTTAGTTAAAACAAAAACAAAATTAAAATTAAAACAAAAATTACCTTAAAGTAGCCGACAATGCTGGCATGGTCGATAAAAATGTGAACAGCATCAGCACAAAACATAAGCCCACAAAATATGGCAAATACTGGCATGTAGACTCGCACATCGTGTTGGTAGCGTCCGGCATATCAGCTGCTCTAAACGCTTTCTTATCGATGCACGAACAATTCGAGTAAGTTTTTATGTGGTTCCTGTTGTATTCCTCTCCACAGCCCGCAAAGCACGGACTATAGTAGAGCACACCATCGGCGCCACAAATCGGTTCATAATTCAACTTCTTGCATCCACACTCGAAGTTACATTGCGCTTGGAGCTCCGTACCCAGATAAGACCTTTCAACGCCATCAGTCAGATTTTGCTGCCGTTCCTCATTTACGTTGTGCAAACTTACTTCGCGATAAGGTGTAGTCACACCGGCGAAATCCAAATTGGGGCACGAAAGCAGAAAGCAAGATGTAAAACACGCCGAAATCATTGTCATTATTAAACACATTTTTATTATTTGTGAGCAGGTTAAATTCCATTTTTTGATCAGATAACCACCCAGAAATGTACCACCACCACCGGCAGGCACTGTGATGAGTCCCATCAAGAGAGCCGACCAAACTGGCGAAATACTGAACTGATTCTCGATTTGTTTGGGCAAGAAAGCGGCAAAACCAGCGATCACCAATCCCTCTGTCGCACCAGCCAAATTCAAACAGAAAAATGTTGGATTCTTCAGCAATGAAATTAGTGCGTTTGGCAGTTCTTTTAATTTGGTGAAGGGCTGCTCAATCTTATTACTATCGCCATTGTAGGCCTCCGACACCTTTTGCTGTTGCAGTTGCTCGGCTCCCGGTAATGAACTTGGGTAACCGAAAATCGGTATGGAGAGCAGAACGCAAGCGGCGGCAGCAAAAACGAAACCGATCCACCAGGCGCCAATCCAAACTTTACTGGAGCTCGTAAGGCCCAAGCTGTTGAAAATGAGAATATAAATTAATTTACATGTGGATATGTATTTATATATTTTAAAATTATTTATGACGACATAACTTGTACTATTCAGCGAAAATACAATAGCACGCACGTGAAAGTATAAAATTTAGGTAGTAATGTTCATCAATTTCAGTTTTAAAAGAAGCAAATTTTCGTAAAATAGTTTTAAATTCTTATATTCACTTTTTGATATTAATGTACATACCAACGAGAGAGGATAGATACAGTTACTAGACATTTTTTTTTACTTTTCAACTTAATTTTTCTCGCAAAAAAAATAGTAGAACTTCTATGTAAAAGACATGATGAATTTTCCCCCAATGAAGTAAAGTATACGCACTGGATACTATAAAAAATCGATATTCGTCCTTTTTTTTAGCCGCTATAGCCGGATGGCTTTGTGTTTCAAACCCACAGTACACATGAAGCATCAAATATAGATTTCCATAACTCAAAAAATTAAAAAGTTATTAAAAAAACAAAATTAATGATTAATTTTACGGCACCTAGATTAGATGGCAAGAGTACCACGGGTTCACTGCAAGTAGTATTAGAGTGCCGTTTGAATGTAGATAACTCTGCGAAAGATTACAAAACGTATAGGAAGGAAAACCATCTACAGCGCCATCCAGTGCTTTTGATGTAATGAAGGAGAGAAAAGACTCAGCCTATCCCCCAAAGGTACACTAAGGAACCTCAAGTGTCTAGCCGCCAAACCCGGACATTTGAAAGCAAAGGGCTCAACAGTCCCTTTCTCTACAGAAGCCCCACAGCTTCTCCAATCAAGCTTCTCCGCATGCGTTCCGATCACCCAGTGACCGGTGAACACCGCTATGAGTTTGAAAATTGAATGGCGGGAGATCCCCAGCTCTTTAAGCGTCCTGCTTCTGTCATATTAAGACCAAAGTGTTTTTGAGATAGCACACGATGCCTAGAGGATCGCAAAGGCCTCTGCTTGAAATAGACTACAGGAGGAGACTGAAATATTGACTCATTTAGACTCCGCTCCCACTTCAGATCCGTCGGAGATAACAGACTCTCCCGTGCAAACTCTCACCTCCTTCCAATCAGGTAGGCTTGGAAGGATAGCGGATGGAGAGATATTTACGAAGTACAGAGAAGAAAGGTGAAATCTGCCTCAAAATGCTACCAAGTCCTACAGGAGATTTCCTCCAAAAGCGACTTAATAGCGGTATGAGCAGCAATGAATTGAACTTGAAGATCAACGGGAAGTAAATGCAGAATGACGTTGAGAGCGGCGGTGGCGCATGTTCTATACACCGCCGTGATGTCGATACATGCAGTCTTCTCCACTCTCTCTAATTTGGTGGTGTTATAGCCCTTCCGAAGAGTTACCCACCAAACTAGGCAACCATATGTCAAAATTGGCAGGACCCTCATAAAAGAGGTGTCGTTGCTGATACTACTTTTGTGTTCGCTCTAGTAATATACCGGTGATTTGAAGGTGTATAAGTGAGGTCTCGAATGCAGTAGTTGACATTCGTTTGAAGTGTAAAGATCATTTTCTATCTTACGTCAAAAATGTCTCCGTTAGTCCCGAAAAAACAGCATTTGCGGGAAGTCATGCTTCATTATTAACTTTTAAAGGAAAGTGCAGCTGAAACCTGTATTAATCAATATTTAAGGGGGTCTTCTGGTCTCCAGCGAAAAAAAATCGATTTTTTTTTGCATAATTTTGTTGTATGTGTATGCGAGAATACGCCACAGAAAGGATTTTTTGAAAATCGCATTTTTTCACATTTTTCTGGGCACCGAAGTGTATCCTCCTCCGGCCGTTTTTATCATAAACTTTATCTTTAAACGCGTTTCCCCGAAAATCGGGTTTTTTAAGCATTTTGGTCACACTTTTCATAGTAGTTATACTCCGATTTCAATGGTTTTGGTCTTAAAAGGTTCGGAAAACTTACCGCTAAGTTTCCCCGTGTACGATTTTTGAAATTTTTTTTCATTCCATTTTTATAACCTTTTAAAGTTCAAAAAATGAGCAAAAAAAAATTTTTTTTGCAAATTGTTGCATAACTTTTGAAAAAAATTAAAAAAAAAAAATCTGTCACGGGAAAACTTAACCAGGGCAACTCTGAAGACAACGCATATCTAATTTTTGCTTTCTGATTACCCAGGTGGAAAAACCGTGACCAAAATGGAGACCTGTTTCGTTTGGAGGTGGACTTCTTCAGCGCCATTTCAAGGTCGCGAGTGTTAATTTTTTTCAAAGTCAAAACCATTTTTTAAAAGCCAAGACATGTACCTTTAAAATAAAACAAAAATTTTTTTAAAATATTCACAGGATTTGTCACAATCAATCCCCAAAAAACCCCTTCATTTCAGGGCCTCGAGACCAGAAGACCCCCTAAAGGTAATCACGCCCCATCAAATACAACTTGTAAAGAGTGGCAATTTCGACGTTCCAAAGTGGCAATTTCGACGTTCCAAAGTGGCTATTTCGACGTGAGTGATAAAGATCGCGAAGGGACACCGAAAACAATCGAAGATACTCAACTACAACAATTGTTGGATGAAGACGCATGGTGAAACCTTAGTGATATGTCTAAAGAATTGCACGCAATGGGAATGGCCCAGAAAACAGGTAAGTGTGTGCTACATCAATTGAAGGAGAGGGATATCGAGAGACGTTTGGTATCGTGTGAGATGCTTCTTGAACGGCAGAAAAGAAAAGGTTTCCTGTATCGCATCGTAACTGGCGATGAACAATGGATCTATTATGATAACCCTAAAGCGTCGTTACCGACTGCAGCTAATGCGTTTGAGTCGAGCTCTCAAAGAAAAACAGCCGGAATGGGACGGTAGATATGACAAACTGATTTTACTGCATAACAAAGTCAGACCACACGTTGCTAAATCGGTCCAGAGGGACTGAATTGGGAAATCTTAAGCCCCCGCCGTATTTCCAAGACATTGCACCTTCGGATTACCATCTGTTCCGATCAATGCAGTCAGCTCTTATTGGAGTGCGGCTCACTTCTTACGAGAGCATCGCGAACTGGCTCAATGAATGGATCGAGTCAAAAGAACTCAAATGTTTCCTCCGAGGAATCCGTATGCAGCCTGAAAGGGGGCCTAAAGTTGTAGCTTCCAATGGCACATATATATATGTATTGTATATAATTGTCGCATACACCCTTTTTGGGTGTTTGGCCGAGCTCCTCCTCCTATTTGTGGTGTGCGTCTGGATGTTGTTCCACAAATGGAGGGACCTACAGTTTCAAGCCGTCTCCGAACGGCTAGTGGTTTTATAAGGAGATTTTTCGTGGCAGAAAAAACTTTTTCTTTATTTTGGTCTTTCAACGAGATTCGAACCTACGTTCTCTCGTGGCACATACTTCACAGAATAGCATGTATTATTTAATTGCTTCAATAATTCGTAACTTTGGACGGAAACAATTTCGTAACGGACGGAAACTTATTCCCATACCCAGTGCATCCAGATTACGCCACCTTGTTTTAAAATCTAAATTTGTAAAAGATGTGTCAAATCTGTTCCACCTTTAATTAAAATGTTGTAAATTTTTTTTCCGGAAGGTGCGCATAGTTGTTCTATTTCTTCTTTTTGTGCAACTCTTTATTAATAAAACACTAAAAGCAAAATGAATGTTTCCTACAACTAATTTCCACTACCTTCTCTTAAATGCGCAAGCCATAGTATGTGCTCTTCGAGCTAAAAGGAATACAATACTCAAATCCGTCCCACAAACTTTAAATTACGTTTAAGTGAGAATGCGAAATGCAAAATTTCGAATCAAATTTGGCAAAAAGTAGAAACAACTAAACCGCACGAATACCTATTCGCGCATTTAAATATCATCACCTATGCGCTGCATTATTACTTCTATAAGTATTTATCTAATTTTTCTTTTCTGAATATAGGTACATCCATAATTTCTTAAAAAAAAGCTTACGCGCTTGAATGTCTTTCTACATCACCTTGGCAATAAATAAGGGATGAGCCGCTATCCGCCCGCGCAACATTTAGCAGTCTCAGTAACACGTCGCAGCTTATGAACCCCTACTCCGGCAGCGCTCAAAGCGCATAAACAACACTGTTGACAGCAGAAAATTTGTTTTATGACTCCCTGGCGACAAAGTCGCTACGACTGCCGGTGTTGGGCGCTTCAAAAGGATTTATTATGACATGGAAACGACCTGGCAGAGTGTAGTAACGTGCCAACATCCGCTAACGGTAAACACCTGTAGCCAGTGCGGCAATACACTCCCCGCATGCAGCATCCAATCAACAGTTTCTCAACGCGACATTTTGCTTATCGGTGGCGGCCATACAAACAAACAAAAAATACGCTCTATTCTTTGACAGTTATTTAAAACTTCTTTTTCCCCTATTTTCACGCATTTACATGTGGTTTTCTTCACTTACTCAGAGGCATCCATAGTCATGAATTCGGTATAAATCAGTAAAAGCTGCCCGCCGAGCACATAACCAACAGCCGGCCCAATTATCGCCATGGTGTAGTAGATACCTGAAAATGAATTATTACAACAATTATTGTGCTAAACTTTGTTAGGTCATTACAAAATTTTACAAAGGAGCGGTGGAGACTATTTATCACCCAACCAGCTATAAAATTATAAAACCAATTATAGCAGAAAAGTGCAGCTGCCCCAAGAAGTTTATGTTAGAAATTATGCTGATTATCATACAGTGCTTATATTTTTATATAAATACATACTTTACGCTTTACCCTTTGTGGGGTGTTGGGCCGAACTCCTGCTTCTATTTGAGATGTGTGTCCTATGCTTCAGAGATGGAGGGGTCTACAGTTTTATGCCGCCTCCGAATTGCAAATGTTGTTTATGAGAAGGTTTTTCATGGCAGAAATACTCTAGGAGGATTGCCATCGTCTGCCGGAGGTGACCGCTATTAGAAAATGCTTCCGAATGGTAGTCACGCACCAACCCATTCGGCTACGGCAGCCACTTACGATGCTTAGAGGCAGTTAAATTTAGAATACTTCATATTGAGATAATTCGATCTGAGCAGATTAAGTACTCAAGACATGTCCTATTATTGCGCTAAGCTCTTTCTTCTTACATTATAGGCTATTGATGGATCCGATCGCCGAGCATTGGCTCATCCGTAATAGGGTTCCAGACTATTGGGGCTTGGATACGAATTTACGAACAGCCTTTGTCAAGTGAATACTTGAGCGTTTGCGAGGGAAACTACTGTAGATGATTGAATATTGCACTGTATAAGGGAAATATCTAATTAAAGCAGCGAACTGAGATTCAACGGTTTTGCTGGTGACTCGATACAGCCGAGAAAGTTTTAGATAGGATACCAACTAGTGGTGGTAACGGATAAGAAGAGCCTTCTACGCACCGCAAATAAGGGGTGGAGAGGGACTTGGCATTAACTGGTAATACTAATTGATGTTTGTTAGCAAGAGAAAGAGGAAAGTGCGAGCTTGTTGATTTCAGCCAAAATCTCTTCAGTAGCACCTAATAGTAACTGTAGTCCTCACATTAGTAATATTTGGTGTTTAGTAGTCCTAAAACTTGTGGAATGGAGAAAAGAGAGCTCCGGTCGTCCCTCGGCAGTTAATGGCAAACCTCCGAGTGTATTTCTGTCATGAAAAGGCTTCTCATAAAAAATATCTAGCTACAAATAGAAAGAGGAGCTCGCCCAAACTCTCAAAAAAGGTATACGAGTAACGGCTCTACAACTCAGACACAGCAGGCTTAATCTGGAAAATATGTTGGATGAGGGAGGCAACCACGTCAGTGTTGACAGTTAGGATACCGCAGTTATAAGAGACTTCGTTTCTCTAGAAACCAGCATTATCACCGATAATAATGTCAGCCTTGAAATCCAATGGAGAATCTCTTTAGTCAACAAGTGCTACTTTGGACTAAGTTGACAATTGAGACAAAACTAACATTCATAAGGGTCTCATCATGCCCGTTCTATGGTATGACGTAGAAGCTTGGAAAACGACAACATCCGATCATCCCTTAGAGTGTTTGAGAGGGAGATTCTGCGGAAGATTTTTGGACCTTTGCACGTTAACAACGCCGAATACCGCACGTGATGGAACGTCGACCGAATGAATACAAACTCTCCGGCTCCGAAAGTATGCGATGCGGTACCTGCTGATGGTAGTAGAGAAAGGGGAAGGGGTCTCCTCTGTGTTGGAAAGACCAGGTGAAGATAGACTTGGCTTCACTTGGAGTTTACAACTGACACCGGTTAGCACGAGAAAGAGCTGGCGCGCGGCCAAATCGCTTAAGCGGTTATCGCGCCAATCAAAAAGAAGATCACGGACTGAGCGCCAGTCCGTTGTTCTGGTAGACATTTTTCCTCACCAAAAGCGATCGTTTTTACTTCAAAATGAGGTCAAATCGATTACATACTTCTGCATAATATGTATACGCTGATAATGGTTTCACCCTTTTCAAGTTAATCGAGGTGAATTCCAAAAACTGTGATCCTAAACCTGTTGACGAACAATTCGACCCGGGCGATCCGCTGCAGGCAGGTGCAAATGTTCGCCAGTTTTTTCCGCAAATCACTCACTAGAGAAACTTAAAACAAGACCTCTTCTTTTCGTCAAGAGTTAGCAAATGGCGAGTAGATGAAGCAACAAATTAACATATGTCGGCAACGCGGGAAATAGAAGAGGCCTACAGCCAAGTCTGATTGGTACTTAACTATTTGCTTACCAGAATTTTTAGAAAAATTAAGGAAACCCAACCCCCGAAGACCTTCACCAAGCCAATGCGAGCTTCCACATATCACAAAAGAGTTTTTGAGCACTCAAAAGATCGAAATGATGGATAATCCATCTCTCAGCCCTAATTTGACACCTACTGATTTCTCTTAGTTTCCATAACACCAAAAATGAAATGCCAGGTCAACCACTGAAGAAGCTATTGAAACTTTTAAACAGCTCGTTTTGGGGTTATCTGAGTAGCAGAAATGCTTTAAAAATTGGTTTAAGCGAATGCAGAAGTGTTTTGACTTCCAAGGATATTATTTTGTGTTTTCATTATTGGGCACAAAGTGCAAAAGACATTCCTCGTGGGCTTAGAAGGCAAAAGGCATGCACTTACACAAGCATATAACTTTAGCTGTCAGATGTATGCGCAATTTTTTGAGCGACTGTGTCTGAGCGATGTATACACATCTTCTCAATATAAAAACAATACAACTGACGTATTATTTCATAAATAAATTTGTTCATTTGCAATAATATTCGTTTCGCATTTGAGTCGTTGAACATATTTTATAATTTCTACATAAAACCCGGATAGCATCAACTGAATGTCGCCAATAAATTTTACCACTATCAGGCGGTTAGCATCATTTGTCGTCTAAGCTGTCACCCGTTCCAATCTTGATACCTTCTAAACCACGCCGGATGCCCGCTGGAATAAAATGTAGGGGAAAAAGTTCTGAATCAGCGCTTCAGCTTCAAATAGTTTGTGTTGTTTATATGTACGTATACACATACTTAGGAGTATTGTCGGAAGTGGAGAAGTGCGTTCCACCACTTAAAGTGGGTCACCGCACGACACTATGGAAATTGCCACAGTGAAAATCATACACAAGGAAGTGACAACACGCATTCGCGCATACTTATACAACTACATACATACATATACACATATGTGTGCATTTATACTACTGTCTCCACACTCTACATACTTCGCACTCCGAAGAAAATGAACGCACCCTCAAACGAAATCAGGCATTGTTTGTCACCGCATTCGTAAACAAGAAAAGTCCTTTGTAGTTTCGTCATTTGCGGACCAATATCGTAACAAATATGCGCGCAAACAAACAAACAACTATTTTTGAATTGATTGCCTATCTGTCTGTTCGTCTACGATCTACCGCCCACCGCCAACTACTTCATTGCCTGCATGTCTATTTAGCGGCATATTTACTGATTGCCGGCTGACTGTATCGACTGTATTTGTTGTATCTGTCAATTGCTTTGGGCCAATCGTGTAATCGTGTATGGGGCGCCGCGATGCCTTTGCTAGCCGCCATAGCTAACGACCTCAGCAACCACTGAGCATTGTGTATAAAGTTTTCAATTTTTATTAAATATTTTTCAGCCTGTTTTTGTTTTGTTTTTGTTTTTTTTTTGGTTCGATGCACTGTCAATAATGCAACTTTGCTACAAGGAGCCGTCGCAGCAATAGCAGTTTACTTACCCAAATACACCGAGGACATCTTCTTTGAGACATTCTCATCGATGTATGTGACACCCAATGTGAAGAGGGGTGAGGCGCCCGCACCATGCAGCAACTGTGCCAAAAAGAATAACCAAACTGTCCAAGAAAGATTCTCCTGCTCAGTAAACGACTCTGATTCCGCATCCTGGCTGCAAGACTTGAACGAAATATTATATTAAAATTATAATTTGAATATAAAGTTACTGATTTAATAATAACAATTTTGTAAGAACGAGTGTGCCCTTCAAATATTTCATACACTCCAAAATTACACTACGCAACAATTTCGTGGTCATTATTTCCAAACAAAACAAAACCTAACCGGTGTGAATGTACAGTGCTGCAAATAATTATAAACCCATAGATTTTTTTAACTATCATGGCATGTAGACTTTTACTAGGTTGTTCAATAAGTTTTGCGGTCCGATAAGAAAAACACAACTTTATGGTTTGAAATGCACTTCTATTATTCAGTATAGTCTCCCTGAGCATCAATAACTTCTTCCAAAGAGATTCCAATTTATGAATTCCATCCCTGAAGTAAGAGTCTGGAAGGTTATGACCTCATCATTTGATGAGAAACGCTTTCCACGCATGAATTTTTTTAGGTCTGGAAACAGATGGAAGTCGCTAGGGGTCAAATCTAGTGAGTAACCTTAGATGCTTCAACAATTCGAACTTTAATTCATGGATTTTAGCCATTGTCAAAAAGCTCTTGTCTTGATGACAAAGCATTTTTCCTTTGGCAAGCTGGGTCTTTTTTCACGAATTTCTTCCTTCAGTTGGTCTAAACGTTACAAAAATATTCAAAATTCATTGTTGTACCCGTATGCAAGTAATTTACAAACAAATTTCTTTTCGTATCTTGAAAAACTGATGGTAACACCCTCTCGACTGATTTCTGGACACGAACTCGTTTAAGAGCCGAAAAACCGGGTTCACACCACTCTTTAGCCTCTTATTTTGATTTAAGATCATGGTGATAGACCCAAGACTCTTCCATAGTGATGAATCGACCCATAAAATCCCTTTTTTCCTTTCAAAAATTATGTAAATGTTGTTGAGAAAGTCGCATTCGAATGAGTTTTTGTTCCATGTTAGCGAATGTGGCGCCCATTGTGCACACAGCTTTCTGAAACCCAATACTTTAGTTAAAATATTGCTTGTACTGCCCAATGAGATGCCTAAGGATTCTACTAAATCTCTCTCAGTCACTTGACGATTTTCTAATACGATTTCCTGTATTTTTTCTATGATTTCTGATGTCGTTGCTGTTTGTTGGTATCTGGTGTCGTTGTAGTGGATCGTCTTCAAGGCTTGTACGACCACGTTTAAATCCAACATGGGGTATCTTACTATTGTACTAATGGATGGCGAAAAGTCCTTAAACACTTTCAATATTCGTCCATAAATTTCCGTTGCTTTTAAATCTTCCAAGAATAAAAATTCAATCACCGCACGATACTTGATTTTTTCCATTATAGAAAATACTGTTACATATCGGTACTATGTACATAAATGGCTTGTAATCAAAGAATGAATTGACAGGTTGAAATGAAACTTCACATACGTTCAAATGAAGAGTGTACCAACATATCAAAAAAAAATTTAGCCTAGTAACAATGGCCTCACTCATCGAACCGCAAAACTTATTGAACAACCAACAACATAATCTACTGAAACCAGTAGTAAAAGAGTATCCACAGAATAGTTATAAACTATTGAAGGAAAGTTTTTGTGACATAATTTTTTGGTTTTTTGAACTCATTTAAATTTTGTTAATAGTTTGTGAGTTAGGCATGCACTTACACGCATGTAACTAAATCTTAAGAATTAGGTGTTAAGATTAAGATGTAACTAGAATTTAATACGTATATGTTACCCCTTATTTTATTTATTTTAATTTTATTTTTTCAAGAAGTCCAGAAAACATCATTCCTGACTGACTACGAAAACTAAAGAAACACAGAAAATTAATGAAAATATATAACACAAGGGCTGAAAAGTCTCGGATCTAACTCCTAGATGGCACTACTTTTATTACATTAACCACTTTTTTAGTCAGTACTAACCTTAAAAAACAGTTATTAAAATTTGATGATATTTTATTTATTAGTTCCTGAGTTACTATGCTAGAGTGACGCTACTTTTGCTATTTTCAAAAGAATAGATCAAAAAGAATTTTGTGTTTTAACTTTACATTGCTCCTTCATGGGAAAAAATACCGTTCAAACAAAGAAATGGCTTGAAAAGTGTTATGGTGACTCCGCTCCATCAGAAACAACAATAAAACGATGGTTTGCTGACTTCAAACGGGGTCATAAAGACACCGATGATGCACAATGCAGAGGACGTCCAAATGAGGCGGTAACACCAAAAAAATCCACAAAATCGTTTTGAATAATCAAAGTGGATTTGCGTGACTTAGCTGACATCGCAAAGATATCAAAAGGACGTAAAGCTCTGTTCAAACTGGGTGCCGCGTTTGCTCACTTTTTTGATTCATCAAGACAACGTACCGTGTCACAAGTCAACCAAAATAATGGCAAAACTAAAGGAATTGATCTTCGAATTGCCCTGAAATCCACTGTATTCACAAGATTACTGGCTGTTTGGTCGCTCGAATGAAGAGGTTAGCGCTGAAATTGCGGCCTATTTTGAGGCAAAAGATAAATCAATCTAGAAAAGTGGTATTAACATTTTAGAACGGCACTGGAATGATCGCGTTATTCTTGATGGAAATTACGTTGCCGAATAAAGCGAATTTTGAACACAAAAAAAATCGTGGTTCCATGTGTTAATTATGTGATAATAACTCCTAAGAAAAAAATTGTTTTGAGTAAAATTTTCCGCGGAATCCAAATATGATAGTCGCGTTTTGTAAAAGTATTTTAAAAAAGTCGGTTATTTAAGCTTTACAAAAAATTAATGAGTACTAAGTTTTCAATATTTTCGGCCGAATTTAAGTTATTTTTTAATATAGTAATTTTATATTTTACTGGAAATACGATTTGATTATCCATAACAATAATAAAATAACTTGAAATTCGGTTCATTAAGGGCGAAGATACTGAAAATTCGGTAGCCTCAGTGAAACATGGCCTTCGATCTGTGCAGGACGAATTTCACGAAGGCCGTCCAAAAACGGTTGGTTGTTGGGCCAAAAACAAACGATGTGAGTCAATTGGTAAAACAAGATTTTCATTTC
This sequence comes from Anastrepha obliqua, assembly GCF_027943255.1. Lineage (NCBI taxonomy): Eukaryota > Metazoa > Arthropoda > Insecta > Diptera > Tephritidae > Anastrepha > Anastrepha obliqua. The sequence continues at coordinate 49,900,397 of NC_072896.1, read as the reverse complement.
AAACGGCAAAGCAAAGATGTCATCAAAGATCCGCATTAATTCTCCGAATGCACTTAAAACCTATCACTCCAACTAATTTTCCATTTAGGAAAACGTATGAAAGTTAAAAAATGTATTAAACGCTGTTATCTACTATTCTCATACTCACCTCATAAGTTGTGGTATTTGATTCAGTTTCCTGGCATACATTGCTATCGCTCATCGTTGCACGATAGCTACTCACTAAGAAATGTGGTAAAGCAAACGTGAGCGATCCGATGCCCATCAAAATAATGCCCCACGATACGATTTTTGGTTTCGATGCTCCAACGCGTCCGCCAAAATATGTGACTGGCACCAGGCAAACGAAAGACGCAATGTCGTAGCCACTTGCGACGAGCCCCGTTTGGCGAGAACGCAATCCAAAGCGTCGTTCGATTGTTGTGATGACGACATTGATAAAGCCATTCACGATAAGACCTACAAAATGAAAAGCAAATTCCTAAATAAATTCCACATTGCAGCAAGCTTAGATTTTTGATTGGAACAGCAAAGCGAATATGTAATCCTGAAAAAGCAACATGAGGAGATTATTTTTATGGTACAAAGTTATGGTCTGTTACGTGTCGGTATGTTTACACTGGGTCAGAGTCCCCAAATTGGGGTCATAAAAAACTTTGTACTTGCCACTATTAGTTCGTACCCCTACGATATCTTCTCATATACACTCTGTTCCAAAATTATAAACACACCACTATTTTTTCATAAACATATTTTTCATGCCTCAACAAAGTTTTGAATTTTGTAAATTTTTTTTTCCAAATTTCATCAAACCTTTCAACTTTTTAACCAGAATTTTTCTAGATATGCAGTTTTTTAGCCCATTGAACTTTAGTATAAAAAATGTTAAGCTTGAGATTACTAGATACAAAATACCGTTGATTTTTTGCATTTTTTTATTTTATTGACGGTGCTACCCTTTGTTTTTTGTACTTCATATCGCAGAAAAGGCGTGACACCTCAGCAGAAAAAAATTGTCCAAAATCAACGGTATTTTGTAGTCATTTGAAACTTACAATTATTTTTTTTTTTACTACTTATATAATTCAACGGGCTATGAAACCGATAGAAATAAAGTGTGATCAATTTAGAGGCATCGGATTTTAAATTGAAATAAAACAACAAAAATTCAAATTGATTGAGCAATCTTTATTATTCTTGTGTAGAACCATTCATGACATTAATTTTTGTTTAAGATAATCCCATTCAAATGTTGGCCGCTACTGCGCCGAAATTCGGTAATTTCGAATGACTCGCTGGAGGTCTTCGGTCGGTATCTCGCGAATAATTTTGGTAATGTTGGCTTCCAATGACTCAATCCAAACTCGTTTATCCACAAAGCATTTAGAGCTTACATATATATATAATTGGCGGGTACATCCTTTTTGGGTGTTTAGCCGAGCTCCTCCTCCTATTTGTGGTGTGCGTCTTGATGTTGTTCCACATATGGAGGGACCTACAGTTTCAAACCGACTCCGAAGGGTAGATATTTTTATGAGGAGCTTTTTCATTGCAGAAATACACTCGGAGGTTTGCCATTGCCTGCCGAAGGGCGACCGCTATTACAAAAATGTTTTTATTAATTTTGGTTTCACCGAGGTTCGAACCTAGGCTCCCTCTGTGAATTCCGAATGGTAATCACGCACCAACCCATTCGGCTACGGCGGCCGCCGTTAGACATTACATACCCTCGCAAATAAAAGTCCAAAGGGTTGATATCACACGACTTGATGGCCAATCCACTGGTTCGCAAGTGAGATAAATTGCTCACCGAAACGACGACGCAGTAAATCCATTGTTCCACGAGCTGTATGGATAATGGTGAAGATCACGGGCTTCAATTTCCGGCATCAAATCAATTTCCTCGTCTTTGAAGAAACATTGGCCGATGATTCATCCAGCCCATAGACCGCACCAAACGGTTGTTTTCAATGAATGTAATAGCTGCTCTTGAATGGCGTCGGTTTGCTCTTCAGCCCAAATATGGCAATTTGATTAATAACGTAGCCATTAAGCCGAAAATGGGCCTCATCGCTGAACTCCATAAGTTGGCCTGAGCGCCTGATGAACACTTTTCAATTTTCGTAATGCAATTGTACGATTTGTAAATGTTATTGAGTCCCCAACCTTTCCATGATGAAACGTCAGTCAATACTAAAAAAAATGATGTATTTAGTTTGGCAGTAATCACGCGTAATTTGTCGAAAAACACGACTGGAAAAAGTTCCTGCAATCTGATCGCCCTTTACTTTGTATGGAAGAAAGGTGGGGAACCTAAGCAATAAAACAATTTTTTAAATTTGCCCTAATTTGTAGTTACTTGAAACTCACAATTTTTTGTACTATAATTCAATGGGCTATAAAACTGATGAAATTAATATAGTCAATGTTTTAAAGGAGTTTAACAAGGATCATCATTTTTGAACCTCCAGCTTTCCTTTTTATGGGTCAATTTGACCACTTTCGGAGAAATCTTTTATTAAATTCAAAACTCTTTTCAAATTCAACATTTGTAGATTAAAATGTTCTGCAGAAATATTTGCCGTAAGTTTTCAGTGGGTTTTACCACAGACTATACTACTGGCAACACAATGGACCAAAAGGATCTAAGTGAGATCTCATTACAGATCAGTCAGCACTACCTAACCTAACCCAACCTACCAAAGACCCAAAAGCCAACAATATTCATTCTATTAAAAAATTACCGGGAATTGTTCAATAAAACGCAAAATAAATGTTTAGCCATCAAAATTCATTTTGTCGCGCTCAAAATAGGCTCCATTCGAAGCAATATACATATGCCTACGTTTAGTCCAGTCATCAAAGCTCCTTTTAAACGCATTTGAAGAGATCTTCTTCAGCTCCTTCAGCGAATTCTTCTTGATGGCCTCTATCGACTCAAAGTGGCGTCTGCGGAGTGGCAATTCAAGTTTGGGGAAAAGAAAAAAGTCACAGGGAGCCAAATCCGGGGAATACGGTCGTTGTTCAATGATATTTGTCGAGTTTTCGGTCAGAAAAGTGTTCACAATATGAGCCTTGTGACACGGTGCTTATCATGGTGCAAAATCCATGAGTTTTCTTCCCACAAATTGGGCCGTTTCCACGCATATTTTCACTCAAACGTCACATAACTTCCAAATAATAATCTTTATTTACCGTAGAACCATTTAGAATGAATTCCGAGTGCACAACACCAAGATAATCAAAGAAAACAAGTAGCATAACTTTCGCGGATTGACTTCTGACCGACTTTGACGTGATTTTTTGGGTTTCGGCTCATATGGATGGCGCCATTCAGCCACCTCAGCCACCTGTTGACTGGTTTGCATTTCAAACTCATATACCCACGTCTCAAACTCTGCGACGCTATAGAGGACAGTTGTACCAACATTCCAGCAAAAAAGATTTAGAAGTATCTGTAAAGCGCGCTTTTTAAATCAACTGTTCCCGATATTTTTTTGACAGAATGTATGTATTACGGACACATACATGCCTAACTCTTTTAGTTGTTTGTCGAGTTCCACCTCCAATTTGCGTTGCGTGCCTTGATGCTGTACTACAAATGGTTTTTTCTGACAAGTTTATCATTGGCAAAAATACACTCGAAGGTCTGCCATTGCCTGTGGCGGAGTTACCGCTATTAGAGGCAACTTTTTCCATAATTTCTATCATCTATAAATGATGAGATTTGATTGTGGCTAATCTGGCCCTGACATCTGCTTCTTAGTTTCCAGGCAAACCGACGTACTGACTTACTATCCGTGCAGATAACGGGGTGGAGGTGGTGGAGATGTTGTCTGAGTGACATAGTCCAGACCTAATTGCTACAAAAGAACCCATTTTGATACACCACTTCTAGAACCACTACTCTTTAATAGTCGAACCTTCTTAATTTTACATGAATCTAAAAAATATAAAAATAAAGAACAAATAATTAAAAAACCAAATTTTTGAATACAAGTAAAATGCCTTATGAAATCATAATAACTAATACGTTTTCGTCTATTTTCTTTTCTGCAATTTCTTTCAAGTTAGCCATAAAGAATTCCACTAGCATTCTCTGTCTTAGAACAACCAAATTTGGGCACTCACACAGATAGTGAAAGACTGTTCCCTTAGATTCTTTTTGATTGCTGCTTCTACATCTATGGTTATAGGCCACCCCAAGGATGATGCCTGCTCGTCGTGATTGATGTCTAATGATTTTAGTTCCTCGATACATTCTTGTCTTGTTAATCCACGTCACAAATTGTATGTGTGTTCTTATCCTAATTAACATGAATATTCCATTAAATCCAATCATTTCATTCCTTAACTAATTTTTTAATTAAATTCATTAATTTAATTTAACAATCATAACACTGGAGTATTGATATCTTCGTTTCTAAGAGCCATAGCAATTTTCATGTTGGAGTAACCGCTGTGTTCTACAGGTTCAGATCAGCAAGTTTCTTTTAGAGGCAGTTCCAGCCTTTTCCCTAACATAGGTTATGTTGAAAAGGTGGCCCATTGAGAGGGCACACTTCAGCAAAAATCAAAAATGCATCTTTTATGATACCATTGTAAAGGAGATAAGAAGACTAGGACGAAAGGAAGGAGAGGGGAGATGCGTATTTGTTGAAGATGCCCCAACAATGAATAATTTACGATGGTGTTAGCCGCTTCGTACGGCAGCTAAACAGAAGGTACTGAGGTAAATCCACCTCATTTTCCAATTGACGTAAAAAGGGCTCGAAGTAATGCCGATACATATTATACATATACCTCGTGCGAAATGTCCAGTCAGGGCACCCACAAAATTCGAGGAATGAGATTTTGTTAACTTCAGAAGGTCCCTCGAGCGTCTCCGAGCCACTTTTGGCCAGAAAGATTTCGCGACCTTAAAAGTTTGGGTACTTGTCCTAGGATCCACTACATTGACGCTGTGGTACCGCAGAAACTGTAGGTATTTCGTAGATCGCAAATTCAAAAATATTTCTGTCAATTTTATCGCATGAAAGATTCGAATTGAGCGTTTTAGCGCTAGAGGAGGATAAGTATTGAAAGTGATAATAAGAAAATCTGTATGAAATCAAATTTAAATTATTAACCATACATCCATCCATGTGTATGCCTAATATGATCAAAAAAATATGATTTGGACATCTACTATTGATGTTTCATTTTATTCTACAATTGATTAATGGGTCTTTGAAAAGGCGCGCCAACATGTTCTTTTAAAACAAAATATGTGAAAATTGCATCATTATCATCCAAAAAATTTCTCTCAGTTTTAAAAATACGGCTGTTGAATTACATGTAAAAAAATGAAATCATTCAAATGTCCACCGTGCACACATGCTGACCGACGAGAATTAACATTTTCAAGGACTCGTTCACACTTTTCGCGTTGAGTTCAGCAATCTCGATCTGAAAGTTGTGTTTGAACTCTGGAATCGTTGTTGGCTTATTCACATAGGCTTCACTTTTCAAAAAACCCAAAAAAGTAGCATGGTGTAGTTAGATCGTAGGTGGCCAGTTTGTGTCAGCATTACGTGAAATTGATTGGCCGGGAAACTTAGATCGGTATAATGCAATGTTTTCCCGTGTTGTTTGACCTGTGGCTATATATATATATATATAATTGGCGCGTACACCCTTTTTGGCTGTTTGGCCGAGCTCCTCCTCCTATTTGTGGTGTGCGTCTTGATGTTGTTCCACAAATGGAGGAACCTACAGTTTCAAGCCGACTCCGAACGGCAGATATTTTTATGAGGAGCTTTTTCATGGCAGAAATACACTCGGAGGTTTGCCATTGCCTGCCGACCGCTATTAAAAAAATGGTTTTCTTAATTTTGGTGGTTCACCGAGATTCGAACCAACGTTCTCTCTGTGAATTCCGAATGGTAATCACGCACCAACCCATTCGGCTACGGCAGCCGCCTGACCGGTGGCTATATCTTGTTCAAAAACAAAGATGCTCTATGTATATTCCTTCAATCAGTTGTCTATATCAATGGCTATTGACAGTAACAACTCTTTCATTTTCATCTTCGAAGAAAAACGAGCCAATTATTCCACCAGTGTAACCAACTTCAGACCGCTCGCGCAGCTGATGCACGGGCACAGGCATCAGCTGTCTGTTAGTTGACTAAATGGCAGTCCAGAGTATTATTTAAGAGCATTTTGTCGAGAGTAAACGCGAAAAAAGAAAATTAGTAATAGATTTCAAACGCAAAAGTGTGATTGCAATATAATTGGCTGAAAAACCACAATCAGCGATTGCTCGTGAGCTTGAGCACCTAAAGTAAATGAAGTTTTTGTTTATCGCACCATTACTCGTTATAATGATACTGGTACCATTACGCAACGTCATAAAGTGGGTCATCAAAAGATTGCAACGTCCCGTGAAATGGTTCAAAAAGTGAAGAAGCGACTTGAACGAAATCTCCCACGAAGTGCCAATCAAATGGCGAAAGCACTGAAAATAATACTGAAAAATTATCTCAAAAGTCAAGCCTTCCAAGATATCCAGAAGGCGCATGATCTCACACCAAAGCAGCAACAAGTCAGACAGTCAGACTTGAGAGAGCGAAGGAGTTGCTTCGCTTGGGCAAAGCGGTCAATTTTCGAACATTGTGTTTTCTGACGAGAAAATTTTTCAAATTGAGCAATTCGTTTATTTGACCGACCGTTCATAAGAGAATTTGAGTCATCGATTGACCACCAGGAGGCTGCACCCGCCACAGTTAATTGTTTGGGCCGCTGTAACCGCAGATGCGAGCTCTCCAATCGTTTTCATCGAGCCTGGCGTCAAGGTAAACGCGCAATATTATCGCGAAAGTATTCTGGAGGTTGCTTTGAAGCCGTGGGCAGACAAACATTTCGGAGATAGACCATAAACGTTTCAACAGGACTGGCTGAAAAACAACGTTCCGAACTGCATAACGTTCTCTCAAATTCACAGGACGCGAATCAGATGGATTATTCTCTTTGGGCCATTGGGCCATTGTGGGGAGCCAGATTCGAACTAAAAAATTCACCAGTCTCGAGACGCTGAAAAAAGACTTTGTCCGCAAGTGGACCAAAATACCTGCAAGTCACATTCGGACAGCTTGCGATTCGTTTCTGGACCATCTCAAGGCCATAGTCAAGGCAAAAGGTGGTCATATCGAGCAAAAGTAAATTTATTCTTGGTTTTGTATTATTTTTTCACATTTTTTTGAATTGAATAAAAGTAATTTTCCACACTAAATTTATGGCCTTTTTAGTTAGTCACACTACGAGTGCCGGACCCTGTACTTGACAAATGTCAAAGATGAAACAAAAAAAAGGTACCTTCTAGTAATTATTCACTTTTGAAAGACCTTTTGTATGCGATCGATCCCTTTTTACCACTAGTCCGGTTTTTCCACATCTTTGTGCAATTCGAGTTATAATAACTGAAAGAATAAAATACTTAATTTTTCAAATTTATATCGCCGCAAATTCTTCCTTGTACGAAGCGTGCCCAACTCTATTAAGTGCATGATAGATATGTTTGCCGGTGTGTGCGTATGGAAAATATGAAAAGCGTCCGATAAATACGATTAAGCGTGTGCTGTTCGCACTTCAACCAATCAACCCCACAGCCAGATGCCATTAAGGAAGTGGAAAAATCGACAAATTGCTTTTTCACACCACCCATACACCGCCATAATGCAAACAGGACAATGCATAAACATATCTACAGACATACCCACACACACACACCATGCACTCCCACTTACTTAGAATAAAGAGTGTGCGGGCTGAATGTAGCGCACTTTTGACATAGCAAATCATAGCTAGTCACTAGTTGCTAGATGACTTATGACATACGTACCTGCTGCTACTCCCGGCTGACAGCAGTGGACAAAAATGGACTGAAATGCAATTTTGTGTATTTTGAAAAGAAATTCAATTTACTTTTAACAATGCTGATTTTGATGTACTCCAACTACCTTTTAATAATGGGATTTAGTTATTACATTATTGAATATTTTTGACGTTGGCGATTAGTGAAGATGATGTCAAGCAAGATGGGAGAGTAGATTTTGAACGTAACGGATTTTCTTTCAAATAAGTGAAATAAAAACGTATGCATTAGTTTCATAAATTTCTAAGTAAATGAATTACAACGAACGTTTAGAAGTTTTTATTGCTCCCAGCCATTTCCGTTGAACGTATGTATGTATGTATGTATGTATGTATGTATTAGCTCTCTGGCAATAAATTTAAAGGCATTGCTATCAATAAATTTACAAAAGCTAAAGTTGATTGGCCCCTCGGTTGCAAATCTTTGCTAACATACTCGTATAAGCGTGCATACGCACATATGTAAATATGTAAATTCGACTTGAGAGGTTCTCAAGAAGGGAGTTTCTATTGTACAGCAGCAGACACTTTAGAAGCCTACCTAGTCGTACTATGGCATATACGTGTAAGCACATACGAGTATGTACTATATGATAGAATAGGGTGCATCACTCTATATACAAAGGGAAGTGCTATGGTTTTCCATCGAAATTATAAAAAAACTTGCGCCAAAATATTTCGGAAAAATATGGAGATATACAGTCAGCTTTTTAGTTAGCCATTAAGTTTTGTTATAGTCAAGAGCAAGTTTCAAGCGGCTCAAAAATTACGTTGATTTTTGACAATTTTTTCTGCTGACGGTGCTGGGTGTTTTTCTCCATATAACGACTGCTAGGTTTTTTTAATGGACTACAAAACTACATACTCGAAATTTTTATGAATTTTGTACAAAGTTTGAAACTTTGTATTATATGGTTTTAGTTGTAGTCTCAACTATATTTTTATGAAATACTAATTGAAATTAAAAAAATAAATAAATAAATAGTAAAACTTGTTAGTATGTGGTCTAGACTTTCTTTTCACGCTGACATTAAGTGAGCTGGAACGATTTGAAAATATTATATAATATCTCCAAAAAAATTTTATTTTTGTGAATAAAATTAGTTTTTAAAAATCACCTCATCAGATGATAGAAAAGTCAGACAGAATTAATAATATAAATAATTATTTTTTGCGAATAAATGGTGCGTGAAGAAGTTGATTTTCTGAAATAAAAAGGATGAGAAAATACTTTTCCAATGATACCTGATATGCGGTCAAGATTTGGCTAAGCTATTCAAGTTTTCCTTAAACCTATCTTTCGCAGAAAGTCAAAAATAGCATTAAAAACTTGCTTATTTTAAATCCGTTGATTCGTTTTTTTGAAATTCTGATGCAAACCCTTTAAGCTTAAATTCTATTATCTGAGATTATTTTTGAGCAAATATATTTTTAAAAACTAGTTTTATTTATAAAATATTCGATTTTTCGAGGTATCTTCAAAATAGTTCAGCTCAGGTACTCGTAAGTCGTAATACATATTTTTCCAAAATATTTTGCCGAAAGTTTTAGAATATAATAAATTTAAAAATTTTAGTGCAAAAGCGAAACTTCTTTTGGTTAGGCGCCCTAATGTACAGAAATGCTTGCGAGGTATGATAATTAAGTTCCGGATATGTAATTACGTTTTAGAAGGGAACTAGAAGGGCTGCATCATTCGTTAACATATTTTTGGAAATTCCCTCTTTCCTTGAGTACCAGACGCAATTTTGCGTTTTTCGGAAGTAACTTTTTTAGTGGCGTAGTGGAAATGTGTTAAAATCGACCCAAGGCGACGGTAAAGATTAAAGAAGTCTGGTAGTCGCCACAGACGAATGACATGAATATTTTAATAAGACTCCGAGATCCGCAAATAACACCAGCAGTTGGTGGAAAAGGATGAGTGGCGCCCAACGAAAGCAAGGAAATCCAAGTCGGTTAAGAAATTTTATTTTCAATTATTCGATATTGCCCATTTCGACGTTATCTTATTCCCTAAGGCAGAGTTTCGCAAACTGCGCACCGCGAGCCTATCTCAGCGGGTCCGCAAACAAAAAAGTTTAATTATAATTTACAAAGTATTGAGAAAATCAGATTCATAGGTATGAGTTTTAAAAATAAATGTAACGAATTTTTTGTTTAATTTATCCCCAAATCATAATCAGTCTTGGTAAAAAGATGGCTACTAGGTAAAGAGTTGGTTGATGCTATCCTAAGATGAAGCTGAACCTCAAGGAAATTCATCGTGGCGGCGTACAAGATAAAACAAGCTTGTTCATGGTGTAGTGTTAAGGGAAGCCCATTGTGAAAGTCGATAATAGAATTATGCTTTGCTTGCATTTCTTTGACAAATTCCCGGTATTTAATTTCCACACCTTGTACTTGTAAATATAATCAAATGTGTATACAAAGTATAATCGTATGTTCACATGTATTTTCGTCGAAGTCCGTACGTGACTGCGACACAGTTTCGCTGCATATCAATTTCTTATATCCATTATACAGAAGCATTACTTGTCACTAATATTACAATGATCCGATACTTAATTTATTTAAAGCATCTTTAACTTTCAATTTCCACGTGAAAGTTTACAAAGGCCATATGCAATACCCATTTTCACTCCTAAAGAATTTTTCGAATTATTGGCAAAAAAATAAAAATTAATACCATTTGGTAATAAAAGGTCTTTCGAAAGTGGCGCCTAGATGTCAGTAGTAAATAATTACTAGACATTTCCTTTTTTATGTCATCTTTGACATTTATCAGACAGATGCACAATTTTACCCATGGACAGACAACAAGACAGAACTACGCAGAAATGTCGTGAATTGATTCTTTCAAGGTGTGTCTTCATCTTTAGTGATGAAAATTGCTGCATCTGGGGAGAAAAAAACTCTCGAGTAATTTCAGAAAGTAATGCATCCACTAAAATGTACTGTTTGGTTCTCGGGCTGGTGGAATAATTGGTTCGTTTCTCATCGAAGTTGAAAATGAAAGAGTCATTGAGTCATTGTCAATGGCCATCTTCTTCTTCTGTGGAAGAATAAATAGAAATAAACTCTGCACATAATTTTTCTGTTTCTGTCAATTCGCAAAAAAATCTGTCCAAAAAATATCGGGAATTGTTCATTTAAAAAGCGCGTGTTACACATATAGTATTAGACATACTTTTATGCTGGAATGTTGGTACAACTATCCTCTATAGTGTCGCAGAGTTCGAGCGTGATCTGTCAATAAGCTTGTTTTTGGTATTTAATTATATCAGTCAACTGCAGGTGTGCTCGTCGATTTTATCGAACAAAGAATTTGTCTTAAATTTTGTGTTTTAAAAGGGATTTCGTGTGCCGAATCGTTGAAAATGTTGCAAAAAGCTTATGGCGATTGGGCTTTATCAAAAACACGGGTCTACGAGTTCTATAAGGCTTTTATAGAGGACCGAGAACTCGTGGAAGATTTGCCACGCTTTGGTCGACCATCAACGTCTTCAACGAAAATGTCGACAAAATCAAGGAAATGGTTCTGGGAAACCATCATTTGAGGGAGGTATCTTGTGACCTTAGCGTGTCTCATGAATCAATTCGCAACATTTTACACCATCAATTGGGTATGAGACGCCAAGACGCGTGGATGCTCGACTCGTGCCAAGAGAGTTGAATTTCTCACAAAAAATTCATCGGAAGAAAGTGGCTGAAATCATGCTTGAGCAAGTGATTTCGGACCCAACGTTTATCCAGCGCATCATAACAGGTGATAGGACGTGGGTATATGAGTTTGACAAGTAAACCAGTTAACAGGCGGCTGAATGGCGCTATCCATATGAGCCGAAACCCAAAAAACCACGTCAAAGTCGGTCAAAAGTCAATTCGCGAAAGTCATGCTACTTGTTTTCTTTGATTATCATGGTGTTGTGCACTCGGAATTCGTTCCAAATGGTTCTTCGATAAATACGGTAAATAAAGAATATTATTTGAAAGTTATGTGACGTTTGAGTGAAAATATGCGTGGAAACGGCCCAACTTGTGGAAAGAAAACTCATGGATCTTGCACCATGATAACGCATCGTCTCACAAAGCTCATATTGTGAACACTTTTCTGGTCAAACACTCGACAAATGTCATCGAGTAACCACCGTATTTAGCCTCCTGTGACTTTTTCATTTCCCCAAAACTTATTTCTTCGAATGTAGCCTATTTTGAGGGCGACAAAATGAATTTTGATGATTAAGCAATTACCGGTACTTTTTGACAGAATGTATGTATGGGCTAATTTTCTAATGTTTGCAAATATGTATTATACCAGATAGCGGTGACAAAAACGTAATACATCCAATGTGGCGTGGCAGCGATTTAATAGATTAGTTAGCTAAAAATAATAGCTCATTTTACGACCTTTTTAAAACTCAAACTAAGCCAACAACAGAGAATAACTCAATATCGCTTATTGCTTAGTGCCTAGAGGTAATTACATACTACACACACATACATAAGAGCACACAACCTCTACTTGTAGTGCTGGTATGCACGTGCTGCAGTTTATGTCGCAAGCGGAGAGAAATATTTGGCATAACAAACTACTTTACTCTGAAATAGCCCGTGGCAAAATACTCGGGATAGTGGTGAAGCACAAGTGGAAATAACGGACTAACGGACATAGTTGCATTACCTTAGTCGGTGGTGACAACCAGGCACATCTGTTGCGCCATTTGCGCGCGCGTGCAACGAAATATTTGGGCTGTTGCAATTGTTGATGTGTTTGCTCTGTGCTGCTGTTGCTGCTGCTGTTGCTTGCGTTGCTATTGCCACTGATGCTGCTGGTATCTGAGCTGTTGATGGAGGGTGCTAAGCTGGTGACTCGACATGCAACGTGCGGCAATAAATCTTCATAAATGATTTCATTAGAGTTGTAGGCGCGCGATGCACGCTGAACCCGCACTTGCCGCCGGGCACGTGACTCCAAATATTAATAAGCTGAAATGACATTTACATGAATTATGGGCCAAACGAAAAATTTTGGGCTACCAACTACCCTATGTTTGTATGTATGTATGCTTCACATTTGTTTAGTGAATGTAGTTAAACTATATTGTGAAAAATAGCATTCCAAGGAATTATCTGAGAGCGGTTATATTTAAAAGTGGTTAAAGTTAATTTTTTCGTATACATTTGAAGATACTGAGCCGAATGCGCTTAAATTTAAAAATATTGCTAAATGTTAATCAACCGTTGTTTTATTATGCAACAAAACGGGGTTTTTGATTTGTAGAATTCTTATTCTCTTACACCACATAGCGTCGGTTTGTGCGAGAGTAGCATTTTTATTTTTTCTCAGGCTACAGTTCTGACTACCTTTAGAGAAATCCATGTCAATTCTGTTAGCCAAGCGGCTATTAAATCTCTGAATGGGGTTGTCGCTAATTCTATCATTGCTCGCAAATGCGAGCAATATTTTAACGAGAAGCATCCACTTGATATGGGTGACAGGGTATAGTGAAACATCAGAGAATTGTAAGGCAGACAAATTAGTGAGAGACGGCCCTACCACTCGCCTCCCTCTTGGTATGGAGATTGTAGGCATACCCTTCTCAACGTGGTACATGTAGCATTGTCACATTCGGATGTAACGCTACAAAAAGGACTTGGCCAGCATGGCACGTCAGGCGCTCAAAGGCGGTCAAGGGAAAACTTCTCTGTCTCAATCTGTCAGACATATTCTCTGTCACTATCCGGCGTGGCATGCCACTAGGTTTAGATACTTTGGCTTAACGTTTGATTGACCTGATTGTGCGCCCCTAAGTGCTTAATTTTAATTATATAGTATTACGAGGAATCGAACCAGCTCCTGGTGGGGGCATTTGTAAGTCTTCATCCTCTAGTATGTACGAGCCTAGAATTATGTATCTCCTGTGACCTAATGCTTCACAGTTGGTGATTAAGCGTTTCATCACAGTAGTACCTGCAGATACTAGTACTAGATAGTCGTATTGTATTCAAATATTTATTGCAGGCAAAGTGGCCTGTAAGTGCTCCACCGAGTAATCTGAGGCTTTTTTAGTCTACGGTTAGAGCAGATTTTGCTCTGTTGGTATTCAAGTTCAGAAACTTTTTGGAGTGATTAAGGCCGATTGTGTTGTTCCACTATTATTTGGTTTTTATTTGGGTCCATTTTTTGGTTTCCCGTTTTAGGCTGTTTTTGTTAAAGCCAAAAAATGGGGTTGATCCAATAAGCCTTTTTTGGCATAAAAGTCTGCTTTCTCATTTTCTTAGTGTCCTGGTACCCAAATCAGGGAAACCTGGTTGAGAGCCGCCAGTTGTTGATTCCATTGTTACTTTCTATATGGACTTTTGAATTGAACGTAAAGCTATTTAAGGCTTTCTTGAATGATACTCAAGAATATAAGTGGCACCCAGATCAATGGGTCTGCGCTTACAACAAAATGCTTTAATGAGGAGTAGCAGGTAAACTGCTCCTGTCGTATTTCAATGGATCGGTAACGGTCTAAGTGATATGGTTTAAATGCCGACTACCACTTCTACCTACCTACCAGGTTACTGTTATAGTTCCTAAAGTATAGTCCTAATCTCCTACCTTTTCATCTGAATTGTGCTTTCTGATATTGATTAGTCGGGTTATGGAACGATGTATCTTGCCTGAGAGCTTAGATGTTGCGAGAATTCATGTAATATGCCTCCAAGTTTAAAAGAAATAAGAAATTGGCTTCAGTGTTCTCTATTCATAGAAAAGTTTTTGGTCGGCTAAAGCCCTACGAAAAGCCCAAAATACTAAATGATGATACATACACACATACCAAGGTTGCCTTTTAAATTTTGCGCCTTTATTACACTATGGCTTTGAGTTTTAATTCGATATTTTTATTGAAAGCTTGGTATTTATTAACATAAACTTACATATAAAGTTTTCACCAACGAACCTAATTTCTTCTTTTTTCAGAGAGTTGAAAATTCAATCTCGCCCAAAAGATGGGATTAGAAGTGTCGTTTCAGAATCCGTCCAAAGTTAGAGAGATGGCACTACCGGCACGTATCGCGGTTATGTTTAGTTAGTAGCATCTCTTGGAAGAACACAAGTCAAGTTTTAGAAAGATCGGTATATTTCTTTGAGTTTGGCATTCGTTTAAATCCAGAAAGTCGAGTGATTTCCCTTTTCCATCACAACAACGCAACAGCTCACACCTCAGTAGTTGGGGTCGCAAAATTATAGAAATAGAGTTCCAACTCGTTTCACATCCCCTCTATTCTCCAGACTTGGCTCCGCCAGATCCCTCGGACTACTATTTATTTCACAATTTGCAGAAATGGCTGGCGGAGGGTGATTGTAACAGGTGACGAAACGTGTATATAGGGGCATGAGTTGGAAACAAAACAATAATCGACTTTAGGGGTGCTCCAAGATGAGCATAATCCAACAAAAGATGTTTGCGGAAGAAGCATCTCAAACCAAATGGGCCCAATTGTACCACTAAAAACCTTGTTTGCCAGAAGTTTCTGGAAAATTAAAGAAAACCAACCGCCGCAGACACCAAGACAATGTGAGGTTTCACATATCGGCTTATAAAAGAGTTTTTGAGCACTCAAAAGATTCGCTTTACAGCACTGGTTTCGCACCTAATGATAGGCTCCCGACTATCGTAATACTAAACTTATAGGTAATGGAGTCTTAACATATAAAACGGGTTAACGGTTATATGTAACGGAATCGATATAGATATAGACATATACAAACCAAACTCTTCAGAATGACGAAAGGAGTCGATTTAGTTATGTACTAATACATACGTCCGTTTGTCCGTGCGTGCGCACGAAAAATCGAGCAAAAATTAATATCTTTGAATGAAACTCCGTACATATATTACCTTTTGCCCAAGGTATGCCTTATAACGGTAGTTTTCATAGAAGAAAAAACGTAATATATCTGTTATAAAAAGCAAAATTTCTCAAAACAAGAAATACTACGCAAGTAAAATATTGAAAAACGAACGATGCAACTACAACTTTTTGTAAATGCGTGTATTTCGATAACGACTTAATAAAACTCACCCAAACTTGGTATATATATCGCTCCCCACCTCATTCAGATTCGACATAAATATTTGTGAGATCGTATAGAAATATCGCTCCCTTTTTATAAGCTAAGACTAAACTACCGCCGGTCCCTCTGAAATTGAATGCTTTAACTCTCATTGTTTATGAGATTATTTTATTCATTCCAACCATTAACAGCCAGTCCAAATTAAATATTACTAAAATCTGCATGGATATATAATATAAAATTTGTTCTGGACTGCATTTAGCTTTCCATATTCTCACCAATTTCATTAAATTTCGGTTCACCAGTATTTCGCAAATGCCTTTACCCTGAAAAATTGTACAGGTTTGCTCATTTGTTTTTGAAACATCAAACTAGACAAAAAAATACTAGTTTACAACTAGAATTTTTTGACTGAAATCGAACTAGTCCGAAAAAAACCAGTCTTGTGTCGATTATATATATAATTGGTACGTACACCCTTTTTGGGTGTTTGGCCGAGCTGTTCCTCCTAATTGTGGCGTGCGTGTTGATGTTGTTCCACAAATGGAGGGACCTACAGAGTCAAGCCGATTCCGAACGGCAGATAATTTTTATCAGGAACTTCTTCATGGTAGAAATACTTTCAGAGGTTTGCCGATTATTAAACGTTTTATTATTTTAAAACAAAGTTTCGAATTCTGTATAAAATTTGTAAAAATTCGGAGATTTTTATCAAAATTTCAAACTTTATTCTAAAAATTTTTGGAAAATTTTCGGAAATACAATGTTATAGATCAGTGAATTTTGGTAGAGTGCAAATTGGATGTGGTTCAAAAATAAATAAATTAATAGACAAAACTTGTCAATATATGGTGTACCCTATCATTTGACATTAACTGTTATTAAGTATCCAATTAAATAAATTACTGTGAAAGATAAAAGAAATCTTATTTATTGTACTTGAAATCTTTTACTTTTGATAGCAGGTAATGAAAAATACTTTTATTTAATCTTTCGTATGATAACAATTTCGAAATATTTATATAAGACCAATATTATTAGCAAATCTAAGGCTGCTAAATAAAACTAGGTAATTAGGCCGCCGTAGCCGAATGGGTTGGTGCGTGATTACCATTCGGAATTCACAGAGAGGTCATTGGTTCGAATCTCGGTGAAAGCAAAATTAATAAAAACATTTTTCTAATAGCGGTCGCCCCTCGGCAGGCAATGGCAAACCTCCGAGTGTATTTCTGCCATGAAGAAGCTCCTCATAAAAATATCTGCCGTTCGGAGTCGGCTTGAAACTGTAGGTCCCTCCATTTGTGGAACAACATCAAGACGCACACCACAAATAGGAGGAGGAGCTCGGCCAAACACCTAACAGAAGTGTACTCGCCAATTATTTATTTTTTATTTTTAATATTTAAAATTTGTTTACATTTTAAATAATATATAAAAAGGTTTTTCTTGTATTCAAGAATTTATTAAATTTTCTAATCAAATTAATGATTTTGGACTAGAATTTTTTTTTTTTTTTTGAACTGGTATGTGACTGGTATATTTTTGTTCGAAATCTAACAATTGGCCATGATTGGACATTTTGCACTACCACTAAATCGCAGCACCTCTAATTTTTTAGTGGTAGTTAAAATAAGTGTTTCATTATCACTAAAACTTAAGTTGTTCAGTGTTTTAACTATCAAGCTTATTAGAATTAATTGTTTAGTGCGCTATGCCCAAACCTGCAATTAGCACCTCGTAAGCCATCAAACATCTAAAAAAATACCAGTTGCTTGTATGGAAAAAAGACAATTTCCTGACTAATTGGGTCTGCGATTCAGACTAGTTATGAGGAATTTGACAACAAGTAAATTTGACTAACGGGTTTGTATGTACATATCTACCATACATGTGAAAACATAAGTTTTGTAACCGCTAAAGACATTCCACATTTTAAAGTAGTTCTTTCACCCATACATATTTATAATTCATTTTTTTTTATTCTTCTAACAAATTTCAACGCCCCTGTGGCGCTGACCTGGCACTCATATTTTCCTTTAGTCTCCCAAGCATTATGCAAATATTGCGGAAATTCGAATACACATACATATGTACCTGCCTGTATGTGGTCGCCTTTAGAAATGGGTTACCTCTAAACAAATACTAAGTTGTTGATCATTAATAAGCTCTTTCAATTGCCTGCTCATTCAGTTGGTAAAGAGTTTCTTATCTTTTTAGGTTCTTTTGATAATGTCGCCTATTTAAAGTTTGCATACCGTGCATTATGCATACATATGTACATCTATATATGCACTACATATATCTGAAGTGATACAAGATGAGTTAACTTACTAAGCAATAAATTTCCATACAGAAAAATACATTCGCACCTTTTGTACCCAGTGGATAGATGTGCTGGTGCTTTATTATAATGTAAGTAATAGGCGGACAACAAGAGTTTTTTTTTTTCAAAGGGGAGGAGGGATGGTTTTCCATAAAATTCTTTTAAAAATATAAATAACGAATATATTAAATGAAAACTGAGAAAACTTAAAAACATACAATACATTCACACAGATACAAAAAAACACGTACAACAAAAAACTATGTTATGGTTTCGACTCAAATTTTTGAAAAATCCTTCCATCCAAAAATATATAATGCTTCGTTCAACAGCTCTTGTGACGTTGTAGTTCTTACATATATTTTGAGTCTCCGAAGTAATGAAAAAGATCATTCATTCTTACAAACTGTTATGTGAATAGAATAGTTAATAAATTATATAATATTTACTCGTATTTGGCAATATATCTTTTTAGCGGTCTCCATAGTCGAATGAGTTCGTGCGTGACTACTATTCGGAACTGCTTAGCTTCGAGACTCCGGTTATGAAATACCTAATGATAAAAAACGTTTTTTTCTAATAGCGGTCGCTCCTCGACAATGATAAGCTGCCGAATGTATTTCTGCAATGAAAAAGAACCATAAAAAACCATCCGACCTTGGGAGGGGGCAGAAAACTGTGGGTCCCCCCATCTCTGGGGTGACATCAAGCCGTACACCACAAAGTGAAGGAAGATTTCGGCCAAAATACCCAACAAATGCTGTAAGCGCCTGTCTTTTTGGCTCATTTCAATGAGTTTGAAAACGGTTTTTGTCCTCTACGTGGACTTTATTGTTGAACAGCACTATTTTATATTATTTGGAAAAAAATTTGTTTACCAATTGCTGTACTTTTTAATTGATTTATGGTGCTAAGTACGATGAATAGTGATATAGGAGGTGTTTGCTCAACAAATCTAAATAGAACCAAAAAATATAAAGTTCTCATCCGGAGGTGGTTTCTCAACTTAGAAACCAACATAAAGAGCAATGTTAGCCGAAGAATAACGCTCGCCAATAGGTGCTATTTTGGGTATTTATGTACAAAGTGGCTCAAAATTAATCGCCCTATCGGAAGATTTGTACTTTTTGCCAATGGCGTCGTACTTCAATAATATTTGACACTTAGGAACTACACAGCTGCAGTATACAAACAGAGAAGCAATGGAAGCCATAAAGGTTTAAATAAAGATTTCCATCACTTAATTTTTTTTCATTTTTTTTTTATTTAGTAATTCATAAACAAAATTGGATGCTCAATCTTGCACAGATGAATGCACGTTGCCGAACGCAAATTAGAATGAACTAGAAACTCTTCTATACAAAATGTGTGGCCCTGCCGCATAGACAAAGAGTGCTTAATGAATCGCAAAAGTTTTATAATGTCACGGATATGGATGAACATCGAAAGAAGGAG
Organism: Anastrepha obliqua; assembly: GCF_027943255.1. NCBI lineage: Eukaryota > Metazoa > Arthropoda > Insecta > Diptera > Tephritidae > Anastrepha > Anastrepha obliqua. Next base: position 49,880,640 of record NC_072896.1, on the reverse strand, counting down.
TGATCAGGTACACAATGGTTTAAATAACTGGCAAATTGTGTTAATAGAGAAGTAGTTGAACTTATCAACACCCCTCTATCTATATAGATGTCATACTTCTACAGTGGAAAGAAAGTATTTTTGGAAAACTCACTGAAAATAAACGAAGAATTGATATCGTTTTAGATTTCTCTTTGCATACAGTTTTCTCTTTGCATACAAGTTTTTCTTATCCAAGACTCTTGATGTTGTCATGCAAATGAGGAGACCTACGGGTTTGGTTCTTTTCTGAATCGCTGATGGTTTTCATGGGCAGCTTTACTGTAGCAGAAAAGCACTTGGAGGTCAAATTTACCCTAGAATTGAATAGGCTATAAAACTGTGAGCCCATACAATTTTCTAAAAATTCCAAGTATAAAGCCTGAAAACTTAATGGAAAGTCAAAAATTTTCTAAAAATTCGGCATAAAGTTAGAAACTAGAATTTATTTCGTTACTGCTATAGAATAAAAAATGTATATTTTTATAAAAATTAAATTTTAATTTAAATCAATATGGAAAAGTGAATACATATGTATATAGTCAAAAATTTATATGCGGTGACCTTATCACTAAGTTATATATATATATATATATATATATATACATACTATATATATATATAATTGGCGCGTACACCCTTTTTGGGTGTTTGGCCGAGCTCCTCCTCCTATTTGTGGTCTTCGTCTTGATGTTGTTCCACAAATGGAGGCACCTACATTTTCAAGCCGACTCTGAACAACAGATATTTTTATGAGGAGCTTTTTCATGGCAGAAATACACTCGGAGGTTTGCCATTGCCTGCCGAGGGGCGACCGCTATTAGAAAAATGTTTTTCTTAATTTTTGTGTTTCACCGAGATTCAAACCAACGTTCTCTCTGTGAATTCCGAATGGTCATCACGCACGCACTACGGGGGCAGCCAGTAAGTTAGTCACTTTAAAAACCTATAAGATTTCTAAAGGAAAACAGAAGAAATTTACAAGGCGTTAAAAACTATTGTAAATTCCTATTAAAGAACTAATTGTAACATAACTGTTAAAAAGATGAATATGAAATATGCGCAGCAGTAATTGACCGATAATTTACCGCCCACTAGCGCTTGCTAAACCGATGCGAATGCCCGCAAACCCTTCATTCGCCAGCCAATGCAAAGGTAATCCACAGAATCCAAACAAACTCTAAACCAAGAGCTCTCGTTGCACACACATACCATATATGTACATACATACGCACATCCACACACACATACATGTATATTGAAGCGTGTCTTATGTGGGCGGTACAATAAGTCTGCGATTGTCTGTATGGATGAAGCGTACGAGCAAATATTAAATTTATTATTGTAAGCTTCTGTATGTAGTACGACCGTCGGTGTGGATCGTTTGGCGCGTAAGTAAATTCATATTTATTTTAGTATTATTTTTGTAGCATCTGCCGCCTAAATTTAACTGCATATACTTCAGTGAATTTCACCAATATTCAACAAACTCATGGAAACAGTTATACTCATACATACGAGTACATATTTACACTTGCATTTGTAACCGCGATCGTTTGAGTGCGAGCGATAGTTTGTGTTATTGGGAAGGTGAATTATTGTACTTACCTTGCATGGCACCACCCCAGCAGAGCCAGAAAAGCGCCCACTTCGCGCTACAAAAACGTTGTAAACACTTTGGCCGAAATTTTCCCCAGCCAAATGATTTATCTGGTTCTTTGTTGGTCATTGCTCTAGGCGAATGGGGCGTGTTCAACACGCCCACTTTAGGTAATTCAATAAAGATTGTGTCGATTTGCGGAAAAATGTCACTACTTAATCCATTTTGTATTGGATTGGGGGCTGCAGTGATTGCAGATTTATGGTTTGTTGGTAAAGAATTGTTTAATTGACTCGAAGTCGCTTCAGCAGCCATTGTTTATTTCAAACTAACGTCCACTAAAATATAAAAAATTAGCATCTAATTTATTTTTACTTTATTTTATTTCAACTATGTTTTATTTTATTATTATCTAACCTTAACTATTTTATTACTTCTTATTCCTAATTTAATTTAATTTAATATCAATTTTTTTATTTTTTCCCTCTAATTTTGTTTATGAAATTGAATTAAATTTCATATAATTTTGTTTTATTTTACTTTATTTTTTTCTAGATTAATTCAATTTAGTTTGATTGAATTTATTTTTTTTTTTTTACTTTACTTTACTTTTACTTTGTTTTATTGTAATTTTATTTTACTTTATTTCAATTTCAACTAAATTAAAGTCTTATTTTATTTTGTATTATTTCAATTTTATTTTACTTTAATTTACTTATTTCATATCAATTCAAATTTTATTTTTACTTAATTAATTTAAATTTCATTTGGATTTTATTTTACTTTACTTTATTTATATTTTATTTTATTATATTTTATTTCATTTTATTTTATTTTATTTTATTTTATTTTATTTTATTTTATTTTATTTTATTTTATTTTTTTTTTTTATTGCATCCCAAAGAAGGAGTGTTTTACATTAATTGGCGACAGCTTTGCTGCAAGCCAATAATTTATACAATAACAGGTACAAAATATTACAATTAAATAATTATATATATAAATATTATACAAAATAGTTAACAAATTTTTATTTTATTTTATTTTATTTTATTTTATTTTATTTTATTTTATTTTATTTTATTTTATTTTATTTTATTTTATTTTATTTTATTTTATTTTATTTTATTTTACATAATTCATTTTTATTTTATTTTGCCTTATTTATTTGAATTTTATTTTATTTTGAATGAATTAAGTCAATTTAATTTCAATTTAGTTTAATTGAACTACTTTCTTTTTTATTTCATTTTGAATTAATTCCATCTTGTTTTAGTTTAATGCAGTTTAATTATTTATTTATTATTATTTTTAAATTAATTAAATTTAGTTTTATCGAATTTATTTTACTTAATTCTGCTTTAATTTTTATTTAGTTTCATTTCATTTCAATTTTATTTTATTTTACTTTATTCATTTTTGTTTTATTTTTAATCTTATGTAATTTCAGCTAATTTTACTTTAATTTAGTTTTATTTTATTTTGTATTATTTCATTTTATTTTGTATTATTTGTTTAAATTAAATTTTAATATTTAAAGTAATTTAATTAAGTTTCAATTTCGTTTGGTTGAATTAATTTTGTTTTTAAAAGTTTTTTTATTTTACTTAGTTTTGCTTTAATTTTTATGTTATTTCGATTTTAATTTCATTTCATTTTTATTTAATTGATTTTTATCTCATTTCAAATTTATTTTATTTCACTTTATTTATTTTCATTTTATTTTAAATTTTATTACTTTCATCTTATAATTTAATTTAGTTTTATTTTATATAGTCGTATTTATTTTAATTTTATTTTTATTTTTGAATTAATTCAATTTAATTTGAATGATTTTTTTTATTTTACTTAATTTTGCTTTAGATTTTGTTTATTTCAATTTCAGTTTCAATTAATTTCATTTTTATTTATATTAATTAATTTTTACTATATTTCAATTTTTTTATTTTACTTTATTTATTCTTTATTTTATTTTTAGTTTTATTGAATTTCGTCTTATTTCAATACCAACTAAACTAAAGTTTTATTTTATTTTGTATTATTTCATTTTATTTGATCGTATTTATTTAAACTTTATTTTTATTTTTAACGTAATTCAATTAAATTTCAATTTCAGTTGATTGAAATCTTTTTTTTTTATTTTTGTGTTTTGTTTTTACTTAATTTTGCTTTACTGTAATTTATTATTATTTTTATTTTATTTCCATTTCAATTTTAATTTTATTTGATTAACTTTTATTATTCTTCAATTTTATTTTATTTTACTTTATTTACATTTATTTTATTTAATTTTTAATTTAAATTAATTTCATCTTTTTCTGTTTCAGTTTAACTTTATTTTAAATGGTATTATTTCATTTTATATTTTTATTATTTATTTAAGTTTTATTTTTTAATAAATTCAATTTAATTTAGTTGAATATATATATTTTTTGCACTTAATTTGGCTTTAATTTGATTTTGTTTTATTTTTTTCATATTATTTAATTTTTTATGTTATTAAATTATATTTTAGGGTAATTTGTTGTTATTAATTATATGTTATATAAAATTTTTGCTTTTTAACTGAAAGGAACGAATTTAATTTATTTATCTTAAAAAGCTTCAACACTAATTTCTCACACACTCACGCGCGACTTGAAATATCACTTCGTCACACAGTCCATGATTAAAAGTTCACACGCTTGATGCCTCACCGTCTGTTTAAGAAGAGACACAAATTGCAACTGAACGAAGAAATTTGGAAAACTTCACTAGCCGACCAACACTAACCAACAACGGAACTACCAACGCGGTGGTAACATAATAAACGCAAACGTATTGGCAATTCGTGGAACAATTCATACAGGAAGTAGAAAGCTGCTGCGCATCTGCAGCAAAACCATTTAGTAAATACAATAGAGCTTAGCACCACAACAAAATAAATGGGAGTTAGAATAACAGCATTCGTTTGCATAACAGAAAAGTAACAGTGGATATACTCCTGTAAAACACATACAAAATCAAACAGTAAAAGCTGTAATTCCTGTTTTAAGAACTTGCGAATATTGTAAGTTAAATGCATCTATGCAATTATTGATGGTTTTTATAATAGGATGTGATAGATGAATTTTTAGAATTATTTGTGGGAGTCATAAATTAACTCGTAAATATTGGTTCATACGAAAATGAACTGAAAACAAATACTGTCACGATATCTTCAAATTAAGCGAGAAAGGAAAATGTTATGCGTACCAAAATCGTTCCAGTGATAGCAATGAAGGAGGTTTTCCTGTTAGGCAATGTTCTAGAAGAATGATGTACCCGAATGCTTGGTGGAAGCCTTAATCAAATATAAGTTTTAAACAAAAAAACGGTGAATAAATTTTAATTAAATTCTTTTATGTAATATATATTACATATATGACATTTGTGAAAATACTTACATAAGTGCTGAAAGTCCATTTATGTATTGTATATGGAATGCAATTTGTTTATGTTCATAAACCTCGTGTGCCGAATTTCAGAAAAAAATTGAAAAAAAAATTTTCTGAGTCCCAGATCCGACAATTTTGCTTGAGTTCTTGAATTAACTGGACTTTATAAGTCTTAAGACTGAAATCTTTATACAAAATACGGTGTAATGACGTTTGTGAAATGCCTAATTTCAAAGAACGACGAGGAATGGACCACCCTGGGTTTTCTTCAACAATTTCGGCTACAACAGCCATATTTTCGGCTGTTCTTGAGCGACGTGCATGGTTTTTATTCTTCATATCACTAACTTGTCCCAACAGATCGAAGTTTTTCACCAATTTCTGTATTGCGGTCGGACAAGGTGCTTCACGATGACCCAAAAATGTTCCAGTTTCACGAACCGTCTCTGCTAAATTTTCACAATTTTTAAGTGAATTTTAATAATTTCAATGCGTTGTTTAAGCGTGTATCGCGTAGTTTCTACTTGTCAAATATGACAGCTTCAAAAGTGTTAAAATAATTGATTGATTCAGAAGGAAAAACAATCCAAAATATCACTTCTCGTGAAATTTCTGCGCTTTTCTATTGCCACTTCTTCCATATTCAATATAATTGCAGCTGAAACTTTATCCCTATTCTAATTGCGCAGCTAATGAAAGCTACTACTTTAGGCTCGGTAGGCAATTGAAAAGCAGAGACCGCTCTTGAGGCACGAAAAAAACCGCTCTATCAATCACTCCTCCTGGTCTTACTGTATGGCGCTAAGTCCTGGACATTACCGAACACCGATGGGCGGTTTTTAAAAGCTTTCAAGAGAAAAATTCTTCACAAGATCTATGGTCCGATTTGCGTGAATGATGCATATCAAATAAAATAGAACCACGAGCTGTATGAGTTATATGCCGACATCGACCTAGCATTAAAATCCAGCGGTCATAGTTGCCAGCTAAGCAAGTAAGTAATTCCTATGTGCCCCGGAACCCATATACGCATGGCTTATAAGTACCTGGTTGTTCTGATCTAAGACATTTAGCTTATCAAGACATTTCAGCAAAACTTTTAACGTAATGTGGAATGAGTCTTGATTCTTGATAGCCAGGATAGCTTTGGTGTTATTATAGTTTCGTTCAAGGTTAAAGTCAGCCCGTCTTACTATTGCATAGACTTCCGCTTAAAATATATGTGCATTCTTGCCTAGCGCTTCTGAGTATCTTTTCCCCGGCCCGCAGGCACCTGCCCTTGCAACTTTCTTGGTGAGAGATCCGTCCTTTCGCCATGCTATCGAGTTCTGGTTTATCTTTTTTGATTTTAAATAACTCTTCCCAAGACTTTTTATTGCCCTGTTCAATTTTGAAGCATTTTTTTAAAACTTAACATCCGTAGCGTCATGTCCCATGACACTGAAATCTCAGGAGTTAGTTCAAGAATGTCAAACTTCCTGTGATTTTGATTCGTCATGCAATTCTCCTAGACTACCGCCCCGTATATCATCATAGAGAAGATTATTTTTCCCTGCAAAACTATTTATACTACACTACTTATATATGATACTTAAATTTGTTTATTTGAAAAAAGCACCTAAACCTAACCTAACCTAAACTTTCAGACTACTTTATGGATTTTTATAAACTTTCTAACACCTTCAAACACTGTACGACTTAACACTACTCTTTTATGTCGCTGTTGATGTACTTTTAACTTCACTTGCTGTATTCGAAGCATTCACCACCCACGCATGGCACATCGCAATGAATGAAATACGAGAGTAAGCATACGAAGTAGTATGGGTTCAAAAGCAGTAGGCATTGAAGAGATTGGGGTAGTAAAATGTAAACAAATAACACATACATTCACGCATACATGTGTGCATGGCCGAGTATTAATTGAAGCAACAAAAACATTGTCAACGCGAATGCCGATGGATATTTCGCTGCGATGTACCGTCCAATCCTCCCTCCTCAACGATTATCTTTTGGTGTTTCATATTCTGTTAACCTTCTTCTACGTACAGTAATGTTTCATTGCTTTTAATTCGGCATCAAACTGTTGCATACCACAACAGCAAAAACACGCACATTCCCACAATTTCTTTTCGAAAATGCGGCGGGCATTCACTCGATCGGCTTATCAGTACCTACGGCCGACAGAGTGTTGCTTCAATATTTAACTCCTCACATTTTGCATACAAATAAATAAAATACCAATGTTGGAACGTGCGCACGAATATTAATTTCTGTTTACCCCTCCCCATACTCGGTTGCATTTTGCTTTTAGTGTTATTATTATTATTTTATTGTATTTTTTTTTTTTTTTTCATTTATGTTCCTTTTTAATTTTGTAAAAAATTGAAGCATAAATAAATATAAAATACTTTGTATTGATTGTCAGGCGGTGTGCACATTAATGCACATAATTAGTGCCCAGCATGGCTGTTAATGGAGATGCCACAGCGTAAATACATACATATAATGCACTCTTATGCACATACATTCATACTCCTACATATTTAATATACAATAAAGAAGGGTAAGAACTAGAACCGATGGACTACCAATAGTTTCAGAGAGCAACTGGAGTATCTTGAAAAAAGATAGAATTGAAAATGGGTTCTATGTACTTATACCTAAAAAGGCAGAGACACTTATTCCTACCAACTTAAAGCCTTTAGCTGATGCTCATGAATTCCACATGTGGCATAATTATTTATAATTATATTTTATCTTGATAAATAAATTATTCCCCCCCCCCCCCCACTCCTTAAAATTCCTGATTTACATGTGTATTATTATTATTAGTTGCAACCGCTCCGGCTTTTTGTGCATGGTGCCAAATCAATCCGATATGGAGGCTAGCTGCAAATAAGTTTTTCCTAAAAAAGCAGTCCCTGATAAGCAGCGATGGGTGGATACGGATGTAGTAGGTTGGGCAGTGGGCTCGGTAGAATCTAAGAAAAACTGCAAGAACAAGCCCATCACGGACAAGGCAAAGAAGTGCCGCCGTTCAATAAGTATTTAGCCTAAAAATCGTCTGTCTGGTAGCAAGCGGCTGAAAAACGAAATGCTACTTCCGCTAGCTAAGATAGCAGACGGATAGGGACGCTAGGTTAACAACCTACCTCAATCAAATTATAAGAAAAATAGATTAAACAAAATACGAAAGCAGGTGTCAGCAAAAAAAAAAACTATTCGCTAGCACAACTAGTGAAAGGCGTGTAATAAACTCTTATCAACAAAGTCAATAAAATAAAATTATACGTATTGAAAAACTATATCTTAGTTTAAACAGTTAAGTTTTAATATTCTCACAATATCTGGGTGCTTATTTAGTATTTGAATCGTATTCTCCAAATTCGGTTTTCACAAAAAACACCAAATACTTTTCGAAAGATTTTACGCGTCTTTTAACACTGCCAAATTCATACGTAGCCGTCCTTTTGTAACATTTTTTTTTTTCAAAATTTGTATAACAAACATCTCATTTAAGGTAGATTTGCTAGGTTTGAAACAATCTCGTTAAGATCCAATTAATTCATTGATGACAAGCTCTAATAATTTGCACTCGGAATGCTAGCACCACTGACTTGGCAGATAGATCATAAGCCATCAGTCAAATTGTAAAACAAAAGGGCGACCACGTAAGAGAAAATATAGAAAGTTAAACAAGGTAAAATAAAATTTATATAAAGCAAAGTAAAATAAAATAATACAAAGAGAGTAAAATGAAATTAAAAAAAGAAAAGAAAATAACATAACATTAAAAATAAAACCAATTGAATTAAAATAAAATAAAACAATAAAAAATTTAAAATAAAATTAGATAAAATTTATATAAAACAAAGTAAAATAAAATAATAACTAAGTTTTAAAGGTTTTTTTTTCGATTTCAAAAATTTATTGTTAAAAATTGGTACAACCTATTTATTTTATCCAAAATACTGTCCATCACTAGCGATAACTTTTTCCCACTTCTCTGGTAATGCATGGATCCCGTCCCAATAAAACTGCTCGCTTTTGGAGGCGAAGAACTCATCAAGCCAATTTTGGGTACCTTCAACCGAAGTGAAACGCACTCCCGTAAGGGCATTCTGCATCGACCGGAACAAATGGTAATCTGATGGTGCAAGATCTGGGCTATAAGGCGGGTGGGGTAGAACTTCCCATCCGCTACCATCGAGATAGGTTTTGACCACTTGTGCGACATGCGGCCGAGCATTGTCATGATGAAAGATCAATGTCTCATGTCTGGTTTCCCATTCCGGACGTTTTTCCGCAATTGCTCGCTTCAATCGCATAAGTTGTTGTCTGTAGAGTGCTTCGTTTATCGTCTGACCACTTTTCAGTAGTTCGTGGTAAACGATTCTCTTCTGGTCCCATCAAACTTCAAAAGTTGGTGGCCTTCCTTCGCGCTCCTTATCGGCTGTGTCAAAGTCACCACTTTTGAATCGTCGGAACCAGTACTCGCAGGTTGAAATTGATGGAGCATTCTCACCGTAAGCCTCACACAGCATCCGAAAACTTTACGCTGCACTTTTCTTCAGATGGAAGCAAAATAGCAATGCTTCCCGCGAATGAAGTTTTGTAGGCACAAAAGCTGACATAGTCTTTGTATAAAAACATTTTTTGTTTACACTTCGACGAAATGACACAAACTAAGAAGCGACACTTAATGATGACGCTTTCACATGAAACTCGTTACACAAATACTCAGTACAATTTGACACTAGTATTACTATATGTTTTAAATCCTTTAAAACTTAGTTGCACACCCAATAATAATAAAGGTAAAATGAAATACGAGGTCTGTTAAAAAAATAAGGTGAATTTTCAAACTTCGCGGGCTACGTACATTCGACTTTCGGTTGTTATTTTTTTTATGTTGGTACACTCGTGTCGATATGTTCACGGTTTTAGCAATATAGTATGTTTAGTTTGTTCGTGAGAGGCATAAATAAAGCAAGTGTTTTGTGTGTTGCTATCGACTCTTGTCCCTCCGAACTCTTCCATTGGGACGATTGGATTCGTCACCAGTTATGACCCTTTTAAGCAAATCTGAATCATCGTTGACGTCATTCAACAATTCCTGAGCCATGTTCATGTGACGTTGTTCTTGGTCAAAATTAAGCAATTGTGGAACGAACATCGCTGCCTCACGCTTCATGCCCAAAATTTCCGAAAAGATTGCATGGCATGAGCCAACCGATGACATCCTCAGCAACTTCGCAAATTGTGATTCGACGATTCTCCATAAACATTTTCTTCACTTTCTTAACATTTTCATCGGTTGTTGTTGTGTTGGGGCGTCCAGAGGGAGTGTCGTCATTCGCATCTTCTCACTTCGGTATACATACATGATGGATTTTCTCCGAACTGAAACAAATCACTGGGAATCGTGACCTGTTTGTGGCCAACATAAGGCATACTGATACCTTGCCCCGTTGGGCACATCTTTCGCGTACTTCCTTAATAATGCTGCGGTTACTGGTCTGCTCTAATTTTTGAATTGCGTCCAATGTTTAGGTTTTTGATTGCATTAACAATTTGCATTGGTACTGACTTTTCTGCCAGTATTTCCTGCTTTCTTCCACAACAACAGAAAAGCCCCAAAGGAAAAATGCATTCTTTATTACACTTTTGTATGATAATTTTTCTGGGCATATTTTATTATTACTTTTAGTTAGTTAATTTATTTTTGTGAAACTAATTCGCACATTTTTGCTTGTATTCCATTTTCTGCTGTTCATATTTTTCTTTTTTTTTTTAAGTATATTTAAATATACATTTTTTTAATATAATAGTTAAGTAACATTTAGTATTATCAACTTTACATACATTATATGTTTGAGTTAAAAAGTTGTGTTAGCTGTTTATTTATTCAAAAATACACTGAATATGTAAAACACAATTAATTAATGATTATTTTTTAAGTACACATACATACATGTTTTTGTATAATTTAAATACATTTATGTGAATTATGAACGATTTTCTTGTTCTACATAATTTAAATAGTGTCATCTTTTTTGTTTTTTGTTTTGCTGTACAACGTTTTTTTTTTTATTTTTCATATTTAATTTTTTTTATAAATTTTTTTGCTTTGACAGCTTTGCTAAATACAAGCTTCAACTTTATAGCAGTTACCAAGTTTTTTGTTCACAATTTATGCCATAGTTTCTATGACTTACAACGTTATTGAGATTTTTAAATTTCAATAAAAAATAATTAAAAGAAATTCATTAAAAAATTTACAAAATATTTCATACAAATTATATAAGGTAGGCATACCCGTCGGTTGTTTGAATTAGTGCTTTTGTGTAGTGCGCATATATATAGGTATGTATGTGTGTATACACCGGATAGCGCGTTGTAGTATGAGGAATACTCGTACATATATACATGTGAATGTCAATGTATGTATGTACGTGTGTAAGTTTAACCCGCATCTAATGTACCTAAAATATAAATACGTTTTATTATAATGAATATTGCTTACATTAAAATACACACAGTAGCTCCAGCAAATAATCGGACAAGTGAGAAAATTATTTAAACAATTTAAAAAGTTATGAGCATTGGACGCTTAAAATGTTTTGGCTTGCATTAAGCTTTTAAAGGGTTACATATTTGCATATAACACAACGGTGTAAAATAAAATAAGAAAATATTCAAGTTTAAAGAATACCACTGTAAGGACGCGTAAATGGCACATAAAAACGTTGAGACACCTTAATTTAGTTTCGGATCATAGATTATCGATGTGTATTCAGTTTTTCTGTATCAAGCCATTTTCTAAAAGTATTTCGATATGAAAGGCAATGCAATCTCAGACGATTTGTCGATTATTTTCGTTAGAAAAAAAGACGCGATCACCTTTGAAATTATGATTTTTTTTTCAAAACTCATTTTCAATGGATTCTAATTAATTTTTTTCCAATTTTAAGCACTTTTTGGTATTTTTTATTTCCTTTTTCGAATTTATATAAACCTTTGTCTTGGCAGAGCTGAGATCTACGCAGCAACGACAGCAGTAGACTTAGACATAGAAAACACTCCCCGAACTCTCAAATAAACTTTTGCATTGACAGCCAAAGAGACATCAAAGCAATAGCAGCTGTAATGATAAACTCGCACTGAGTATGACAATGCCAGAACAGGATGAATGAGCTAGGAAGTGAGAAAAAAGCCACCATCTACTGGGTTCCAGATGACAAGGGAATTAAGGGAAACGCGAAAGTGGGCAAAGCAGACGCAAATTTTCCTGCAGCTAGCACGGCCGGTATAGAACCACCTCTCTGCAAATAACGACTAGATATATATGTAGATGCAGCAATGATTCAAGAAGCGACCTCAACATGGGAAAGAACCAGCTCATGCAGGATCGCGAAAATCATGCTACGCAGGCACAATGTCAGGTCTACAAACTATATTTTATCTCTTCTCAGCAAAGAATGTAAACTTGTAGTGGCGATACTGACGAGACACTGTCTCACTCCATCGTACGCGGCCAAACCGAAGCTAGTGCAGAACAATACATACATGGACAATATGTAACGAAATTACTGCGAAAGGAACTCTAGAACACCTACTCTGCAAAACACGAACAAACTGCTTAGGTTCTGCACCATTTTCAACCTTAGAAAGCGTAGCAGATCAAAAGCACAGCAGCCTACTTAAATTATCAAAACTGTGTATTAAACACGAAATATAAAGTTCTTAAACTCTTCATACAAACACTTGGTATCAGTATAGATCACTTTCTGGTTTATGTGTGATCTACAGGATCAACCCAGTCCAACCTAACCTAACCTTTTACTATGCCTCATTATATAATATTTTCTTTTTTATATTTTAGTTGCAATCGACCAACCGAAATCCGCAGACATAGAGTAAATTACCTTCCCAAAGAAAACATCTGCGAATGTCCGACTGTTACGTCTGCTTCTTCGGACAATTGAGTTTCTCAACAATCGAACTGGGCGAGTCAAATATGGGCATTCACGTAAAAATCGAAATATTTTGAGAAAATTGCCTGATTTAGAGAAACGAAACACAGATTCGTAACTTTCGAGTAGAGAAGGTTTAAGTATCCCGGTTTGTTTTTTTTTTTTTTGAGGGGTAATTTCAGAGCTTAGAGTCAATAAAGAGTAAGAATTTTTTAAAACTATCAAAGATATAAGCCGTCAAGTCCTCTCTCTCAAGTGTCCTCTCTAGGTACTCCTCGCAGTTGATATATTTATTTCCTTTATAAAGTCTCATTTGAGTTGGAAAGAAAAGAGCATGAAATTTCTTGTGTCGAAATAGCAGCTGTTTGGCAAGTTTTCTGACTTTTTGCGAACTTTTAAATTAAAAAAAATATAACTTTGAGACATGGCGTTCAATCAAAGAATATTTGTTGTAAATTTGCACATTATCAGCTAAGTTGATGTTGAGTTATCTTGTGCACTACAACCTACTTATACAGGGTGGGCCAAATAAGACCTACTAATGTTAAGCACAAATAACTTTTTTATTTTTTGACATATTTATTTTTCTCTTTTTGTAGGTTATAATTGAATTGTAGGAAATTTATTATGGAACCCTACAGTAGAACACAACGTGTTAAAATTATCGAGTTTTTCTATTCTTGTCAACGATTAATTGTTTGAACGCAGTGTAAATATCGGCAACGTTTTAGTTCCAGATCAGCTCCCACAGCCTTCATGATTAGGAGTTTGGTCGGTCGTTTTGAGGAACTGGGTTCAGTGGCCGACCGTCCTGGACGAGGTGCCCATAGAAATATTCGCACTGAAGACAACGTGCAAAACTGTGCGGCAGAGTGTTGCAGATGGGCATTTCCAGAACAACATTGCGTAGAATTTTAAAGTTGGATCTTTTTGCGACCAATGGCGGAGCAGTATCCTAATTTGTGGTTTCAACAAGATGGAGCAACTGCGCATACTGCAAGGCAAACTATGGACCTGCTGCGTGAAATTTTTGGCGAACGTCTGATTTCCAAAAATTCAGATTTACCTTGGCCACCTTGTTCGCCAAATTTGACTGCGCCCGACTTCTTTTTATGGGGATATTTAAAAGACAAAGTGTATCTTAATAAACCAGAGACTATTAGACAGCTGAAGCAAAATATTCGAGACGAAATACTGAGCCTTCAACCAGAAACATTATGCGGTGTAATGGAAAACGCGTTAAAAAGAGCCAATCTTTGTATCGAGAAAAATGGTGGAGATTTGTCTGATGTAATATTTCATACATAATTTCCATAAAATATATTCAATGTATAAAAACAATTAACTAAAATAAATGATTATTGCAAAAGGTATTTGTGGGAAGCCGTGAGCTCCCACAGGATTGCCAAATAACACTGTGGAACAAATTCAGGTTAGCAAAAGTTAGGTCCATTCTGAGAGTGGCGGGTGAAAATAGAGGCGAAATTAGAAGACCCGTATCGCGGCGTTTGTTTATGTTAGTTCGAATTTTTTTTTAATCGGCCTTCGAAGTTTGCAGTCAAATGCCGATTTTCAGTATATTGTTTATATGGTTTTTTGGCTATAACTCGTCGACTAATTGATATTTTTTCAATCTGTAAAAGCCAAATTATTGCTAGAGACCTGTGCAATAATTACAATTTTTGAAAAAATTGATTTCGAAAATTTTTATGGTACTTATGAGGCAAAATGTTGGAAAAATTATTTTTTTTTCATGTTTTTTGAAAATATTTTCAACAAAACTAAGTCTTTTTTACATTTTGTGTGGTCTATAATATGCTTCTCAGTTTCTTAAATAAATGTAATTTAAAAAGAAAATTACGGGATTAAATACTTTGGCAGCTACTTTGACGAAAGTCACAAAATGTTCGAAAAATTATCGTTTTCCTTATTATTTCTTAATATCTGGCAAGCAACTCATTTTTTTCGCTTTTTTTCTTATCTAAAATATAGTTTTCAATCCATGACATAAATATCATGGAAAAAAATATAGTATCAGTCGAAAATTTGTGCGATATACACACATTCATTACATAAAACTAATGTAAAAAAACCCAAAATTCCTAGTAAACACATAGTAATTAAAAATTCCCGAAACCATTAAATAAATATCGATTTCGGTAGAAGTAGTTAAAAAGGGATGTTTCAAGAATTAGGAACATTCCAAAAACAATTAAAGAAAAGGAAATGCTAAGTATGGATTAAAAAAGGGATTTTCCGAGAAGAATGCATATTCCAAAAATAATTAAGGAAAAGGAAATTCCCAGAATACAATTAAGAAAGGGAATTTCCAGGAACAATCAATAGCTATTAAAATAATATTTGTAAACATTTGTGTTGCATGCGAACTAATTTTAAAAATAAAGATTCAGTTAAGACTCGAAACTCAGCCGAAGCTGATGTCTTTTAATTTTCGCTCGGTCGTGATAAAATTTGCTATTCATTCTTTTGGAACCTATTTCATTTATTGAGTGATTTAAGTTAAGTGTATCAGTTTCATAAAATTAACAAAAAAAAACATTCTATAATATATATTGTATTAAAAATGTCGGAACCAACATGTAAAATGAACCATTTTTGTAATATTTGTGGACGTTTCATAGTAAGCGATGAAAAATGCGGCAATGTGACTGATTCTTTTTTGGAAATCTATAGACAATATTTCTCGCAAGAGTTTATCAATGACGTAAACTATGCCCCTAAAAAAGTTTGCTTTAATTGCTATTCAATTCTTATGCAATGGAAAAGTGAAAAGAAGAAGGCTATGCCTTTTGGTGTACCAATGATTTGGTCAGATAATAGCCCACATCAAGAAGAAAATTGCTATGGATGTACCAACTACAATAAAACTTTGAATAGAAGGAAAACAAAGAATAAAACTTATGTAGCAGTGTCAAGTGTCCAATTACCATTACCGCACTCAGAATTCGTTCCGGTACCAACATACCGAAGTACTGATCTTCAAACAGGTATCAGTACTACAACCACCCCTGCCACACCCATGGATTTCTCCTCAGAATTCAACCCTGGTGAAGGTACATCAAATAAAACATCAAAGGACCCAATCCTAATAACACAAAACCAATTGGATGGAATTGTTGCAAATTTGTGTTTGACTCAGAAAAAATCAGAACGACTGGCGTCATTTTTGAAAGGAAATAATTTGCTGACGAAAGGTACAAAAGTAACAGCATATCGAAAACGCCAAAAAGAGTTACAAAAGTTCTTCAATGTCAATGATGCAAAAAATTTCGCTTATTGCAACGATATTGAAAAGTTAATGGAGGCGATAGGGTTAACCTATAAAAAAGATGATTGGCGTCTCTTTATCGATAGTTCACTAATCAGCTTAAAAGTTGTGCTTTTGCACAAGACAAATAGAATGCCTTCTGTTCCGATTGCGTATAGCACTGACACTAGTGAAACTTTCGATAAATTGAAAGACATTCTGGAAGTAGTCGAATATAACGAACACCAATGGCGCATTTGCTGCGACCTCAAAGTAGTTTCCTTGATT
Source organism: Anastrepha obliqua (assembly GCF_027943255.1). Taxonomy (NCBI): domain Eukaryota; kingdom Metazoa; phylum Arthropoda; class Insecta; order Diptera; family Tephritidae; genus Anastrepha; species Anastrepha obliqua. The sequence continues at coordinate 49,864,071 of NC_072896.1, read as the reverse complement.
ACAGGCTTAACAGCATCTGGCCGTCCAAAATATCCGTGTTTTTTGTGCGATTGGGATTCACGATACGGAGAAGGTATTAAAGGAAGAAACCAGTACAAACAACATAACTGGAGTAGTCGAATTGGGCGAAAATGGCCTAATGACAATAGGCTACACGAAAGTCTTGTTCCTGAAATGAAAATTTTGTTGCCGTTGCTCCACATTAAACTTGGCATTGCTAAAAATTTTTTGAAATGTATCGCAAAAAGACCAGCAGTATTCAACCGCTTGAAAGATATTTTCCCAAGACTAAGTAAGGCCAAAATTCAGGAAGGGGTTGTTAATGGTCCCGACATACGGAAACTAATGAGTCGTCAAGATTTTGAGCAAGTTCTGACAGACCGAGAATTAAATGGATGGCTCGCATTGAAAGCAGTCATCAAAGGACTTTTGGGCAAAGAACGTGAAGAAAACTACAGGCAATCTGTTGCAAACATGTTGGCAGCTTTCGCTGAAATTGGGGTTAATATGTCATACAAAATTCATCTCTTGCATCAGCATCTTGAAAAACTCGCTCAACAGTTGCCAACTGAATCTGATGAGCAAGGCGAACGTCATCACCAAACTGCGCTTCCATTTGAAATAAGGTAACTATAGAGTGTGCATATTTTGAATTCCTAGATTTTTCTAATATCTTGGTCAGAGTGCACAATTTAAACATGTTAACGATTGAAAACTATTTTCGTTTCAGGTACAGAGGAAAGAAATCTCCAGATGCGATACTCGCTGAAATTTGTTGGTGGTATAAAAACACCTTTGAAGAAGAGGAAGACGAGGAAACAGAGGAAGAAGGGGAAGACACAGATGAAAATCCAGAATATCTGTTGGACGAAATAATCGATCTCTCTGATGATGATGACGATGACCAAGACATTAGAGAGAGCAGTGATGTTGATCCACAGCCGCCTGCTAAACGGCAGCTGGCCAAATTATTAATTTAATTTATTTTATTTTTCTACTTAAAACTTTTCATTATTAACATTTCAAAATTATATTTCTTTCCATATTTTTATATTTTCTTTTTCTATGTTTCTTCAAAACCAACACTGAACAAAATTGGTAAATAAAAAATGAGAAATAAATTAATATTAAGCTCAAAAAACGCAAGTTTTGTATTATGACTGTATGCCTAAAGCGCAAATTGTCGACTAAGACAATTTTTTTTCAAATTACATTTATTTAAGAAACTGAGAAGCATATTATAGACCACACAAAATGTAAAAAAGACTTAGTTTTGTTGAAAATATTTTCAAAAAACATGAAAAAAAAATAATTTTTCCAACATTTTGCCTCATAAGTACCATAAAAATTTTCGAAATCAATTTTTTCAAAAATTGTAATTATTGCACAGGTCTCTAGCAATAATTTGGCTTTTACAGATTGAAAAAATATCAATTAGTCGACGAGTTATAGCCAAAAAACCATATAAACAATATACTGAAAATCGGCATTTGACTGCAAACTTCGAAGGCCGATTAAAAAAAAATTCGAACTAACATAAACAAACGCCGCGATACGGGTCTTCTAATTTCGCCTCTATTTTCACCCGCCACTCTCAGAATGGACCTAACTTTTGCTAACCTGAATTTGTTCCACAGTGTAATGCTACGAACTTGCAACATGAAAACAACAGGAATGTAAAATATTCGTGGGAGTACTGATGCGACGTTGCACATACAGGTATTTGAAAGATCTACGGGGTCAAAAGTCCATTTAACAAAACAATAAATACATTTACAAAAATGACTTCCTGAGGTACCTGACCCTTCCGAGAACAAAAGCCAGCCCCTCCCGCGCACCCTACAAGCATTTGACATACGATAACGGCAGTCGGAATTCGATCGTATCACCTCGTGTACGTCATCTGTTCTCGGCACTCTTGCAAAACCCAAACTTTAAAAGTGAAATTTTATGTTTTTGTGTTCAACAGCGGAGTAAAGAGTTATGGATTCTGAAGCATCAGGTTAGTAATGAATGAAATAAATTAGAATCTTTATAATTTTCAAGTATTAAAGATAACTTTTCAACCCTATAAGTACACCACCTTCTCAAACTACTTTTTTTTTCTTAAAATAATATTTGTTAGTCAATAAGTAATACTATCGAGATAGATCCGGTTAAGATTCGATTGTAATTGTTTAGTATGTACCTTGTTTTGACAATTTATCAAAGAATTTGATCCGGATAAGTCCGGATAAACGGTATTTTAGTACTTTGAATGTTGTTGGTAAAATTTTATGAAAAAGGTCTTTTCCATTACAAGGGATTAAGCGAAATATTTAATTGTTGTAGGTTCAATGGGAACATCGGGAATGAGGATTGTGATTAGAGAATACTTGTTTGACCTCATGAACAATGAAAAAGGCAAGGCTAAATTTCTTGAAAGATCAGTTTATGTCTATTAAAGGATTCTCTGACAATCAAATTGAGACGTTGAAAAGCAATTTTGCACATTTCAAATCAGAATTTAAAAATCGATGGACTAAAGCTCATTATAAAGAAGCGGTATTCCTAAAAAGTAATGAATCTTGGCTGAACGCAACCTTCGCCATTCCCGTTGTTGCTGACAGTCCTTCAAATCGAACAGGACGACCGAGTAAATATTTTGGAGATCTGAGCGAAAGAAGTAAAAGAAGAAAAACTGAGGAAATGCGCTCTAATTTTGATCAAAACCTTATCGTGCATGCTGCGCAAGTAGAATTAAGAAAGTCAGGAAAACGAGATGCTTCGAATGTGCTAAAAGAAATCATTACTTCGCCAACTCGCGCAACCAAATATAAAAAGGCCTATTATCGAACAAAGTCATCAAAAGATAAAATTTGCCCCTTATCTGTCCAGGAAGCAATGCAAATGTTCATCGATGCAGATCTAACACGAGACCAATACGAGACAATAAGAAGAACAAATAAGAAATTCTTTCCTTGTTACAGTCTTTTACAAAAAGAAAAGAAGTGTTATCCGCCACCAGAATCTTGCACTGTAAATAGTACAGGTGCGGAAGCCGAATTGCAACCTTTGATCGACCTTACCGTTAGACGATTATCGGACTACCTGGAAGAGGTACTAATAACATTGAAGGTCCAAGAATGTGAGACCCTTAAATAAATTTGTAAATGGGGTTGCGACGGGTCCCAACAGACCCAGTTCAAACAAAAGATTGAAAATGATACGGATTCAGACACGAACATTTTTCAAAGCTGCTTTGTTCCTCTAAAATTAGTATGCGGCTAAAACGTGGAAAAGACTATACGGGAAAATCCAACACCATCTTCTCCTTGATTTTGTCGGCCTATAAGATTTAAATTTATCAAAGAGACTACTGATGTAACGGAGCAAGAAATTAATCACGTCAATAATCAGATAAACAGTCTGGTTGCAACAGAATTTGACTTGAGTGGCAAACATTATTCAGTGAAACACGAATTTATAATGACAATGGTTGACGGAAAGGTCTGTAATGCTGCCACAGGAACCACATCAACGAGTCGTTGCTACATTTGCGGCACAACCTCAAAAGATTTCAACAATTTGGATAAAACAGTAGATGTTAATTTCGAGGCTACTCAATTCGGCCTTTCGGTACTACATGCCAGGATAAGAATATTTGAGAGCTTTCTCCATTTGGCTTATAAGTTGCCAGTAAAAAAATATAGAGCAAGAAAAAGAGAAACTGAAAAAAGCCGCGAAAAAGAGAGAAAACAAGAAATCCAGGACAGGTTATATGTGGATCTTTATCCGCGGCATCCCATGACACCCACAATGCACAAAATACTTATTCATGGAGCTGTTATAATAAAGAGTGCTTTGTTACCAATTGGCCAGCTCTCTGAAGAGGCTACAGAAGCCCGAAATAAGCATTTCCGCTCTTACCGTCTAGATTTTCCCGAAAATTTACTAGAGAAAATTGCAACAGGGATATTTTTAACCGCCTCCTTTTAAGTTCGGACCCCTTAATGAGCTCTAAGAAGAAAGTCCCAATCATTTCTGCCAGAAACATTGGAAGTGCTCATGCCTGCCGATCCAAACCTAGAATTTTCTTCACGTAGCGATGAAGAAAATCTAGATAATACCATTTGATTGGATGCTTTTTTTAATTGTTTATATTTTTTTATGTTTGATCTTGTAAATCTTTCTTCATTCTCATTTTATATTTCATTCAATAAATGTTTTAAGTTCATTATTTTAGTTGGTTTTATTCAGAAACATCCATTAGCACACGTTAAACCCAAAAAACACTTTTGGCCCCTTAGATTGTTCAAATACCCCTATGTGCGTTGTCTCACTTCATATCACGCTGCTAAAAAGGAATTGTTCCAGAATGACGCGTGTAACTTAAGCGAAGAAGAGAGGAATACATTAAAATACCTCCCTTGACACTGCCCTGCTCTAAACAGAACTCGTTACAACTGCCAGGTTTCGGTATACTGTTCTTCTCTGAAGGATATTGCTGACAAAAATGTAAACTGTTTTAAAACTCGCCAAGGTATTTACAACAAATTCGGTTTTCCGCATGCTGAGGAATGTATGGAAATCAGACCCGATCTCACGCAAAACAAATCTGCCTATCTTGGAGGTCAATTCTATTTTATTGTCGCGAAACATGAAAAGGCTCCTCCCGCGTCGACTCGAAAATTCAAACCTTTATTAGCAAATGTTTGCGAAGGATGCTTGGTATTAAATGGCCGGAAGAAAAGAAACAAAGATTTATGACAAGTGTAAGAGGCGCTGGATAGATCACACACTCCGCGAATACTTGTAACATATTGTAAGGCAAACGCTAAGATGGAATCTTAGAAGCAGATGTTTTCTTAGCAATAGGTCAGAAAGTAGTTTATATCGATTTCTGAGCAATCCCTGAGCTATTTTGTTGTATAATTTGGATTTCACAGCTGTTTTTATATGATGGAACTGAAACCGTAAAAATCATTATCAGAGCGCTATCAAAATTCGACCAACGTTATGGTATACAAAAAAATAAACAAATAAATAATTGGCACGCACACTTCAGATAGGTGTTTAACCGAGCTCCTCCTTCTATTTGTGGTGTGCGTCTTTATTTTGTTCCACAAATGAAGAGGCCTACATTTTCAAGCCGACTCCGAAAGGCAGATATTTTTTATGAGGAGTTCCTTCATGGCAGAAATACTCTTGGAGGTTCGTCATTGCCTGCCGAGGGGCCACCGCTATTATAAAAATCTTTCTCTATTATTTGATATTAATGCAACATGGGTCTCAATGTGCTAAGATATTCCGAAGGTAAAGCAAGTTTTTTTCATTTCAGTTTCATGATACTCTAGCATCACACTTTTAATCTATTAAATTTGGTTAAGCATTTTTGAAAGTTGCATGAAATGTGCCATTTTCTATACTAGTCGGCTTTGTGACGCGTGTGCTGAGTATCGTTGAGATATTTTAAATTCTGTTCGATACATTCGCAAAATAGCCATTCGGATGCACGGAAAGAAGCTGTTACGTATGTGAGAGATTTGAGTTGGTTGTGTCTGATATCTGAATATTGAGTATTTGAAGGATTCCGATTCTCTCCTTTCGCGGGGACACTACCTCACAGGTTCTTTATCTGGCCAGCTAGCCTGCTTCGCAGTTTCCCGCAATGTCACTATAACCAAATACCCAGATTAGCCTTACGTCAAAAAATTCGGATGCAATCGAAAGTGAAACCAGGTATTCCCTGATCAATTTCGAGTGCACCATAATTGAGCCTAGGGCCATAATTGCCGCTTGGCTATCAGTTTACAGTTATAAACAAATGTTTTTAATACTTTACCATATTCATTAATGTTTCAATGAACTTAGTGGTATAATTGCGAAAATAATTCGAATTTAGATATAATAAAATATTTAAAAAAACTTACGAGCATAAAAATTTCTCAGGCGAAAACAAAATGTTGTTTAAATCTGTAGTTGATGTAACCCTTTAAATCTCGCCTAAATTCGTACTCTTGCCACATGGCTTAACATTATCCACTACAAGTAATGTAATATGTAATAATAGGTTCACATCAAGTAGATTATCTACTTTTTAGAGCTTAAATCCCAATCCGTAATTAAAAAGCGAGATTACCCATACAGAATTTCTCTCCCGAAACACTACCTATAAAATAATCTTAGATTAGAAAGCTATTTTTTCCAACAACCTGGTGTTTTCTGTGTTATCGATAATTCCTATTACGAATACAAGTAAAAACTAGATTAAATGGGCGCCGGCAAAGTAAAGAGGTTTGTAGACATAATTCTAATAAAATTTTTTTATATATTATTAATTATGCATTAATATTACAGAAAAAAACGTGTGTCTACAGATGATTTGACCTGTTATTGCCTTATAAAATGTAATATCGAATTTCGCATGCAAATTGCTGCCATAATTTTTTTTAACCTCACTAGACGTCGTTTACCGATTTTCTCTGTCTATTCTTCTTCTTGATTGGCGAGAAATCAGCTTACGCAATTAAATTAACTATTGCTTCTATTTGCCTTTCTTTATTTCGTTAATAAAAACTAAACAAACAAAAAACACTAAAATATTCCACCAAATCAATTTATGTATATGAGGAAAAACTTTTCAAAACAGTCTTGACAGCTGATTGTCAATTTGGCAGCTAATCTGCCATATAAGAACGGGTAGACTAATTTTTATGAATTTATTGCTAATCACTGCGTACTTAAGTCTAGTTTTTTTGGTAAACTAAGGTTGTCCGATTATTCGTTGGAGCCACTGTGTACAAATTTTGTATGAGGTTTTCATATTTTGCTTAATTAAATCGCTATTGTGTGACGATATAATACTTATGGTCATTTAGCGAGCAAATGAGTATTGTTTTTGTTGTTATTTTTAACCTGAGCACGTACTATTTACATACATACAATACATTTATGGCGAGGATCTGTGCGTGCTCAGTTCTGCTCGTTGAATCAGATATGAAGATGAGAACAAATAAAAATGAGAGAATAAGAACTTTATGAACTTTGTGGATTTTTAACAAAGCAATTTTTTGACAGAAATTTAATATTTAAATTCTGGTTTTCGTAAAAAAATGTAATGTTTTAATTCACCTTTTATTTAGCTAAATTTTCCAGCTGTAGATGTGAGTGATTGGCACTTTATCCAGCAATTTGGTGCTTAGTGGCCACACTGATGAAGTTGCTTTGTAAAAATTCCACAGAAATGATTCATAAACTATGTAGATATACCTTAATGTTGCAAAATTTCATCAAGCCAAAAATGGCGTAGTTCTTTAAACGGAAATTAGTATACATTTTTATTATTATGTAATACAAAAAAAGTTATAAAAATATAATTTTGCGTAAAACGTGCGCTAAGTAGAAATTCTCTTTTAAAAATGCGCTATTCCATGTCAAGTGGTCCAAGTATTTTTGACATTGGCGTCAATTCTTCTAAAAAATTGTGTATTTGTAGGCTTGAGTATAATAAGAACAAGAATGACAGATAGTGTCTTCCCAAGAGCTGTACTGACGTCAGAAAATAAAATAAAGAGTACACACATACATTTGCACCTGCTAACATTTGTAAAGAAAGACTGGTTTTTGTTTCAGCAGTGACAGTAATGAGAAGTATATCAAAACATTTTTTTTTTTAATTTTATAATTTTAAACATTTTTAAAAATCTTTTTTTTTATATTTTAAGAAAATGTTTAAAACTTAAAAAAAAAAAATTTCAATTCTATAATTTTATTTTTTATAATTTTTAATTTAATAATTTAAAAAAGCGCCTACTTCCGTTTTCTCTTCAACATGTTATGACAAAAAATTAAAAAAAAAATTTATTTTACAATTTAGAAAAAATATAATTTTTTTTTTTAATTTTATAACTTAAAAAAATTAAAAAAAATTTAAACTTTTATTTAAAATTTAAAAAATAAATAAAAGGGAAGTTTTTTTATTTTTATTTAATAAGTAAAACATAAAACAAAAATATAAAATATAAAATATAAAATAAATCAAAAAAATTATTTTTATTTAATAAACCACCACACCAGTTCGGTTTCCGAAAACAACATTCAACTGTGCAACAGATTCACAGAGGAGTAAACAAAATTACAGACGGCTTCGATGAGAAGAAATATTGCATTGCCGTGTATTTGGGCATCGCGAAATCTTTTGAGTATGGCACAAAGGACTTATATATATGTAAGTTAAAAAAACATTTTACCACTTAACATATTATATTTAATATCCTTAAAAGCTACATGACTGATAGACACTTCTTCATAAAATACGACGACGAGTGCTCTGAAATCTTGACGGCGACAGCTGGAGTACCTCAAGGAAGCGTACATACTATCTTAGTATACACAGCAGATATACAACGCCAACTACTCGAGGATCAATGATAGCTACATTTGCAGACGACACAGTTTTAATGTCAGCTAACTACAATGAAGAAGCAGCAACAATGAGGTCAATAAAGACAAAACATAACATGTAATATACGCGAAGAGAAAATCTGCGAGACATCCAATCCAAATTAACGGAGAAGACATAAAAATACACTCAAGTGCAAAATATTTAGGTATAACGATTGACTCAAAACTCATATGGAAAAAACACATGCTGAACAAGAGAAACGAGATGAAAAACAAATTCTGGCAACTCTACTGGCTACTAGGAAAACAATCAACCCTAAGCTTATTTAATAAACAAATGATATACAAATCCATAATCAGACCGACATGGACCTATGGACTAGAAATTTGGGGGACTGCGAGTAAATCAAACCTAAAATCATACAGTGAAGTCAATCTAAGATGCTAAGGACAAACGCAAATTGGTACATAAGAAATGACGATATTCACCGCGGCATCGGCATAGACACTGCCACTGAAACAGTAAAAAGAAGTCTCAGTAAGCCCATCTTGCAACTAGTAGAGCACAAAAACTATGAAATGAGACTGATACCGGAAATGGAACTTCAACCGAGAAGAGTAAAGCGCAAAACACCCACAGATCTTTTTCGTACTGTAATATAAGTAAAATTATAGAAAACTATGCTGTGCTAGTAAAATTGTAACTAAATGCTACCAAAGATAATAATGTTCTCTTCCAAAGGGAAGGGACATTTTAATTCCAAACCCTAACACCAATTACTTATTGTTAATGGATATATAAAAAAAAAAAAGTAAAAAATAAAAAAAACTAAAAATTTTATTTAAAAAAAAAACAATATTAAATTTAAAAAAATTAAACATTAAATTACTAAAAAAAGATTTATAATTTTAAAGAATTTTATAATTAAAAAAAAATATAATTTTAAGATTTATTATAAAAAAATAGTTTGCAAATCGATCGAAGCTTCGATTTAAAATTTGTTTAGTTTACTTCGTATTATACTCAATCCTACAAATAAACCAATTTTAGAATAACTAATGGCAACGTCCAAAACACTGGGATTACTTGACATGGAAGCGCTCGAAAATAATAAAATGAACAGATATAGATTTTCTTTGCTATGCGAGTATTATGTATCCAAGGCGAGTAAGCAAATGATTCAAGGACCCCACGTGCATCTATAGCATAAGAAAAGCTGAAAACTGTGCAGTTGCATTAAACAGTAAATCAACTCTTTTTTCTGTACCTGAGAGCAATTCGCCACATAACGTTCTTCGAGAGCAATGGCAACCAGGGTTGAGCAAAGGGCACTATATAATAAATGCAATAATCGGATAGTTAAAACACTGAAAAATAGTAATAATGAAACCATTATTTTACCTATCACTAAAACATTGGAGATAGTGCAATTTAGTGGTAGTGCAAAATGCCCCACCCTAATGGAAAACCATCTTCTGCAATGCAAATTCTTCAAATCTCGCACAGTTCTGAATAGCATCTGGTGGTTTATTTTCTCTGTTTTCCATTCAAAATTATTGTAAATGAAAAAAACTGAGATAATTAATTTAGTTTCTCCCTTTTCGCCAACCATTCGACACCTTCCTTTTTTCTCGTTACTTTACGAGTTTTACTCACTCCGAGATCGCCTGCAAACTTTCACTTTCTGCAGATGTGCATCGCTCAATTTGATGAGGCACCACAAAATAGATGCTGACATGAAAAAACCAGTAAGCGAATAAACTGGGATCTCTGTGTAAAGTGATCATCAGCCTGTGAGCGTAAAGCTGTGTTATGGGGATCGAATTCTTAGAATCAATTGCACACTCTTTCCATAGCCGCATTCCCGTCAGTACGCATCGAAGGCGCAGTGGTGTTATCCGTTAAGCAGATAATTCTACGAAATTTTTGCACAAACTTCCGTATGGTTTATGGTGGTTTAATCCTTTTGATGTTGATTATTCCAACAACAGTGTATCAATAAACTTAAGCCCATCAATAAATATATGGTCCACCCTGCACGGCAAATGGCGCATATCGAGTAAGATATAACGATGAGGTCGATATATCATACTTATAGAAAGAGATAAGCAGTACGAAAAATAGAGCTGCTAGCGTAACGTATCACAGAACGCCGGTGGGAAAAAAGCAGAGTAAGACCGCGGAAAGGGTGACTGAATTCTGTCGTAAATGATCTCAGGACAATGAGCGTTGCCAAATGAAAGGAGCTGACTAATGATCGAGTTAAATGGAGGAATAGCTATGGTCTTCCGAAGACTGTAAAGTTAATGATGTTGATGAGGATAGAATTGGTTTCCAATAAAATTTTGTGCCGGCCACTCCAAAAATTTTAGTGTTCAGTTTGATGAGCTTAACTTTTTGAGTTTGCGTGCGCTATAATGAACTGCCATTTTTAATTATTTTAAATTGACCTCGAATCACTAATCAGCGACCCCAAAAGCCTACTTTTTGAGTTTATATATATGGGGCATTCTTCGCCAACCAGACACCCCCATCTGCCTAGAACAGTTTTTATAAAAAAAATTTTTCCCTATGCCGAAATAAAAGCTTATGTCATGTACTTTAATTTGTCATGTGGCACTTTTTAAATATTCAAGATGGACGACGAATATTGACAAATATGTTGGAAAACACCAAAAAAAATGAAGTAGTTTGTTAAGAAAAGTAGAGAGAGAGATTCTGGTGCAACGTTCGACTGTTTCATAAACATCACTAGTTCTTGATGTATTTCACATGTCAAACGGTAAAGAAATAATTTGAACAAATTATAGAAAAGTCTAAACGAATAAACTATTAAAAATAAATCTGTCAAACAGTTCTTTTTAGAACTATTATCGCATCTGTTGTCGATATCGCTAAACTTCGTAAAACATTGTTTAACAGTTTTATTGACAGCACAAGTTCTGTATATGTCTTAATCGTTAAACTGTCTGGAGATTATTATAAAAAATTCTGAAAGAATAAATTAATATCTAATACCTGTCAAACAGTTCTTTTTAGAACTATTATCGCCTAAAAAATGTCGGGAAAATCGAGAAGAGATCGATGCATTAATCCCTTTAGAAAAGTAGGTCCATCTTGAATATTTAAAAATTGCCACATGACAAATTAAAGTACATGACATAAGCTTTTATTTCGGCATAGGGAAAAATTTTTTTTATAAAAACTGTTCTGGGCAGATGGGGGTGTCCGGTTGGCGAAGAATGCCCCATATATATATATATATATATAATCGGCGCGTACACCCTTTTGGGTATTTGGCCGAGCTCCTCCTCCTATTTGTGGTGTGCATCTTGATGTTGTTACACAAATGGAGGGACCTACAGTTTCAAGCCGACTCCGAACGGCAGATATTTTTATGATGATCTTTTTTATGGCAGAAATACAATCGGAGGTTTGCCATTGCCTGCCGAGGGGCGACCGCTATTAGAAAAAGGTTTTTCTTAAATTTAATATTTCACCGAGATTCGAACCAACGTTCTCTCTGTGAATTCCGAATGGTAGTCACACACCAACCCATTCGGCTACGGCGGCCGCCAGTTTTTGAGTTTAGCTCACAATAATTTGCAATTCGATCGTATTCACGCGGCCTTAAAGGGTAAACCCAATTTTTTAAATTAACTAATTTTTTTTTAACTTGATTTATTACTATTGCGCCGTTCACTGGCTTAATTCATTGGCTGGATTCAAGTTTTATTTTATGTATGAGTGTAAAGTGTTAGCTCGACAGGTTTTTGAGAGAAGGAGAAGTAAAAAAACACGGTTTTAAGGGGTTTACCTGCAATTTTATCACAATCATGAAATGGTGGGAATTTTGAGAATCCAAAATCGTGTTTAGCGCCCACAATTACAATATTTTGATCAGTCTCAATAAAAAAAAATAATACGGTAGAAAGTCGATTCTTGCACTCCTCGATACCCATTTTTTGTTTTGTCTTTCTTTTTTGCTCCTTTTACGTTGTATTTCTGAGAATAAAGCTCGGGGAAGTTCTGTCGATGTCATTTCTAGCAATGACATTTTTTGAATTGAATCAGCTGAATGAATGTACGGGAAGTGCCGCCTAATACATTTACTGACGAAATTGCAGTTTTGCATTAACTTTTGCATGGTGTGACCTCATAATGGCCAAAAGAAAATTTATGCTGCTTACAATAAAAGAAAAAATTGACATTCTGAACAAACTAAATGCGGGAATTTCCATTAATGTAGGTATTCTCTAAAAACTGTCCCGTGCATAGAACAGAGTTGTGGTAACTCGCATTACAAAAATAAACAGTCCATAAAATAGTTTGCGAAGCGATTTGAATCCAATCCAGAAATAAGGAAAACTCTTAAGATGCAAAATAAAAGAGAAATCCGGGTTGCAAGTAATTAAATAATTCGTTTAACTCAACATAAATCGATAGCAAAACTTTAAATGCGTTTTCTCAAAACTATGTTTTTTGAACTGGTGATCATTGTAACTTAAAAACCGTTTGGTAGATTTCAATAAAATGTATACTGCTTTTGAAAAACATAAAAAACTCGTGCTTGAACGAAGGATTTTTTTTTCAAAAATTTCAATTTTTTTTTAATCAATTATTTGTCGGTTTTCTTCTCGAGAATCTCAAAAATATTTCCTGAGGCCGCCATATTGATAGTTTTGAAAAAAAAAACCTTCGATCAGGCACAAGCGTGCCCGATTGATTTTAGATGAATCTCCAAGGACTTGTGATGATCACCGCAAGGGGCTCCTGGAGAAACGGGCTCTACACAAACAGCGATAAGTTTTACAATTATTAATTATTATTCTTTTTAATTTCTTTTCTTTTTTTTGAAATTTTGGTAATGTCAGTCGAAACATGACGTATTAATGCTGTTTTTATTTTTGTAAAATAAAGCAATTGTCTATTAAAAAAAAGTTATGGATTGATTAATTTTTTCGGGCTTCTGACTACCCCTAACCCCTTAACCCGACACCGAATGGTAAATGGTTTTTTGTGAGGAGGTTTGCCATTGCCTGCCGAGCGGCGACCGCTATTACAAAAAAACGTTTTAATTTTGCTGTTTCATGCACAGAGATTCGAATCTACGCACTTCCAAATGGCAGTCAGTCACCAACCCATATCCTATCGGCAATTCAGTCACCTTTTTAAAAACTGTTTAAAAAAGCGTCTGGCTGGGATTGTGACAATATCATTTCTCTTTCGGAGTTACGATTACATATAGTTGATGATGCATTCAATATTCAGTTCATCTCAACTTTGCTGCGGGAACCTCAGCTGAAGAGTACTGTAATGAAGACGACGAAACAGTCGGTGAAGGATCTAACGACGTGATGCTAAGTACGAATAAAGTTACATCGAAGGAGGCCATATCAGCATTCAATATATGCTTAGATCGAGCAGATCACAGCAATGCTTGCTTAAACGATGTTATGACCCTGCAAGGCCTCAGAAACAGTGTGGTACTGAACAAGCGAGTGTGTGCAAAGCAAACCAAAATCGAAAATTTCTTTAATTTCAAATCAAACTTATCGCTTTAAAGTGTATTTAATTAATATATTGTAATAAAAAAAGAAAACTTGGATTGCTAACAGCAAAAGAACTATTTTAATTTATATGGAAAAGAACCGCAGTACTTGCAACAACCTCGAACCGAGCCCGGTTTTCATTACGTGCAAGAATCGAGTTTCTACTGGTCTCATTAAATGTCACTTTCGGCAGGTCTTTTCCAATGCTGCCAACATTGGTTTCTTTTAGCTAGTTGCTTCATCTATTTACCACTCGCTAACGCATGACGAATCGAAGATGGCTAATATTAACTGGAATTAATATTTCATTCATTCAACATTTTTGTTGTAATTATTGGAAAAAATTGGTTTTGCTGCGGTTTCACAAATGAGTTATCATTTGATCACACTTTGTGCTCCCACGTGTGACCACTGTTATCATTACGGTTCATAAAAAAAAAACAAAGGTCGGTGTTGGTAAGCCTATAAGCCATGCGAAATTGCTCTCAAGTAACGTTGGAATCGATTTTTTTTTTTTTGGAAAAACTTAAAATCTTATATCCCAGATTTAGATTAAAAAAATAAAAGCAAATCGAAACAATTTATTTTTTAAATACGCTATTTTTTATTTGAAATCATGCTTAACTTAAAAATATGAAAATCAACAAATAATTTTTAAACTAAATAACCGAAAAATTTAGAATTTCTTTTTTCAAATTTAGTCATTTCCAATAGTAGTAACACTTTTGCGCCGCCAATAGACCGTGTGCCCAACCCTTTGCAGATAACACAAAGTTAAAGACCCGCTCCAAGTGCATATGTATGGATGTAGCCATACACATACGTATGTATTTCATACGCCATTCCAAATACTTAAAATATTATATATTTTTACATGTAAATTATTGAGCACACAACACTTGTGTCTAACTGAAATGCCAAAAACGTATAGGCGAAAAAAATTTTCATTTATTTAATAATTTTAAATTTTAAGAATTTTTTTTATGATAATACATATAAACAAATAATCCCTCGTAGTAGCTTAAGTAGAGTATGGAGACGTGCATATAGGAGCATTTCAGTTAGAACAAATTTATGCGGCAAATGTTTGTAGTTTGGTGCCGTTTACTTGCTAATTTTTAATAGCCATCGTTTTTTTCCTATTATTTTATAATAAATTCTACGTATTTTTGTAAACACTAAGTGTTTACTGTTTGCCTTTATATTTGTGACATGTCCAAGTTTAACAAAAAAAAAAACAAAAAAAAAGATTTCATGCGTCGAAGGTCAAGAAACAGGCGAAGAACCGAAATATGAGTAAGCAGCAGGCACTTTAATGTTTATGTAAATTTTTTATTACATTATATATCGCTCATTTACTAATAGTGTTTGTAATAAAAAAAATATTTATAATATAAAAACTATTAGCTTAAAGAGGCGGTGATATATTTTGTAGTACTTTTCTCTTTACTTTTCCCTAATGCGTGAAAAACAGCTAAAATAATTATATTTCGCAAGTCTATTAGTTTTCTAAGCAGCTTAAGCAGGATTTTTGAAAAATTATTAAAAATAAAATATCTCTGTTCTTAAATGCCCATTGTACCAAGCGAGCGATTAGGATTTAGACAACTCCAAAGCAGGACTCATCAGATTAAACGAATCTATAATCACGTCAAGTCTAATTTCGATCACAAGAAATCAACCGGTTTAATGCTTCTTGGCGCTGAGAAAGTTTTGATTCGATTGGCATGATGGACTTATTTCCAAATTAGTAAATTTTAAATTTCCATTACCTTTGGTAAAAATTATAAATTGCTTTTTAAAAAATTGTTGCTTTTGTCTATCTCTGAATGGTAAATACATGATCGAACTAGCTGCTGGAATTGCCCAGGGATTGATACTTGGTCCTTTACTGCTGATTTTCCACGAGTTCCCGACATTGGCATATTTTATTCGCATGGGTTTGGTAATGAAATCATAATCAAACTTCAGGATGCACTACCAAACATGGCAGATTACTGTATTTGTGTGCTTGGAAAATAAAATTAAACACTGTTAAGACGCAAGCTATATTTCTCACTAGAAAAAGAAAGTATTGCTTCCTACCAACTACAGCTTGTAAATTAGGTAGTTATGATATCCCATCTTGAGGTGATTTTTGATAAAAAAAGTATCGTTTTGCGATGGCTTAAACGATGAAAGTACACTAATAATGTATGCCAATAATATGCTGACATGCCTGCCCAGTCTGCAGTAATATCGCAAAGTCGAATGTTAAAAAAAAGCAAATCTAAAAGCTGTAAATAAGATGCAATCAAATTTAATGATTACTTTTTTAATAAATTTTATAATCTATTCCTCCAAATCTATTTCCGTTCCCTTCAAAATAATCTCACTCTGACAAAAGTTCAAAATTCAATTGGCCATAAGGCTGCATACTCCAAAATTTTCGAAAGATTCTGATTATCAATGTGAAATGTTGATGAAAACTTGTTCAATAGTTTTAAATTTTGCACAAAGTTTGAAACTTTAAATTATATGTTTTTTGCTGAAGTATAAATTATATTTTTATAAAAAATCGAATAAATAGTTATAGAAACAACTTTGCAATATGTTGCACTGTTGTTGTATTGAACACAGGTGTTCTCCAAATTCTGTTCGAGCCTCGTGCCGCAGCGATGTGAAGTTTTCACCAAAATTATGTGGTTTGACGCGATAGAATTTTATTCCTCAGGCGTTTATTTTGGTTAGAAAGTTTTATGCTAATAAGTCAAGACGAATTTTTGAACTGAAAAACGAAATTGTACACGCCTTTTATGGAATTGGAATGACACTATAAAAAAGTCGTTAAAAACCAACGTCATAAGACGAGCATTTGCCGTATACGAGTACGTAACCTCATATAAGTACTGCCCTTTTTGTTAATTTCAAAATAAGCAAATTTCTTGTGGCTTCCATTTGTAAAACAAAGGAATAAAAAAATAATAAATAAAAGATTTATAAAATATAAAAAAAAAAGTTTAAAAAAATAGATATAAAAAAAAATAAAGAAAGGGTGAAAGAATGCAATAAAAACAAATTTAAAAAAATTTTGAAAAGGTTAAAACAATTTTGCTTATCTGTGAACCTTTAAGAAAACTGCATATTTGACTTAAGTAAATTTTACTTTTACCCCAATAAATCCGTCTACTTCTTATTGGTATCTAATATTTTAATTAAACTTTTATATAGATAGTACTTTAAGCTACAGCTTTAAGTGATTAACTGGTTAGAAATTGCGTTGAAATCCAGCATTTTTACGTGATTTTGTGACTTTTCGACTGTTCTTGACCTTAGCGACTTAAATTTTGCAAATTTTGTTAGATTCCAAATTTTGCACAGAAAGTCACGTGCTTTAAGAAAATCATATAATGTTAACTCAAAACGAGCACAATACAAATAATATGCATTACTAATTAGTTTTAGTCTTAACGTTTTCGCAATAAGTACAACTGGAGGCAAACTGACCACACTATGAATAGCAAGGAAGTGTAAGTAAATACAGTAAGGTGCCTCATCCTCTATCAAAACAAACAAAAACAACAGTACTCTATTTTGCCAAGACAATCATAAAATTCGGTACATTTTATGACTTTCCGCCAAAATTAATCATCCCATTTCTTTTTTGAATAACTTTTTTATGAAGGGAACCCACCCCCAATGGTCTCGAAATTTCAAAAAATCGATATTTCGAAAGTATAGGCTTTTAGGAATATGCTGTCAAATTTTTGGAAGGATATCCCCAGTATTTTCGATTCTACAGCCGTTTTAGTAGGTAGAGTCAGATTCGTCACGCGGCCACACTCAAAACTTTAAACTCATTTATCTCGAAACGACTTTTTTCTGGTGCCTGGTGTTATAAGAAAAACAAAAACTGTTCAATCGAACCGGCTGAAATTTTAATATGTTATTTACAACATCAATGGCTATCGCCCGTACTAGAATCATATTATTATTTCAATTATTTCGTTTTTCTTTTTTTATTAAAAAACTGAAAAAACCCGATTTAGAGTGTCAAATTCAAAACTGCGTCATTTTGTCAATTTTTTTTTTCATACTGATTAATTATTTTTTGTTCAGATAAATAGAAGAGCCAAAATGGACAACACCGTCCAGGTCCAATTTTTCGGGAGTCTTCAGCGCCATTGTTAAAATTATTGAAATTAAAAAAAAAAATTCATTTTTGTATGTAAAAGAAGTTAAATAACAAGCCCATAAAATTTAAAAATCGTTTTTCATTTTGTTTATTGTAAAAAAAATTCCTGAAAATACCCTACATTTTCGTGCTCTAGACCACCGGAACCCCTTAAATAAAAAAAATGATTTTGGATAATATAAACCTTAATTTTGGTATTTACTATACTTCATTGTTTGTCTATTTGTATACTGCAGCTATTCCGATAGGGTGATTAATTTTGCGCCATCTTATATAATATATAGTTTACACTCAACTTAATGGTCATTAGTGCGTTGATCGGACCATTTCTGAAAATACCCCCTAAGACACGTATGATAGAAAAAAATATTATAAAGGATTCACGTTTTTTTTTAATTTAACTTCGTGTTCAAAAATTTAGATTTTCAGCGGTATTTTCGACATGGTTCAGCTAACAAGAACCCTGTAAGGAGCGAAAATATTTTGATTAAAGCCGTAATATATACCAAATTTTATGACTCGGTTGAAAGAACTGTAACTTTATTTGATAAGGCACCTTAATATACAGTAGTGGCCATAGCATATGCAACTGAACGCGTTTGTGTCTGTCTAAAAAGTAAAAAAAATATGTTTTTATATTTGATGGATATTTTAGCAAAAAAATGTTATAATTCAGAAAAAGTTTTAAAACTTATACAATCTTTTTTTTTTGCTATATAGATAAAAAACCACCCTGTTCCAAAGAATGCAACACAGCTAACAGTGGATCTTTTTTGTTTAGTTCTAAGTAAGGAGTGCTTCAGTGTGAATTTGAATTCAAAATGGTGAAAATATTATATTAAATTCTTTATTTTATGATGGCTCGCAATGGTTTTTTGTTTGTGCTAAGAAATTGCATTCTATATAAGCGGACAAAAGAATATTTTAATAAAATATAATATGCCACTCGATACAACTCAGTCGAAGAAGAGTTCGTGAATAAATTAGCGAGTGGCCATTGAGCAGCCAGACAGTGCATCATCCAAAAAGGGGGAAATATCCCCCTCGTCTACAGCGCAGCTATCAGTAGTGGCTGCCATGACCCCAGATGAGTTGGCGTTGCCCTGTGTCGTTCACGCTTGAAAACCCATCACCAATGCACCGTGGGCGCAAAGTTGTCATTATTCTTGATATATAAACTATTTCTGTGTATCTTAGGATATACATCATGATGCGCAAATTGCTTTGGTAGTGCAAGCAGAAAGTTTAAAAATGAAAATCTCTTGCAGCACTGCGAACGTCAAACGTTTTAATAAAATGTCATTTTTTTGTCAAGCGTTACTCATCATTTGCATCGAAGGAATTAACGCTGAGTCAAGGCGAGTATATTAAAGTTGATAGCAGTAGACCGGCTGACCGATGTGTAATCTTACTGAGACTTATGAAATGTGGTTCTTTTTTAATAAAACAACTCGAGACTATATTGATAAAGAGATGAGTATGAGCGATTAATTAATGTGGTGTCAAAATTACAGATTTAGCTATTTTTCTACAACACGCAAACTTTGTTTTTTTCCACTGGTAGTCTTCATTTGTTCTCAGATATTGAGCAGTTCACACAAGACACCACTTAAAGAAACGGAATATCTGGATTGTTTAATAATAATTCGACAAATGTTTCATCCAATATGAACTACATTAATTTACTATTACTGTTTACATCACTCAAACATAAATGCCCCGCATCTTCAGTACTCTTAAATAAAAATTACTCGGGTAGTCTCAACCAAACAAGGAAATTAAGTGTTTCAAACCATTCCTGACATCCCAGCGAAGATGATTACACGGACTGGAACTAAAATGCAACATCCGACTTTATTGCTAGATACATTCCTCATTCTTCAACAATTTCTTCAAAACATATTTTTCACCAGCTTTGTAATTAATTCAAATATATAAAATGAATGGTCTCAATGTATATCAAGCCACGCTGAATTAACATTCCAATATCGATTTGTACTCTCTTCGTTAAGCTGAACAGCTTACAAAACCATGTCTAAATACGGTTCATGAAAATATTGTCTATCCCGCAATATTTACGAAATGGAGTGCAAGAAATTATGATTGATAAGCCTGATAATGATGTCTGCGGCTATTTTGATGATGGGACATTGGGAAAGATTTATCCGTAACTTCAGCCTTTTTACAATAACTGTTCTCGTATGAGAATTTAAGCTCAAATGGATAAGAAATTTTGATATCTTCTACAATTTCAGTTCTCCCATCAGTATTTGCTCCAGTACACAATCAGTCACACATAGACAGCTTTTATAAAATTAGAGAATACTTAAAAGAATCTCCATCACGGATAATCAACTTACATATTACTTTCAAAGCTCTGGCATTGTGTTTTCTAAAACCCAACGTTATAATTTCTTGAGCTTACCAGACAACGAAGAGAACTTGAAAAAATTCTTGGACAAGTATTTCCCTAACAACAAAACAAATCTACACGGTTTAAGATCGCATTTATCAGGTTTCCGCATAGCTAAACAGACAGCACATTTAACATTGAAAAAAGAAGAAGGTTTTACCTAAACCAAAGGATAGCAAGCACGAATATTGCCAGTGTGACATAACACCTTGCATTTGCCCATCAACCTCTCAAAGCTTCGAAAGCTCCATTGCGCTTCCTTCAGATTCCAGTGGTTTGAGTTTATCATCTCTATCTTTGGATCAACCAGTTTAGGAGATTCACAAGATGGCTCACGGAGGATTTAGATTTGACGTAAACGCAAAAATCACTAATGCAGCAGCAAGCAGACCTGCTAAATTTGATGTTCAGACAGTTGAAACTGAGGCATCAGATTCAGACGACTTTATTTCAACAATGATTGCCTACTTGTCCTACTAAAGATTTGATTCAATTTTCATACGAAAATTGATGACAAAATTGCAACCAGATGCTAATATTCGGAAAAGACAAATTTTATTTTTAATTGTTTTGATGCTGTTTCGTGGTTCTTCCATTGCATCAAAGACAGGAAAAGTCAAACAGGACTCACAGAGATACATTTCAGAATTGATTAAAATTTACAAAATCACCAAAAATATCAATGATTCACAGTCAAATCGCGAAACAATCCCTTTACCCCGAATTTTAAACAGTTACCCTGAAGTTAGATTTGCTGTCTTGCCGAAATTCCCTAATATAAACCGTCCAGTTACTGTTAAACACGTGATATCACTTGGATATGAGGATTTTGAAAGCTGCTTCCGAGGAGGGTTCGTGTTTTCAATGGTGCCTAAAGTAGGTGGTTATGAGGAATGCTACTAAAGAAGCTATCATAAAAGCAATTTTAGCTTATCAAGTTGAAGAAATATTGATTCTGTCGAAAGCAAAAGGAGCAATCAACAAGGATCAACTTCTATCTGAGATCTTAGTTTATTCTCTTGCTTATTATATGAGCGATGTTGTTTCTGACGCATTTAGAAACATCAAGGGGACACTTTGCGGTATCAGCAAAGCATTGACATTTGATACCGCTTAAAGTCACTACACCAACACCGGCGTTATATTACTATCACTTGCACCACGATCTTCGAATATTGCAAACAGGCGTCTGCTACCGTTCAAAGTCATGGCGCCAACGACGCTACAGTTCTGCTAACGTCATGATTTGCCGGCGCTGCACGACGTCGTAGGTTAAGTGGTAGGATAGAAAGTAATTTATTGTTAGTTCTAAGATAGACTCAAACACTTAAAGCTGACCAAGACAGCAACTGGGAATAAATAAAAATATTATAAATCAAAAAACGAGTAACTGGCACCCAACGTGGGGCGTCGCGCGGTATTGACAAAGTGATTAATAAATAAAGTAGAAGTAACAAAGCAAACCAAAGAACGTTGTCAACTTAAGGACATCAGCGGACAAAAATCAATAAACGGTGGTAACCTAAGGCCAGCAACATATTAAAGGAATCAACAGTATTAAGGTGATCAATATAAGGAAAGCAAATCAGTAAACGGTGGTAACGTAAAGCCAGAAATCAACGCATATTAAAGGAATCAGCAGTAAAAGAAGGCAAAGCCAGCAGCTTATTAAAGTCACCAACAGTTAATAGAGAACTCTCAAGCAGGATTAATATAAAATACTAGATTCTAAGGATGATGAGATGGGTGAAGTGCTGAATATAAATTTAGTGAAAGTGCAAACTGAAAATTACTGAAAATTGAGAATAAATAAATGCTATTGTAAAAACAAACTTACGCTTTCTTGCGAAAATTAGACTAAAATCTCGTGAATGATTAGATGAGCGAGGCATTAGAGGACCTCTTCAGGAATTTAAATTTAACAAGTAGATAAGCCACAATGAACGCAGAACAAGTCAGTGAGGTAGTGAGGTAGTGAAAGCGGAGGTTAGGAGAGCACTAAGTGAACAAAAAATAGAATTTGATAGAAAGCTACTTGCTTTACAAAATCAGGTAACAATAAACAAGCCGAAGGTAGAGAAGTATAGTAGGGTAACAATCAACCCTTTGACAAACTGCGACATTACGCTGGACGCAATAAAATCCCTTCCGGAATTTTTTGGACATCAGGGCACTTATGTGTCTTGGCGCGAAGCCGCACATAACGCATATGAATTGTTTAGAAGGTACGATGGCAGTGAACGCCACTACCAAGCCGTTACCATTATCAGAAATAAAGTACGAGGTGCTGCCGATGCAGTACTTTCCTCTTTTAACACAGTGCTCAACTTTAGCGCCATAATCTCCCGACTTGACTTCACCTACGCGAACAAACGCCCGATATATCTGATAGAACAGGGACTGTCTACACTAAGCCAGGGCTCAATGTCATGTTTAGAATTCTACGACGAAGTAGAAAAGAAGCTAACCTCATTAGCAAACAAGACGATAATGTCTTACGAAAGTGGTGTGGCAGACACCATTAATGAAAAATATAGGGCGGATGCGCTCAGGGTGTTTATTTCAGGGTTAAGGGGGTATTCTGGTCTAGAGCCCTACTTTTTGGGTATTTTTCAAACTAGGATAAAAGAAAAATTAAAAACATTTTTACTATCCATTTTTTTATATAATATTTATTGATGTTTAAGGTATATAAAAAAAATTAAAAAAAAAAAAAAGTCAAAAATTCATCCAGTGACAGGTCGGTGAAGTAGGGGTTGCTAGTCAAACAGTGCTCCCTGGTTGACATGATTCCAACCCTTGTAGTGATCTAAATCGAACAAACAAAGAAAATTCTTAATTAGTAAAGATGTCGCTACATCTTGAGCCTCGGCCGAAAAAAAAAAAATAAAAATTCACAAAATGGCGCCTACTTGAAAAAAAAAATTTTTTTTTACCCCTGTTTTTTGACCTTTACGAATTTTTTAAAAATACTTCAAATTAAAATTTTTCAAAATCCAATGCTCCAGTGATAAAGAGATGTATGAAAAAGATTCTCACCAAATTTCAAAGGGATCGGTCAGATAGAACTTCAGATATCGTGTCAACCACCTCAGCAAAAGGAGTTTTGAGAAAAACGCGTTTAAATTTCGCCGTCCGCTCAAACCAGTCTAGCTGTCGCGTCACTAAAATAGTTGTAATTTCGGAAATAATTCGAATTTTGCAAAATCCTTTTAGGGAGATATTTTTGAATACCTAGACTATCGAATTTTGAAAAAAAAAAATTTTCGATTTTTTCAAATTTCTAGACTAGAATACCCCCTTAAGGAAACCCTTATGAGATATCCTGTTCGCATCTAGGCCGTCAGACCTCCCATCGGCCTTAACTCTGACACAGGAAGTAGATGCTAATAACGAACGATACGCTTTCGCAATGAATTTCGCAAATAGATTTCAAGAAAAACCAATCTGGAGTCAGAATCCTGTTAACCCTAGGTCACCTAACCTTGAACATGGCGTGGGCCACAAGAATCCGCATTATTCAGTAGGTAAACAACAGAATAAGCACGTCAGTCACCCACAGAATTACGGAAATACCCAGAAACCATTTACCAATGGTAATTATTCAAGCCAAAGACGCGTGGAACCTATGGAAGTAGATCCTTCCATATCTCAATTTAAAAATACAGCTAGTAATCCCAGTCAAGAACAATGTGGTAGGCCATAGGGGACATACAAAAACGCGCGGCGAAATCAGGACGATACACAGGACCTAAAATGCAGCGCGTAAACCATCTTACCGATGAGCGGGAGTCGCAAAATGAATCCACATACAATAACGAAGCGGAGCAGGCGACAGAAAATATAGAAACCGATGAAGTTAATTTTTTAGGGCATAATCCCTCCTTCCTTGGATTTCAAGGACAGAGAGGGAAAGAGATCAAGTTCCTTGTCGACACTGGGGCGTCCAGGAGCTACATCAAACCCCTCCCAGGATTGAAAGGAATAAAGCAGGTGGAAAACCCATTTGCGGTAAAGTCTATCCACGGCGTTACCCCCATTAGACAAAAATGCAACCTTAAAATTTTTGGAGTAGTAGCGGAATTTTTCCTACTGCCCAATTTAACGTCATTTGATGGTGTTATTGGTTTGGACCTGCCTCTATTGACTTAAAAACGAACGTAATTACACACGATTTTGGTAAAGAGACTATTTTATTCGTATCTAGCGAAGATATTAGTCTTCTCTGCAAGCGAGGAACGTCCCGCAAAATCTAGAGGAAACATTCTCTAAACTGATAGGTACTATAAATGTGGTAGTCGTTAGAAGACCGTCGTGCAGAACCGACGTGGTATAAACGTGGAGAACGATAATTTGCCGTGGATCAGAACATTACTTACTTGAACTTTCTTTTAATTACTCATTGTACCATATTATTTGCTTTAAATTCAAATTCTTACATCTTATAATTTTAATTGTAAATAAATCTATTCTCACATAAATGGGGTGTTCGCAGACCCTAACGAGGCGACAATTCGCACTACAAGCGAAGACCCGGTCTATTCGAGACTGTACCCTTACCCACTAGGTGTTTCGGACTTCGTAAATAAGGAAATTCAAGAACTTCTGGCAAATGGCGTTATCAGACCATCCAGGTCACCTTATAACAACCCTATTTGGGTAGTAAAAAAGAAAGGCCTCGACGAAAACGGGCAAGAAAAAAACGACTAGTTATAGATTTTCGGAAGCTTAACGACAAAACAATTAGCGATAAATACCCGATCCCGGATATCTCAGGGATCCTATCGAATCTAGAGGGGAGTAAATTTTTCACCACACTTGATCTTAAATCTGGTTTCCACCAGATAAACCTGTCAGAAAAAGTCAGAGAGAAAACGGCTTTCTCCGTCAAAAATGGGATATATGAAATTTGCAGGCTGCCATTCGGTTTAAAGAATGCTCCTAGCATTTTCCAGAGGGCAATAGATGACGTTTTAAGGGAGCATATAGGAAGCAAATGTTTCGTCTACATGGATGACGTTATTGTATTTTCAAAGGACGAGGAGCAGCATTTAAAAGACATAGAAGCGATTTTAGGAAGCTTATTCGAAGCCAATATGAGAGTATCAGCGGAAAAATCTCGATTCTTTAAAGCAGAAGACGAGTTTTTGGGATTCTTAGTAACACAAAATGGAACCAAAACATGCCCGGATAAAGTAGATGATATCCGAAATTTTCAGGAGCCCACTACTCTGAGGGGGCTAAGATCATTTTTGGGCTTAGCAGATACTATCGCTGCTTTATAAAAGATTTCGCCAAAATAGCGAAACCACTTTCAAGTATAATGAGGTGTGAATATGGCCGAGTTACTGCGTCTCAGTCGAAGAACAGAAAAAAGCCTTCACTACCCTAAAGGAAATACTGGCATCGGAGGAGGTGACTTTAACCTACCCCGATTTCAGGATACCGTTCGAACTCACTACCGATGCGTCCTCGCACGCAATAGGTGCTGTCCTATCGCAAGAAGGAAAACCTATAGCTATGATCTCCCGTACTTTAGCCAGTAGCGAGGAACATTTCGCCACAAACGAAAGGGAGTTATTAGCCATCGTTTGGGCACTTAAAACCCTTAAGAATTATCTATATGGCGTGACGAATCTCACCGTTCACACAGATCACCAATCGCTCACTTTCGCGGTTTCAGATAGAAATCCAAACTCAAAAATAAAGAGATGGAAAGCATTCATAGACGAATGCAACGCTAAGCTTACCTACAAACCAGGCAAGGAGAACGTAGTCGCAGATGCATTGTCATGCAACACATGAACGCCTTGGATAATATGAGCACCGAAACGATTCACAGCGAGGAATCGTCGACTAACACAATTGAAAGAATGGAAAAGCCGGTTAACTGCTACCGCAACCAGATAGTGGTAGAAGAAGGAATCGAACCGGGGAAGAGAACGTTCATTATTTTCGGGAAAAAACCCGACATTTAATGACATCAAAAATAAAGAAGATTTGATTAACCTCCTGCAAGAAGCGGTAAAAGCGGATGTGGTCAACGCAATATATTGCAACCTACACACACTGGCCTTATTTCAAGACGAACTGGTTGGACTTTTTCCAACTACCAAATTCAATACTGAAAAATATGTTAATGATATATCCGACCCAAATGAGCAAGAAGAAATAATCGCGGCCGAGCATAATCGAGCGCATCGAGCGGCCCAGGAGAATATGAAACAAATACTAGAAGACTATTTCTTTCCAAAAATGTAAAAAAAAGCTAAACAATTTGCGGCCAACTTTCGCACATGCTTTAAGGCGCAGTACAGTCGCCATCCACAAAAGCAACTCATTGCACAGACGCCCATCCCCACATATTGTGGAGAGATACTCCACATCGACATATTTTCAACGGGCTCTAAATATTTTCTGACTTGCATTGACAAATTTTCCAAGTTCGCTATAGTGCAGACTTTAAGGTCTAGAACAATAGTGGACGTGAAGCCGCAACTTCTTCAAATACTTAATATGTTTTTGGGTACAAAAATCGTATACTATGACAACGAAAAGTCACTAAATTCTCACAGCATCAAATCCACAATAAGAAATCACTTCAATATCGACATCGCGAATGCCCCACCCCTCCATAGTACATCGCACGGCCAGGTAGAGCGATTCCATAGCACCCTGATGGAAATATCGCGATGCCTTAAACTCGATACCAACATGACTATTTATTTATTTATTTTGTAATTTCAATTAATTTTTTATAAAAATGTAGCTCATACTACAACAAGAACCATATAAAGCAAAGCTTCGAACTTTGTATAAAATTGTTAAAAATTCGAAACATATAAAAACAAAGCTCGAACTTTGTAAAAAATTCGGCAAATTTTCATCAAAATCTCAAACTTCTTACTAGGGGTGGGCGAATATTCGAAATTTCGAACTATTCGAAGCGAATCGAACCGAATTATTCGATCCGAGATTCGACTCAAATATTCGAATGGTTCGAACTATTCGAATGGCTTGAACTATTCGAACTATTCGAATGGTTAAAATAGTTCGAACTATTCGAATAATTCGAATAGTTTAAATAATTCAGATAATTCGAAGATTTAACTGAGTGCAGGCTTTTTTTTATTTTTTTAAACGATTTTTCTGAAGATTTCAGGTCTAATAAAAGCAAGATAAGTTGTATCGTAAATGTACATTTCTCGATCCTCGTTATCAGGATTACTTTTTAACCGATGATAAGGTGAAAGATGACATAAAGAAAGATATAAAAGAAGAGATTATTGCCTATAAATATTCGAACAATGTTTTTGAAAACGAACATGAAACTGTTGCTGAACCTCCTGTAATCAAACCCACCAAGTTTTGGAACTTCATGAAACAGCGACGAGCCAATAGAGAAGAAACAGTAACCTTGCGCCTTGAGAAAGACATTGATCAAGAACTTATTCAATATTTGTATTCAGCAGATATTGATCCTTGGGATGATCCTATTCATTGGTGGAAAAAAGAATCAGTTAAATATCCTCTCTTATCAATGCTGGCTCGACGTTATTTGCCAATTCCATCTACGTCTGTTGAGAGTGAGAGGCTGTTTTCTACTGCTGGAGACATTGTGACTGAAAAGCGCAATTCATTATCACCTGATAATGTTGCTCGGTTGTTATTTTTAAATAAAAATATAACTCGTTATGTTTGATTGAATATTATATCGAAATTTTAAATAAAATAGCGCTATTCTATTTAGACACGCGAGCAAACGTATTCTTAGAAAGAAATTTTTAATTAGAAAAGTTCATTAGCTTATAATTATTTATATTGTTCAAAATGTTATTGATAAATGTTATATTCAACGATAATTAAATGACAGAAAATTTATTTTATTTTTATTATGTAGAATTACTATAATAGAATAACCTGTTAAGGATTTTATTTCTTCGGATAATTCAAATCGCTCGAATTATTCGAATATTTCAAACTATTCGGAAATTCCGAACTATTCGATATTCGACTCGAATATCGAATCGAATCCTAGGATTCGATTCGAATCGAATGGGATTCGCACACCCCTACTTCTTACTCAGAATTTTTAGGAGAATTTCGGGTATTCAGTTTTATGATTCATTGAATTTTTGTATAACAGGTAAAGCACAAGTTTCAAGTGGTTCAAAAGTA
Organism: Anastrepha obliqua; assembly: GCF_027943255.1. Taxonomy (NCBI): domain Eukaryota; kingdom Metazoa; phylum Arthropoda; class Insecta; order Diptera; family Tephritidae; genus Anastrepha; species Anastrepha obliqua. The sequence continues at coordinate 49,835,368 of NC_072896.1, read as the reverse complement.
GCGTTGATTTTTGACACTTTTTTTTACTGACGGTTGTTGGATGTTTTCTGCCATACAAAGAAATGTGGAGTAGACGTAAAATGAAGAAAATCCACAAGCCCGCGATTGTAAAAAATTCTCAAAAATCAGTGTGATTTTTGTGTTGCTTGAAACCTGCACTTTACTACACCAAAATTTAATGAGCTATAAAATTGCACACTTGAATTTTTTTTCAGAATTCTAAAGGTTTGAAATTTCGATAGAAATTTGCCGAGTTCTTACGAATTTTGTACAAAGCTTTAGTTCCTACAAATTTTGTAAAAACTTTGAAACTTTGATTTATATGGTTTTTGTTGTAGTATGAGCTGTGTCTTCATAAAAGAAGAATTGAAAGTAAAAAGTAAATAAATTTAACACTCAAAACTTGTCAATACATATATAAATGGTGTACACTTTCTTTTCGCGCTGACTGTATGTACATTTGCCTTGGTCATTGGAAAATAAGCGCAAATGAAGTTCTTTCGTTTTAATATTTAACTATTGTGGGAAGTAAAAACAGATATATAACTTATCGAAGCTTATCGAGAAGATCTTAAACAAAATAGTATCGTCATAAAAAATCGTGTAAAATGGAAGCACAACAAAGCCAGGAATTCGATACCACACAAAGAGATGCACAGCTACAAAACATATGTAATGGGACGGCTGCATTAATGATGATTTTTGAACCGAACATTGCATCAAAGGAGAATGCATCAGTTGAAATTGATTTGGATAGAAGCAACGCATGTGCTGGAATGTTATCCATTATTGGAGGAAAAACAACAATGCTAATGTAAGTGCTCGTGGTAATGATCACGCGCAAGCCTTATGTACCTATGGAAATGCGACATTCACAGTACAAGAATGTTCAGACAAAATTAAGGAAACTTGCCCAAATTTACAGTGGGATTTTAAGCTGGCAACACCTCTAATTGATGTCTTAACCGCCTTCAAAATGGTATGGGATGAGTGTCGTTTGTCAGCCGCTAGATTTAAGTTGAAAGTTGATAACAAAAATATTGAGAAGGGGATAACATCATTTGGATTAACAAATGTTCATTTACCTCTTTTGACGGGTCTAACATATTATACAAACCTGAGAGACGAGCGGGCAAGTTGCGCACTTTAGGTCCTCTAACATTGGCCATTTCGTTATCAGCTGAGAAGAAAATGTACGATAAGCTTATGAGAGCTTTTAAAGAATCAGTAAGAATGCTTCGCATGGGTGAATCTATTGCTGAATGCTTAAGAGACGCACAGACTACCGATGAATACAGAAGTCTTTTCAGCTCATTAGGAGATCTTTTGCTTTGTCTTGGATCTAGAAGTACAAATAAAATTTATTTTCCGTTGTTGTTTTTCGTTAAGAGTTGGAAAGGGACCAGTACTCCAGTAGATTTCTCTGGTATAAAAGGATTCACATTTTATAACATAAAAACTATTGTGGGAAAATCTATAATTTTTACTTAGTTGCCTTACGTTTAAAAGTAAAGCTGCAATTAGTGGTGCCATAGCCATAACGCCATAGCCGTAATCATAACCCTAGCCGCAACATTACAGCTTTTGTCGGTTAGTCAGGCCGTAACCTTAAATAGCTGATATTGAAGTAGAATTAATGGCAATACATTGCATTTGCATTTTGCCAAAAAACAGCTGATTGCTAATGCTAAGCTTATGGCTAAGACACGGCACCACTAATCGCAGCTTAAGTAATAAAGCTTAACAGTCTCTCGTTAAAATTAAAATCAAACTTTTTTGGAAATATTAGACGCAGTTGTATGTGTGTATGCTACGGCCACCACTGCGTATAGGGTATAGTATAGCTGAAAATAATTATAACTTCGCCGCCATAAAGAAAGCCATAAATATTTGTGTGATGAGAAAGTCGGTAGGTAGATAAATATGTAGGTAGTGGGTAGGTATGTATACTAGGTGGAAATAATACGTAAATATACAATATAAGTTAATGCATAAAGTATGTTTCTATAATATGTACACTTGTACGTATGTATTTTTAGTAATTGTATTTCCTTTTGTTAAAAATCAGTGCTTTCACTTGCAAATTTAAGTAAAAAGGTTTTGTTTCTCTTTTTTCATTTCATTCATTCTTTTTGTTGTTTTGTAGAAAATGTTTGCAAATTAATGTTTAATATTTTTTCTATGTTCTTAAAACTCTTGTGTTTTGTTGCGTCATTTAAATTTTTTCAAATCTGTTTTTTTTTTTTTGGTTTTAGTTTTTGTTTAAAGTGGTTTTATTTCATGTGCATGATTGGTTGAATTTTAATTTTGGAAATCACCACTTGTCCGCAATTTCTCTTTCATTTCACAATACATATGTACTTTGCTCTGTTGCCTTATTTTATGTTTTCTTTGTTTACTGCAATGCCGTGAATACCTTTGACAGTTTTTTCTCTAAATACTTATTAAACAGCGCTGAAATTATTTCAAGTTTACTTGTTTCTTAAATCATTAATTATGTACATGTGTATGTATGCACGTTATTTATAGCGCTTTCGAATGCTGCATATGTGCTAGTTGTACAAAAACAAGAAAAAAATATTTAAAATTTTTTTCCTTTCATTTCAAGTGTGAGAAGCGACACAGAATGGAGTCCAACAACAAAATTTTGAATTGCAAATTAATTATAACTGACAATTAAATCAAACAATATATGGGGGTATTTGTAAGCAAAAGGCGACTATTAAACCGACTTCATTGTATGCACTGAGTGCAAAATAATGGTCGGCGCAACAACTACAACGGAGCCAATTGGCAAAGCAAATAAAGCATTTGTACAGTGTAAACATACTCAAATATTAATATCACAACATGAGATCATTTGTAAACTTCCTGGCGCATACGCGCACGTATTCACACCTTGACACACACACGCACACACAACCTACGCAAGCGCACACACATACACACATGTACGCAGATGAATGAATTATATAACATTATTTTACATCGATAACAGAGATATATTTTATATATTTCTTTCTTTTTTAAGTCTAGAAGGAGTAGCTTAATGTGAAAACAACAACAATAACAACAGCTGACATAATAGTGCATAAATAAACACACAAAAAAAATACATATAATTAACTTCAAAAAGTAAATAAATATTATTAAGAGTAGCTTGAAGAAACCAGATGACTTTGTGAAGAAATTTGTTACGCGATTAAAAACAAAATTCACGGAAGCTTATGCTTTTCCTACGCCAGTAATAAATGTGTGTTCAGATGCTACCCCACCAGAAAACTACTTCGTTCAAGCGACTGAAACTCCGATAAATTCATAGAGGAACAGGTACATTTGTACATACATACATACAAACAATTATAAAAAAAAATATATGCATATATGTATACATAATTAGGATGTACATCCTTTATTAGGTTGTGTGCATCTTGAAGTTATTCCACAAATGGAGGAATGAGAGGCAACTAAGCTCACGCGGCTAGAAAGTACGCCATTTGTAAGCAAAAAAAACATCTTTCCACGTGTTAGAAGTGATTAATATTTAAATTCACATATTTATGTATATCATATGTACACAACAGAATCGTGTACATAAAATATTTCACATTATTCTTAAAACCTGAAGTGAACATTACTCCAGAATTTATCAGCACTAAGTATCAGATGATGGATCAGTTTTCTTGCAGAGTATGGAATGATGCCACATTGTATATATGTGCATACATATATACAAGCTATTGAGAGCTACTGAAAGTTACTTTATATACTAAAAAGTGTTTTGTTCTTTTTTCACATTTTATATAATATTTTGGCATTTAAAGGGCGCGAATGAGAATTTTAAAATTTTTATACATAAACATAATAAAACGTATTATTTGTGAATTTAGTTAAAGTTTTAAATGTGCGCGCATTAGCTTCTTTACTAAAACCAAAACAAAAAACAGGATTTAACCCTTTTGCATCAGTCGACGGAACAGTCCACGCGAACACAAACTCTTCTCTCTCTTATCACCAAGAGCGGAAAAATTCGCGCGAACACAAACTCTTCTCTCTCTTATCACGAAGAACGGAATAATCCGCATTAAATTATTATTTTTTTGTTAAAATTTGAGGAAAATAGGAAACTTGGTAATCCGGAAACATTCTTTTACAGTAGCAGAAACAGTAAAACTCTTGCCGACGCAAGGTATTTTGGACGCAAGGCATTTTGAGTACATCACACCCTTCGAGCGGCGATGCAAAAGAGTTGCCCCACAACTTCTCTGTGTATAATGTGGATTGCAGATTGTAATTTATTGTAATTTTTAAATAAAAGCAAAGAATTGAAAAAAAAAATTAGAAAATAATGGCAAAAGTTTCAGCAAAAATAACTTCTTTAGTGAAAAAAGAAATTTCATTAATTTACTCTAGCAGTTTTTACTGCTGGATCAAACAATTCTCGACTATAATAGCAAAATTAAATAATTATTTAAGATTTAGAATTTCTTTTTTATGTATGTATTTATTCTTTTATTAAAATTTAGAATACATACATACGAGAATCCACTTAAGTTATTTAATTACATATCGTCAATATAATTTGATAAGACCATAAATGATTAATTGTCTGCAGTAAAAGAAATAAAAAAGCATTCAACTCTATTGACAGCGACGATCAAAAAATAGTAGCGCGACATATTGCCAAGTTATGATTATTTACTTTTTTTATTTATTTTTTATTTGTCTTTATATTTTTCAATTCCTTCATTTTTATTCTATTTTTTTAATTTTTTTTTTTTACTTTTTTTTATTTCTTTTCATTTTTTTTTATATTAATTTTTTTTTGTTTTGTATAAAAATGTAGTTCATACTACCTCATTTAACTCAAAGTTTAAAACTTTGTAAAAAATAGCATACAATTTAACAAACTTTCATCAAAGCTTCAAACTTCTTATAAAAATTCTAGTATGCAGTTACATATACATACATGAACACTTTTCATCAAATTTTGACAGTTTTTCGTTGAAAGTGTCGCATATTTGCTTCCATAACAAAAACAATTCTTGTATTTGCTATATAAAAGAAAATGCGGAATACCGTCAACAATTATTAAAAAACCAACACGAACGCATTATGTCGCGCTGCTATTGTTTTGACCGCCACTGTAGGTGTGCCTGCAGTAATGTATGGCATTCCTAGAAAGCTAATAGGGCTGATAATTTTTAATACCGTTATAAAAATTTGCGTAGAAATCTGATTGAGTAGAGAATTCTTCAATACTTAAAAAAATCAACGCTTTGAAAAATGCCACTTAGTGTATTTCTAACTGTTGACGACGATATTTGGGTAAAGTAGAAATAATTCCGCTTAGCAAAATAAAAAAAGATTGTTACAAAAAATCAATAAATCAACTTTTTACATACACAGAGATGTGTGCATATTTTTTTTTTTAATTTTGTATTTAAATTTGTATTTAATATAAAAATCTTAAGCGGCAGATAAATAAAAGTTAACGAAAAGAAACGTTTGCACGTATTTTTATGTCACCGACAGTTCAATACAAAATTTAGAAAATAACACTTTTAGCATTATTTACTGAGGCGCTCCTCCCTTTGCAGGCGGAACTGCGCTACTGAAACGAACTCGAACTATCACTTCACAATAAAAAAATAGCGTACCCATAAAGGTTTACGCAAAGGCTGTTTTATTGTTAACATAAAGAATTTTTTATGAACCCGTATTTGGACTTTGTATCGATTCGATATTAGCTTCCATTTATTTCAATTTTTTTTTTGTTTTAATTTGTATCTCCTTTTTAGTTATTTTTTTTTCTTACTTTTTATTCTATATTTTATTTTTAATATTTTTGTTCTAATTTTTTTAGTATTTTTTTCTATTTTTTTGTAAATTTTTTTTCTAATTCTTTTCATTTTTTATTCTAACTTTTTTTTTTAATTTTTTATTCTAATTTTTTTTTTTAATTTTTTATTCTAATTTGTTTTTTTTTTTTTAATTTTTTATTCTAATTTTTTTTTATTTAATATTTTTTTATTTTTTTTTATTTAATATTTTTATTTTTGTTTTTTATTTGACATTTTTATTTTTTATTTAATATTTTTATTCTTATTTTTATTGTTTTAATATTTTAGTTTTAATTTTTGAATTTAATTTCCTTTAATTGATTTTACACATTTTTAATGCATTCATCTGTTGTTGTTCGAATCATAAGCAAAGCCCGAAATTAATACGATAAACTCTCGATAACAAGGGACTGTTGTGTCGCATTACAGAATTTCTCCACAAAATCACCCAAACACGTCGAATTTCAGAAATTAAAGAAAAAATGTACAGTTAGCATCAATTCAACACCAAACACATCACCATATCACACCACTACCTAATTTTACTTCCGCTTCTGAGGCAAACAGAATACATACATATTTACAATTACACACACACACACACTAACATTGACTCGTCAAGGAACAACAATAATATAAAACCAAACAAGAGCAATAGACCATCAGGAGAGGAGTTTCTGGATTATAAATTTTCCTAGCACAAACCTACGAGGTTCAAACATTCTTAAATAGCAAAAAATTGGTACTTATTCTGCTCTCATTTGGTACTACATTATTGCTCCACTGTTGCTGGACCTTATTACTAGCGCCACTTATCACACTTTTTGGTTGAAAATGTAGAAACCGTGAGTATAGAGTAGATCGAGTCTATGAAGTTTTAAAGCGCAGTTGAAATTCGACGCATGCCTGAGACCTGAAATAATTTAAGCGATATCAGTAGTTGTTGGATTTTCTTAAGGCCGTTAGCATTCATAAAAATCTGTACTAATCGCAAATGCGTTTGTGCAATCGGTACACACAGCATGCTATACGACATATGTATGTATGTACGTTTTTCACCTAGTTTGAAAACATAATTGCATAATTGAAAAAAATATACTGCCTAAGCGTAATTGTATAAAAGAGGGAGAGAAGAAAGCGCGAATATTTCTTAAAGCTAGCACAAGTATTAGAAAATCCACTAATTTTAAGTTACTTAAGTGCGTGATCGCCAAATAGTATATGTATGTATATGTATATCGTCTGTCTGTATAGATTAATAATATATAAGTGTACAACAATACAACTCCCAATTTTTAAATTAGAAAAAAAATCTATGTATATATGTATATAAAAAAAAAGTTAAATAATGTTTAAAGATTACAGTTAGAAATTAAAAAATAAAACCATTTAGCTTAAGTGCTGGCAGCAGCATTCGAGGCCGCCGCACTACTGTCTGTGGGCTCCTCTTTGACTAAGGTTGTCAACGCTCCGGCGGCTGCGAGTGTGCTGCTATCCATGCTCGCGTTATCAGCCAATTTGGCATTGAATTCTTCTAGGGCTGCAGGTTTCATTATAACCACAGCAGCATCCACGTCTTCCAACGATGCTCCCGATCCCGATCCCGCTCCCGCCTCCGCTCCTGTTGCTAATTGCTGCTGATGCTGTTGTTCTTGTACACAGCGCACCGCCCCCTCAATGCCCGCTAGCTTTTGTAAGCCTTGCAACGTTTCCTCATTAATAGTATGTTCCGGTGAGATGTTCTCTTTGATTTCTTGTTTCACTTCGGTGGGAATGAGCGTGGCGTCATGCTGCTCTGATGATGGTAGCGCACCGCAACCGCCACCACTACCATCAGCGCCTGCTGTAGCGCCGAAAACGCTAGTAAATGTATTTGTTGTTGTTGCAACTTCATTTCCAAATGACAAATTTTGCCGAAACACCTTACTTAGCTGCTGCGAGGCATGGACGAATTTTTGCAAGAGCTGTTGGGAGGATGCATCACTCAAAGCGCCATCGGACATATTGAAAGCTGCAAATAATAATATGTGAGCACCATAGGTAGTAATGACAGAATGTAGATCTAAATATTTTGTAATAAATGAGCTTATAAACTCTGCAAGTAAAGGCGGTTAACGTTTATTTGGCTTTGTCAGAAGAACCAGTATGGCAGATGAATTAAAGTTAACAAAGACGCTATCAACCGCCAGAGCAAAGCAGTAAAAGGCACGACTACCTTTCGGAAGATCCCTGGTTTGAATTCCACCCTGAATCATCAAATGATAGAAGGGAAACTTCTGGGTTCGATTCTGCTTCTCATTTGTAGCAAAAGTTGGATTAGAAAATCAGCTTAACAAGATAGGTATACACCAATTATATGGAGTAAAAAGTTGTCCAAGTTTTCCGATAGCTGCCTTCAATGAGCCATATTTCACGATGTCTACATGGGGTATTTCTATGACAAAGTTCTTTGACAATTTTGTATTTGGTGAAGTCTGTTATGTGTTACAACTTTCCAAAAGAAAGAAAAAAAAGGAAACATATAAATTTTTCAGTACCACTACGACCGAGGTGAAAAGTTGGAGCAGGAGACCAAAAAAATTAACGATGTTTATGGACCCAATGAGGTATCGAATGCAATTATTCGGTTTTCGTAGACCAATCATCGAAATTGTTGATAAAATCATGAAAGTTGTCGAGCTGAGTAACCGGCATGTGAGCACTTATTCCAATTCCCAGAAATTGATGATTAGTTAAAAAACTGTTTCAAACTTTTTGGAGAAAGATAATTACAACTTACCATATGTAATTTTCATCGTCGAAATAAAGCGAAACCCCGTTAAGTAATTACTTTAAAAATACTGAACTTGCGTTACCTCAATTAAAATCCATACATGGAATGCCACTTTTGCAGTATTCTAAAAAATGTATGGGGAATGTTTTATGATTGATTGTGAATGCCGACAATATAAACGTAGTAGGATTACGTTTCACATAGAAGTAGCGCTCCTCTCTGTTCACACGATATCAAACTGTTGATTTGGCGACTGCAGTGCCAATGGGGAAAGGCAGCATATCCGATATTATGGACTCATGCTAATCAACTTCACCTGCACCTAGTACAGGTCCGACGAAAAATGCCATGCCATTTCTGCCACGCTAGATATATAATATTATAATATTCGAAGTGCGAAATAGATCGAAATGCTTAGTGCGTAGAGTTTAAGATGCTCGCCAACACAAAAAGCGCCTGGAAATTCTACCAGAAAGCTTGACGGCGAAGAAAGCGACGAATGACTAACTAAAGTCCCAACTGGCTAAAATTAAATAGGAAACACTTCCCCAGCAACTTTTCTAGTGAGTTACTTACATCATAAATTATTTAAAATATGTTTTTGTATGAACATATTGAGTTAGCGTGAATTCCCGTGATTTTTTCTAAGCGGAAATTGTTTGAGCCCAGATAACCGCGTAAAGTAATAATTAGGCGTATCCTATAAAAGCAGCTAAACGCTGATTTTCGTAAGTAATTTTTGGTGATGTTCGAAAAATTGTATATGAGCATTTTTTAATTTACAAAGATTAGTTTTTCCTCTACTGCATTCACACTCACTCACCTGCAGCATTGTTAATGGCCAATGTTGTGTTGTTATTGGTAGGGGGGGTGCTAACTGTAGGATTTGTCGCAGTTGCCTGTGCTGACGGACCAGCTGCTGGTGCTTGTGCCTTATTTTCAGGCGATGAACTACGCTGGAAAAACAACGAACGTAACTTGTCTACAGCGCCAGGGTTTGCTATCCACGACACTTTGCGTTGACGTTGTTGCGATTCTTCCGATGCCATCGCCGACGAAGGTGGCGTAGCCAATTCGTGAGCCGAGTTCTTAGTGAGCGTTATGTCGTTGTCATTATCATTGAAAACGGCAAGCGGACAACGGATGGATGTTGCATTTAGAAGTTCATCACGCAAACTTAGCTCCCCGCGAGCTGCACCACTGCCACTTATGCCATCGGTGGAATCTGTCGAGCTGCTCGAAAAAATGGCCGACAACGCTGAGGATGTCGATGTTGATGAGGAATTCGAATGCAACGACGCAGGCGATGTAGACGAAGAGGAGGACGAAGATGAGTAGATGGGTGATAGTGAATTATTGTTGGGGTTCTGGGTAGTAGTAGTTGTGGTGATGGTGGTGGTGGCAGCTTGGCAGCCAGCAGTGGTTGGTGCATTAATGTTTTGCGCTGAAATATCTTGTTGTTGTTGTTGTTGTTGTTGTTGAATGTGTTTTGGTTGTAATGTTGTTTGTGTTTCTATTTGTGATTGTTGTTCTTGTTGCGTCTGCATACGGGCTATTGCATTTGTACTATCAACTTTTTTATGATTAACATTCGGACTAAAATCAGGCATATTTGTGCTACTGCTATTTGCACTGGACTCCACCACGGCGGGTGTAGGCGGAGTAACAATTAATGTTGTAGCTTGCGCAACACAGAGTTCGGTGCCACTGCTGTTGATCGCTATTGTTACACTTGTGTCGAGCGTTTCGGATTTCCCCTCGACTGGCTTGTTTTCAATTGGCGTGCTTGACTTTTCTGGTGTGGGACAAAATATTGATAGCTTGACACTTTCGGGAGCATGCTTTGCGATTGGTGTCGGTGGCAGATGAATCGGTGGTGTAATTGGAGGCAACGAGCGACTGGCCAAAGGCACCCGTGGATCCTCATAAATCTTCGACACTAGAAAACGTGAGCGAGGCGACGGTGAGAAGCGCTTGATGGATTGAGTCGACGACGTGACTGTGGCCATTGAAGGTAATGAACTAGAAGTTGGAAATGAGCATGTCACAGGTACCGCACTCACAGAACTCTTGTATGGCATATCAGCAGGCATAGAAATACTGCTGCTATTACTATTGGTGGCTAACGATGATGTGGACGATCCCGACGAGGGTGGCGTTTGTGCTAATGGTGAGGTCAGTGGACTAACTTCGGTAACACGAAACACTTGAAAACGGCTACGATTTGGCGACGATGATGGCGATATTGTTGGTGGGCTGGGCACAGGCGAGCGCAGGCGGGCGCCTGTTTTACGCTTCGCATCCAATTTGGTATTGACCGCCGATGACGGTACTGCATTGGGCGGTATCACTTTAGTAGACTCAACTAGTGGACGCGTATGACAGGTCAATGAAATTTTTCGTGAGCCCAAATAGTAACCTCCGCGTCGCTTATTAGCAGCGCCCCCGCAACCGCTATTAAAGGATTTGTCCGACTGTAACTGTGTCTGCGTCTTTTCATTGCGCGAACACATTGAACGTACGTTCTCTAGGACGCGCGTATAATCCATGTGCGCCTCACTGCCCACCTGGAATACAGAATATTTAAAAGAACTCTATAAAATATATATATGCAGGTAAGTGAAAGCATAAGCAAACAAGTGGATTCCAATAATTAAATTTAGTGATTTAAAATAAACGCACAGAAAAGCATTAAGTAATAAAAAAAATTTTTGTTTCTTTTTTTTTTTTTTGAGCACTTTGCAAGCAGAAACTAAGCCATTCGTTCAGGCAGCCAGCAATTCGCGAATTGACTTTCATACTTACGCATTCTTGTTGATTTGTTGGCCGCTGGTGTACGTCCGTGACATGAGGCACTAATTGTAATTTTTCAAACTTGAGCGCAAAACATGCAAAGTACAAAAGTATTTGATTTTCGTAGGCACTGAACTTTCAATTATGTTAAATATTATGTTCAAATTCACTATGGATTTTTTTCAAACTAGCAGTAAATTGTTAAGAGCGTAGTAACGATCATGAAATCGTGTCATTAAAAAATGCACCACGCACTATCGGGTGTTTTTTTAAGAGCATGAGAACTTAAAATGATAATACAAAACGGAAATATTGTCGGCATGATTTTTTTATTATAAACCTCCATGTCTGCCGCTACTTTGAACACTCTTTCCAATAAATCTGGCCGTATGGTGTCAATGGTGGCTTGAATAATGCAGCAAATCGCACGTCTGGCAAATTGTTGCAATTTGCCGTCTTGTTGGAACCAAATTTCGTCGAATAATTTTTGAAAAGCAAAATTGGGTCAGCTTGCCTCGTAACAGCAGCTTTTTCCTCATTTCGAAAGAAATAAGGACCGAGATGCCGCCAGCGTGTAAACAGCAAGTAAAATGGACGAAGTGCTCTATGAACTTCGCGAACAGACACTTTTTTTTCAAAATAAAAAATTTTTTTAAATAAAATATTTTTCAAAATAAAAAAATGAAATTTTTTTTCAAATGAAACCATTTTTTAAATAAAAAATTTCAAATGAAAATGTTTTCCACAATTTGGAATCATGACTTGCCAAGCCTTTCTGAACAGAAATGTCAACACAGTTTGTCATTCTCTGCCGTCAAACCGTAGTTATCGATCGAGGACTATCGATCTCTTGCAGCTAAAAAAACACCCGATATATTCCGAAAGATGTCTTATTCTAACTATAGAGGCTGGTTGTTAAGGAACTCACACAAATGAGAAACCTTTGGAGGTTTGATATGGTCAGAAAATCGCTGTTAGAAATAAAACTTTGTGATGTCCGATGATAAATTAAATATATATTATATATTTTCTTTGCAAACTTTAGACTTTTTTCATGAGCGTAAAACGAATTTAAGACCACAAACAAAAGATGAAAACTAATAATCAAACACTTCAAAACGCAACTCCGTAACTCAACTTCAAAGCAGTTACATTTCGTTATGCGAAAAACCTACTTACCGACAACCGCTTGGGCTCATCATCAATATCGATTTGCGTAATGGTTGTGTTCGATTTGAGCACTTCAGCGATTTTCGTCAAACTCTCCACTTCCAACTTATTGTCCCGAATATCTAACCGCTGCAGAGTGCTATTACCGCCAAATGTCAATATTGATGCCAAAGTTTCGATACCGTTGGCACTCAGATGCGCACTTTGTAGTCCCAGTGTCGTCAATGTTGTATTCCGTATCAGGCTATCTTTAATACGTGTCACAAAGTCATTAGAAAGACAATTTTTGCCGATATTTAACAGTTCCAGCGAAGTGGTATCTGCTAATAAGTGGGCTATGTAGTATCCAGCTTCTTTACTTAGATTGTTATTCCAGAGTGCGAGCGCTTTCAGGCCACCTGGTGTCTTCACCACCGGCTCGTTACGAGGGTCCGATTGTCGCTGTTGTCGCGTGAGTGTGTCATTTTTGGTCAACTTTTCATTGAGCTGTGATGAAGCGGAAAAATTTAGATCACTACTAATGCTGCCGTCCAGGGAATTGTCGCTGCAAAGACTGTCTGAACTCTGTGAGCGATGGCGAGTGGCGGGTGTAATGAAGGTGACCGAAGATTCCGTACGGCGCATACCGACACTAACTCCACCTGGGGATGTTGACGGTGGCGGTGGTGTTGGAATCGGACTCTTACTGAGCGCCTCTTTGTCCTTGGTCACTAAACTATCAGAAGCGATAGTGACTTTCGGCAGTGCAGGTAGTTCATGCAAGGAATTGTCGTCGTGTTTTTCCTCTACAGTCGTCACAGGTTGGCTAATAGCAGTTTCTGTTGGCTGTATCGTCACTGATTTTTCATCCTTCACCATCTTTACCACACTGGCATATGTGTTAGCTGTGAAATCCGTATTAGGCGTGATTGTACGACAATTGCCATCTATGTTTTCGTCCAGTGCGCTTAGTGAGACACCTAATTGGTGGGTGCGCAGCGATGATGGCGGTGTTGGCGTAGACGTCGGTGTTACACCTGCATCTGCCAAATACTCAGTAGACTCAGTAGCAATAGTGCCCGTTTCGATAGCTACACCTTTAACAATATCATCCATAGGTGCACCATCAAATGAAGATGATAGCCGACTGTATTCTTCAGGCAAATGCCGACTAATATCACCCTCAGAAGCACTTTCAAATGCAGAATCAGTGCTATGCGTATCATCAAAATCGTCGTTCAGCTTTGTATTTTTATTCACATCCACAGCCTTAGAAGGCAATTGTTGCTGCAATAAGGATGTTTGATGATCGGCAGGTAGATGCTCGCCACCAACGACAGCAGAGATAGCCGCAGGCGCTTCGGCGATTGTGCAGTCACCTTCCCCGGCGGTTACTTCGAAAACACCACCTACATTAGGAGCATTTGGCTGTTGGTGCGAAAGAAGATTCTGGTTCTGGTTATCCTGATCTTGAGTGGTCGATTTCCCTGAGTTTTTGTACTTGCCGCAAACGTCTTCGTCACTGCCAATGTCGGTAATAGCACCACTTGTAGTGTTGTTGTTGCCATTATTTTCATCATTACTTAATTTGGACGTGGTCGATACACTCTCACTGAGGTTGTTACTATTAGCAACGGTTAACTCTGCACTGCTACCGTTGCTGCTATTGTCATAGGTTGTGCTGGCAGGATCTGTCTCCGAAGAAGTAATATCTGCAAAACAATTGAAAACCAATAAGAAACAATACAAGATTTTTTCAAGATTCATTTTTTCAATGAGTTGGCAATATTATAAGTATCTGTAGATAAAAAATAAGACAAATGATAATTGCTAAAACAACAGAAATATACTAAAATTATAAAATTAAATTAGTACATGTCTAAAATGCATAACGTTACAGTATGGTTAATTTGAATCAAAGAATCGCATGCCCAATCTGCTGAATAGTTAGCTTAGAGAAGATGAGCTTCAAGTCGCTCTATGAATTCGTCTTTGATAGCATCCAACCTTGGATTGTTGGACGGAAAGGTTCACATAACAACCTTATACCATCTAAGATAGAAAATTAGCTCCTACAGCTTAATCTCTTCGATGGCAGCATCTTCGGCATCCATCGGCAGACTGTTACTACCATCCTAAACTCCCAACCCCCGAATGCCGTTATCGGAGGCCAACCACCACCTATTGAAGACGAAGAGTTTCACCTAACTTTAGCTCATTTACGGTCTGGATATTGTAGTAGGTTAAACTACTACTTATCCAGAATCGACTCCGACATACTAAATATATGTCCAGCATTTGAAGGCACACCGCACGATACTAACCACCTATTCACGTGCCCTCTCAAAACCTACCCACCTAACACCGCTCGAGATCCGAACTTACCTACTCCAAATATTAGTCACGCGCGAATCCATTCGACAAAGGCGGCCATACTATTTTATATAATTTCTTATAATCTCTTATTTCAAAAAAAAACTAATCTCCTGTATAATATAATATATTACGTCATCGCAAAAAACTATTACATCCGCCACTTTATTTTGTTAAAAACTCACCAATCAATGTTATTTTGTCTACAACTTTTCCTTGGCCCGCTTTGATGTGAGTATCTCGCTCAATACGCGCACCCGCCGCTGGGGTAGAATCGGTTGCCGCCTTCACGCTGGAATTGCTATTCTTAGTATCGGCCGGTGTGCTTGTAGCCCCTGTGCCAGCGGACGCTTCAAAGATGTCATCACTGGTGATGCTCGCATCCTCAGAACCACATGCCGCTATTGTATCTGTCGACAAATTAGACGCGCCCTCTTCGCTGCTGCTCTCACTGTTCATCGATAGCAACTTATCCAACATTGATTGGCCACTGGGCGCATATGTAACATTCTTATGATTGCTTGATTTCACTGTGTCTTCTGTATCGTCATCACCGTCCATTTCATCCAACGATCCCACAACGGCAATCGCCGTTGCTGAACATCCACTAGCATTTGTGACTTTATCAGTGGCCACATCCACAGACTTCTCAACAATGGCCTGTTGTTTTTGTCTGTTATCTGAGACATTATCATCGCTTTCACTATTATCTGCATTTTCTTCAGCACTGCCCTTGCCATTATTGCTAAACGAGTCACTAGAGTCTAACTCAGTTGTCTGTGAGGCTTCAATCGATGACAAACTATCATCGTCGTCGATTGCAGATGAGCGCTGAAGCATCGATCGCCGTTCCAGCTCATGTGATTGCAGTATTAGTGCTTCCACGATGTACAAAAGGCCCTTATCTCTAATATTGTTATTACTTATATCGATTAGTTCAAGGTAATGATTAACCTTCAACAAATCGCCAAGAGCTTCAGCATCTTTGCAATCCAAATCATTATGCGCTAACCATAGCTCTTTAAGCGTCGCATTGTAGCGTAATTTAAAGCCTGTAAAATGAATTTTGATGGATTTAATTAGAAAACAAAGCAGACACATATTTTTCATTATATTAATTACATAATCCGTCTAGCGCGCCTCTCAAACCACAATGCTCCAATTTTAACGTATGCAAATTGGATGTACTTATCGCCTGGCCCAAGCCATCAGCACTTTGTTTCGAAATTGGATTGCCTTGGGCGATTAGTACCCGCAGCTCCTCGCTATGTTTAACCATAGCCATGCAGCCAGCCCAACCACGTACGGTCATGCCGTCCGAGTTTGAGGAGATGTCCAACTCATTAGCTGCCTCATAATACTCAATCATTTCAAAAAGGGCGCTTGTCGCCCACTCGTCCAGGTCACACGATGAGAGATCTATAAATTTGTACTGTACCTGAAAAAATATTGATTACAGGAAAAATATGCTCAAATATTTTCCGCAATCCATCAGTCCAATATAACGATTACCCGTTTGAAAATTTCTTCCAATGCTTCACAATCGCTGGCTGCCAATTTAATTGATTTCAACGATAACAATGGCTGGCGTTGTTGTTTATTTAATTCAACACCCTTCAAATGATCCAATACAGTTTGCAAGGGTTTTGTTTTATGTTTGCGGCATGACATCACATAGAGTTCGGCGATTTCGGAGATGCTCTTAACCAAGCATGCTAAAAGAAAATGGCATATATGTATAAGTATGTATGTAAGTATATATATATAATTACATAAGTATCTTTTGTGTATACATATATGTATAGTAATTCGTTAATTTTAATACTATCGAGCTGAAATTTTCGGTAGCTGATGTACCGACCCTTAATCTAACTTTTTGACGCACACTTTTATCTCAGACGGCAGAAACATAAAATTTACTGATCAATTAGATGGGTTATGTAGGTCCATTATTAGATACAAAGTGATTCATTACTTCAATAGATCAAACTCAAACCTTTTCCAGTTTCTGAAGTCATTATATTTTAATTTTTGGAAAGCAACGGGTCTTAATAGTACAGCTGCTTCTTTTCTTCAAGGCTTAGCACCGAGATAGTAGACGTCACCACGACAACGACCCCTGCAACACCTTCACAACGAGGCTTCCATACTCCCGGTTAAGGAGTACAGCAAAAAGCTCAGCAAGCAGTTTCTACTTGGGTGCAACCGCAGGTATCACCACTGCAGACATTTGCTAGAGTCTGAGCCACCTCCCAGGCGTATCAGCAGGCATCTCTTCAGCTACACTGCCCGGATCCAAGGCGAAACACAACTACTGGACCGGACAGTATATAGACATAGACATAGATTGATATAAGTTTTGCACTTCGACCTCATGGTCTTTTGTGCCATCTACTCTTTACAGTGCCTCATCCAGCTCTAGTTGCCTTATTAAACTAAAGATAGAGCTAGTGCATGGGAGTATCCTGGGATTGGTGCCCGAAACGATAAGAATCAGTGGAGCATATCCCGATTACGTGCAGTCATCTGCGCAGTCTGCAGTGGTGTGCATTTTCAATATATTCTTACGGAAGATTCTAAGTTTTTTAAACATCTTTTGGTTGTACCCTCTGTAAGTATTTTGTCTTGCGTATCACCAGAGTTTGGAGCCAGCTAACCTCCCTTAGCCTTAGCTCTTCACTCCTAAGCTTCCCCTTGATGGTGTATTGTCCCATAGCAAGGAACAGCTCCGATCCTATTAAGGACGAGCCGCAGCCTCTCTTCCCAATGCGTTCCCTACTTCGTTCCCTGTGACCCAGGACCCAAATTAGCCGGATGCGATTGTGCGTTCGTAACAGATTCAGCTGCTTAATACACTCAAGGACCAGTGAGGACTTAATATGACAGGATGATTAGTCCCGCCTAACTGTCACTCGGAATGCCTATTCGCTCATTCTGGGAATTCCTTTGCACACAGACAGATATTATACATCTCCTCTTGGAAAATGCTTTAAAAACTAGTATATAGGCAGCTATTAAACGACATCCATCGGGAGACTATTCCCAACATCCTAAACTCCCGAGTCTCGGATGCCGTTATCGGAGACCAACCACCACATATTACAGACGAAGAGTTTTAACTGCCTCGCGAGGCCCGCGTAACTTTGGCTCAATGACGTTCTGGATATTGTAATAGGTTAAACTCCTACTTATCCAGAATTGACCCCGACATAATCACTATATGTCCAGCATGTGAAGGCACACCGCACGATACTAACCACCTATTCACCTCTCTCCCTCTACACCCAATTTTTTGAAACAACAAGTTTTCTGGGCCTACCGTTAAATTAGTTAGACTACGAAGATCGGTGACTACGCCGCACTGGCAGGGTTTAGTAAATTGTTACAACAACAACAATGTTAGCATGACAGCCAGTTCTACGTTACCGGAGCGACGCAAATTTATATCCGGCCAAGTGCTGTCATGCGCCGACAAGTCATGGGTTCTGAATTTTTTGAGAATCAGTGTTAAAACATTTGCATAGACAGCCGGGCGGATAGAAATAAAATGCTCAGTTTACAGGAAGGTGGGCGTAGTAGTAGTTTTTTGTTAAGATTTTAGTACATAAAACTTCAGGGGTATCTATTTGCGGAAGAACATCAAGAGGTACAACTCCTAATGTTGCTGTTGTAGCAGAAGAAAATTATCATTAAATCCACTAGCCATGCCCAATGTTTCTCATTTTCAATCCCAACTTACCATTGGAGCAAGGGCAAAATATAAAGGGTGATCAGATTGGA
This sequence comes from Anastrepha obliqua, assembly GCF_027943255.1. Classification (NCBI taxonomy): domain Eukaryota; kingdom Metazoa; phylum Arthropoda; class Insecta; order Diptera; family Tephritidae; genus Anastrepha; species Anastrepha obliqua. The sequence continues at coordinate 49,816,657 of NC_072896.1, read as the reverse complement.
GGTACCTTTTCGAATAGGATTTTTCTGACAGATCACGCGTGACTACTGTCACAGTAAATACATAATTTTTTTCAGTACTCTTTGACATTTCATCATGCAAAGACTTACGCCTCAACACAAATCGTAAAATTGTATTACAAAAATCGACGCTCTGTGAAAAGTGTTCATCGCGCAATTAGGCCAACTTGTGGCTCATTTTGGATTAATGCCTACGTTAATAAGCAAAATTATCGTATTTGGGCATAAGAGCAAGAACAGCCATGACATCCACTGAAAGCAACCGTTTGGTGCGGCCTCAAAATTATTATAATGCTGCAGGAGAAAATTAGTGTGTTCTTGAGTGTTAAAAATTGAATCTTGTCGTAGCGTTTTCTTCTCTCGCAGAAAAATATCCCCCGCTATATGCCGAAATCCCCTTTGAGCGCAGCCATCTTGACGTGATGCAGGGCCTTAAGCGAATCTCCAACCAGATCCAGGCACCGGCAGGAATTGTCGTTGGACAATACTTCACCCGGATGCATGGTAACGCTTGAGACGTAGACCAAGAGCTGCCACCACTTAGCCTAAAGTGTTATGCGTCACCGTCCCCTTTGAATGATTTGCAGTCAGGAGGTATATTCGGCTGTTTTCCGGCACCTCCTTAAAACTCGGACGAATTGACGGGACGGACCAAATGAGATCTCCAGAAACAAATTAGAGACTGCTAAACTTGCCTTATCGACCAGGTAGTCGTACGAAAGAGTTGAGTACAAATACAGTAGCAAATACAACAAGAACAACAGGAACAACAAAAGTATCAATAATTAGAAGGGCAGTGGGAGGAAGCAGGGTGAATATCATTTCGCGGGACACTCGGAAGCAGACGTGTCACTCTACAAGGGCACATTTATTCTTTCATTCATTCATATTTTCATTCATAAAATAGAATAATTAATTTATTTCATTTTCTTGTAACAAAAAAAGCTTTCGAGCAACTATTTCGACCAACTTGCGTATACAGATAAACAAAAATCTGCTAAACAACGCTAATCCCTGCTTTTTGTAGAGGGTAGCAATTGCCACACCTTCGCCAGGTCAGAGTATAACAGTTTGAGAAAAGAAAGCGAAAATTTGACAGTCCTGCGAAGGGTAGAATGAATGCATTATTAATGCGAGAAATAAAAGACACCATATAGATTGTATTTATTTAGCTCCTTTTCCTTATTAGAAATACGTTAATTAGCACGCAAGGATTGTAGACTTTTTTATGACGCTATAGCAGATCACAAGAACGAGATGGATTAAACTTAACTGTAAAAAACCTCCTTACAATGTCCTATGTACGAGTAGTATATAAAAATACTACAACATGAAACATATAAAAGGCGAATGTAAACTCCGCCTCTACCAGTCAATAATACTGCCGTTGCTGTCGTAAGCCTACGAGTGTTGAAGAATGACAAGCAAAGACTAAAGAAGCTTAAGGGGTTGCATACGTCCAGAATTTTCAATTTTTTGTTTTTTGATATTTCTTAAGAATATACTGTGAAATTTTCATGTGGAAATGCCCAATTTTATAGCTTCAACAGCCCGTTAACTAAGTAGAGAGCGGTCCGCGCGCTCCTGTACTTCAAACTTTAAACTCGTTTTTCTCGAATCTACTTTTTCCGGCACGGTCCGCATGATAACTCATACAGTTGTTAATATTTTTTGATGCGGTTTTCTTTTAAATATTCGCAAGTGTTTTCTCTATAGATTTTATTTTCAATATTTTTATTAATATAATTTTATAAATATAATTAAAGTGTGGCATTTATGGCGTACAACGCATTAAAATGCCATAAACTGCAAAATTTTTCGAAATTCAAAGATCCCGCTCGACAGACTATAACTACAACTTTATTTTATAAAATTTTTTTTTTTTTACTTTTTACAGATCCATCAACATTTAAAGAAGAAATGATGCTGACCGTGGAGTAACTGTTTTCATTGTACTTTGGGTCACGTGATTTTTTATATACTAATGTTTGTAAAGAAAAATTAAAATACATTTTTTTTATAAAGTTTAAGTAGTAATAAACAATGTATACAATTTTTTATACTTATTTCTATTGTTAACCCTTCTAAAAACAGTTTTTCTTTTAGCGCATTTTTGGCGCTGCTGGACGGATGTAACCCCTTAAGAGTGTTCGAGCGAAAAATGATCCGAAGGATGTTTGGCCTCATACACTGCAACGATGGAACATACCGAATACGCTACAACGACGAGTGTCAGAACTTATGCCGAGAAGAAGATGTCGTTAAACACATTAAATCCGAAAGGCTTTGATGGTTAAGACCTTTTTAACAACAAGCTCCCTAACGACCCGGGTCCGAGGACGTCTAAGGTTAACATGGCTTGACCAAGTCACAGCCAACCTGAAAAAGCTACGAGTGAGGAACTAACGATAATATATCTAAGTGCATATATACATACATATATTGTATAGAAGAACTTTACTTTGTATTCGTTGAAAAATTCTCCGTTAAGGTCGATCAAGCCCCTGTTTTCGTAACTGTTTTCAAATCTTTAAATAAAATCTGCATTATACAATAACAACATACATACATACATAAGCAGAAAATAGCAAACGCTACAATATGCACCCAAAATTTCACCCGCAACCATGGTGAGAAAAAAATTAAATAAATAATTAATGCAAAACCAAAAGCAAAAAAACACAATATACATATGTACGTACATATGTTTATACGTACATTCATGTTCATATTTTTAGATATTTGCCGGCGGTGTGCTTTGATGATTCAGAGAGAATTACTTTGTATATATAGCAACGATTCCGCAAATAAATAAACTAAAAACAAAAAATAATAGAAGAGCACTCAACAAGCGATAGTAGACGTGCTGGTGACAGTGGCTTAAGCATGTGAGCAAATACAAACATACATACAATGCTTTTATATACGTACATATGTATGTGTATAAGCATACATTTGTGCTAAGATGATGAATGTTGACGAGCACATTTCCTATGAGGGAGGGGGATCGGGACGCGGCATATTTGACGTTGTACGCTGATCGCGAAAAATTCTAATTGATGTGATACAAAGCTAAAGGACGGAACTAATTAATTCCTAGTATTAAGAGTACCTACGCAAGCGAACACACATACATATGTATGTATATTTGTACATACAGTAGATCAAAGCGAAACTCGTACAGCGAATGAAAAATTATTAATTCCTTTGTAACATAAAAAACAAATATTTATTCAACAAAGATTGTATACTTTTTATATATATATATAAAACCTATAACAATTAAATAAAGTAACAAAAAAAAAAAAACAGAAAATATCTTTAGATTTTTTTTGGATGAAAAGTAAGACACAACGTAATCAGATAAGATATACCCTATATAGAAATATTTGTTATTTATCAAACTCTAGGTTTCATAACTCTACGCTCCTCCTATTCTTAAATACTATTTGCCAATGAAATTCTAACGGTAAGCTCATTAGCATGTTTGTGCATCACGGGGGCGATGCGATCCTGCCCTACAGCTGCAATGGAGGTAATGCTTTAGGTGACGCCGCTCATATGGTCATTTAGCCAAGGAAGGCTTCAGTAGAAGAAAACTGAAGTCATCTAAAAATATGGAATTGTCCCGTCTGCAGTTACCACAGATCGTATCACTAAAGTCATCAAATCAAACTCATCATGGAGTATACCCCGCACCGGTACACAAATAGCTCGAAGACACCAGAAGGCATAGGCGATGGAATACATGGCCCCAGAACCAAGCGTTCTGTGCCGATGGGTAACTTTCTAAGCATGTTCCAAGCGGAGATGTGTGCCATCTGTCAATGTGCACAGATAAACTTAGAAAGAAATTTTCGGAACGAGCGAATTGCCATTCTAAGCTGCAGTCAAGCGGCACTCAAGGCTCTGTTATCCTGTGAGATTAAGTCCTCAGTGAATGTATCGATACACTGAAACTACTAGGAACACACAATGCATCCGGCTAATTTGAATCCCAGGACAGCGGTGTATAACTGAGAACGAAGTAGCGGACGCATTGGCGAGAGAGGCTGCGACCTCTCCATTAATAGGACCCGAGCCCTTACTTGCAATAGGACAACACATCTTAAGGGTGAAGAGCTAAGGCTAAGGGAGGATAGCTGGCACCAAACCAGGCCAGGCGAAATGTTTACTGAGAAAAAAAGAAACCCATAGTTCTCCCCACGGATCAACTGTGGTCATGTGCACATGATCGGGATATAATCTACTGATTCTTGTCGTTTCTGCAACCAATCCCAAGAGACTTCAGTGCACCTTCTTGTTAAATGTGGCGCTATAACGCGGAGAAGGTTGAAACATCTCGGCCAACTGCAGCCAGCAGAAAGGCACATACGCTAATCCCATCCAGCCCTATCTTGAGGTTAATAAGGGAACTGGGTCTGGATAAGGTGTTGTGATGAGTAGACTCAAAAGACCTCGAGGTCGAAGTGCAACGCTCGAAGTAATTTAATCTAGTCTAAGCTCTTTACAGATTCAAATTCAGCATCTTCGTTGTTTTCTATCGTAGTAGTCATGCTGCGGATGAAAAATATCATCACAAAGCAAGGCGCACTCATTAAAGGTGGTGGCACTAAACCAACAACAACGTTTTGTACATAGAAATGTCACGACAAAATAACGTAGAAAAAAAAACAGACGCCATGCATTTGGAGCTAGAAACGGCTTTTCGTCATTTCATTTTGTGCTGATATCCTAATCTACACGGCGAAAGAAAAAAACAAATCAGCTGGTCTATCCAAGACGAATTGACGCCTTCTCAAAACAGTTGCTATGCTATTTCCGATTTTGACAATACTGACGTCAAGCCCCTTTGCAATACAAAATAAACGAACTAAACAAACAAAAGGAGGAGAAATTATCAGAAATTTGAGAACATTCAGTGAATGGATTGGTAATTTTGGGATTTGTGAGATTTTAACTAAACAAATTAATGAAAACAAAGTGCCGAGTGTTAAATTGTGAAAGTACAAAGTTTTTTTGCGTTTTTATGCGGAAGACGCCGTGCAAGAAGTGTGTGTGTGCGCGTATAATTTCTTGTGTTTGGTTGTTTCCATTGCTTTCGCCTACTCTTGTCTTTGTCATTAACTCGTAATCGTCCTTCGTTTTGTTCGTTTAATCATGGGCTCTGACGGCACAGCGAATACGGAAGACGCAACCTAATATTCTATCATCCTTGTACCGATACTACCTTTAATAGATTCGCCTTGCCACCATGCGACGCCGCCCAGTCTAACGTTACTTATTTTCGGAAACGTAGGAAGGCGAGTGTCAAAAGTGTATGCTGATCCTTGGTAGATTGGCTTTTTGTGTTGTTAGGACGATTTTTTGGTAAGTAAAATTATTAGTTTTATTTAATAAACTTTTAGTTGAGACTTACAGAGAAAGCGAAATTAAAAGAACTTGTCTAAAGAAGGCCAAAACTGTCGACAAAAAGGAAGAACAGGATACAGGGCATAAATATTAGTTCGGACAATAATCCAAAACTAACAAATTACGGTTCAAATTAATTTCAAGGTCAAAAGTAGGGCGTCCTTGTAAATTACCAGAAAAGGAAAGAAGCAAGGTAATAAGGCCTGTGAAGAAAGATGTAGTGATAACTTCCTCAGAAATTAAACATGAAGTAAGGAAAAAGTAACAAAACTATGTTAGTGCCTCGAGTAATGGAAGAGTTACTAAGAAAAAGCAGTTATATCACTAATAAATAGGCAAAAACACTTATGAGTGATCAGGAAAGAAATATAAGAAAACCCCAAATTACTAGCAAAAAAGTAGTGAAATATCTTATGTGGGATGAGTGGACGAAGATTACTGTCGAAGAGACTACCAAATCGGTCAACTCTGCGTAAAATACACTTAGGGAATTGTTGAAGCGCGTCGTGGGTACCCTACAAGGTACTAATAAAACTCGCATATTTTTGAGTTTTTTGAGAATTTAGATATACGAGTATTTTCTTAATAAGCGTACGCTTTTGGAGTCTTTTGTTTTGCATTTAAAATTGAAACCTTTTATTTATTTGTTAAATGGTGTGTTCTAAAATGAATTATGCATTTTATTTAATATAATAATGTCGTTATATTAGTTAAAAATAAGAAAAATGTTATTTCAAAAACTTAAACAATTTTTTATGTCACTTTTTATAATGCCCTCAAAGGAGCGTACTTACGGCACTAAGTGTATGTACTATTGTATACTATTGGTATTGGTTATATGTTATTATATAATATCATTGTTATTTTGTAAATGGATATAGTTATACGAGGTGTGTTCAAAAAGTAAATTCACATTGTATTTTTCTCGAAAAATATTTATTTATCCATAAATATCTCTTTTTCCCCCTTAAAAGTATATTATGTGGGACCAGATTTAGTACACTTTTGCCACCTTTTACTCTGACAAAACAGTGATTTGACCTGAATTTTTCCAACTTACCGGACTTTATCTTTTCATAGGTATTATCTGCTTTGGTGCAAAAAAATTCACAAAAATAGTATAATGCTTCTACTTCTCAGGCAGATAAGCAAAAAAAAAGGAAAATCCCATTAATATGCTCGTGTGAAAAAAAATTAATTTGCAATGAAATGAAGGCTAAATGGAGTAGAAGAATTATTGAATCAACTGCTGACAAAACATATTGGAAAAACGAAAATTTTGGACACCTACCCTCTGTGGGACAGAAAACAGATTCATATCAAAGCGCAAAAGTCCTCTCAGTTCTGGAGTGCACTTTGCTCTCTTTCAAAAAAATTCTTTACTTCTTTGCTTTTTGCTTGTTTTTTGTTTTCTTTCTTAACAGGTACTCTTACTAGTGAGCTGCTGGAAAGGTGCTCACAGTTTGTCTCTCAGTTGAGATGGTTTCAGCTTTTTAGTTTTTTAAGACTACTAATACCACAATGAATTTTGTTACCTCCGACGGTTCAATTTTCCTGCACTAAGAGTTCAACACTTTGAGCAAACTTCTTTCGAAATTCTAATGTGCTGGGAAATTTTTTCCAGTAGCGGTCGCTCCTCGGCAGGCAATGGCAAACCTCCGAGTGTATTTTTGCCATGAAAAGGCTCCTCATAAAAATATCTGCCATTCGGAGTCGGCTGAAAACTGTCGGTCCCTCCATTTGTGGAACGAAATCAAGACGCACACCACAAGTAGGAGGATTAGCTCGACCAAACATCCAAAATCGGTGTTACCGCCAATTATATATACATATGTATGTATATACTCATATTTACTCACTGAGTTCCAACGCCGAATATTGTGTACGAATGATTAAACCCATTTCAATTCGATTTCTCGCTTTTCGTTACTTTTATTTTGGCAACAAATCAAATATAAATTGTGTGGGACAAGACCGATATTAAAAAACACAAATGATATGTCGGTGCTCGTGAAAAATAAACAAAAAATGTATACAGGGTGGTCCAAACATATTTTTTTAACAGCTGACAGCTTCTGCCGCAATCATAAGTATCAGTCAGTATCACACTTTCGAATACCTCATTTTTGTTCAATATTTTTATAGATCCGTTCGGGATATTGTAGCAATGTTTTGAATTTGCGTCATCTTGGTACAAAGTTGGTCTCAAAGGACCTGAATTTCATGTAAAATAGAGACCGGGTTGATATCGCCAAAGACATTCATCCAACGCATCATTACTGGACACGAGATGTGGGTTTATGAGTACGACGCGCAATCGAGACATCAGGCGAGTGAGTGGAGAGCTCTAAATGAACCAAGACCAAAAAATCACGACGTTTTCAGTAAAACAAAAACCATGTTCACGGTATTGTACATCACGAATTTTTGCCAGGAGGACAGTTAATAAGGACTATTATTAGGGCGTTATGACACGTTTAAGTGAAACAATTTGCCAAAAAAGGAAGGATTTGTGGGAAAACAACTCGTAGATTTTGCACCATAATAACGCACCATCGCACAGTGCCATTATTATGGGGAAGTTTTTGATCAAGAACGAAACGAATACCATCCAACAGCCATCGAATTCACCCGTTGTTGTTGAAGTAGCATAAGCATTCGCCGCATATGTATGGGTAGTGAGAGTTCTTGGCCAGATATAAATCCGGGTCGTTCCGGTAGCTTAGAACCTACAGTCGTGGGAACAATCGAAGCCATCTGATATGACTCCACTACGGGGAATGCGTTTTAACAGCCATAAGGAAATAGAGTTCCAGAACATCCCATGGCAGCCAGTTCTACGTACCGGAATGACTCGGGTTTTTCCCGACTAAAGACTGCCGCCCCAATAAACTATCCCTGACTAATGCACCGTACCTTCGAGTTCCATAAATGTTTAGAGGGCAGTTGCAGTTCATGGAGACTACTTTAGAGGCGATATTATAACTTTTGAGAAATAAACCAATATTTTGAATTTTCTGAATATATTCCAGGAACTTTTCGATCAATGTGGTATTTACCGAAAGCAGTCATAATCTATACTATTTGTAATTTGTAAAGTGGACAGCATCTTGTGAGAGAACATTTCTAGTAGCTTTACATTTATCAAAAGGCCATAAGCCACATAACGTTACTAAAGAACATTGAAAACATCTCCCCTCAACAAAGACTGAAAAAGTATTGACGAATTATCAATATTCTCGTGGTCGAAAATCATCAGAAACTTTTCAAGATTAAACCGCTAAACTCAAAGGTATTAAACGATTGGTACCATACGGAGCTATCTTACTCACTATGGTTCAGCTTCTGTACTTCAAAACATCTCCAGCCATCAGAAGAAGTTTCATTGATTTTATATGCTATTTGATAGTGTGTAATAATGACATTGATGACTTGTGTGTTTTACAAAAAGTTCAAAGTTCCAATTTGACCAAAAATAACATTTAGTTATTCGGCAGATTATTCTAGTTTTCTACAAATACAACATACAAGATCAGTTTTCAGATAAACAGCGTCAATTTGGTTGTCAGTGGATGCAGCTACAGACTTGTCAAAGCACCGTACTCAATATCGCAAGGCGACGCCCTCTGATGGTATGCAAAGTTCTGCAGCCAAAGAATGCCGGCAAACGTTGAAAGACAATCGCCATCTGTATTTATTCTTGACCTGAAATTTCATATTATAGACGAAGGGTTCTTTTAAAGAAGTATACGAAAATCTTCGTGCATTTACACGACAATTAGCTTTGGTCACTCGTTCGTTGATCGCGAGCCCAAAGTGCCCTTGAATAAAAATACGAAAGTGAATACGATGAAAGAGAAATGTCAAAAAAATCCCTCGATTTCACTCACCGTGTGTGCATGCCTATCACCTAGGGTAAAAAGTCATCGTGTAAATTGACTCATACTGTCACAACTGCGTTCTAGGTATTGACCACAAAATACCAACATACACCTATGTACACAATAATAGCAGCGCAATACATTCCATAACTTTGACTATATATTAATTTACGTAGAAATATTGGTTATACTGCAATAAAAGCCATATAACTTAAAATTTCAAACTCGTAGAAAATTAAAAAAAACGTCAATAAATTTTATTTTTCAACATTTCAATTTTATTGATTAGAATGAATTAGAAATTAAAGTGCCAGTTTAAAGTGGCTCAAAAATCGTGTTGATATTTGGCATTTCTTTTCTTTCTAACATTTTTTTTCATATGAAAAGATGTCGAACATTCGTTATATAAATAAACTATATTTTTTGAACTGGTGATCACTGTAACTTAAAAACCGCTTGGTAGATTTCAATAAAATGTATACTGCTTTTGAAAAACATAAAAAACTCGTGCCTGATCGACGGATTTTTTCGTTTATGTTAATTTTGGAAAAAAAGCACAAGATTATCTATTAATAAAACTAATTTCTCTTGTCTGATTGATTTTAGATGAAACTCCAAAGACTTGTAATGATCACCACAAGGGACTTCTGGAGAAACGGGCTCCACACAAACAGCGTAACTTTTACAATTAATTTTTTTTGATATTCTGCTAGTCAAGTCGAAACATGATGTGATTGAAAATCATCATTTTTTCGGGCCTCTGACTATCCCTTCTAACCCCTTAAAAATAAATAAATAGCCAAACCTTTGCAAATTTATTTTTTCAAAATTATTATTGTGAATACAGCTGTATGTTTTACATGTATAACAACCCTGTCCGTGCATCCGCAGGAAATTATATTTAAATGCCAAGTACGAAATGATGGCACCATTTACTAATTTTATCCAAAATTTCTCCTAGAAGCGCTATTTCGGTCTACGGGATAAATTAAAGTTATTGTTTGGAACGATGGTTGTTGTTGTAACAATAAACATTGCCCATTAATGCGGCCGCCGTAGCCGAATGGGTTGGTGCGTGATCACCATTCGGAATTCACTGAGAGGTCGTTGGTTCGAATCTCGGTGAAAGCAAAATTAATAAAAACATTTTTTTAATAGCGGTCGCCCCTCGGCAATCAATGGCAAACCTCCGAGTGTATTTCTGCCATGAAAAAGCTCCTCATAAAAATATCTGCCGTTCGGAGTCGGCTTGAAACTGTAGGTCCCTCCATTTGTGGAACAACACCAAGACGCACACCACAAATAGGCGGAGGAGCTCGGCCAAACACCTAACAGAAGTGTACGCGCCAATTATTTATTTTTTATTTATTAATGATTGGAGAATGCTGCTGGAGTGACAATCCCAGGTCTGATATAAATCCGGGTCATTCTGGTAACGTAGAACCGACTGTCATGAAAACGTGAACTGGGATGATCTGATGTTTCAGTAGAATCACACACACCCCTTCAAGTAATGGATATTTTGGATGTCGGGTGTTATGTCGGGTACAAGTCTGGATAGGTAGAAGTTTAACCTACTACAGTACCCAGAACGTAATTGTTCCAAGGTTACGCGGGACTCTCGGGGAAGTTGGAGCTCTTCGTCTGCAATGTGTGGTGGTTAGACTCCGATGACGGCATTCGGGGGTCGGGAGCTTAAAAAGGTGGTAAGAGTCTCCCGATGAATGTCGTTAATTATCTGTATGTACACTGTCCGATCCAGTAATTGTCGGTCTGTTTTGTCCTAGATCTCGTCCGCGTAATTGAGGAGGTGCCTCCTGACATGCCTGGGAGGGTAGATCGCGGTCCACCTCTTCAGCACTGGCGGAAGTGTTGACTGTAAAATATCATCTAGTAGCGTGGGTGACAGTGTCGAAAGCCTTTTTTAGGTCCAAAGCTACTAGGACAGTCCTCTCGCAGGGGCGGTTTTGGTTGAGCCCGCGAAATTGCGATGCTCTGTTAACAATCTCTAACGATCTTAAGGGGAATATCGACAGATCTATTAGTGAGATAGAGGCCAAATTCGGCAACAATACATTAAAAGAAACAATTCCAAGACCAAACGCTATTGCGTAGCTTTATGTTGTTACAACAACACGAATTAAATCGTATCCCACTAGATTTCTCCCATCTTATTTTACTTTTAAACGTAATCTTGCGTTTGGACCACCCTTTACATATGTATGCGTAACGAAATCCAGTAAATACATATTAAAAGCGAGAATGTGAGCTGTTTTGCTAATTAGGCAACTCAAAGTGTTATTGAATTGTCAGTATCAACGACAATGATGCTTCATCACGTGTTCTACCGAAACACTCAGCGACTCACACGTCACAAACAAAAGCAAAATACTTGAAATAATGAAATGCAATTAAAAGCAAACAAAAAATACAATAAAAAACGAGCTAGTGCCAATAATTAGACTGACGATAGCTATAACGAAAAAACCCATGCATGGCGCTCCTTAATAATTAGCCACAATTTAAACACCCACCTCTAACAAACAAAAAATTGGTCTGATAAATACTTCTGAGGAGAGTACCTAGTCGAAAATTTTTTTGAAAAAAGAACGAGTCGAAAATACTCGCAGTAAAATACTTACAATGACCCTCTAAATCGGAACTATTTTTAAATTGCGAAATAAAATGAACGAAATCCAATTATTCGGTGCAACAAGCCAACTAAGTCATACACGCACATACATATTGTGTATATAGTACATACATACATACATATGTATGTAGGTACAGAATAAACTAAACTATTGCCAAAAATTACAGCAATAATTCGACTGTATTTAATGAGTAAAGGTGAGTAAGAATGCAAGTGTTTTGGAATTATGCAGTCAAATTTGCCGAAATTCAGTGAAAATTCAGAAACAAACAACGGAATATTTTAAGAAGTTTTAAAAACAAAATTGGAAATCATGCGCCTGAGGTCCGCTAATTGAAAAGATGTACTTGTTGTTATAATAACAGTAGTAAGATCTGCGTAGATAGGTGCTCAACTAGGCCCGTGTAATCTCAACGTTGTGTTTCATAAGTTGGTTCAAATGGGCATGTGAAGTACATGGTCGTTTAGTATAAGTCGGGCTTCTTCACATATTGGAATATGTATTTGCGGTATGAGAAGCTCCACCATATATTAAAAAAAATACACTACTTCAAAAAAATGTTGCTATAGACTTCTAAAAAAACGAGCCTTGTCAGATGATGGCACGTGCACCCATCTTGGGTATTTGGCCGCACTTCTCCTTTTTTTGTGGTGTGCGTCTTGATATTATTCCACAAATGGAGAGACCTACAGTTTCAAGCCGACTCCGAACGGCAGATATTTTTTATGCCTAGGGGCGACCGTTATAAGAAAGAACTTTTTCTTCATTTTGGTCACTCACCGAGATTCGGAACTACGTTCTCTCTGAAATCCGAATGGTAATCACACGCTAACTTATTCGGCTACGGCGGAGTAAGTTTTATATTTTTGAATCAGTTAAAACCAATTTGAAAAAACCAATAACAATGGTTATTGTTATAGTAACAGCATAAAATATTATCCCAAGGATGATAGATTACCAGCTTCGACCATCCAAAACAACATTGCGAGAGTAATTTCGGCTGCCACGTCAACGGGAATACGGCAGCAGAATTCCGTCCGTTCTTTTCATACAAATATCCAATCAGTCGCTGTTCAGGCATTAACGAGATAATCTGAGCAAAAGCTTCCCATATATTTTTGGTAAATATTGGTGAAATGGCTGTCTTTGGCCGGAGATAACCCAGGGTTGGGGATTCATATCAACGTAAGGGGTTAGAAATTTGTAGAGAAACACTGGCAATGTATATAAGTATCAGCTGCTCATGGCTTCTTCTTCTTTTTGATTGGCGCGATAACCGCTTACGCGATTTTGGCCGAGTTTAACAAAGCGTGCCAGTCGTTTCTTTCTCGTGCTAACCGGCACCAGTTGGAAACACCAAGCGAAGTCAAGTACTTTTCCACCTGATCTTTCCCATGTAGGGGGAGGAGGTTTTCCTCTGCCTCTGCTACCACCAGCTGGTACCGCATCGAATATTTTCAGAGCCGGAGCGTTTGTAGACATTCCGACGGCATTACCCAGCCAAACACTCCAAGCGTAGCTTCATCGGATGTTGTCATCGTCCACGCTTCTGCGCCATACGTTAGGACGGGCATGATGAGAGCATTATAAAGTGTTAGTTGTGTTCGGCGAGAGACGACTTTACTCCAATAGTAGCACTTGTTGGCAAGGGAGATTCTACGTTGGATTTCAAGGCTGACGTTGTTATCGGTATTAATGCTGGTTTCTAGATAAAAGAAGTCTCTCACGCGAATGCTCCGACTGTTTTTTTTCTTTTTATGAAAAGAGGTACTTCGTTTTGTCCTCATTTATCACCTATTCGCTTTACATCTTCATCCAGTTTGGAAAAAGCAGAACTAACAGAGCGGTTGTTAGGCCGATGATATCAATATGATTGGCATACGCCAACATTTGTACGCTCTTATAAAAAATTGTGCCTGAGCGATTAAGTTCTGCGGCTCGCACAACATCATGTTAAAGAAGTCACACGACAGAGAGTCACCCTGCCTGAAACCTAGGTTGGTATCCAACGGCTCGGAGAGGTCCTTCTCATAGCTATGGCACCAATAACAGAGGACAGCAAATATCGTTATGGTAAAGATATGGTTAAGGTTATGGCGTTATGGTATGACACCTCTAATTTAACCTTAAAATATGGTTAAAGTTATGGTGTTATGGTATGACACCGCTAATTCAGCCTTACATTATTTGGACGAAGGAAATGTTTGCGCCTAAGAGTATGAAATGCCCATTATTGGTGCCATATGGGATGATGTCTGCCTATTAAAAATAAATAATGGAAAACATACAATAACTAACAAAGAATCCTTAAAAATGAGCCCATCGCGAAAGAGCAAAAATTAGGTATGTATAATTTAATGCATGATTTTCACTGCGGGTCATAAGGCCTGACGTTGAGATGACGAAATCGAATTTATCATGTGGACAGGACAAATGTATTTATTTTAAGTTAAATTCGACATTAATTTCTAACCTTATTATAGAGTGTAACTTTCGAAACCGCGTAGTTTTCGAACAACACATAAGGGCAACAACATAATAGATAAATAATTAATATACATAATATTTTATTCGTGCGTAGTTACGTATATGTTAAGGAGAAACTTTGAAAACAAACAAACAAACCCCTTTTCCTAATATAGTTCGATAACACAAACCGATACTAGCAATCAACCAATCCAAAGAGACGACATTAAGATAGCAAATAAGTGCCAAATATCACGACAATATACGCATGCAAAGTTTAATTAGACTTGTGCGAATTAATGAAATTTAAGCAGAAAAAGAACGCACAATAATGACACATAAGCTCATAAAGGAAAATATGAAATGTAACCAAAACGATAACGTGATTATGTCGTCGTCGTAGCATAGTACGCATTTGTTCGGCACAGCGGCAGTTGGTCTGATTGAAAAACTAATGCGTACATAAAACATTAAAAAACTAAAATAAAACTTTATTGCGTTCGTTACTCGACACGCCATCGTAAAACTCCGAATGGATATTCGCCCTGAAAAGGATTATCAAAACTATCAAAAACTGAGAGAACTAGGACCTGGAAATATACTTATATGCATGTAATTCAAACTTTACAATTTTAATTTCGCACTATGAAATTTCTGCTGCAAAAATATTGAAATTTTACAGCAAGCCATTTGTGACCACGATTTCTATGAATCAACTACACAAGATCACATAAAAAAGACCTTGCATTTGTAATTTTGTTTGAGAAAAAATAGCAGCGCGCCACTCCTTTGAAATTTGTGATTATCTACAATTTCATAGTCGTTTTTTGAGTGATTTCGATAAATATAAGAATTGAAATGAAGTATTCGGTAATTGGGTATACGATAATGGGAAATTTTGCGTTTGTTGACTTTAGATTGTTGTTTTTGTTATAACAGAATAAAATATTCTCCATACATTTTTGGGGAACTTTTGTCTAAAAATGTGTAAGAACAACCCAGCACATCAACTGGTCCGATCCCACGTTACTCGGTTCTAAGTTAGCTAAAAAAGCCAGAGTTATATCCGGCCAAGGACTGTCACTCCAGCAGCATTCGCCAAACATTTATGGTGAATGTTTATGCGATTGCAACAACAACGATATTAACCCGCTTCAACTGTATTTTATTTACCTCAAATAAAAAAAGCTTGCCTACATTGAAAAAAAATCACTATTTCTTACCTAAACCTATTTCCAGTTTCAAATCTTAGATGGCCCACCCTGTATACGGTGCAAGTAATAACTATGCCACAGGGACCATCACTCAAGTTTTGTCAATTTATTCGCTTCTCATTTCATTTTAATCATTTTTTATGAAAATACAGTTCATTCTCCTAAACAAAACATATAAATCCAAATTTCAAACTTTGCCCAAATTTAAAAAAATCAGCAAATTTTCATCGCAATTTCAAACTTTTAATAAATTTTAGTATAATAAAGTGCAAGTTTAAAGTGGCTCGAAACTCTCGTTGCCTTTTAATAATTTGTTTCCCTTAAAGTGTTGCATAATTCCTCTACATAAAAACATTTCTTGCATTCGTTTATGGGGAAAAGGAAAAGTTCCTCATAAAGGAAGCATTACAAAATAATATGCCTCTTCTGCTCGATTAACTTGACGAAAACTTTGCATGCGAAAGCAACGACATAGTATCGAGTAAGATTCGCCGCTAGCGACCACCAAATTAATCTACCCGTTCACATATGGCAATTACCTGCAAAATTGACTATCAGCTGTCAATACTGCTTTGAAAGGTTTTTCTTTATAGAAATTATTTTGGTGGAATATTTCGGTATTTTTGGTTTCTTTAATTATTATTAACGATATGAAGAAAATACAAGGAGAAGGAATAGCTAATTTAATTGCGCATTTGGCTGCTAATAATAAACAGTTGGTAGCAATGCGCATGAGGGATAAGAGGACTAAACGTTTATGGACACACGTTTTTTTCTGTAAAATGAATCCCTAATTCATAATAATTAACAAAAATTTTGTTAGAATTATATTTACAGACCTGTTTTCTTTGCCGGCATCCCTTTCATTTAGTTTTTATTTTGATGCTTATCGATTAATAATTATCCTTAATAATAATTATCGATAATACAGAAAACACAGGGTTGTATGTCAAAGAGTATCGCTATTATCTAGGATTATTTTATAATATCAGTTTTTGGGAGAGAAATTTTGTATGGGAAATCGCGCTTTTACGCGCTTTAATTACGGATTTTGAGTTAAGCGCGAAAAAGTAGATCATCTACTTATATGTGAACGTATTATTAGACTGGCATATCGCACTGCCTTACCAACACTTGTAATTTAAGGCAGCTATCTTTCCGCGTTTCCGACATATTTTAATTTGTACCAGTTACATCATCTATTCGCCACTTACTAACTCTTGGTGAAAAGAAGAGGCCTAATATATGTAAATATCAATTATTTGCTATTGAATTCCGATTACTAAACATACTGTTACAGGAGACGAAAAGCATTATTTTTGAGGTGTCTGAATTTCAATGTCCGCTAATGTAATTAGTTACATACATACATATATGCAGTGAAAAAATTTTTGGCACAGTGCAATTTTTTACAGAATTTTCATTGTTCATGCCATTTTTTTATTCGCTAATTTTGTATAAAAATATAGTTTATATTACCATAAAAACCACACATTTTAAAGTTTCAAACTCTATGCAACAGTAAAACCAAATTCATACATTTTTCAAAAAAATTTCGAACTTTTTACTCACAAATTAAAATTTTTTCCGGTATGCAGTTTTCTAGTTTATTTAATTCTAGTATTTCTTGTTTTTTTTTTTTGCTCAAGATATTGCACATATTCTTCCATCGACGCTTGAATGCACAGATCGGCAGCAGAAAAATTTCGGTAATTCCAAACGTGTCCTTTTCTTACTAAAATTAAATTAGTATAAACCTGCACACCAAAAAAATTTTAGTTCTGGGTAAAAAGTTCGAAATTTTTTTGCATTTACATTAATAACTCATACAAAATTATGAAAAACATTGTGAATATTGTAAAAAAAATCACTGTGCCAAGACTTATTTGACTGACTGTATGTTAAGTTTAACCGGTTTAGTTTGTATGTATGTATATATATATATATAATATATAATTCGCGCTCACACCCTTTTTGGGTGTTTGGCCGAGCTACTCCTCTAATTTGAGCTGTGCGTCTTTCAGATGATTTTTTATGAGAAGCTTTTTTATGGCAGAAATACACTCAAGAGGTTTGCCATTGCCCGCCGAGCGGCAGCCGCTATTAGAAAAAACCCAGTAAACTAGCCCTGTCTAGTGTACCGTACTAGAGAAAAAACGTTTGTTATAATTTGGAGTTTCATGCACGAAGATTCGAACCTGTGCACTTCCGAATGGTAGTCACGCACCAACCATTTGGCTACAGCGACTGCCTAGCTTGAATAGTTCCTGCAATATGACATATTCATGATTATTGTTTCATCGGAAGAGCACTTTTAAACTAAGCGAAACCAAATAAAACAGAAAGCGAAGCGCCAAAACAGTTTTTTATGCCAGCCTGTTGCCTTTTCGAGGTGTAGACTCACGTTTGTCACCACGAACGACAACGACACTTTAATAGCGACCCCTAACAACATATTCGAGGAGATAACTTAATTTTATTGTTTGTTGTTTTCATTTTCTTATATTAAGTAAGCAAATTCATTCCTCTTTGTGTTTTCTATTTAATGAATTAACGTAGGAATGTATTGTTTCAGCTAATTTTTTGTTGTAATTTACGCAACTGAAAAAACGTGATGACAAAGCCGCATACAGAGAGAGAGAGAAATACTGAAAACACACAAAAAGTTACATTTTTAACTGGAAATTTGCAAAATAAACACTATGTAGGTATGTAGTACATATGTACATACATAGACGTGCAAAAATGCTCAACCTATATCCTTGACGGGTATTTAATCCAAATATCTCTTCAGATTTAGGTGTGCGCTTTGATAGTTTTCTATAGAAGAAATAACCCACAGTCTTGTGTCGCCTCTGAAGGAAATTTATTTTATGCGATTTAAATGGCGTGCGGCAAACGCTATTATATTAAAACTTTTTTATCATGTCCTGGTCGACCTGCTAAGCACAATCACTTTTAACTATGGCGTCAATATAATATTAATCTACACACACACATTTGTATGTATTTATGTATCTTCTATCATCGGACAGAAGAGCAAAGCAAGCAACCAAACAATTGCATATGTTTGGGACGTATTGTTGTTGTGGCAACAATAATAACACCAACAATCAGAACATTGCTTGAATGCTGCATTACTATAACATTGCTGCATTACTGTTACAACAGCAAAAACGAGAAAATTGCGTAATTTTGCATTCAAAGTCATTACTTGTTCTCTGCAATTCTTTTTTTAAATATTCATTACGTTCCTTTACTTTACGTTTGTTTAAGATTTAGTATATGACCGTAAAAAAATAAAGGCAGTTGCGTGCAAGCAAATGTTGACAATTATTCCTTTGTTCATACATACATCACATCTTGAATTGAATAAATTTCATTTTTACATTATGAATCACATTTTTATTGCATACAAATCACTCACCTTGTCCCCACGGATTGGCTGGCTCCAAGTAGCCTGTGACCAGCTCATTGTCACTTTTCGGGAATGATACACGGCGAGGCAACATAGTGTTCGGATCGGAGATTTTGCGTATTGAACATGGTGAAACCGTAGCACTGAATGCACCACTTTTTATTATAATACCCGTGTAGTTTGCCAACGCCGCTGGTGTGTTGAGCGACGTTGCATCGATGCTCACAGTAGCGCTTGTCCCCAGAACAGATTCTTTAGACCACATCGTTGCCTGTTTAGTGTCATGATAGCTTTTCATTTTCTGTTGCTGCTGATTGCGACGCAACTGCGACTGCATACCGAATGAGGGATCGCTTGAGATGTGCGTAAGAACTGTTGCGCTGCATTGTGCGGTCACCACAGATTTTGACATTGGTAAAGTAGACGATGTCGGTGATGACGGTGGCGTGGGTGGTGTTGATGGTTTAGATGACGTTGTTGTTGGTGCAGATGATGCCAAAAGCGAATCGGTTGTTTTTGTTGCATTTATTATTGTTACTGGTGTACCGAATGCGTCTTTAATAAAACGAGGCACTCTTGTACCATCCCCCACCTCGCCTGCATTCTCAGCATCCGTTGCAGCAGTTGCAATGTTTGTTGTTGCCGAATCGTAAAGAGACGAATTATCACTTGTTTGCTGAAATTTTACTCGGTGACTCGCATCAGCAGGTGTAGTTGTAGTGATATTCGTGGTCGTACCCGCAACCGCTGCCTTACGGTCTTCATCGCGCTCAGCGATTACTTTGCCTACCAGTTCCCCATCATCGCTAGCAGCAAACATAGATTTATCTTTTATTGGAGTCAAATATTCTATGTTTGATGCAGAAAACTGATGCCCAACACTAGTTTCTTTTAGCGTTGCGTCCCTCTGGGTACTACTACCATTTTCGGCGCTTTCGATTTGCTCTGCAATCGTTCCAAAAATTTGTGAGCCGCTTAATGTTGTCGAGTTTATAGAAGCGGCCACTGCAGTCACTGTAGAGGATTGTATTGTTGATTCTTCACGAAGAACTGGATTTTGTTTCTCGCTTTCATTGTTTGTAATATAACTCATATTCTTCCTGCGCACCTTTAATTTGAGTTTACTTCTTCTATACTTGGAATAAAACAAAAAAAAAAGTTTTTATGATTTCTTTCAAAAATATTTAAAGTGAAATTAGGGTTGTTCGAGTAATTATTCATAATTTTAATAAATTATATTTTACTCAATAAGATAAATAATTGAAAACATCGATTACTCAAAAGTCAAATTTATCGATTGATGAAATTTTAGACAAAAACAAGAACAAAAATATTCGAATGATTGTATTTTTAATGCGGCATAATTCGATTCAATTGACCATCTACAGTGTACTCTCTCTTAAACGGACTCATGAGGGACTGAAAAAGGGGTATGGGAGGTGTCCGCTTAAGAGAGGTGTTCGTTGGGAGGGAGAACACTGTATTCAAGAAAGTATTTTTAAACACTGTATACATATGAACTTATACAGTGGGTAACTTAATCTTTTAAAGTTACCCACTGTATATTTATGTATGTTAATACGAGTCATCCTACGGCCAAGATTGAAATACTTGTAGATATGTAATCTAATTGGGTTTTGTCAACATTTCTATAACAGATTAGCGATAAACATACAGTAAGTTAAACAAGTTTGGGCCCAGTAACATTTTATAATATTCGCAATATCAATTTTTCATGATTTTTTTATTCTTGTATACAGTTTTAAAATATGAACTTTATTTTATTCAAAATTAAGGGAAAAAACTCAAATTGAAAACATTGCGAGTATTGTAAAAAACTCTCTCTGTGCCAAAACTTTTTAACTTAAAGTATATTTGTATTAACGCGTACATCTTTTGTTGAATATTTGGGCAGGCATCTCCTGCAATTTATGATGTATTCATGTTGACCCACAAATGGAGGGGCATACAGTTTTACGCAAGGCGAATCTGTCAAGGCGGTCAAAATACAAAAAAATAGTGCAACTACAAACGCCGCCACGTATGATTTCCTTGCAGTTTGATGGATTTTTGCCAAAAATTTTAATTTGCTCCTGGTTGTGAAGTTAAAATCCGACATTCCTCTCGCAGTTTGACATTACCATTGTACAGATCCATAAGTAAAAACACTCTCAGCTGGTTGTCAAAAAAAGACGGCAACTGAGATCACCTGCATCCAGAATGGCAGGTTGCATACGAAACTATTAAATTTCATAAAAAATTACGTAAAAATTTAGATATTTCTCAAAAAAAATCATTATTATTGCTAAAAATTGTAAAAATATTTGTTATTGTAAATTTTCCTAATCAAAGCTAACATTTTCAATTTTTTTTGCCGTTATTCTATTTTTTTTAATGTTCGAATTTGGCATAGCAACTTCGCCAATACGCTCAAGCAAAAAGACCTGTCAAACTCACACCAAGACTGTCTGTCAAAATATAGGAAGAAGAAGAGTGTTTTACTTGTGTTTTTGTACAACGAACATTACACCTATGAATGATAGCATTGATTAGTAATCTGTACTCCGTGCATTGCTCTTATCAAGGCAAAAAAAAAGAAAATAAGTCACATGACAAGCAATACCTCCTTGATAGACTCGGCTTTGGTTTTATGCAAAGAATGGTAGAATCAAAGTACATTGAACACGTATGGTAGCAGCAATTTCTAATATCTTGGTTTCTAAAATTATACACACACTTCCTAGCAACGTCATCATCGCCTAAAGGGCACCCGGTGGTCTAAAAATGTCAAAAAATCGATTTTTTGTTTTCTCGATATTTCGAAAGTATAGTATCTTACGGCGGCTGCCGTAGCCGAATGGATTCGTGCGTGATTACCATTCGGAATTCACAGAGAGAACGTTGGTTCGAATCTCGCTGAAACCAAAGTTAATAAAAACATTTTTCTAAAAGCGGTCGCCCCTCGGCAGTCAATGGCAAACCTCCGAGTGTATTCTGCCATGAAAAAGCTCCTCATAAAAATATCTGCCTCCATTTGTGGAACAACATCAAGACGCACACCACAAATAGGAGGAGGAGCTCGGCCAAACACCCAAAAAAGGGTGTACGCGCCAATTATATATATATATATAATTGTTTGAGATTCATTTTGTTTTGCTGATGAACAATAAATATTAAACATTTAACACACGGCACTTCGTTTTAAGTAGTTTGTTTAGTTTAAATCTGCTTGGAGATGCGGATAGCTCAACTGTCACCAAGCTAGGTAAGGAAGACTAGCAACCTACTTACCTAATATGCTAACGAATCGTCAAGACGCCCTATGCTCGAACTAGGAGTTAAAGATACATATACCATACGAGTATCTTAAGTCACACAAGACCATTGATCCAAACAACGTACGCTTATTAAATGTATATGTAGATATGTACCTAAATACATTTAATGAATGAAATTTATATTTTAGAATTTGATTAACTTTTTTGGGACATGGTTAGGTATTCCATCAATACCCAACATTTTATTATTTTTATTATTTATTTATTTTTAGTATTAACAATACTTCACATTTCTTACATTATACTATTTCTCTTACTACTAATGAATTCTACAAATTTTTGTTTAAATGCTATATATCTTATCTCGTTATTTATTTCCATTCGTAACGCATTGTACAATTTCAGACCAATAAAAAACATTGAATGTTGTGCCTTATTGTTCTGTCTATATCTAATTCTAAATTCATTATTGTTTCTTAGTTCATATTTTGTACTTCTTTTATGTATTCAATCCTCTCCGCTGAATACACGGGTGCATTTTTATTTTCAATTTTGTGAACTGCCATAAGGGTATTTAGTTCAAATCGTTCTTCTATACTAAGCCAAGTCTCTAACATGACCTTAATTGAAGTACAGTAGGTTCTGTTTTTATGCAGCTTTTTTTTATGCGGTTTTTTTTTTAATTACAAAATGCATGTCGACCTATCGGGTATTGTACATATAAACAAGATTCTGAACCAGCTAAGCAAAAACTCATCACAGATTACATCAGAAATGCTAACCCTACAAGTATGGAACCGCCTGCATAACTATCTAGATCAGACGTGTACATTTCCTCAAGTGACGAAAGTGATTTTACGCCAAATCCTAAACGAACGCGCAACATGTGGGTATTGGCTGATTCTATTTCTGACTTAAATTTATTTTTTCGATTCTGACGTTTCTTAAATAAAGATATAATTTTCAAAAATACAATATTTTGTTTATGCGATTTTATTTAATTATTTCAGATTCATGCGGTCTATGGAACGTATCTATAGTTATAATATGGGACTAGTGCCCTTTTTATGCGATTTTATTACATTATTTCAGATTTATGCAGTTTTAGCACTTTTGAAACGTATCTATAGTTTTACTATAGAACTATTAGCTTTTTTTATGCTGTTTTTTTATGCTGTTTCTTGCGGAACGTATCTACCGCATAAAAACAGAACCTACTGTATATCTACTCCATTTTAATATACAGTAGGTTCTGTTTTTATGCGGTAGATACGTTCCGCAAGAAACAGCATAAAAAAGAAACAGCATAAAAAAAGCTACTAGTTCTATAGTAAAACTATAGATACGTTTCAAATGCTAAAACCGCATAAATCTGAAATAATCGCATAAAAAAGGGCACTAGTCCCATATTATTACTATAGATACGTTCCATAGACCGCATGAATCTGAAATAATTAAATAAAATCGCTTAAGAGTCAAACCACGTCAAGTGGGCCCCGAATTTTCCATCAAATTCCCGATTTTAAAATCAAATGCATTTTTGGATAGGGAATTTGTCACATAATAATTGCTGTGAATATTTTTTTTTTTATTTCAATTTTTGTTTATGTTATTAACAATTGAATTTTTTTGCATGATATTTTTGTAAAATCAATATCTCAGAAACTACAATTGATAATTTGATGAAATTTATTTCGGTTACCGAAAAATGTTTACTCTACCGATTGAACGTTCAAAGACTGTGTATTTGTTGAAACAATAAATTTTAACAATAATTTTTATGAAAAATGGCAATTATTTTTGCGTTCTTCACGCTCTAAATAGACAATATTACAGTCAGATTAAGCGCACAATGCTCACCTTTAATAATCTGTAAAAAAAACTTTGTTCATCCAATCCGTTCTGAAGATATCGAATTTTTTGTCAGTCGAGGCACTACGCACGAAAACGAACTTGCATGCATTTTATCATTTGTATTTTTTTTTCTCACGTAAAGCAGTCCTTATATTCTCCACAAATGCTGAATTGAATTTTTTTTTCTTGTTGAATATTTACTCTCGTGGTATTTTTTTTTTTCGTTGATGATTTCTACTATTATCTCTTTGACATTCATATCACTTAATTTTGAAAAACGTCGTTTTTTTATTGGCGATTCACCAAGTTCCTGTAAAATATTGTTCACCTTTTCTAATTTTAGGTTATTCTGAATTACCTGGTTTTCAAAATTAGCTTCACTAAAAGAATATTCTTCTGCATCAGAAGAAACTTCAGACTCATCGTTTTCTGCTCCTTGGTCAACACTAGAAAAAATTAATCAAAATTTTCTGTCACAAATTTTGAGAACTTATTGACTTTATTTGCCTAAATAATAACTATTCAATGCACAATATATGTATATAAATATCAAGATTATACCCACTGTGGACTTGGACGTATATACGCTGCACTTTCAGTAACACTTCCATCTCTATGTATCTTCATACGACATGATTTGCAAATGTATTTACCGATATATTGTTTGAATTTTACATCCCTGTGAGCGGTTATTTGGAATAAATTATGACGTACGCAATTATGACCTTTTCCCCCAACGGATTGCAACACTCATCAGGTCGAACCATTTTCATAAAAAATATATAATAATTTTTTTCTAACCTCAAAGCATAGACAACATACTAGGAATCACAGCACATTGACACTAGAAGTTGCGGCGACTGTACGACTCTGCAAAGCCATGTTCATGCAAGTTCGTTTTCGTACGTAGTGCCTCGACTGACAAAAAATTCGATATCTTCAGAACGGATTGGATGAACAAAGTTTTTTTTACAGATTATTAAAGGTGAGCATTGTGCGCTTAATCTGACTGTAATATTGTCCATTTAGAGCGTGAAGAACGCAAAAATAATTGCCATTTTTCATAAAAATTATTGTTAAAATTTATTGTTTCAACAAATACACAGTCTTTGAACGTTCAATCGGTAGAGTAAACATTTTTCGGTAACCGAAATAAATTTCATCAAATTATCAATTGTAGTTTCTGAGATATTGATTTTACAAGAATATCATGCAAAAAAATTTAATTGTTAATAACATAAACAAAAATTGAAATAAAAAAAAAATATTCACAGCAATTATTATGTGACAAATTCCCTATCCAAAACTGCATTTGATTTTAAAATCGGGAATTTGATGGAAAATTCGGGGCTCACTTGACGTGGTTTGACTCTTAAACAAAATATTGTATCTTTGAAAATTATATCTTTATATATCTTCCATACTTGTAGGGTTAGCATTTCTGATGTAATCTGTGATGAGTTTTTGCTTAGCTGGTTTAGAATCTTGTTTATATGTACAATTCCCGATAGGTCGACATGCATTTTGTAATTAAAAAAAAAACCACACTATTTCAAAACCGCATAAAAAAAAGCCGCATAAAAACAGAACCTACTGTACATACATATGTCGCACGCCCTTATTCTGTAATTTCGGCAATCTTTCCATTTGTGTTTGAGTGCAGCATACACATACATATATGTATGTGATTGTGGAACAATATTCAAAATGTGGTTTAATCATGTTAATTTTTTACCAATCCTCTTGCATATACGAATATACATATTCGATATTATCCTTAAATTTTAATTATTTGTCAATAATTACTCATAGATATTTGATTGTGTTAATATTTTTAATTTTGTTGTTGTTTGTAATTCAAATGTCCCTCTGTTAATTTCTAACATTTTTGTCTCTTTTAATTTAAGTTTGTTCATTTTTAACCATTTAGTCTTCCTCGCTTTCTCCTTCAGCATAAATCAGGGTGGCATATAGTACTATTTACATCTCCTTATAACCTTTTTTAAATCATTTATATACAAAGTAAATAGTATAGGTACCATAATTGATCCCTGTGGTACTCCTCTCAGAGAACATAAATTTAGTTCTTTGCTCCCCTTTTAGTCGTTCCATATTCCGACAACTGGCCATTTACTTTAGTTCTTTGGTGTCTATCTTCTAGTTCCACTTAACGAATACTATATTTGTACATTTTTTGTAACAAAATCTCTGTATCAATCGTCTCAAATGCCTTCTTAAAATTAAAAAAAAACCACCATAATTTTATTTTCTGGACCGAAATAATCATTGACTCTTTCAGTGAATTTGAATTGGCGTATTTACCATGACCAGCAGCGTGTGCCCTATTTTGCTTTAGTTATGTACCCTTGCTTATTCCTAGGAAGTCTGATTTATTTTTCACGGTTTTACATATGTATATTATAAAGTTCTCTTAATGCAACCTCTTTAAATTTAAATTTATTTAAAATACAATGACAATTTAAGTCGTTTTATCGAAAATCCACAGATATGTATGTATAGAAAAAACGATTGATCATGATGTACAGGATGTTTTTGTTAAGTTTGTAGGCTTTTCGGCGCACAATCAGTTCGTACGCCGGAACCAACGCACGCTGAACAGATAATAGCAGTATAGCCAAAACACCAAAACAATGTATTATGTTTTTGCTTTCCATCCCTATGTCAAAATCTATACACAAAGATTGACAGTTCATAGTAATTAAAAAAAATCAAATAAGCTACTCTGCTATTTCTACCTGTCCAATGTATCTTGACCTGAACACTTTTTAATATTTACACTTGGCACTTTTATTTATATTATTGTAGTTGTAAAAAACGTTTCCCAATTTGGATTAATAACAAACTTTGTATCAAAATGATTTATTAATATAAAAAAGATTTCAAGTGTAAATATTAAAAAGTGTTCCAGCGTACGAACTGATTATGATCTGAGTAATATATATGAATATATAAATATACAGCCATGGACAGATAAATAGCACAAATGTGAACCGTAAATGTTAAGTTAAGTTTTTAGTACCAACTCTGCTTTGATCAAATAAATTTGTTTGTTTACATTTATTAGCGTTATTAAGCTTACATTTATGCGAGGATTTTACCGTTTTTTTTTTCGATGGAACTTTTTGCGTTCTATTTTATTTATGCTTTCGCTTATTGCTGTTTTGAAGTGGACACAAAAGTAGCACATTTTAACTTGAGCCACGGAGAGTAAAACTTTAATACTGTTTCCGCGATTTTTAGTATAATTTTCTTAAATAAAATTTTAAAGTAAATACTAAAAAGGGACGTGGAAAACATTGCACGCCGGAGAAAAGAGCTCCTATATACCGTATGAGTCAAAACGGAAAAGCTATGCAGAAATAGCTCGGACAATGGTTTAAAATGATCTTAATTTAGTTAAGAAAGATTAATCCTATCTAACCAAAAAAAAAAACGGAAAGAAAACCAACCCCGCACAAAACTGATGGTAATGTGGATAGAGCTATAATTCGCAAGAGCATAGCAGATCCTTTTAAGTCGGCACGGCAAATAATGCTTGAAATAAACCAAGAATCTGGTCTCCAGTTTGTAGGAAGGCGACTTAACGAAGCACAAAAACAACCACTCCACTTAAAAAGGCCCACAAAGACAAATCTATTCAGTTTTGGAAAAACGTACTTTGGACCGACGAAACTAAAATAAATAGGATGGGACCAGATAGGAAAACTATTGTACGTCGTCCAAAAAATCAAGCGCTAAATCCTAGGTTCACAAAAAACACGATTAAACACGATGGCGGAAGCAGTATGGTTTGGGGAGCTTTTTCCTGGCATGGTGTTGGGCCGATTGTTCGCGTGGTTGGTAAAATGGATAGATTTCAGTATCTGGATATACTCCAGAATAAAATGAAGCTATTTGTGTTTGAGTTTATGCCATTGAATTGGATATTTATGCAGGATAATGATCCAAAGCATACTGCAAAGACAGTGAAGCAGTGGCTCAGAAGAGAAAAAATTAATGTACTGGATTGGCCGGTGCAGAGCCCTGATCTCAATCCAATAGAAAATTTGTGGAATGACGTTAAGGTCAAAATCGCTAAGAAAAATTTAAAAAATGTTGATGATTTGTGGACCGTAGTTGAAGAAACTTGGTACTCGATTCCAAAGGAAAGATGCCACAAGCTTGTAGAAAGCATGGAGCGACGGCTTTAAGATGTAATCAAAAACGGTGGATATAGTACAAAATTATAATCTGGTAAAACAATAGATATTATTACTTAACTATTAGATTTGTTTACTATTTTTGGTTTTATTTGGAATTTTTTAGGATGTGCTATTTATGTGTCCAGGAGGTTTCGTGAGTTATCAACGTTCTCGTAAATTAAATCAGAAATGAAATTCTTTTTGACCATTTTTTGGCTTTAAAGTGGAAGTAAATAAGTTTTTAATATTTTATTTTGTTTTTGCCCCAATAAGAAATAATTATCTTTGCTTCCAAAGTCTAAATGTGCTATTTATATGACCATGGCTGTATATATATTTTTTTACATTAGCGAGAGTATTTTATTAAATTCTCATAATGTGACATATTCATACATATATATGATTGCTACAAAATAGCATCAAGAGTACTATTAACCTAAACCTAAACGTAGAAACAGACTTATTTACATTTTTTATATTTGTCGCATTATATAAAATACACCATTTCTTAATTTTCCCGCGACAAGGATGGTTTGAGATTATTACCTTCGATATATTTATCAGTTTTTTTCGCTTTTATTTTATAGATAAAAATTAAAAATATAAATTAGTTTTGGTTATATGAAAATATAGTCCATTTCTTCAAATTCGTAGTTGCTCCTAATAGATGTAGGTGTTTTTATATAGTTTTTGGTTTAGCGTTGCACTCTTGTGTTTTTTGCACTTTCTCTATCTGTATTTCATCTATTTTCCATGCGCACGTTTGTAATTTTAGGCATTTAATTATTTTGATTATTTTGTAACGTTCTGTCGTTTTTATTCACCTTCCACTTTATTTAATTTTAATACACTTGTTCAGAATATCGTACTAAATTTTTCCTTGCCATTTTACGTTGTTTCTCATTTACTAATTTGACTTTTATCACATGCCATTTTGGGTCATGATTAACAAGAAATTAGTATCACTTCATTGAAGTTCAAGCAGAAATTAAAATAATTGTATCCTCAAATATTCTGCCAAGCTTGCACAAATTATCAGTCCATTACACAGACTTTTCGAAATGGTTGCGAATTATTTATCAGCGTTCTTTGTTGTCACCGTCGTTGTTACACAATGTCAACACCATATTAATATTTTTGTGTTCACTCTAAACTTGTTAAAATAAGTTTCGGTGCCGATTAATTTGCTTCTTTTAACATCCACTAATCTATCGCAATCTTTGCACAGATATTCGAATAGGAATTTTTTTGTATTTACAATATTAAAAAAAATATATGAATTTGGTTAAGGCGCGTGCGAAACTATTAATCAGAACAACCAACCACAATGACGGCGAAGATGCGAAAGGCAGAAAGTAGAATTCAAAATGAAACGCAAAACGCAAAACTTTTACAACACAAACATTTATACAGGGGTGCAACCAAAAGTAAAGTCTAAGCTCTTTGTTTTCTTTTATAATTAAAAAACTTTAAATGAGATGCTAGCCATGATTTTATTGTAATTTGTGACATATTTTTAATTGGGTTACAATACCATAAATCGAATTAGAGAATATGTGATATATTTTTATTTAATTAAAAACCAATGGCCCATTTTTTAGGAAAAAAAAGCCATGCGATTCAACCCTAATTTGTTTTTGCATATGATGTCAGAAATATATAAAAAGCAAAAAAAAAGGAAATTACACGATGCGAATATCTCATTCCCGCTTCACACTTTAGTTATTAAATATAATTCCTACTACAAAATCACACACAATTTAAATATTATTCACAACTTTTATTACTTTTTGATCGCAAAACGTCGCCTCCTGTCTTTAGCTTTTTTTGCTCCTTCAAGTATCGAATGGCTTCCTTAAGTTGCCATACGGCTCACAATATGAACCGATAATATATGCGAACCTCTTTTTGCATTACATATTAACACACTTGAGCCGCATTAATGCGTTTTACATAATATTCAATTCTTTAAAAGAAGAACCTTGTATATATATTTCTTTTCACAGGACTACTCCAGGATTTTACTGCGTTCTAGATGAACTTAAATCCAATCATACACGTAAAAGACGAAAAAGATACTGACGAAATAAACGAGGCAAAGCAACTGAAAAAGGACACATATATAAGAATAAGCGTAAAGAGGAAATCATATTGACAGCTAATTCGCGGTGTTGCTATTAATAGTAGCATATCACTAATGGTCCATTTAAACTTTCTTGCATTGAAATATGATTTTTTATTACTGCAGCTTATATAGGCACCCCAAACCCCAAACCATTGTGTAGGTCCATAGAGCCGCACGATAACCCAAACTCAATGGAAATTTATGACCCCTTAAAAGAATATCAAAGTTCGAAACTCACTTTTATCGCGAGCGACATAATGTTCTTCGATCCGCCATAAATAGCATATGCATTTGAAATACATTAATTTAATGTAGAAATTTTTTCAATATACTGTTAAGTAATATAATAAAATTTTGAAGTGAAACTTCTTAGGCCTCAATGGACGAGCGATAATGGAGAGTAAAATTTCAAGGTCATGCACCGTTTTGGGCATTTTCGTTCCGCGAGAGAGAAAAAGATATAACGTAGAGGAAAAGGAGAGAGAGCGCTATACCTTACATATATTTTAGATACACTTTAGGCTATTTTGACTGAGTTTTTCCTTACGGTTGCTAATTTCTAGTGAGAGGTAACACTGCCTACTTTTTGGCGCTTGTTTGTTGGTACAAAATGTAGGAAACATATTTTTAGTGTCTACTTTTTGGCGCTATATTTCCTTGCTGCCTACTGTTTGGGGCGTTTTTCGGTCCCAATTTTTGTTTTTTTTGTACCTACTTTTTGCCGCTTATTTCCGTTTCCTGACTAGTGCTTGTGCGTACTATAAAGTGCTATTCATTCCGGCGTCGGATTTATTGGTATTGGCCCGCTGCGTTTGTGCGGGTGATAAACGCTCGGAGTAGTGCGCATTGTTGCCACGGTTTGTGTCCGGCGTTTACCTACACCGGTCGATCCTTTTCCGTTTTTTGTAAATTTTGTCTATTTGCTTTCTCTGTAAATGTTGTGAATTTATTTAGATATATATTCTTTCTCTCTCTCTCTCTCTCTTTCATTCTCTCTCGGATCTCTCCCTCTTTCTTTGTCTGCCTTGAAAGTTTCACTTCTCTTATGTGTACTACGCTTCACGTACTTTTTTTATTCTATAAAACTTTGTGTGCTCTGTCCGTCTTTGGAATACCTTACCTCACAAAATTAAACGTATAAAAGAAAGCTCGTGCTTCAAAAATAAATTGATTCGGTACCTTGCCGAAAATTGCTGAATGTACTCAAAAGGTTCCATATTATCTCAATCTATTCCATAATCCCTACTCTTACTACTACTCATGCCTATTATGATAAACGTCGGATGATATGCGGCGGGAGTTAACTCGATCCGCACTCGATTCACTTTTTCACTAAAATGGCATTATTGTTACCGACGGATGCACTGCATTACAATCCGGGAACTGTGTTATCAGCATAATCAGCTGTGCAAAAATTTCAAAAATATATAAATATTTGTTAAGTGTGTAAAATGAATTCAATAGCGTTTTATATAGATTTTAATGAAAGTACAAGCAATGATGCAAGACGAACCCGGAAAAAAGTAAGGGATAATGCTGTCGACGTGTTCCAGTTGCCTGATGATGTGTAAGTTCACTTTTTAAGGACAATTGACGAAAATTTATGTGAACTCCTCTTGTAGATTTGTTAAGCAATTCCGCCTTAATAAGATAGCTTTCCAATATGTTCTTCACATATTAAAACATGGTCGATATCGCCAGAGCTCAAACTAGAAGCCTGTCTTGCTGAAGGGGGTTATCAAAATGGTACTGGGTAAGA
This sequence comes from Anastrepha obliqua, assembly GCF_027943255.1. Lineage (NCBI taxonomy): Eukaryota > Metazoa > Arthropoda > Insecta > Diptera > Tephritidae > Anastrepha > Anastrepha obliqua. The sequence continues at coordinate 49,784,376 of NC_072896.1, read as the reverse complement.
TTTTAATATTGGCATGGCGCAGTCCACAGTGTCCATAGTACTGTCAGAAGTTTTAATATTTTAGAGGCAACACTATGCCCCAGATGGATAAGCTTGGCAATGACCGAGACTGAAGAGCTTGAAGCCGAAAGATATTTTTTTGGAAAAACAAGAATTCCCGGCATAGTGATGTGCGTAGATGGCACCCACATAAAAATTTTGAAACCTGCTGGAGACAATTTGCACCTTTCCCAAACTCTTTTGTATTTGTAGTGCCCCCAACACAGTCGTTTAGGCCCACTAGAGCAGCAACATCTTCTTCTAGCGACGATAAAGGTAGTTCCCTATTTTCGCCTCCACCAGTTGCTTGTAATTCCCTTTTATTGTGCGCCAGCTTTTTCTTTACTGCTGATTTTAAATCTGACCAAACCTTTAATTAAAACGCAAATAAGTACTTATATTCTCAATGAACTTTTGAATTATCAACAAACCTTTTTCCATTCTGAAATACTCTTCGATGGAGGCCCTAATGAATTCAGTTCCTCACGCACACTCTCCCAAAATTGCTCTACCTCGTTAGGAGCACTTCTGGTAAAATTTTTTGCAATATCGGGACACTCCTTCATACGAGATATTAATCCTTTAAATTGCTCTCTGGTGGTTGTATGTTTCCTAAAAAATATAAATTTTGCCATTTGTATAAATTTTGCCAATATATATAATCCGAAAAAAAACAAATAAAAATGTTTTTTCTTACATTTTATTGCTCTCCATCTTTATTATAATAATATCCGCAACACAATGACCTGCGGATGAGAAACGAGTAAATTTGTTTGAAACGCGAATTGAATGCGGTGTTGGTAATGCCATTTTTTTTAATCGATCCGTAAACCACATTATCGATCCGCATCTGCCTTATCCGACGTTTATTATGATACCGAATACTGTCGGATCGAGTATAACTCCCTCCGCAACCATCCGGCGGATACCATAATAGGGGTGACTATTTTTACCTTTTTTTAATACCTTCTCCAACTTCAACTTCTTTACCGCTAGCTGTAATTTTAATTTTAATTTTGATTTTACTATTAATTCTTTTATCTCCGCTTTAATTATGTAAAGCATTCTTAAGATCAATCATTGTAAAAATAACCCATGGTTGTATGGTTGACTTTAATAATAAATAAACGCTCGTTTTTAAGAATGCAAGACATGAAAGATGAGAAAAGCGGTTGTTATTGAATTTGTAATGCAATGTTTACATACCTCCTCGTGATATAACAAATGAAGCAAACTTTTAAAATTGACTCGGATATCTCATCTCCTATATTTCAAAGGAATAAACATTTTCCAAAATAAATCCAATTATCCAAAAACTTACTCCAAATTTTCGTTAATAATATCTAAAGTTAGAAGATTGCAAACCAATCAAAGTTTAAAGCGAAAGTAATTTTAACACTTGCATAGATTAAATTAATATGGCTCAAAATCATTCAACATATGCACCTTAATGGTAGACATAGAGGGGCTCTCGCCACGTTTAAAAAACGACCCACGTAAATGAATTACACAATAACACACAAGATACTAATGAAAATCGTCCCAAGGTATCTCATGGAACTGGGACGTATAGTGCATCAAAAGTAAATATTCTTTTATGAACTTTGTTTTGATGTCAAAACGACAAAATCGTCAGAAAATATGAAATGCATTTTTTAAATTTATTATGTGCTAATTTATATTTTTATTTTACGTGCTTAGATTCTTATTTGTAATGAAACGGAGAGTCGTCTTTAGTTATGTATATTAAAAAATTGGGTTTTTTTGTATATCTTACATATTTATATCTACACATTAATTCAGCATTTACCTTAACTTAATGCATGTATATATTTATTATTATTATTATTATTTAGTGACTGGTATGAATACCAGTACTAAAATTATGTTTGAGCATTGGCTGCAGAGGCCATCAGCTCTGTGTCCTTTGTGGGTGTCTGGATTATTTGTTATATTGTCATTTCGATAGTTTTAATGAATTTGCTTATTTTTTCGATGTTTGAATGATGTATATAAAATTAATTATTCAATAGTTTCAATTTTGAAATTACAATGTATCACAGAAACTTTAAGACCCCAAACAGCTGATTTCCCTTCTATTTTTCTTTTCTCTATTATTTTTCTTTTCAGCAAGGCAACCCGAATCGGGTTTGACACTTCCTTGTCGTAGTGAAATAAAAAAGTTGTGATTTTTGCCTGGAAAGAACGAAAAGTGTTTTCCCTTTAGCTTCTCTGTAAATATAATTTTTGCTTTCACCATGGCAGAGGCTGAGTCAAATCCCTTCGCCGCATTATTAAACGAGTCAGAAAAGGAAAGTGGTTTCAATCAGGAGCTGCTAGAGCGTATTCTACTCTTTACATTGCGTAAAGGTGCAACATCCAGTGCTTCGAATGGACGCACACTAATTTCCATGGCTGATACAATAGTAACCATGGACGATGAGTCGACAGTAAATGAGGATTTACTTGGCCATGCTATCTTTGAGCGGTTGATGCTCAACAACCCTCATGAATATCTGGTGGCGCCCAGAGGAGGCGTCGCAGATGATGAAGCTACTGAAACTCGGGCGATTTGTTACCTACACCGTGCATTCATGGCATGCGAACAAGCGAAGTCGGAATTACCTGAACAAAAAGATGATTGTGAAAAAATACGAAATATTATACTCATTAACGCGAGTACTTGTACACGCCAGCCAGAATTATTTTCAAACCAAAATTTGTCTGCTCAGTGGTTAGATGTAATGGAACACTCTCATTCAAGTGATGTGACAACGCAAGACTTTTTTGTACAAACAGTGATAAAAGTAATTGCTGAAGATGATCAAATTGAAGCGCTGGGAGCTTTAAAAGCGATATTTTATCCAATGTTGGCTGAAGTACAAAAACAGTTAACTAATGTTAGCCTCATAACAATTAAAAAGATCACTTTCTGGATCTTGGGTTTCTTTGTGCGAGACAAGCGTGTGCCTCAGTTAGGAGAAGTGTTCATCGATTATACCACACCCAATCCGAATGCCAAAGGTTTATAAATATGAAATATATATTTTTCCGATTTACTAAATTTATGTTCCCACTGCAGGTAGTGAGTATATGGATACATTGCTGGGCCAATTGCTTTGTCTGTCAATTATGCCTAAAAAATCAAATGGACCTTATGAATTCTTTGGAGAAATTAGTTTGGAGACTCAGCACTCTGACCCATCGCTGTGGCAACTTATGGCCATACATCAGGACTCAATTTTTAATCTCATCAAACAATTATTAGTTTTAAGCCCAACCACCAAAAAAAAAACTTTACAATGGATTTCTAATTGTTTGCATGCAAATACATCGCGAGGCCATTTATGGAGCAATATTAACTTACCCTTTGAGCAGGTAGTTAATCAAAATGCTAGTGACTCGTTTATGATTGGCTTAACAGCTGTGCTGCTGCGGCTTTGTACTCCATTGTGTGAGCCCACCATGAAGGTAAGCGCATTGACATTGTTTTTTGTTATTTATATATCAAAGCGTTAGGTCAATGGCCTGACTACACATTATAATAAAAAGTTTCGCATTCAGTTGGTCAGAAAGCATAAAATCCATCTGCTGCAAGACTGCTTATCATTTCGTATACCCTGCCCATCATACCCATCTCACATCTTTAACTAAAATAGGACGTAGGCTGGTTTGGTGGCTAGGAGTACACACGAAAGTCTAAATATATATATATATATATAGTAAGATATGTTGAAAATTCTTTCCTCAATAGTGGTAAGTGCAAATCGATGTTGACAAAACATTATTTTATATTTTTAGAGGCTCATTAGAATTTTTCACTTGATAAAAAAGGATAAACACATTCAGAGTTTTTGACAGATCTGCTTTTGTCAAAATTACTAATATAATAGCTGATTGTTAATTTCATAAATAGTAAACACATTTTAACCTCGGATCATTTTCGGCGTCCGCCGTAGCACTATGAATCCGTCCGCCGGGTACGAATCCACTTAAGATTCTGTGAATTTGTCAAAGTTATAGGTTAATCCCACTGGGCAGTTTTTTGAGTACATTAGTATTTAATATATGATATACGCAACATAGAAGAAATATCAATGACCCTCTGCCAAATAGCGAACGATTTTTTCATATTCAGTTCAATTTATATGCGAAACATTACGAGAATTTTATTAGAAATGTTTACACTTAAATCTTCTTTTAACATGACAAAACTCAAGGCATATATTTTATTAACGGTTTATTAAAAATGTGGGAATATTAAGATTCCGAACAGAGCTCTGAGGCAGGGGAAGTCTATAAGATTTCTGAGGAAAATTATCAATATTTTACTAGCGGTCTTAGAACACTACAAGCAAACTATAAAAAAAAGATGATGACTTCTTTTGTAATGGGGATAACCTCGTAGGTATCCTTAAATCTTGAAAAAAGCTTTGTACCTTCATGAATATATACAGTTACACATTTCCGCCTCTCAGCTCAATCCTAAATAAAGGCCCAACTTTATCTATTTAAAATCAATCTAATCGCCTTGAAGGTTTTTTCAGTTTCCACTGATCCACACGGGATAAGTCCTCTCAGTGTGGTGGGCGCAGGTCTTAACGCTTTCTTCCAATCACATATGCCAGCGCAGATGCAACTCTCTTTCTGTCCTGCCTGTAGTGATTGGGGTGCCGCAGGTGCAGTGACAGGTTGATCGTATCTCTTCTCTCGCTCTAGTATGCCGTTCAGCTTTCCGACAAGTTTGCCAGCTGCTTCTGAGATTTTGCTCTCCTCTAGGTAGAGTAGGTATTATTCCACCCGCCGCGTCACTCAACCTAGGTCTCCTGAATGTGTTGTTGTTGGATCTGTCCAATCGATGAATAACCCGACCAATATCTCAGTACCCGACCGCTGATTACAGTTGCTACTCTTCGAAGTTCATTTGCTCTGTTAAATTGAATATTGAGTTTGTGGTGACGAACCAGGTTGGTTTCAAAACAAAAAATTTTAATGCATTTTAAGGGGGGAAGCTGGTCTAGAGCGCAAAAAATGGGCATATTTTATGAATTTATTTTGACTCAACAAAGAAATCAATCTAAAATCTGTGAAATAGGTTTAATAATATAGCTTTCATGGTACAAATACAAAATTTTTCGTCTGAATTAATTTCAAAATGGCCGCTGTCCAGCAGTTCTCCTAAGGCGCCTTTTTTTTCTAGTGGGTCCATTGCCGAAGACGTAACTCCTTAATTTTTGTCCTGGATCAAAAAATAAATTTTTTTTAGTTTCTATATAACAACAGAAAGAGACGTACGTAGGATTTTTTCGATATTTTGTTTTTTCGCGAAATGGTGCACGTTTGAACAAAAAGTTACAATTTAGTTACAATTTTCACTATAAAGAACGACATAAAATTGTTGATTAAAAAAAAAACTATGTAATATAAATAAAAAATCCTACGTACGTCTCCGGAGAAAGGTATTTCGAATGTATTGTCAAAATTTCGTAAGAATCGGTAAAGATTTGTTCGAGTTATGTCTTCGGCCAGTTTAAAAAAAGTGATTTCGAGAAAAACGCGTTTAAAGTTGTAAGTAGCGTTCGGGGCATACCTGCGAGGCACTGCCGTCGAATGAAAAATTTGTGCATTTAGACATTTTTGCTGGCATCCCTCATTTGGTATATTATTTCTAAGACCCTAAAACACCTTTTAAGACAAAAAAAAATTTTTCGATTTTTTCAAAATTCTAGACCAGCTTCCCCCCTTAAGTTAGCAGGATTTAGGAAGCTATTTTGAATTTTAATTTTATTTATTAGCTCCGTTTCTTTATATTCAGCATTCATACGCGTTACCAGTATTTTTGGACTATTCATTTTTGCTTCTGTGATATTATACACTACTTTATTGAGGTTGTTGGTTAAAGCTGATTCAATTTTTTGTTTCTCTATAACAATATTAGCGTTTATTACCACCTAACCATTATGCTTATTTAATACCCTATCAATTTTCATGTTTGAGGCATCAATTTTGTTAAGATCAACCCTAGTGTTTATAACCGTTTGTTTATTTGTTGGCTTAACAATAATAGGAGGTATACCTTTTAAAGCTAGTTAAATTATCTACTTTTGTTATTTGCTCCTTATTAACATTGCACAGGCTCTACTCTTTTTATAATTTCTAATTTCTATTGGTTTGTTTTTTTAATGCCATTCACCAACAGTTTAATTTCTTTGTTGTGCTCACTTAGCAGTTTCTCAATATGATCTTTTTGTTCTTTTATGTTGACTCTGTTGGTCTCTGCTACTTTGAGCATTTCTTTTAGGGCATCATCAACATTAGATATATATGTAATGCAGTCGTTGCACATGAACCGTAAAAAAGGCACTTGAACCTTCACAGCATACACCTGTTTCTCCTCTGAATCCTTTTCGGCATCTTCCGCACTCCGACATTGCTCTCAGTAGTAATCCGCTACTTTTGGAAAGACAAATGCAACTGCTACTGATTTGAATTTCACTTTGTTTTATTTGCACTTTGTTTGTTTTATTTATTTACTTTAAGAATATTTATTTATTCAGTTATTTTTAATATAATTATGTATAAGTATATATTTTGCGCCCTTTCGCTCAATTTTTGTATCCAAGTTTTTTCTAATATGCAATTTGCCAATAGATATTAAATGTAATAATGAATTTCATCACTTTTCAAGAGCGATCAAAAACACATCCGTTGATGTTGATTGTTAACAGAATGTGGTTGTTGTTGGTGTGGTATGTCGTATGACCCTTCAGTGTGTCTTCTATAGGGAATTTTGTGGATTTTCGTTGGATAAGATATACGACGTCGACCGATAACTTCACTGCTCTTGGCGAAGTGTTTTGAAGTGCAACCACAACAACAACAACTTATTCGTAGATTCAATATCTAAAGCGCTCGGGAAAGAAATCTGTATTTTTAAAACAAATTCTACCTTAATTCATATTCTTGCCATCTCTTATTGTTTTTATCTAACGACGTTATGGTTTTTTTTTTTAAACTCCTTCACCACGGTTTAAACTTTGACTTAATTTTTTTTTCAGGTTTTACTTGTAGATCCAACTTATTGTGCTGTAGCAGACGAGGATCGTGCAGTGAAACAAGTGAGCATGCTGAAAGCCACAGAGGAGACCTGTTTGTTGCCCACTGAGGAGAATGAAACACGTGTCGTTGGTGAAAAATTCAATTTCGTTACGGAATTGTTCTACATGACACACAAAGCATTCGAGCTTGGTTACCGCGCATGCATTGAACGCTATTCTCGCATGACTCGTGAGTTGCATAATTTACAAACTGCCTATCACGATGTCGCTCAAAGCGATCCCAACAATGATTTAGCTAAAACTATGTTGCGTATGCTTAAAGAACAAATGCAGCAATACCTGTGCATGCGCAATGGTCTAATGGAACCCAAAAATGACACACACATACTTAAGTTCTTCGAAGCCTCTGCCATTTGGCTGACAGAAATCACCTTGGTTACAGAGGAGGAATTTAAGGCTGCCATGTCTAAGCTAGACTTTGCGCCGCACTCATGCAAGCAACGTCCCATACCCGACAAATGTGAATTCGTACCGCCATATTTGAAGTCAGTACCAGAGAATGTTATCGACAATATAGTTGCGTATTTAAGTTTTAGCCGACATTTCCCGCCCGGTCAATTCATCGAGCTTTATCATTCATCACATGATGCTCTATTTAAGATGATAGTTTTATTTATGGGTAGCGCAGAGCTTGTTAAAAATCCACATCTACGTGCCAAATTAGCTGAGGCGCTGGAGTTTCTGTTGCCCAAACAAATTTCTGGAAGTATGCGTAGTTCATTTATAACACATGTGTTCGACAATAATGTGGATCGTTTGAAGGTGGTGCGCAGTTTGTTGAATGTTTTTGTAAGCATCGAAATGACCGGTCAATCGGTGCAATTCGAACAAAAATTCAATTATCGTCGTCCCATGTATGCTATTATGGAGTACTTATGGACCAAAGAGGAACACATACAATGTTTTAAGACATTAGCTTTAGAAGCAGAGCAAAATATGGAGGCTATTGAACCGCCACTATTTCTCAGATTCATTAATTTGCTAATTAATGATGCTATATTCTTGTTAGGTAAGTGGAAATATTTATTTTTATTTATAAGAGCAGTAATTATAAATAACCAATTCACTAAAATTTAATAAGAGCGCTGGCTACTAAGGCCTTTAGCTCGAGCTTTATACCTTTAAGGCTTTTTTAGGGGTAGTTTACATTGCATGAGTAAGTACAACTTGGTGATATATCGAATAAAGGGTAACAATAAATTTATACTAGGATCGCCCATACGTCGAAATTTCGACGTTATATAAATACGGAGAGCAAAATTTAGTCATACCTGTTTTTAGTCTTTATAGTCATAGAAAAAAGTTGAAACATATGGTATATTGGGTAGTCGAAAAAGTCTTTTCGTATTTCTAATCAAACTTCAACTCATTTTTTTTTTATATAATATTTATAATAAACTTTATTAAACCAAATATGTACCATTTTGGTCGACCACCTTTTGCCATTTTTCTTCTAGAGACTTTATTCCATCAGTGTAAAACATTTGTGGCTTCTCGGCGAAAAACTGCGACAAGTAATTTTCACAGGCTTCTCGTGAAGCCAACTTTACTCCATTAAGGGAGTTCTGCATTGACCGAAACAAATGGTAGTCCGATGGTGCAAGATCAGGGCTATATGGTGGATGCATCAAAACTTCCCAGCCAAACTCTCCCAGTTTTTGCCGAGTCATCAAAGATGTGTGTGGCCTAGCGTTGTCCTGATGGAAGACGACGCCCTTTCTGCTGATCAGTTCTGGCCGTTTTTTTTTTTCGATTGCTTGCTTCAATCTCATCAGTTGTTGACAGTAAAGAGTAGAATCAATCGTTCGAGCAGGCTGGAGCAGTTCATAGTGGATGATTCCTTTCCAATCCCACCAAACACACAGCATAACCTTTCGAGGCGTCAATCCTAGCTTTGAGACCACCCTTCACCATGATCTTTTTCGCACATTATTGTCGTATTTGATCCACTTTTCGTCTCCTGTTACCATTCGCTTCAGAAATGGTTCGGTTTCATTTCGTTTCAGCAAAGAATCGCAGATGATAATTCGGTCCATTAAATTTTTCACAGACAATTCATGTGGTACCCAAACATCGAGCTTCTTTTTGTAACCAGCATTTTTAAATGGTTCAAAACCGTTTGATGATGAATGTTTAGTGCCTTGGCGATGTAATGGCAGCTTATGTGACGGTCCTGGTCAATCTTTTCCATAATTTCATCGACTTTTTCAACGATAGGTCGACCGGAGCAAGGTGCATCTTTCACATCGAAATTTCCAGAACGGAAGCGAGCGAACCATTGTTGTGCTACACGAACTGATACAGCATCGTCTCCGTAAACTTCACAAACTTCATTGGTGGCTTGCGTGGCATTCTTCCCTTTTTATACCAAAATTTCAAAATATAGCGAATTTCTTGATTATTTTCACTCATTTTTGAACAGTTATAACTTTTTTTCAACTTAACCAAATTTATTTTTTTTGGTTAAATGAAGCTTAAAATGTCACCTTTCTAACACCATATGATATGACACAATGTGATTGGTAGCACTGGAGATAGATGACTCCAACGACATCTATTGACAAAATACGAAAAGACTTTTTCGACTACCCAATATAAATGGATAGCTTATGTTGAAACTTTTTACATGATATATGTGAATAGATGTAGTAAAATTAAATGTGAAAAATATCCCATTTTACCTGTATTAAGCGATCCTATATCTGGCGGCCGCCGTAGCCGAATGGGTTGGTGTGTGATTACCATTCGGAATTCAACGAGAGAACGTTAGTTCGAATCTCGGTGAAACACCAAAATTAAGAAAAACATTTTTCTAATAGCGGTCGGCAGGCAATGGCAAACCTGATGTCAATATCATCGGCATACGCCAGCAATTGTACGCTCTTATAAAATATAATATTGTGCATTTAAGTTCTGCGGCTCGTACGATGCTCTCCAACATCAGGTTAAAGAAGTCACACGACAGCGAGTCGCCCTGTCTGAAACCTCGGCTCGGAGAAGTCCTTCAATACAAGGTCGCGGCATCCAAGAAATTCCTTTCCGTACTGTCGAATGCAGCTTTGAAATCGACGAAAAGATGGTGTGTGTCGATTCTCATTTCATGGGTCTTTTCCAAGATTTGGTGTATTGTGAATATTTGGTCGATGGAAGACTTTCCCGGTCTAAAGTCACACTGATAAGGTCCAATCAGTTGGTTGACGACGGGCTTCACACAATACGCTCGCTAGAACCTTATAGGCGATATTTAGAAGACTAATCCCGCGATAATTGGCACAGATTGCAGGATCGCCCTTCTTATGGATTGGACGGAGCACACTTAAATTCCAATCGGCAGGCATGCTTTCATCCGACCATATTTTGCATAGGAGCTGATGCATGCACCTTACCAGCTCCTCGCCGCCATGTTTGAATAGCTCAGCCGGCAGTCCGTCGGCGCCCGCGGATTTGTTGTTCTTTAGCCACGTTATCGCTATTCTCACCTCGTCATGGTCGGGTAGCGAAACGTCAATTCTGTCACCGACGATTGGGGTATCGGGATCTTCGCATTCTCTGTGACATGCGCAGCTATCACTGTTTAACAGGCTCGCCGGAATCCGATTTCTTCTTCGGCGGCGGTACGTAGGAAACGAGAAATGTTGATCCATTGCTCGTGCATGCCGGTTTGTTGGGCAGTGCTCTCTGAGAGCAGGAGTGAGAGTCGAGTGGCGAATCTTCTGGCTGTCTGTTGTGATTGCAGCTTTTCGATGTCGAACATTCTTTGCGTAGGTAGATGTACTTTTTTTGCTGCACAGAGGCGTGTGCGCAGTTTGGCTGCAACAAGGTAATGATCCGAGTCGATGTTGGGTTCCGGGATCGTACGTACATCTAATACACTAGAAGCGTGTCTTCCATCTATCACAACATGATCGATCTAGTTTCCCGTTTTTCGATCAGGGGACAGCCAGGTGGATCTTTTTATGCTGGAATCTGGTGCTGCAGACTACCATGTTTCGGGCCCCGGCGAAGTCGATCAGCCTCTGACCGTTAGCGGAAAATTCCCTCCTTGCCCACCCTGGCGTTGAAGTCGCCAAGCACGATTTTTATGTTGTGGCGGGGGCAGCGCTCATAGGAACGTTCCAGGCGCTCACAGAAGGAATCTTTGGTCGCATCGTCCTTCTCTTCCGTCGGGGCGTGGGGGCAAATTAGCGAGATGTTAAAAAATCGCGCTTTGATGCGGATTTTTAAGTGGCGGCTCCCAAACCCAGCGCACAACTAGCTATCCTGGAATGCTTCGCCTTCTCCCGTGAGCTCACTTCCGAACGGGTGTTCGGAAGCTACCCAGAGGATACGTGGGCTAATCCCGAACGTTGGGAGCTGCTTGAACCATATGCAGAAGAATCGTCTGACCACTTCCAAGTGAATGGCGATCAGTGACTTTCCACACTTGCGTGGACTTCTACACATGGAACCATCCTCCAGACAGTATATAGACAGACATTAAACGACATTCGTCGGAAGATCCTTACCACCTTCGTAAACTCCCGACCCCCGAATGCCGGAGTTCAACCACTACCTACCTTATTTAGTAAACTAATACAACAACAACGATTTTTTAAGATGATGAAATCCTCTCAAAAGGGATGAACTTTTCCAACTTTCTTTGTGTGTAGAGACCCATATATGTATGAATAGATACATGTAATCAAAAATAAAATATACGCAAACCTGCTTAAGAAAAAATCATTAAAAAATTCATGTTATGAAAACTTAAATTTATAAATTAAAGAAATGAAATAAAATCCTTCTAGACATGTTTCTTCTTAATAACATGACATGCTTCTTATTCACCTCTTTTTTCGATATAAAAAAACGGGCTGACGCTGCAGCAAATTCTTTTCAAGTTCCATTAAATGAATGCTCAAGCAAGGCCCACATTAACGCTCAACACTCCAAAAGCCTTCAGAAAAAGGTTCATTTTTGAAGATAAATAAAAACCCACGAAAATCTCGAAATTAATACTTTCTTTGGTTCTCTATTTCGGAATGCTCTCTACTTGGCTAAGAGGGATTGTTTTAACGAAAAGTTTAATATACGGCAACTACCGGCTTAAGAAAATTGCTCTTAACGTATTATGAGATTTTCTTTCATTTAAAAGAAACATCAATTTCTGCACAACTGCAATTTTCGGCCAAACTCAGGTTATTAGTACGAGATAACGAAATTAAAACAGAAGGCACATAAAAAGCAGGAAATCTTTTAAAGCAGAAAAGGGTATTTTTACCCTTTTATTGGTAATATTGATAAACTCATGTTTATAGTTCTAAATTTATGAGTAATTTTCTCAGAACGTACAAATTAACTTGGATTTCATTTTAGGAAAAAAACGTTAAAATAAAAGAGTAAAAGTAAAATGCAGAACATCTAATATCAAGTTTAGATTTGATTCTCTCGGAAATCATTTTAGAAAGAAAAGGTGAAATGAAAGAGTGAAAGTAAAATGCAGAATATCTAATATCAGTAATATCAAATTTAGATTTAAATTCACTCAGAATCGATTGAATTACAGAACCTGCCTGATGATCCTTTTTTGTAATATAACAAGTCCTATTTACCATAGAAATTATGCTAGCCTACCTTATCCCCATAAATTTAATCAAATACTTTTGCTTTAAATATCTTCAGACGAATCACTTTCAAATTTGGAGCAAATACGGCAACTACAAGAGGCGCAAGGTCGTGGAGATTGGGATGCACTCTCACAAAACGACCGCCAACAGCAGTTGTCTAGTCTACATCACTTAGGCATGATGGCGCGGATTGACAATATACTCGGTCGCGATACCATTAACATACTAAAGCTGCTTACAACGGAAATCAAAAGCATTTTTTGCCACAATAGCATGGTCGATCGTATTGCCGCCATGTTGAACTATTTCCTTTTGAATTTGGTTGGTCCGCAAAAGGAGCGTTTCAAGGTAAAGGATAAGAAGGAATTTGAATTTGATCCAGCGCAAACGGTGTTAGAAATCTGTCGTATCTACATCAATCTTAGTAGCAGCGATCAATTTTGTTTAGCCGTTTCGCAAGATGGCCGCTCATACAGCTCCCAGTTATTCACCTATGCTGAAAATATACTCATACGTATTGGCGGCGGGCAACTGATTGGCGAAATAACTGACTTTGCGGCCAAAGTACAACGTATGGAAGTACAGTACCGTGAAGAGCAAGAATTCTTGGCTGATGCACCGGATGAATATCTGGATCCAATTATGTTGACGTTAATGAACGATCCGGTAATACTGCCCAGTTCAAAAGTGACAGTGGATAGATCGACAATCGCACGTCACCTGCTCAGTGATCAAACTGATCCTTTCAATCGCGCTCCCCTCACAATGGACAAGGTGCTACCAAATAATGAACTAAAGCAGGAGATCGAGAAATGGATAGCAGAAAAACGCAGCGGTGCACGCGTGTCGAAAAGTTGAAGATGTGCGCAGCGTATAAAATAGCCAAAGACGTTAGTATTTGTAAGAGGCGCAATAAAATCTATTGGTATGTTTACTGCTGGAAAAGTAGCTGTATCTGCGATATGACGATACAAGAAATAAATATTTATGTATATATTCTATATATACAAACGATAAATTAGTGAGACCTGACAATTTTGTCGTACCAAAAGCTTCACATTCCACTGGAAAAAGTTTTTTGTTAATTAAAATTTTAATTGAAAGTATGAAAAATAAAATAAATATATTTTAAAGGTTATAAAGAGGAGCTAAATGTGATCATTGCATGAATATTTTGAACTTTTAAAAACTTTCACAGAAATGAAACACGAATAAGATATTAATCATTATAAATTCCAGGTTCAATCAAACTAATGTAATTAGTTTTATAAACTGCGAAAATTGCAAATATTGATATATTAATTGATATATTAATGGGGTTTTTTGGTATTAACTAAGAATTATAAGAATTGTATTTCTTAAATGTATATTAATTTAATGTGTCATTGTTGCTCAAAGGCAAAATCGTGAATTACAGTTCATTTAAATTAATTTGCGTTAATCGTAAACGACGCCTTTTAAATTTTTTTTGTTTCCTTACACCGATTCCATGTGGAATTAGACAGGTGAAGTAATAAGAGCAGTAAGAAAATTTGCTAAAAGGAGGTAAGGAAAAAAATGTGTGCGCTTTTTAAGTATTAAAGAGGCAATTACTTGAATTTTTTTTGTAATACCTAGATAACGGGGTTTTCAACAAGAACTTTGTTTGTCAAAATAAAATAAAAAAATAATAACTTAAATGGAAATTACTTAAATTTTTATTGTATTAGAAAGAGTAAGGTTTGACAGTTATGATTGAAAAACATCATCGGACAAATGTCTAACACGACCAAAGACCATTATCAAAATTTTCAATAACTTTTTGGCAAAATGGCGAGTCTATTTTGTTATAGGGCTGTCGAAATGAGTCCGTTGCGGCAACGCATTTGACTGATGTGATGTGTAAAACGTATCGTATATAAAAAAACAAAAAAAATCATGTTCTTATCGTGAAGGTGTTAGACAGTTAGAATTCTCAAAAAATCGATTTTTTTATTTTATTTTCTTAATGTACATATATTTAAGAATATATATATATGTATGTATATAATTGGTGCGTATACCCTTTTTAGGTGTTTGGCCGAGCTCCTCCTCCTATTTGTGGTGTGCGTCTTGATGTTGTTGCACAAATGGAGGGACCTACAGTTTCAAGCCGACTCCGAACGGCAGAAATTTTTATGAGGAGCCTTTGAGCTTTTTCATGGCAGAAATACATTCGGAGGTTTGCCATTGCCTGCCGAGGGGCGACAGATATTAGAAAAATCTTTTTCTTATTTTTGGTGTTTCACCGAGACTCGAACCTAGGTTCCCTCTGTGAATTCCGAATGGTAATCACGCACCAACCCATTCGGCTACGGCCGCCGCACAATACACACGTAAGAATACACACAGAAAATTTAATATCGTTCCGGAGAATATTTTCGAAGTTATACGCAAATTTAAAAAGGCGTTTCAGAGTGCTTGAAAGTACAAGGCAAACTTTAAGCGCGTTTTTCTCAAAATGCTATTTTCAAAGTCGGATCTTAACACGAGCTTCTTAAAATATATTTTTATGTAATTAATGGAAGATTTTTTTCACATCGATAAATATTTTTTTTTTATAAACAATTTAAGGCCGAAATTTTGGTCAAAACTCGATTTAATTATTATTATTTTTTTTTTTTTTGAGAAACTGCCATTTTGTCAAACAAATTTTTTTTGCTTATTACTTCGATTAATTACTAGATTTAACATTACTTTAATGAAATCTGTTTGGTTTTTTAATTTCAGTGGATCCAGTTCAGAGATTAGTGGTCACCGCAAAACGTCTTTTTTGAGAGGAGCTCCTGGAAATCAGCTTCAGCTCCTTTCCAAATAAATATTTTTACTAATACTTAGTCTAAACTACAGTTAAAAGATAACGCAATATGTGTACAAATTTTAAAATCAACAAATTTAAAAGTTTTCTCAGAAAAAAATCTAGAAAATTCGCTTTTTTCGGATTTCTAACTGTATATAACCCCTGAAAGCAAATATTATATTTCGTTGTTGTTGTTGTAGCAGCATAAACATTCCCCGTGCATATACGAGGAATACTGCTGAAGTGACAGTCCTTGGCCGGATATAAATCCGGGTCGTTCCGGTTACGTAGAACCGACTGTCGTTCGTTGTGTTTTTTGTTGGTTTTGAAATATATTATATTATACAATTAATGTCAATTGAAGGAAAAAAGAGTTTTAATAGAATGGATGGTAATCGTAAGAGGTGGTCGAGACCATTACTTCGATATTGGAACGCACATTCATTTTTCTAGACAACTTGGTTAAGACTAGCTTTTTCTCTACTCTTTGAAGATTTTATCGAAAAAATAAAAGTGCATTTGAATTGACTTAGATAATTTAAATTCCATTTATTTTCTGCATTTAATTTGATATATTGAAAACACCATCGATAAAACTTTTCCCGATACAAAATTGTTATTTTTTAAACAGTTGTAGTAAGTAGCCAGTTTTTGTGCATTCCGGCAAGGGCGTCGGCATCTATGTGGCGCTTTCGACTTAAACACGCATAGTATATTTTGCTGTCAGTCGAATTCATTACCGCAACGGACCCATTGTGACGGGCCTATTCATGACGACATGGATTTTGAGGTTTAAGGCTGCAATCGATTCGATTGTCACCGTATGAGCTCTATCTTATGTACAAAAATAATGCAGTAATGATCGAAGCGGCTGAATTTCGTGAAATTATGTGATCAAGAAATTGGGTTTGAAATAAATTCTTTGTTTCGGAGGCTATGTGGCATCTGGCACCATCCGATTGAAACCGCAAATCACTCATATCCATATATCATTAATAAGAGGTCAAAATTCTGTTGTTGCCATCTCTCAATACCGTAATCCATTGACCGTAACCGCTTTTCCCGGCGAATACTCGGCAAAAAAATGCACTATCGTGTCTCCAAGTCACATAGCGCAGCAAAAGATCCAATCGAATTGACGTTGGTCTTGGTTAGTCGCTTTGGATAACAGAAAAATGTCTAATAGTTTTTGCAAGTAGGTGTACGTTAACACCCAAAACTTATCCATCACTCAAAAATTTGCAGAGCAAAGTAACAAATCGATGCATGAGAAACTCTACTTATATGCTGGAGAAAAAGAAGAGCGACAGTCATTTGACCAATCAAGTGATGGCCACTGTTAATGGAAATGTTCGGCAACGCTCCGAGCAAAGGTTCTATCACTTTCTTAGTGCCAAGATGAAAAAGTTACTGGAGGTGTTTGTATACGTGTGATTTTGCATCTTTCTTTAGCTCATGGATTTTTTCGATAAATTTATCATATAGCTCTACTGTGCACTCGAATGCTTCTTTGTAGTCAACGATGAAGTAAATATTCATCACATTACCCGTTTTCTTTGAAAGTGGTACAAGTCCATTTTGACAAAAAATTAGTTAATGATAAAAATTAATACAATTTACTATCAACTTTTTATTTATAAACTTTTTCCAAAAAATCTGTTAAAATTTTCATTGTTTTTATCATTACAAATTTTCGTAGTTAGTGAAGTTACAAATATAATTACTTTGAAAATGGTGTAAGTCCACTTACTTCAAAGACATGAGCCGTTTTCTTTAAAGTGGTGTAAGTCCATTTTGACAAAAAATTAGTTAATGATAAAAATTAATACAATTTACTATCAACCTTTTATTTATAAACTTTTTCCAAAAAATCTGTTAAAATTTTCATTGTTTTTATCATTACAAATTTTCGTAGTTAGTGAAGTTACAAATATAATTACTTTGAAAATGGTGTAAGTCCACTTACTTCAAAGACATGAGCCGTTTTCTTTGACAAAAAAATTATTTAATGTTCGTTTGCCTTCCTCTATACTTTCTCATTTTAAATAAACTTTTGTAATAAACTTGGTTTTCATCCATTTGATGCTTTTGAACAATAATACCAACTGCTCATTTGCTTCATATCGAAGAAAAATTCGTAAAGCATCTTACGCCTAAAACTCCACTCTATTTCTGCTTCAAACAGCTGACGTTACCTTATCAAAACAAATAAGGTCTTTGTCAAACGATCAGTTGTTATGTACGTATATACTTAGTTGTGTGGGCAGAAGTTGTTATTGTGCCTTAGGAAGATGTTCACTTCAAAAGCATTATTATGTTCAAGTAGAATTATAGCGATTCGTTTATTTGCAACAGTAAGAAATATGAATTCGACATCTTAGCCGAAACTCTAATATAAATTGAACTTGACACAGAATATCGGCACCCCTTCAGCAGTGCGCATCGTTGAAGTTGGACCACGTGATGGCCTTCAGAATGAGCCCAAGATACTGCCTGCTGCAATTAAAATTTCACTGATCGATCAACTGTCTGACACAGGCTTACAGACAATTGAGGCAACATCCTTTGTTAGTCCCAAATGGGTGCCACAGATGGGTGACAATACTGAAGTGCTGCGTGGCATACAAAAGAAATCCGGTGTGAGTTATCCAGTTCTTACGCCTAATCTAAAAGGCTTCGAAAGCGCTCTAGCCGCCGGTGCCAAAGAAGTAGCGATATTCGGTGCGGCTTCAGATTCTTTCTCCATGAAGAATTTAAATTGTACCGTAGCTGAGAGCATAAAGCGGTTTCACCCCGTGCTGGAAGCGGCGCAGAAGGCTGGTGTTAAAGTGCGTGGCTACGTTTCCACTGTGTTGGGTTGTCCCTATGAAGGCGCAGTGAAGCCAAGTGCGGTTGCCAAGATTGTAGCCGATCTTTTTAGCATGGGATGTTACGAAATTTCGTTAGGAGACACTATTGGCGTGGGAACGCCAGGCACTATGCGCCGCATGCTAGATGAGGTGGTAAAAGTAGTGCCACCAAAGGAACTTGCCGTGCACTGCCATGACACCTATGGGCAAGCGTTAGCCAATATACTTGTTGCCTTAGAATACGGTAAGATAATTGAAGTAAAAAAGAATGTGCGCCATACGCTAGACCGTTATAACTAAAAAAAATGTAGTGGAAGAAAATACCTTAACAAGTTTCGATGTACAATAGTTGAAAGTATGCCGGTAACGTTTTGAATCTTTACTCAAAGCATAGTCGGTTTAATTCCGTTTTTTATAATTTTTTTTTAGTTATAACTGTCTAACAGTGACTCAACGTTATAGTACATACATACGTATATAGGTATAATCTATTATTTCGGCATGTAGACATAACAGTGGTGGACTCATCAGTGTCGGGGCTTGGCGGTTGTCCATATGCGCGCGGCGCCTCTGGCAATGTTGCAACCGAGGATGTAGTTTATATGCTACATGGAATGGGCATCGAAACTGGAGTAAACCTTGAGAAACTAATAAAGGTTGGACGCTACATATGTGAAGAGTTGGACCGTAAAACAGAATCAAAAGTGAATCGTGCTTGGAAAGGTGCGCAATCCAATAACGCATACTAAATATTTACTATACGTGCAATAATAACCAATCGTATAAATACTCTAGCATGATACCGAATCTGCGATAGTGTTGCATTTATACAACTTGTTTGTGTATACATATGAAATTTAGATATAAAAATAAAAGTTTTGTAGTTCAGTTTATTATTCAAAAAGAACAATTAAAAAAAAAGAAACGGTAAATAATTAAATATAGAGACATAAATCTGAATAAAACGACGGGGGGAAATAGCTGCATAAAAAACGCACATTTAAGAATACATATAAAAAAAAAAGTTGTATAATTCTTCAAGGGGTGTTCTAAAATTTTCGTGCATCTTTCATCGTATATAAAGATATGTCACCTGACATTAGTGATAAATTCGCCAAACTGCCATTGTTACGCTGCGTCGTGTTACCAAAGCTCGCTTTTTGAGCTACTTCTTCAGGATTTGTTTCTTTGCTCGATATTTTCAATTTACCTTCATGCCGTACCACAGTTGGTAGCATAGCATTTTCAAGATACTTTTGTATCTTCTCACCGCCGGGAATAGTCATGGGCGTACGTTCATCGACAATCTATGACGATAGAAAGAATATTAGTGAACAGTTAAACGTGAAAACATTTTAAATATCTCTAATTACGTGTTTCAATTCCGATGTGATGTAAGCTTTTTTCGGCAAGCTGGATGTCTTTGATACTGTACTCACTGTCGGACCGGATTTCAGTTGGTCAATTTCCGTTTCTTGCTCAAGTTTACGAAAAACTGTCGCACTGCGTACATCTGCACCATCGGATCGCTGCTTTAAATTTGCCATCAGTGGAGTAGTCGCGGTATTTTTTATGTATGCACCTATCGGACTGACAATATGAGCAAACTGTTTATGCCCGGCTGGCTCCTTGAGACGCATTGAAATAGATGAGGGTGTTTTAAATAAATCTAATTTAGTTAATGGTTTCATATCCAATAAAAAGCGTTTTGTCTTTTGTGTGTTTAAGGTCGGTGTACGCCTTGGTGATGAAGCAGTTAATTTAGCTAAAATATTGAAAAAAATCACATTGTAGTATAATAAAGTATTTATTTTGTTTTTATATACCTTTGGTACCCGTAACAGTTGCAGTAGGTTTGCAATTTACTACGTTTTTATAAGGTGACGAGTAATTACTATTTCCCTTTTTCGGAGAATACGTAAATGTTCTTTCCTTCTCTTGTAAAGGTTTCACAATCATAACAGGTTGAACAGTTGCAATTTCTTTCACCACAGGCGATTGTTTATTTAAGCCACAATTAGTTGTTTCTGCCGCCGCCATGTATTGCATACCTTTCTTCATCATATATTCCACTTCTTCCATTGTGTCGTTAAAATGTAATGACTGATCGCTACTCTCATTGAAAACTCCACAATTTTCTTTCTCATTATCAACTTCAAATGACTTTTCCAAATCAATTAACTCTGTACTTTTCACGTCATGAAGAGCAAACTCATTTTCTTTTGTATTTCGATGTAATATTGAATTGTCCTTTGGATATGTACCGAAATCTTCTTTGGCGATTTCATTTTTAACTACAATATTTGAATTAGCATTAACTATCACATCATCTGACTCATCATCTGATAGTAATTCTATAACTCCCTCGGAATCATCAAAAGATGAAGCTGGAGACTGGTTCTCAATGTTGTTAACTATTTTGAGTTCTTCTTTGCCGAGTTCTGCTTCAGCTGCGCGCTGATGCTGTGGTTCCAAAGTTTTGTCAAGATAAATCAATTCCAGACTTTGATCAAATACCTCCGATTGTTTTGTTGGAGTTTTTTCTACGATATGTGATACTTTGCTTATTGCACTTGAACCGGTGGTATCATGTGCGGTTTCATAGTAGCTTGTTGTAGAAGTTTCACTGCCCTTTGCTGCGCTTTGAAAGCTTACTTGCGGTGAAGCATCTTCACATCCACTCAAAGAGTTGATGGATTCATCTTCAGCACATTCTTCCATTATAGTGGAAGGTCGCAAAAGTCCTATCATCTTCACTGGAGAAGTTTGTAAAGTGGTTTCCCCCATAATCGTTGTGTCCCATAACTTTGATGGCGCTTCTATATCTTCCAGTCGTGTGATGTCAATTCCTTTTATTGGGTTTTCCTTTTCTAGCTCTTTCTGTTCTTGCACACACAAATCATGCAGTAAACGCTGTAATGATTTTGCTTCCTCGTCGATTTCCCTAAGTTCTGAAATTAAATACATATTTTGCTTAGTAGTAAAGGAATATATCTAACCAATCGCTATTTTATCAGTAAGTTTACCATTTTTGCAAGGTGTTATAAACTGTTTTCCATCTCCGCTCCGTTTTTTAGCATCTTCTACGATCAGTTCCTTGTGTTCGCTATTTATGTATTGAAATAATGTACTGTTTGGATCTGAAGCGGTCTTATCACACATTTTTTCCAAAGCCATGAAACTCTCATCCGAGAAGCGTTGCCACTGAATCGCCTGCTGTTGGTCTTCATACATAGTTTCATCACAATAAGGCTTGGTGGAAAACTTCTTGGGAATAGCCTTCTTAGTGGTATTGTAGTTTGAAGTTGCGTTTGTGTTAATTGGTTTATTTTCATCGTTCTCCGTTTCGAACATTTTTTCTTCTATGTTCCCTGGTCGAGTTTGATCAATTTCTTCACGAGAAAACGTCTTCTCTTCGAGAAATACTTGTAAATCTTCTGTTATATCCAGACTAAATCTTTGGCACTGCATAGGTGCGCTTGCAGGTGGCGTCAATTCGCTATTTTTTACATAAAAAATTTAATTTTTTTAACAATTCAATCAAGTCAGAAGTATTGTACAAGGTTGATGTGATTATGCTGTCAAATGTCGCAAAAATACTAGAGCATTTGTGGCAATCCACTAACTACTTGCAAAATATTATTGTATGTAAATTTGTGTTCAGATTTGGAAAAATTTCAAATTCTAAAGGGGATATAATTTATTCTACGGGAATGTAAATTTCATTGAAGAAGCAATTCAGTGCTACGCTCTCCTACATCCATCATATATGTATATTTATTTATGTTACATGCAAACTATTACTTCATTTACCGTTGCATGAAAAGTAATTTCTTGACTTTTGCACGCCAAGCTTTATTTGCTTGAAATTTTTCCAATCCAGACATTTGAATTCAGTAAAGTTGATAAAGAAAACCAACACCCAATAGTTGACCTGCAGGACCCAGCCTGTTTTGTTAAACAATTTAATGAATTACGTCCGAAACACAATTACTTCAACGATAATTTTTGTGCTCTCTAGACACCGAAAATATAATTATTTGCAAATAGATATCAACACGAGTATACGATTGAGCGTTGACGAAATTTAAAAATTGCGGCACTAACAAAATTCAACGAAAAATAACGCAGCGCCGCCAACCGTCAAATGTGTCACCCAGAGTTGCATTTTAGTAACAGCTTATGCTATATTTACATTGTACACGAAACTAACCAAATATAGGCTACTAACGACAACCGATGCCGTCATAAACTTTCAAGTGTTATAATACCTTCACAGAAGCATTAATAACCTATAAATCCACCAAATTAATGTACCCGTTCACATATGGCAGATTACCCGCAAATTCTACGATCAGCTGTCAATACTGAGAGATTTTTCTTCATAGAAATTATTTTGGTGGAATATTTCGATATTTTTGGTTTCTTTAATTATTATTAACGATATGAAGAAAATACAAGGAGAAGGAATAGCTAATTTAATTTCGCATTTGGCTGCTAATAATAAACAGTTGGAGGAAATCCGTATGCGACATTTACTGAGGTTGCAAAAAATTATGGCATGAATACGCATTCAAAATTTGATATTACATTTTATAGTAAGTAATAAGAAGACAAAACGGTTATGGACACACGTTTTTTTTCTATTACATGAATGCATAATTAATAATACCTAACAAACAATTTATTAGAATTATGTTTGAAGACCTGTTTGCTTTGCCGGCATCCATTTCATTTAGTTTTTATGTTTCTGTTTCTCCTTACATTCGTAATAATAATTATCGATAACACAGAAAACAGGGTTGTATGTCAATAAGTATCGTTATTATGTGGGATTATTTTATAATCTCAGATTTTGGGAGAGAAATTTTGTATGGGAAATCGCGCTTTTTAATTACGGATTTTGAGTTAAGCGCGAAAAAGTAGATCATCTACTTATATGCGAACGTATTATTAGATCACTGGATTACTAAATAAAAGTGACAAACTAATGAAAACACAACTCTCTAGTTTTACTAAATTGCATTGCTTAATTGCTTTACTTTACGTTTACATGTTTATATGCTCAATTTAAGACTGATTACTTCGTGCACATGCACCTCAGCTTATATACTTGAGCTTAATACAATAGCTACCGTATTTCTGATGTGGCAATTCGTACCTTCTTGTTATCTGTTGTTAAGGCGAATTCGTGCTTTTGTTTTAATATCAATTCGATATTGCCAGTAGTTCGTTTCCCATTTTAATTGAAAGACAAGCTCGTTTTAATGCTAAATGCTGATCTAAAAAAGTGGGGATACGAAAGGACATCTGAAGACTTTTGACATAATTTTTTTTATTAACTGATACATTATCACCAAGCTGAGCAAAGTTCTGTTTAGAAACTTTGAAGTTCTTGTTAACGAACTTCACGTACGACCTGGAGAAATAATTCTATCAACTACAAACCTGGCTCACAGATATGTTTTTGAAGATGGTAGGACAGGAACGGGAATCAATGGACATAAATTCAGAAAATATATTGCATTGGGTTTTTACCTAACGATCTTCGAGGTAGAAATACATATTTATATACTTTCAGTTAGTCAGGCAACTTTGAAAGTTCTTCTATCAACTGTAAAAACCTCAAAAATGGTAAATGACTGCTTGAACTTTCTTAACACGTTAGGAAACTTCAACACCGTAATATTACATTGAGTTTCCTGGACATGAGGGATACACGATGAAAATGAAATGGGTGATTATCTAGCGGAAAATGTGGCAAACATGCCGCTAATTGGTTATCAGCGCACTAGGCAAAAAAAGGCTATATCAGATCTCTTTTGGTCGCAGTAGCCTCATAATAATAATCATAAACAAGTAAAGTAGATATCGTGATCTAGGCGTCTATGGTTGTGAAGGTCCAATACCAAATATTTTCATAATTCGTGACTAGTATTAAAGAAAAACTAAACTAAATTAAAGTTTATTACAAAGAAACTCTGTAGTAAACCCATTGTAACAACTCCACACGAAACAGATTAAATACATTTCGTGTTCGCCGAAAAAAGTCCGAAAGCATAACTACGTCCTTTGTAACTGCATTGTTTGATTGTTAACATTCTGACTGAAATTTGGAAATTCAAAACAGCAAGTGGCAAGAACAAATCATGCGTTTCCACGACAGTCGGTTCTACGTTACCGAAACGACTCGGATTTATATCCGGCCAAGGACTGTCACTCCTGCAGCATTCCCTGTATGTAAGCATGGGGAATGTTTATGCTGTTACAACAACAACAACAACACCAAATACATGGGGGTTTTTGTATTTATAAAGCCAATACCACTTTGATGGATTCGCCTTGAGTACGAAAGTGTCAGTAAATTTTGGCAAAGTACGGTAATTCGTTTGATTCCGATAAAACTATTGAATAATGAATCGTATGCATATGGCTTTAAGATTTTAAAAAGTTTACAACAAATTCCGCAACTTAACACAGTGAACATACCTCACCACAAGAAAATATTTATTAGAATTTAGTACCGACATTTAATTTCACCAGGTTTTCTACGAAATATCATTTCTATTACCAAGTGTTATACAAAATTAACAATTTCAAAACCAATAATGAAAGGTAAACTCTAAAATTTATAAATTGTTAACAATCCACTAAGTCTTATCAGCGACATCGATAAAGGCCTGGCACAGTGATTACATTATCTGAGGCACAGTGATTACATTATCTAAGTCACGTCGCCCCAACGCTTCCTTAACCGCTAAGAGAAAATTCGTAGTATTTAGCAGAATATAAGACACATACTTTGGTATTCAGAGAAGTAACATAGGTATGCAGAATTAAAAGCGATTTGAAGTGATTATAACCGGGTGTTTCCTTTCATTTTAGGTTTGCACACTATGTTTTTTGTTAAAGGTATACGCCAAGCATTGGCCTCTTTAGCCACTTATCAGTTGGGACGACGTACTAGCGGCCGAAATCTACACTTCTTAATTTTAGGAATCGGCTTTACTACCACTGCTTCCGTCTCCTTTGTCCAAATGGAAGCTGCCCGGAAACGCAAGCTAAACACTTCTGTGTTTATGTCAGAACCAGTAACGGACAAAAGTACGCTAATTGCCAACGAAGACGACATGCGTACTAAAATGGAATTAATGATAATGAAAATACAAGCTGACGTATGTCGTGCGTTAGAGGCAGAAGAATACGCGGGACAAAAATTTAAAGTTGATCGCTGGATTCGAACTGAAGGTGGTGGTGGCATTACGTGTGTTCTTCAAGATGGCGAAGTATTCGAGAAAGCAGGAGTTAATATTTCTGTAGTGACCGGCATGTTGCCTCCGGGTGCAGTTCAACAAATGCGAACGCGAGGCAAGAAACTAGAAGAAGGTAAGAAATTACCATTCTTTGCTGCTGGCGTAAGTGCAGTCATACATCCCCGCAATCCACACGTACCAACGATACATTTCAACTATCGTTATTTCGAAGTGGAAAGTGAGGGTGAAAAACAATGGTGGTTCGGCGGAGGAACTGATCTCACACCATATTATTTAAACGAAGAAGATGCTGTACATTTTCACAAAACACTAAAGGAGGCCTGCGATGAACATGACTCCAGCTACTATCCACGATTCAAAAAATGGTGTGACGACTACTTCCGCATTACCCATCGTAAAGAAAGTCGTGGGATTGGCGGCATATTTTTTGATGATATAGACACGCCCAGTCAAGAGGAGGCGTTCAAATTTATTACAAGCTGTGCCAATTCTGTAGTCCCGTCATATTTGCCCCTTGTTCGCCTTCACAAAAATGATGAATACGGCGAACGTGAACGTCAATGGCAACTTCTGCGACGCGGCCGCTATGTGGAGTTCAACCTAATATATGATAGGGGTACTAAATTCGGACTTTACACTCCGGGTGCTAGGTATGAGAGTATATTGATGTCATTGCCATTAACGGCACGTTGGGAATACATGCACACTGTTCAACCCGATTCACAAGAGGGGAAGTTGTTGGAGGTGCTCCAGAACCCTAAGGAGTGGATAATAAAGTCTTAATGTATGTTTAGGAATAAATACAACTTTGATTAAGATGCAAACATACAACCTCTATATCAAAGACCCTCGATGAATTTTGAAACAATGGAAGATGAAATACAATGGGAGTGTTTGTTATGTTTGATTATTGTCATGGCTGTTATTATGCCATTGATTATAAAATATAGTTATTTGTTCACGTTTGAACAATAGTGCCTATTTGTATATTTGCGCAGTTATTGTAGTATTTAAAGAGAATAAAATGCACTTTTACAACATTTTATAAATAATGATGTATAATTTAGCAAATTCAATGATTATGAAGTTTTATTTAGCAAATCAATTCACGAGAAAACACATTTCTCAAAGATTGGCGAGTATATATATATATAAGGTGAAGCCCAAAAATAAACAAGACTGGCGTCATAAAAATGTTCTTGATGGCGCCATCTTTTTAATGAGTTAGGGTTCTGGAAGTTACATCCATAGCAAAATTATTGCATCTAAAGTGTCAGTAGGTTTGTGTCATCGGTGCAAAAATTAATTTCGAACAAAAAGCTAATATCAAATTTGGTTTTAAAATCAGTAAAACGTTTACCGAAAGTTTGAATTGATGAAAAAAGTTTATGGTGATGATTTTCTATCACGTGCCAGAGTTCATGAGTGGTTTACACGTTTTAGAGATGGTTGTGAGGACAAAAATGGCAATGAACATACGGGCTGCCCAACATCAGTAAGCACCGAAAACTCCATCGAAATTGGTCGTAAATTTATCAAATATTAACCGAACTCATCGTTGAAACTCGTGGAATCGGAGTTGAATATTCTCAAACCATCGATTTATCACATTTTAACTGATCATTTGGGCTTACGAAAGATCTGTGCGCGTTTCATTCCGCACAAGTTAACTGAGGACCAAACATTGCTCAGAATTCAACATTCGAAAGACCTCACTAAAGAGACGAGAAAAGTCGAAACTTCCTTTACAAAATTGTAACTGATGATGAAACGTGATGTTTTCAACATCAACGTGCTGAATGGGAGGACCCAGACGAGCCACCAACGAAAAAAAAACGCGTTTGGGGAAGTCAAACATCAAGTCGATGCTCATTTGTTTTTACGATTCCAAGATAATTGTCTACAAGGAGTTCATGCCAACGGGCCAAACAGTCAATGCAATTTATATAAAATTGGCGTTTTGAAGCGTTTGTTTTATCGCATTCGTCGAATTCACCCTGAATATCGCGAAGGAGGAAGCTAGCGCTTATTGCAAGATAATGCACCATCTCATCGATCCATTCTTGTGACTGATTTTTTGACTAGAAATCGCATTTCAACCATCAATCACTCACCGTATTCACCTGATATGGCCGACCGACATCCTGAAGGACATTCCGTTCAATGACTTGAAACACTCTTTCCAAAAGCTTTAAGATCGCAAAGAACAGTGTATCGACTATATATATGTATATATCTGGCGCGTACACCGCTTTTGGGTGTTTGGCCGAGCTCCTCCTCCTATTTGTGGTGTGCGTCTTGATGTTATACCACAAACGGAGGGACCTACAGTTTCAAGCCGACTCCGAACGGCAGATATTTTTTTATGAGCTTTTTCATGACAGAAATACACTGGGAGGTTTGCCATTGCCTGTTGAGGGGCGACCGCTATTAGAAACAATTTTTTCTTCATTTTGATCTTTCACCGAGATTCGAACCTACGTTCTCTCTGGAGTCCGAGGGGACTATTTTGTATAAATAAACTCGAAGTTATCAGAACAAAGCTCCTGTCACTTCTATTTTAGTTCAGCCTTGTTTATTTTAGACTTCGTCATATATAGAACGTCTGTTTGTTCGAGTGAAACAATGTCCAAGCTTTGAGTTGAGAAAATTCTCTACATACATGCTGCGATATTTTAATTTAGTGCAGTACTTTAACTCACACTATTGGTTTTCTCTTCTTCAACAAAGGTTCTAGCCAAACATCATTTACTATTTTTTATCCTACTGCTACCAACGCTCACTTCTTTTAGTGGAATAATTTAATCGAAAATATACTTTACCACAACCAATGATCAAAAATTAAAGTCATTTGTACGTTCGAAAAATTATATTTTTTAAGTAGATGCTTTTAAATAATGCACAATGGATGTTTTAAATATCCGATACTAAAAGTAGGTAGTAAGGACTTACGAAAAATAAACGAATCCTTGTTGAATATTTAGTTCGCTAGCAAATTTAGTTTTCAACGTACTCTTTCGACCTTTGTACACGAAAAGTTGACCGTGATTAATCGACGAAAAATGCTGAGACCTCAAAATATAACCAACTTCTTGGCACTATATTTTTTTGATATATAACCATGACCTGAAGTGTGCAGCAATGTTAGTTCATGTATAGTCGAGCCACTCAAGTAATTAATACTTCAAGTCAGGTGCAAAGCTGATATTGTAAAGGCAGAGCACCTTTAAATTTTTATGACCTTCAATGTCAATATCTTGAGTGATGACTAATTAAAATTTCTATCACATGTTGGGCTCTTAAGAACATTGCAAATATCTTACAAACGAAACAACGGCAAGGATCCACACAGCCAAAACTAATTGCAAAAATCAATCACAAATATTCGGTTACGATATTTATAAACAGGCATACTTTCGAGCCTGAAAACCGTTACGGTTAACCAAATCCATGAGCAGATTCGCTGAGCACACAAATTATCATACGCGCTTACCAACGCGACATTTTTTTTATTACTCATCGCCTTACCACACGCGTCTTGCCTGCAGTGACCAACAAAGTTATTGAAATATTATTTCATGTTACAACCAGATAAGGCTCAGTGCAACTGTGTAGAACTGTTCACATTTAGAAAACGATATATGCTACAATCAAGTATTTACTAAAGGTCGCGAAAATGAAATCTTGGAAGACAACATCAAATTTTGTTTTTACTATTAAACATGGATTACTTTTCAAAAACCAAAAAAATTAAATAATATTAAATTAAATTAAATAAAAAAAAACATGAATGCTACAATTAACCAAAAAATTATCGTTTTGAATACTCCAATTTGCTGGAAAGTTTGTTGATCTCTATCAAGCTTTAGCAAATCCCTTTCTTAACCAACAGCAGTTTGAGCACATGAAGTGACAGAAATCGTAAACACAACCACTTACTGAGACAATCATTCCACCTTGAATTAGATTAACTTACATTCGAGCATACCTACATAGTATCACTAATTGTGCTAACCGCTTCCGATACACAAACTTGGGGAGTCAGTGGGCAAGGTGTACGTTCGATCCCCTAGAATGGGAAAATCATTAGTATTTCTTGCATACTTAAAACATTACCTTTGCCGTCGCAATGTTCATTCAAGTTTTGTTATGTAATTGTGAGAATTTACGTCATATAAATTTTTTTACCCGTTATTTTTCAATGAAATGCATACCTTCCCCGTAATGCGCAAAGCATTAGCTTAAAAATTCTTAGTTTTGAATATAGAGTACTCAAACTGGAAAAAGAGAAAAGAGAATTAAAATTGACGAGTTATTTTCAATGCGATTACTGATTGAACATAAGTTTTAAAGAATGTGGGAAGTGGGTACGTATAAAAGAAAGAGCTGAGCCTTAAGTACCATAATTAATCAATACAAGATTGAATCACTTGTCCCATGTACCATCATGGGACTGACTACCTCTGTACAAATTACTCACTAACTCCATATTCTATGTACACCAACACAGCCGGGTATTTTTTATTTGCCTCTGCACCTTTCTGCCGCATACGACCACAGTTCAGGCTCTGATTTGCAGACTGCTTTTGGCTCTGTATGATTTCTCTCAAGTGTGGAATCCCAAAACAATTGGATACGCGTTGCCGCAAGTAAAAACAATATAGTCTCCAATTATTTTTTTTACTTACTCTTTGCATTTTGGTTGTTCTTCCTTACATTACGGTTGCGATTATTTCGTTATATATGTTTGAACTACATATTAATGTATATATATATATATACCACATTTATATAATAATAATAATCAAAGGTATTATTATTATATATATATTATTACAGTTAAAAGAGTCAAACAAAATTTTAAATTCAATACAAAGACCATTTCTGATTACATTTACAAAGTAACTTTTAAATTTGAAATTAAACTTTCTTTTTACAGAATGCCTCTAATTATACAATTACATTAGATAATTTTTACCTAGTTAAAAACACGTTTCTGATTAAATAAAAAGTATATTTTTCAAATTAAACAGAATGTTTTCAAAACTTCCAACCGAAAATCAACGTTTGCATTGCTTTATAGTCTGACGCGGATTCAAGACCAAACTTGTTTAAAAATACGCAGTTGAATTTCAAATGTTGTTTGCTCTAATAAATTAAAACTATTACAACTTTAGCGTTTGGACTATGTCTATATAATTTAAAGATGAGGATACCGTTTTACTAAAGGGAATAAGTCGAAGGACAATTAAACGTCAGTCGATACTTTTAATATATTTTGAAAATCTCGTATTGACATAGGTTCAAACGCTAAAACGAAAGTAGTTGTAAAATATGGAAAGTGAGACAAAAAGTATACTATCCAGTTTGTAGTATACAAATGAACCTTAACGCCACCAAGATTGTTGATTATCATTAGGATTCTGTCCATTTTCATTAGCACCACGTCCAGGTATTGGAGGAGGAGGAACGCTGAACATGTCTTGCGGTGGCCGGAATTTCTCTTCATGCTCTTCGTCGTCCTCTCGTTTTATTCCAGCTGTTTGATAGGAATTCATGGGATAAGTTGGATAACCGTCGTCTATAGGTTCTTCCTTGATCTTTATATCAATATCACGGAAGTCAGGTTTGCGCTCTTTAATATCGCGATCCCCGCGATCGCGCTCCTTGTCACGACGATCACGATCTCGTTTCTTATCACGTCTCTCCCTGGATGAATCACGCTCTCGGGATTTAGAGCGCCTCTTCTTCTTATCCCTTTCACGTTCACGCTCACGATCCCGTTCACGTTCTTTTTCACGTCTATCGCGTTTTTCGAACTCGTCATATTCACGTTCACGACTTCCACCTCGTCGTCTCCTCCGCTCACGTGATTTGCTTCGCGAACGTCTAGAACGTTCCCTTTCACGCTCTCGGACTCGTTCTCGAGAACGCGAACGTCGCCGTACAGTCTCACCACCTCCGAAACGATTACGTTCTACAAGTCGTGCGCTTTCGCGATCTTCGCGCTCCCGTTCGAGTCGATAACGTTCACGTTCTCTTTCATTGTCCTCCCTACCAGAATGCTTGATGTTGACATCATTACCACCTCTGCGAGTTCCTCCTAAGCCACCACCCAAGCGTCGTGGTAGCCATCCTTTTACAGTGCGTGCACGTTCAACATCAACCAAAACACGTTTACCGTCGATTTTCTTACCATCTGCGTGCTTGTAAGCAGCATGCATATCTCTTTCATGTTCATATTCGATGAATGCATAACCTTTGGGCTTACCCGTTTCCTGGTCTGTTATCATAACTATTTTCTTGATGGCTCCATAAATTTCAAACTCACGTCTCAACTTTGATTCAGAAGTGTCATAATTTATACGAGCAATAAACAAAGTGCGAAAGGGATCTTCAGTTGAGTTTTTAATTTCTTGCGGATCCCACAATGCAATCTCTCGCTCTAATTTGTAAGCGACTTGCTCAGCTTTCTCCCTACGCCGGCGTTCTAAGCGTTCTTGACGAGTCTCTACTCGCTTTGCCGGTGGGGTGTCTTTTGGATCTTCAAACTCACCAAGAAAACCACCTATACCAAGGTAACCGCGAGACTTCTTTTCATGTGGCAATTTATCCACTGGGGGCATAAATGGTATTGGATCGCGAGCGGCAAACAATGCCAACAAGTTTGGCGGTAGGTATTGTGTCATTTTGTCTTTTACCTTCTTCCCTGGTCCAACTGAGCGTCCAGCAATACAAACCTACAGGGAAAATGAGGTTATAAAATTATACTAAATTTTCACGGTTATAATAAACAAAACTCACCTTAAAAGCCCATACAACTAAAGAAGTAAAACAATTGCCACTTTAAGCGGTAAAGAATCCTGAGCTGAGTTTTTTCAATCAAATTTACAAATTTCTGCGCTCGGCAGTATTTTTGCTGGTGTAGAAATTTTTAACAAATGGCGTACAAGACAAGGCTTGACATTTTCTCACACAGGGCTGCAATCGATGTGCTTGTTAACCGATCAAGCAAAGTCTGTTCGTTTTTGAGTATTTCGTATTAATTATATTGAAAATAGCGTACTACTTTCTTTTCACCACAAAAATTCTACTTATGTTATCTATCTGAAGTCAAAACAGTACTTCCTAGTAGAAAACCGTAGTTTAGCAACATTTATTTTATTCGTGACATAAAAGTTGCATATAAAAACATTTTTATTTTTTCCACGTTTTGGTATTCTGCGAATTTATTACTATCAAATCATTATAAGCACAAAATAGCAAAGTTTTCTTACATTTTGGAAATAAAGGAAACCATAAACTAATGCTAAAGTGCTTGGATCGAAACGAAAAAATATAGAGGAGAAGCGGCGAGAGGAAATTATGAGAAAAATGAATGCTCATGGTCCACCTAGAAAAATGGCAGTCGAATGGAAAAAAGTACTTACTTATTTCAAGCAGTAGCGGTACCGTTGGAAAGCTGGAGTACTCCCACTTGAAATTTGGTTCAACCAACATAATTCAAATATAAGTCCTATTCTTTTCGCCAAGCGTTAGCAAGAAGCGAATAGATGAAGCAACTGGTATAAATGAACATATATTGGCAACGTGGGAATAGAACTGCTTTAAATTACATGTGTTCGTGAGGCAGTGAGTTATACCAATCAAATGAATAATAGCGCCGAAGCCTACTCGATAACTTTGTTGTTGCTTTTTCGTTAAGTTAGTGGAGCATAGAGATAGCGAGGGGGGAAATGGCGAATAGAAGAGACCTATAGCCATACTCGCTAGCGACGAATTTTGCTCGATACCTTTCTTGTTGCTTTGTTATGCAAATTTTCCTTAAGCTAATCGAGCGTAGAGATAGCGAGCGGGGAAATGGCGAATAGAAAAGGTCTTTTGCTGTTTTTCGTTAAGTTAAGAAATGACGAATAGAAAAGGTCTTTTGCTGTTTTTCGTTAAGTTAAGAAATGGCGAAAAGAAGAGAATAGAAGAGGCCTATTCTCTCCAATCTACAAACTATTAGAGGGCAAAAAATTTTGGTTAATGGGCAACACCCAACATTCAGTACGTTGGAGTTTAACAGCTATTTTCCAAAAGTTTTCCAAACAAATTTGCAGCAATTTTCTGCCAAAAATAAAAAAAAGAAAAAACGGTAAATTATTATATTCGTCTTGACATTTTCCTTTTGATGAGGAGTGGAATTTATGTATTATTATTTGTGGATTAGTATTTCTTATAACATCGTTTGCAATTTGTTGTTGAAATAATTTTCAATTTATACATCTCTACACAGTTCTACGGTTTTTCTTTTAGTTTTAAAGTTATTTTTATGAATATATTTGTTTGGAATATCCTGTGATTAGTTTACCTTCATTTTGAATATTGCTGGTAGTGTTCTTCGTTTTATAATATTTGTGGTTAAGGTAAGTATGCAGAAGATAACGCTAATTCAAAGGCAAGACGATTTAACTGTTTCCAAAAGTATCTAGCAAGAACATCGTAAATATCGTCATGACTGAGTCATCAAAAATGGGTGCTCGAGTAACGAACCTCGTGCCCAAACCAGAAAACGACGAATCTGGTGATAATAAGTGCAAGAGCGTTCCAATGGCTTTTATAGAACCACCCATAATTGAAGTGGCCAAAGAACCGTTAGAAGTGAACAAATGTCCCGAAAATACTATACTTACACCAGTGAGAAAGGAATTCGAGATTCCTCCACCACCGCCACCCACACCTGTACAGGAAAACTCTCCAAAGAAAAATACTGAAGATGTAAAATCAAATTCCTTAGAGCCATTTAAAATTATGCAAAATGCTGAAGTTACAATAAAAATGTGGGACGAAGATTGCGGAAAAGTAGTTGGAAAATCTGCGTCAGAGGGATGTAAAGATGTAAGGGTAGGGGCGAAGGCTTCTGAAATTTTGACTAGTATTGATTCATCAGCATCAGAAAAGTCGACTGGAAACTCTGAAGGCGATCATTTCATTTCTTCAAAGGTAAGTTATACGTTTTTCGCCATGAAAGGCGAATCATGCGTCCGAACAAGAATATAGCTGATATTGTATATAATAATGGGATTTATAAAAACACCCCTTGCATTGGAGTTTGTACAATATTTATTTTAAATTGACTTTAGTCTATTTTACCCTATTTTTTTTATTGAATAGATAGAAGTATCGCGATTTAAAAACAAAAATAATTTTGAAATATACGTCGATTTCCCAAACCGTGACGGAATTCAATTGCAAACATTTCTTACATAACTCATACTATATATCTTGTCGGGCCTACCTAAATTTCTAAATTTTTTTAATCTTCTGTGCTACCGGTGTGCATAGCAATGATAGTGAGATTTTATCACGCGTTCAATAACAAAACCCAGAATTTGTGTACGTTTCAATTGATTTCTGAATAAACATGAACTGAATTTTAATTTACGGACAACTCTTAACGATATAATACAATAATTCAATTAATTGTTATAATTTCTATCAATTTTGTTTTCTTGATTAAGTTTATATATATACATATAGCGGGAGCTTTTCCTTAGCGATGGGTGGTGGTTGGATTCCGATGACTTGCCTGGGAGGTGCCTAATCTCTAGCAAGTGTTGTTGTTGTAGCAGCATAAACATTCCCCCTACCTACATACGGGGAATGCTGCTGGAGTGACAGTCCTTGGCCGGATATAAATCCGGGTTGTTTCGGTAACGTAGAAGCGACTGTCGTGGAAACGTTCTAGCAAGTGTCTGAAGGCCTGGTTCCTCGCTGTGAAGATTTGAGGGAGATATCAAGAGGCATCCCGTGGCGGTCCCGATGGCATTATTTGGCAGGTTTGGAGTTTCCTCGACTGCGTGCCACTAGTGCCGAGTGACCGAATGGACGCTGCATAATTCAGATCGAACTATCGAATAGTTTGAATAGGTAACCTTTAGCTGTCATTTGACCTCCTTCAGGTGGTACATAGGGTTGCCGTGTAATTAGAGGGGGAAAATTTTTTTTTCCTCTGTTTTGAATTATGATATCGAAATATTATTGACGCGTGTTGACCACCACACAGGTGCTCCACCTTTTCAGTCCCCGGGAAGAAGGACCGACTTTCCAACATTGTCTGGTAACGTGGAATGGGTAACTGGTAACATTACTAGGCTAATCCTCTCATAGGGGCGGTTTTGGTTAAGCTCTCGATTTATCTGTGTGTGTTTTTGGAAGAAACTACTATAAATTTGTATTAATTCATTAGATTGGCCTGGAAATATGAACCCAATCTAGATTTTTTTGGGCTCGGACCAAATACGGGAAAAGAAACCCAAAACCATGTTGAATTGTGAGAATCGATAGAAAAAGTATGGTAGGAAGAAGTAGCAGGTGAATTACTGCATGTTTTGTACAATTTCATGACTAGTAATCTTAGAAGTGTTGTAAAGTTAGGGGAGGCTCAAATAATTAAAATTACAGAGGGTGGCCAAATTATTATAAGGGAGAATGGGGAGTTGTGAGACGGGTTTTGGTTTTGGACCCGTATTACTCAAAATCTTAATATTCTGCATATGTCAACGATGGAATCTTTAGTCAATGAATACTGGAAGCTATTGGTATGGCCTATTTAACAAAACTACAATTTTCCTTAAAATTAAAATTGTATATAATAATATAAAATATAATACAAAATACAAAAATGTGGGGAGTTGTGAGACACCATGGCTTAAATCAATAAAAATGACTTATTTTAGTTGTTAGTTCTTTATTAAGATGAAAAATAAAAAAGAAAAGACAATTGTTATAAAAAAGTGTATAAAAATGCAATGCCATCAATCTGATGATTCGCAGCGAGAACATGTATACTTGACTCACTCACATACCTATGACGCGGCATGATAAATGAGAAATCTACGAAAAAGCGGAAAAACAATAAAAACTCAAATTTAACCAAAAATTTCATGATATATATACAAACAATGCATGAATATTGCGAGGTACTTATGAAAGATGCTTTAAAACGTCGAAAAAAACGGTGTCTCACAACTCCCCACATTTGTTGTCTTACAACTCCCCAAATCGTTTTTTTTTATAAATGGCCGCGTAGTCGAACGTTCATGCCCAAGTGAATGTGTAAATTCAAAGCTAATAGGACAATTAATAATTTGTATATATTAACATTTGCAATTTGCTTCAACAACTGATCGAATGTATCGCAAAACAAATGATGAAAAAAACTTACCGAGAAATTCCAAAACACAGTAACTGGAGAGACGTCGAATGCGTGTAAATATGACCAATGCTAGCTGAAAAGTGAGATCGCATCGAGAACACTTGTTGACACTTAAAATCGAATGTAAACAAATGAATAATGCCGAAAGGTAACAATGTCTCACAACTCCCCATTTTCCCCTACTCAAATCACCCCTTTTAAAAGGGGCATAACATATCATACCTATGTTATAGGGTAGTAGTTATAATATTTTCGGTTTTGAATCATTACGTACACATCTGACAACACAGTACGTGATTTGAATCACTTATGTTTTTGTTTTTTCTATTGTTTCATATTTGAAAGACGTTAGTACAATGTCTGTTCAAATTTCAAAGTGCAAGCTTCTTTTTGCGGGTGTGGTTTTTAAGAAAAAATAAATCTACAAGGTAAGTGCTAATGTTTTTTTTATTTTGGGGTTATTATTGTGTTATATACTCATATTTTTTTGATGATTTCTAGTTTTCTTATATATTAATTGGGTTTTTATAGAAATAAATTGAAAATTTTGCCTTGTAGAGATGGGGAAGTATGCTGACCTCACACCAACTAAAAAAGCAAAAAATTTCCACAATGTTGGAACTTGTGAATATACCCAGCGTCAAATAGCTGAGTTACTAAATGTTTCGCAGTCCAGCGTTCGAAATATTAAGAAAAAATTGGACGCTAATAAACCGAATAAAAGCACGGAAAATTTTGTTTGAGTATAATAATTTGGCCACCCTTTGTAAATACACACTTTGAACATTGTTTTTATTTTTTATGTAAATCTCATTGCAACAATAATTACTTTGCAATTAGTTTGGTTTACTTTTAGTTCGACAGTTTTTAAATAACCGAAGTTAAAAAAATTTGCTTTGATAATTTTATATTATTGCTAATTAAGTATTTTTGTTGGTTTATTTGTTTCAGTACATTAGAATAGTATCCACGCCCTGGTACACAGCAAGTGCGACTGGGGCAAATTTATCGTAAAATAAGTACAGCCAGTCTAATAGAAGCGTGAGCGGCAAAATTCAAAACTAAAAGAGTTGAAATGCTGCTAAATAACCGTATCATTTTCATAATACGCGTTGTGCTATTTAGTTAGTTTTGTGAGAAATTAAGGTAGCGTACGTTGT
Organism: Anastrepha obliqua; assembly: GCF_027943255.1. Lineage (NCBI taxonomy): Eukaryota > Metazoa > Arthropoda > Insecta > Diptera > Tephritidae > Anastrepha > Anastrepha obliqua. Next base: position 49,746,312 of record NC_072896.1, on the reverse strand, counting down.
ACGATTCAAAGCAGTGTTCCGCACCCTAAAGGTCCAAAAATGTCACGTGCGCCTGGAGCGAAATAAATAAATGAAGAAGTCGAAGACGTTGATAAACAAATTGATGCAACATTATAACGAAGCTAGAAAGGTTGACCAAAGCAAGATCAGATCATAGATTTGCTTGTGGTAAAACCGAACTATCGTTGCGTGAATCTGAAAAAAGTTTAAGTGAAATATAGAATATAAAATACGTGCAGATGACCCGAAACTCCGACTCACATTGAGAATAGACTTGTATGGGCTGGGCTAAAGCAAATTTAGAAGAGAATTGGCCCAACGTAATATTCACAGATGAATGTTCCTTTTAGGCGAATATTTGCATACGTCGGTTCTGTTGTACTGCTGATAATCGACAACTTCAACAAACTGTTAAGCATTCAGTTAACGTTCATGTTTGGGGCTGCTTCTCCGAAAATGGATTTGGCTGTTTAATTATGTTTACCTCTCATTTAAATGCAGTTTTGATGAATAAAATTTGCCAAAAAGCAATAGTACCATCAGCTGCGAAGATGTTTGGTAGAACTAGCTTTGCTCCCAAGCGTCGAAGCTGAAGGTGTGTAGAGTTGAAACAGCAAAATTGGATTAAAATGTTGGATTCGTTGTTGTTGTAGCAGCATAAACATTCCCCATATTTGCATACGGGGAATGCTGCTGGAGTGACAGTCCTTGGCCGGACATAAATCCGGATCGTTTCGGTAACGTAGAATCGACTGTCGTGGAAACGATGTTGGATTGGTCTTCCCAGTCGCCTGTTATTAAAGCAAATTTGGCTGATTTGGAGTCGATTACATCCACAACTTGGGCAGAAATTAGTTCAAAGTATCGCTAGAAGATGTGAAGCCATGGTGAAAAAATTTTTGGAGGTGTGCTGTTTATTATCTCGTTATTCGGCTCTGAGCGAATTTTACGGAATCAGCCTATGGGATCAGGTGGAGAAGGACTTGGCTTCACTTGGTGTGTCCAATTGGCGCCGGTTACCACGTGAAAGAAACGACTGGCGCACTTTGTTAAACTCGGCCAAAATCGCGTAAGCGGTTATCGCGCCAATTAAGAAGAAGAAGAAAAAGCTAATGGGCTGACGTCACTTGGGATGTGTTTACGAAACAACTAAAATTGTGTTGGTGATATACGAAAAAAGTCATCTAATGACACTTCGTTGCCGTCTGAATAACGACTGATTGGACGTGTGTGTGAATATGTGTGAAATGATTGTGCATACTTCGGCTGCCGAGTTTCCCCCACACAATTTTCTTTTTCACCATAGTTAAAGAGTAAACCTTGTAGCCCGGCATATGAAGGCACCCCGCACGACACTAACCACCTTTTCACATACCCTTTAAAACCTACTCCTCTAACACCCTTCTCCCTCTGGACCCAACCTGTCGAATCAGCATGTTTTCTGGGTCTACCTTTAGATGAGCCAGACGAAGACGACCGGTGATTTACCCTACACTGACGGGGCTTCTATTACTGCTACAACAACAACTACGGCACCAAACCTTGTAAATCGACCATCCCTGATGTGAAGCTATTGTAGTTAATGGTGGTGATTATACATTTTATTGAATATATTGCATTATTTAATAAATATTATAAGCTCAAGGTCACGCTTCTATTAGACATATTGTACATTTCTTGTAACACATTATTTTTTTAATTGGAAACCTAAAACAAAAAAAGTTTGGTTTCCTATTTTAAACGATGAAAAAATTAAAAAAAAAAAATTGTTTCTCATTTTAATCATAACATCCATAAACCACAACAAATATATTCCAGAAAAAATCAGGATAATAGTAACTACCATATCTTTAATCTCATAAAGGGTAGTAATGGGCAACATGAATAGTGATCTTGAGACATGATGTATGTATATCACCTTTTACTGTCAATCTCCCAACTTGAATCCTTCTATCGGTGAAACTGTTAACCTCAACCAGAGACTACCTCATAGAATGGCAAGCCCCAGTGGATGGAAGCGGAACAAAAAAAGTGGGTGATCTTGCTCTCCTAGAGTGAAAACTTTATGCCAGTATTCATTGTCGCAAATCCAAAATAGTGAAAGCAATGGTTTGCACAAGACTGTAGTGCTAATGATGATGATGACGATGACTATAAAATTAATCAATTTCACTATAAAATTAATCAATTTCACTATAATTAATCCTACCTGTATTGTCGAAGGAATGTATGTATGTATAGACTTTGCAGGTCGATAATTTAAAGTTATTAGACACATTTAAATTTAACTGAGGTTTCTATATTCATATACGGCACAATTGAAGTATCGTACAAAACAAAACGAAAAAAAAAATCGCACAAAACACTATCAAAAAAAAAAAAACCGCATACAAAAAAGTCCGCACAAAACAGGTTTGACTGTACTCTATTACAACTCCTAAGCAACATTGAAAGAAAATTATTTTTGTTCTCTAAAATTAAATTGTTTCTACTGCTTTTCTGTACGCAGTGTCACGAAATTTTTTTAGAACATTTTGTTTTTTGGCAATTATAAATTTTATAAAAAATTCTTATTCTACATAGAAATATTGACTTAGGTTTAATTTTACATACAGTGTAACAAAAAGCATTAACGTAATATGTATTTGTACAAATCACTTTTTCGCCATCAGACTCAACCACTAGAAAAAGGAAAAGAGGCGGAGCCTCACACAAACAAATTTAATGCATTAGCGGAAGCAGCACCTTCACAAAACAACGAAGAGTCGCTTAAATTTCCAATGGTACAAACAGAGTCAACGACTTCTTCATCAACTGCACCACCGCCAAGACTTGATTTAGTTGAATATAAGTCAGCATTTGTAATGTTCAAAAGGGAGCTCAGCGTTGCAGATGCACGTTCTGCAAAAGTTCAGCGATTAGTTGAGAGATGCATTAAAACGAATTCATCCGTGTATCCCAATGCAATACCCTTGCCACCGCCGTCACATTCAATTCAGAACACGACCGTGAATGTGACTACGCATAATGATATTTGCTCAGGTGGCAAGCCAAGGAAATGTTTTAAAATGGACACACACAAATGCCATCATCAGCCCGAGGACGAAGTACTTCCATTGCAGATGCTACCCGCGCGTTCATCCACACCTTACACTCAACAGATCTTATCTTGTTCGACAGCTAGTTGTGATTTGGAACATATTAGCGAACATACTAGTCTTTTGAGTGAGTCTGACGACGAGAAAGCTCCAGTAGCATTCGAGCAGCGACAAAAACTTATGCAAGCGCAACATAAATCCAATATGATTTCAATTTCAAAATCAGTACCCGTTATTAGTCATCGGAATGACGGTACCAATGTTTGTAAATCAAAATCGTTGGAGAGATCACCACTTTTTACTCACTATAGTCGTGCAGCTTTGTTACATATTCGGAACAGTTTACAAAATATTTTAATCTCTCCACATAATCAACATTTACCAACAAAACATAATAGTGTACCTAATATTGTGGATTGCGATGTAATCGAGTTAGAGGCGCGCCTGCGTCGGCTTAATATTTGGAAGCCAACAAATAATCAAGAGGAAAATGGCGGTTGTCGTAAATATCAATGGTCGCGGTCGAATGACATGATGCCTGCTTTTTTAAAAAATAAAAACATAGTAGATGAGTCGATTATAAAGAGTCAGCCACCACAGCCTGAACTTAAGGTAAGCTAATTATTAAATATTTTTATCTTTTCATAGATGTATAAGTGCGATTTCGTTTATATCTTCCTAACTCCTGAGATAAATAGAAATAAAAGCATTTTTGCTAAGATTTATTTATATTTAACGCTACAGGGTCCGGTATTCGCAGTGTAAACAGTTAAAAATGCCATAAATTTAGTTTGGAAAATTACTTTTAATCAATTCAAAGTAAAGAATGTGTGAAAATAATACAAAAATTAAGAATCAATTTACTTTAGCTCGATGTGGCCACCTTTTGTCTTTTCTATGACCTTGAGACGGTCCAGAGACGAATCGCAAGCTGCCCGAATGTGACTTGCAGGTATTTTGGCCCACTCGCGGACAATGGCTTTGTCAGCGTCTCGAGACTGGTGAATCTTTTAGTTCGAGCCTTATTCTCCGAAATGGCCTAAAGTGAATAATCCATCGGACTCGGTGCCGAGTTCTGTTGAAATGTCCAGGTCTGAAGTCTGCCACCGACATGTTTGTCTGCCCACGGCTTTAAAGCAACCTCCAGAATACTTTCCCTATAATATTTCGCATTTATCTTGACGCCCATCTGCGGTTACAGCAGCCCAAACCATTACCATTGCATTCTACGTTACCGAAACGACCCGGATTTATATCCGGGCAGTAAACGCGAAAAAAGAAAATCAGAAATGGATTTCAAACGTAAGGGTGATTGCGAATTTGAGACAATTGAAGTCATAAAACAGAATTCGAAGAACACACTCGGGCTTGACTTGTTTACAGTAGCACAGAAAACAAACTATGCGACATATCATAACAGTTCTACCAAAAAACAAAAAAATTATTTTTGCCATATGTCATCCGCGGACCGTTTTATTGATAACGTCTGGTTCATATTTGAGCAGAAGGAACATTTTGAGTTGTGTCCCTTTTGTATTTAGGGTGCGATATATCTTTTTAGGTCGCAGTGCACAAATAGCCGTTTATAATAATAATCTTTAGTGATGAATCTTGTTGCGAAGCGGTAACCATAGCAAAAACTTTCATTCGTAGAAGGCAAGGTGAACGGTATTCAGATGATTGTGTTGTTCCTTATATTAAATATTTGCTGATAATTTGAAGCTGCATTACATCGGAAGACCCTGGTCTAATATATTTCGTTGAAGGAACGTAGAAACGTAGATATTTGGAGCAATGACGTGCAATTGAGAACAATAATGCCAATTGCGTTGCCAGTATGCTTCAGTAAAGTTCTGGAATCTGTCTGTGGTTAGATAATATATCAGATATATTAGACCTTTTTTGTAAGAATTTGGTGGAAGATGCCCAATCTAATAAACTGATGGTCTTTTATTTTCACTTTATTAGCTTTTCATGGTAGAAGTTGTAATAATCGGTCATAATTCGATGAGTAAGCACTGTATGTACATACATCTGTGTTCGAAAAAATAGCAGTGGCTTATAACAAAAAATTTTTTTTTTTATTTTAATAATTCCTAATGAAAATGTTGAATTCAAGATGATAGACTTAAGGGGACAGATACCTGTAAACGGCCATATTTTCCCTGATTTTCATTAAAATTATTTAAAATGGAGAAGTCAATATACATATTTTTTTCAAAATTGGCATACAGTTTATTAATACATTAAAATATACACTTTTTTTTTCTATTTTAATCATTTAAAATGGCGCATGTACACTCAATTCGCGGAATATTATGCTTAAAAAAAATGAATTTTGTGGCGAATTTTCCTACTATTTTTGCTTCGAAAAAATTTTCGAAAACTTGAAAGTTCACATAGAAAGTATATATATATATAATTGGCGCGTACACCCTTTTTGGGTGTTTGGCCGAGCTCTTCCTCCTATTTGTGGTGTGCGTCTTGATGTTGTTCCACAAATGGAGGGACCTACAGTTTTAAGCCGACTTCGAACGGCAGATATTTTTATGAGGAGCTTTTTCATGGCAGAAATACACTCGGAGGTTTGCCATTACCTGCTGAGGGGCGACCGCTATTAGAAAAATCTTTTTTTTTTAATTTTGATGTTTCACCGAGATTCGAACCAACGTTCTCTCTGTGAATTCCGAATGGTAGTCACGCACCAACCCATTCGGCTACGGCGGCCGCATAAAAAAGATGTGTGCAAAATGTCACGAAATCGGTCATTAACTTTTCGAGCTATCGTGTACGACAATTCGAAAAATATAGTTTTGAGAAAAACGCGTCTAAAGTTAGAATACATGAAAATTCCTCTCCCAGCGCTCAAACCCAAAGAATAGAGTCGTCACAGTTGACGATCTATATTATAAGAAATATTTAAATTTACGTTCTAAATTTTTTTTTATATAATATATTCTTAATGGATTATATTAATGTTTTATGAAAAAAAAAAATGTTTTTCGAAATTTTACAGGTATCTGTCCCCTTAAATACCGTACCACTAATTTATATTAGTTTCTGATCTAGTTGTCATGATTAAAATGTCCCGTTTTTGTCCTGTGCTGAAAAATAGCAGTGTAATACAGTAGTCGAATTATTTCGACGAATTTGAGTGAAAATTACATTTTTTAATATTTGTAGTTCCGTAACTGTTTTTTTATAACGTTACATTGATTGCAAATCATCATTTTTCTATGGAAATGGGCCGTTCTAAAATTGTACGGGAAAAGGGAACTATAAAAGCTAGGATGATGAAATTTGATACAGTTACATAAATTGCCAGTGTCTGTGTCTTACGGTGAAAAATGGTAGGCAATGGAAAAAGGGGCGTGACACCTCCCATAAAGACTTAAAACTCATATAGTTAGTACAAAATAAATGAACCAACGGAAATTTCAAAATTTGTACGGATCGCTGCCAGAAAAATTTAATAGAAAGCTATTTGAGCTCAGGGTTTCTTGGTACTTGTCAAGATAATTGTTCGTAAACCAGTGTTACGTACTTAAACTTAGGAAAAATTTGGTAAATGCTACACTTATTTCGAAAATACTAATGACAGTTTTTGGAACTTTATTTTGCATGATGGATTCATTTGGCGATAACTATGAATTTGTACAAGTATATGGTTTTCAATAGTATCTCAAATTGGGCAGTCTTAAATTTTGAATAAAACCTACTACTTACAGTGAGCATTGTTATTGACCGAATTTTCAACCACACGCGATAATAGAAAGATTAAAACAGCTTTCAAACTTTTTATACACTTTTTGCGTTCGTTTATTTTTAAGCAACTATTCTTTATGTAATTTTGAATATAAAATTTATTTATTTACTTACATGCAGTATTGGCCAAAACTAAAGCACCCCCCTAATGGCATTTCAAATAATGTCAAATAACTCAATAAAACAACATCGAATATTACTTGCTTTTACACCTGTTGCTTTGGCCTTCTTACTCGCCTTATTCCATCTGAATGTTCCAAATTATATTTGGATTCATCAGAGAATAATATAGTTTTCCATTTTTGAACTGTCCAATTAATATGCAATTTCGCAAACTCGAGTCTCGCTTTTTTGTTTTTGGCGGAAATAAATGGCTTTCTAGCAGGTCGTCGACTGAAAAGTCAGGCCTCCACTGCTCGTCTTCTGATCGTTCTAGAACTAACCGGCAAACTTAAATCAATTTTTATTTGTTCAGAAGAGACTGTGGGACTTTTAATCGTGGAGTCGTCTTGTCGTGTAGTCTTTCGTGGCCTTCCTCCAAAAGGATTGCAGAAATAGAACCCGTTTGTTCAAATTTTTTTATAAGTCGCTATATTACACTTCTATTTATTGAATATTTCTCACTAATTTTGTGTCGCGATAAACCACTTTGCCAATCACTTATTATGTTATTTTTAAATTCATTTGAATACGCATTTCTGGCCATATTTGCTGATTTCCCGTATGAATTGTTTTGTCCTACTAAATCCCAGTGATGGTAAATGGTTTTTTGAAAAATCCCTACACAGACCAAAAAAATTCCCTACTTTTCCCTACGCTTACAACAAATTTTCCCTACGAAATTCCCTACATTTTTTTCTCCTGTTCTTACACTATAATGAGGCACTTGCAACGTCAAAATTGTTTGCTTAAGGTTTTTTAAAAATTCCGTACAGAGCTTCTGCAGTGCAATCAGTTCTTATTGGAATTAGATCCAGCAGCTTAACCACAAGCCGCTCACTTTCCTCGTCGAAAAATCTCACCATGAGACACATATGCTTATTGAGTCCGATGTCTGTGCTCTCTTCGATATTACGGAAAATTTGTTTACTTTTAATTTTTTAACTAAATTGTCTTTTTCCTCTTTTGCCAATTCATTTTTTATTATGCTGGTGCACTTCTTTCTTCCGAGCTCAGAGTTTTTTATTATTTCAGAATTTGGTCCGATTTCTTTTAAGAGTGGGATTAAATGGTCCACCACTTGCAGCGCAACATTATGCTCAGCGAAGAACATGCTAAGTGTTATTTCGAAATTTCTGGAACCTTTTGGTTTACTCGCTTTTTCTAAAAAAAGCTGTTTATTTTAGATGTCTTTTTAAACGCCTTCATATATTTTGGTGCATTTTTGTTTTGGCGTGCTTCTGTAAATCAGACTTGCCACAGCTCAAAACTCTGTCGCACGCTGCTCATTTGCATTTGAATGGATCGTAAGCCACAGCTTCCAACCATCCACTAAAATTGTCGTCGTCAAGCCACTTGTTATTGAACTTTTGTTTCCGATACTTGCATTGTTTTTTCTGGTGTTCCTCCGAAGAGTCAGTCGAAGAGGAGGAGCTCATTTCTGTAAAATATATGAATTTTAAATATAAAAAAAGCTAAAACTAAAATAATTGCAAACTTATTTCAAAAGTGAAAAGCACCAGAAAACGTGGGACAACTAACAATTTTCGCGCAAAGAAAAAATCGTGTTAGCGTTAACGAAGAGAAAAAGGGCAATGTTGCCGTATTAACGCTTTTAAAAGTATGCTGCCATAAAGAAAAGAAATCTGGCATGAAATCCTACTGCGGATTTTTATTTTAAATGAACTTCTTTAATTTTACCCCGCTATTTTAAAATTTTTTCTGTCCTTCTTGAAAATTCCCTACATTTACAGAATTTAAAAAAATCTGTCCTTCTTTTCCCTACACCCACATTTTTCGACAAAAATCCCTACATGTAGGGAATTTTCCCTACATTTACCATCACTGCTAAATCCGCACGTGTTTTGCACAAATTATTCTAACGAACTTTGACTCAGCTTTAAATACCGTTAGGAAGAGAAATTAACTTAAAAACAACAAAACAAATAAATAATATGAACATCAATTTTTTTTCCAGTATAACCAAAACGCTGTATATTTGGTTTTATATTTTATAAATACTCAAGTAACAAGGAAACACATGACATATGTATATGCCATATTTCAAGATGTTTGATTGAGAGATTTAGCATTATTTGAAATGCCATTAGGGGGGTGCTTTAGTTTTGGCCAATACTGTATATAAATAGTACATAGTAAGACTAAGGTCTTTTAATAGTACTTTAACAATATTATATACAATTGGAATATTTTTAACATAAAAGTTTCTTAATCTAAATTTTACACCAGTTCATTAACAAATCAATCCAATATATTTAACTTAACTATAATAATAAGAAGAAAAGAAGTAGTAGGAAAAGAAAAGAAGGATTTAGAAAAGTAAAACAAAAGTAGTAATTAGAGAATGTAGAGAAAAATTTAATACCATAATTTAATGCAATCAAACACTTAAAGTAACTTGTGCCCTGAAGTTAAATCTGTTAAGTCCAGCCTTCACAGAGTCGGGTAATGAGCTCCACACTTTAACAGCGTTAATGAAAAATAATCTAGGTAATTAATATAAATGTTGGAACGATGAATTTGTTGTGTCTGCGAGACCTATAGAAATAAAATAATAATATAAAATATAAAAATAATTGTGTACATAAATATTTTTCTCATTTTTCTAATTTTAATAAAGTTCTCTTATTGTACATATTTATGTAAGGTAAGCGCGTTCGGCAGGCAATGGCACACCTTCGAGTGTATTTCTGCCATGAAAAAGCTCCTCATAAAAAACCATTTATAGTTCGGCATGTTAGTCGGCATAAAACTGTAGGTCCCTCCATTTCGTAGAACAACAGCAAGACACACACCACAAATAGGAGGAGGCGCTCGGTCAAACACCAATTATTTATTTATTTTTTTAAGCGCATTCTTTGAATAATTTTATGCTTATCTGTCGGACGCTATGACATCTTAAGGGGGTAGTAGGGTTTAGCGCTAAAAAAAAACACTTTTTTTGAATTTTTTACAGAAATATGGCTTAAGATACTTTAATAAAATCAGTTGCATGTTATTGTACATCTTTTCAATAAGTTTTTAAAAAATATTAATAATAAAATATTGACAAATAAGCCCATGACAGAGTTTTTTTGGAGACATGTTTTTCGAGAGGTGCTCTGCGGTGCCAATCGGCATTCGTCGTAGAATCATCTGAAACTAAAAAAGTCGAATTTTTCAGTTAAAGTATGACGGAAATATAATCGCATACGACAACGAGAGAGGCGCCAAAACCTCTTAGAAACGGGAATGTCATATGCACGTCAAAGCCAAAACGCATCTTACGAATGTAGACAAACCTTGGCGAAAGCTGTTAAAAAAGTGGAGAAAGCGATGCCAAAAGGCATGCACAGAAGGCTAAAAGTTCTTGAAGTCCTGGTAAAAAAATATAAGCAGTTTGAAGAAAAGAAAAACGTTAACCAATCCAGCAGAACCATGCCAGAAAGCCTAATTAATGCCATCAATGCTTTTTATCAGAATGATAATATTAGTGTGGAAGCTTCGGGAAAGAAAGACACCATTATAATTGAAGGCAAATTAGTAGCTAAGCGGTTTATGTTAATGACGGTGTCTGAATCATATGAGTTGTTTAAAAAAGATTTTCCCAGTGAAGAGGTAGGCAAATCAACTTTTTTTAAAATGCGACCTCGCCATGTCCAGTTAGTGAATAAAATGCCGCACAATATGTTGCATTCGTTTTGTTGCGATGGCCAACAGTTAGAAGCAGCTAGGACTGCATATTCCATTAAAAGAACTTTATTTGACATTAGTAATACTATTCTCAGTTAAGTTAGTTTCCGTTCTTTGTTTTTACATAGTATATAAGATTAATATACTTATTTTTGTTTTTCTTTATTGAAGATATTTTGTTAAGTTTATAATTTTGGTTGTGAAAATAAATATATTGAATATATTAAAAATCATTTATAATCATCTTTTGCATGTCTAATTACATAAAAAGTAAAAAAATAAACATAAAAAGTATGATGGAACAAAATGTCGCATGCGACGTGTCGCGTGCGACAGTGATTAAAATTAAATAAAAAATAAACTACTTAATATATTTGAATAAAATAAAAAGAATTATTAAGATACATCAATGCATAACATTTAAGAATTAGTCGCATTAATATATTTCTTCAGGTTTCGCTGAAAAAGTGTTTGATTTTTTTGCTTTGAAAGCGACTTCTGTTTTTGTCGCATGCGAATGGCTTGATTTTTTGTAATTATCTTGAAAACGAACAATTTCCCAAAATCAACCTTAGCACCAATCATAGTGCTAATCAAGTGCTATAGCTTTCGCCTTTTGTCAAAATAAAATAATGTTTTGGTATATGTTTTTTTTTTCACTTTGAATGCGTACGAATGTCGCATTCGACATTGGAGAAATGCCCATATGACTATATATAATTTTTTCTTTATTTCTATTAGAATGCATTTAGGTTTTTTTTATATGGAAATTACTCATTGAATTTTGTTTTTTTTTTATTACGGTATTTAGGACTCTGCAGTTATTACAAACCAGCGTCGTATTGGCAGCGGCAGATTACCCAGAGTTAAATGGGCAAATACAGTTGCGTCGGAAAATTCTCAATCCACCTACGAGAAAGAAAGCTCAAATAAACAAGTACATAATGATATATCAAGTAAGCTAAGACTTCTCAAACTCTTTGAGACAAGTAAGGTTGATAATATGCGTAATGAGAAGACATCGTTTAGACCGGTGTTAAATACACTGGCTGCATTTGCAAAGAATTCTGATCGTTCAGAGACACCATTACCACCCGCTTCCAATGCCAATTATGTGAAGCGTGTCACTTCAGGTTTTTTAGTAGTTTCGAATCCAAAGGATCGTTTTAAAGAAGATAACGAACGGCATAAATATAATAATCACAACGAAGAGCCGGAATGGTTTAGCTGTGGGCCTACGTCACGTTTAGATACAATTGAGTTGTGTGGCTTCGATGATGATGAAGATCAGCACGGCAAGAAAAGCGATATTAAGGATAATGATAATGAGATATCAAACGATAATGATGACACTAAGGAGAATCGCAACGAAAATGGAAATATGGTAAGTTATATACATACATAAAGGGGTTTTTAATAAGAGAGGTTATTTTGATATTAAAAAAAAAAATGCTATTTTTTAATACAAAAGATCGGATGTTTATTTCATAATAAAGAGGAAGGTATGCCGTTAATAGTGGAAAATAACATCAGGCAAATGATAACCACGACCACGCTTGCAGGACAATATGCTTTTCATGAAATTTTCCATAACCGAATTGCAAAGTGGCCGCCCTATGTCCGCGATAGCCTCACAAATTCCATCTTTGAGATCTTGAATCGACCCTGGGCTGTTAGCGTAGACCTTCTCTTTCACGTGGCCCCCCAAAAAAAAAATCACAAGGTGTTAAATCACAAAATCTCGGTGGCCAATTGTGATTACCTCTTCGAGCGATAACACGGTCCGGAAACTTTTCCCGTAAAAGATCAATGTTTTCGTTGCTTGTGTGGCACGTAGCGCCGTCTTGTTGCAAATAAACATTGCCAATCTCAATACCATCCAATTCCGGCCATAAAAATCGTTAATCATCTCTCGATAGCGCAATCTATGCACCTGTAACACCTGTTATTGGAAAGCCCTTTACATTCCCTATTTCTGATTTGTGACCGATGGGTAGAACTAAAAAAATTAACCAGTTGATTGAAAATTAAAAATTTAATCATATTTGCATATACAGTTGCAAACACGAAAATAGTATTACTAAAAAAAATGCTCATACTGTACACGAATTTCAATAAAAAAAATCGAAAGTGAAATCTGACAATGGGATAATTAAATATTACTTACTAATCCTTTAATTTTTATCTTTTTTAGCTGGTTTCAAAAACTAATACAACAGCACGAAGCGGAAATGAAAAGCCGACGAATTCTGATAAAGAAAATACCAAATATCTGCAGGATCGTATTGCTACGCAAGAAGAAAGGAAATCGATATCCTTTCAGTATGATCAATTTTCAGGATCCTCAACAAAACATACCCATCAACAACAACGCCAGCACGGTGGTGGTAGTGACAGTAATGGACATCACAGTCCTAGCGGTCACTCTAGATTTATACCATTTTTCGCGGCGGGTGGCAAAAAAGGTCATGAGCGTGTTGATAAAAATGGTTCATCAACATCGTTAAATGAGTTCTTCCAGCAGGCTCTAAATGCACAAAAACCAAGTGAACAACAACAACAAAAACCGGCATTAAGTTCAAATGTTAATCCCACTTTAGGCGATATGCCTTTGGTAGACGAATTGGAAGCTAAATGGCGCCGCAATTCCTTGACTGATCGCATTAAAAATAATAATAATAATGAAGATAAAAATAATAACAATATTAATAAATACAAACATTTTAGCTATAAACACAGCCAAGATAAAATACAAGACTCAAATAATAATTTGTTACAAAATTCAGATAGTTTCAAGCAATTATTGGGACAATTGCAGAGCAACAACAACAACAACAACAATAATAATAATAACAATAACAAACCTGTTCAAAATAAGCAATCAACAACACATAATTCAAAGATAACTGGCAAAGGCGATGGTCAAAATTCAGCGATAACTCAACAACAGTCACAAAATCAATTTTGTAATGAAAACATCTCTAACTTTATACTTAAACAGCAGCAATATCAACAACAACAACAACAACTGTTGCTTGCGAATTTACATATGAAAGCAATTTTGAGTCGTCCGGAAGCGCAATATCTACTATTGGGATTAGCTAAAGGTGGGTAGTTAAAAACTAAAGTGGACAGGAAACTTTAGGTTATCGTATCATACATATACGTACACCTGTGTTATATATATATCTACATATATCAATCTAGCTCTATCTACGAATCTATATATTATATATATATATATGTATATTTGAATCGTTTATTCGTTTGTTCTTATATGGAAACACCTGTGTGTTTTGACTGTTTATTTTTATTATATTTTTATTTTTATAAAAAACTAGCTGTACCCGGCGCGCATTGCTACAACTAAAATTTAAGAAAAATAACTTTAAAGAAAAAGCAGGCGGCATGTCTGGCAAATCAAACGAATTCAAGAATTCAGTTGGATAGTTGACAACCTCGTCTTTTGCAAAATTTCCAGCCGATGCATCCCGTTGTAGTTGTACACGCAAGTTCGTTTTCAAAGTCAATTTCTGTAAACGACGCCATAGAACTGATGATTTAAGACATGCATTAAATTCATCAGCGGGTGTTGAACGTGGTGATTTTCGACAAATATTGCCCATTATTATTTGTCGAAAATCACCAGACAATAAAATGAGTGCGCCACCGAAGATCCGTCTGTTTCCTCTCAAATCTCGCAGTGTACGATCAAGCGCTTCCAATGCTTTCTTGTGAGACATTGTACATCGTCCCATATGAAAATTTGGCACGTTGGGAGTACTTTTCCCATTCCAGAGTTTTTGTTTTGCAAATTCAACGGCAGTTTCAATGCTGAATGCCTGTTCGTCCACCATCCAAAAGAGTGTCCGCAATTCTAGATGATGCAATAGCCAGTGCAATATTATTTTGTGATCGTATGGTTGCCAAAATTAGTGAAAGAAGAAAAGTTTTGCCTGTACCACCGGGTGCATCTATGGAAAACAGTCCACCGCTTTGTTCTGTGATTGCACGCATAATTCCGTCAAACGCAATGCGTTGTTCTGGAAACAACTGCAGACATCTATGAACATGTCATATTCGTTTCCTCTGTGTAAAAATACGTGGTCATACTAATTTTTATGACAATCGGTTGAACGGGGCAGAAGTTGGTACTCTGCAGCGCCACCTGGTGGCGAGTGGCATCACGGAGCATATTCTACAAACCTTCTCCGTGGAAAAATACATATATATAGTTTACCAACTTTTATAATAATCGGTCCATTAGTTTTTGAGTTCATCGATGACATACAGACAAACATTCATTTTTATATATAAAGAGACTTCCAACTTTTGAATTGTGTTCCGGGCGAAGCTGTTACCAATTGGTAAAATAGTTCGAGTATTTAACCAGAAACTTGTTTCAATAGTTTGGAGGTTTGTCAGAGATTGTAGATTTGGCCTTTAGCTGTGATGAAAAACGAAATAGAGCGAGTAAACTTCGGCTGCCACGACACCGGGTACTCGCAGGGATAATAGATTACCAGGTTTGCTATTTAGCTATTGTGAAAATAAAAATTGTTATCACGATCATGTGTGTTATGTGCACGGTCATTTCATATGTATTCACACTCTCGTCCAATAAGTTGTTGCTCACACGCCAACGAAGAGTCATTGGTTGTTTTTTTTTTTGTATATCACCAGCGCAATCTCAGTTTTTTCGTAAACAAACTGCAGCCATGACCTCGGTTACGTCAGCCAATCAGCTGATTCTTTCAAATTCGTTAAGAGCCGATTTGGATTATGTTAACTTTTAGCTGTTGACAAGGGATCTCTTGTCAAAGAGGGTTGGAAACGCTAATGTATTAATTTTGATATTTTTTGGTTCTTTACAATAAAAATGTATTATTTCATTTCAATTTTTTATTCAAGACTTATTTACCGCCTTTCTAGTCTTTGTTCCTCAAATTTATTAGACATCTCTGTTAATGTATAACTGAAGATTTAGAAGTCTGTGAGACCCCATGCCCGAAAAAGAACTGCCCATTCTTAAAGGTTAACATGATTGAAAAAAGGAATTCTGCTCGTTGTTTGTGTTATTTTTTCAGCTATTTCTTCTGGAGCACATCATATACGTATTCAGAAGATCCTAATTTTTAAAAGATTTTAAATTCAGAAAAAAAAGATATATAGGTATTACATCTATTTTATTAGCCACATACTAGTCTTAATTATAAATGAAGATTGAAAAAATTAATATTTAAATAAAAATAAAAAAAAACATATTCGACATTTTTTCGTTCCTAATTTTAGGCGAGATATCGAAACACGGTCTACTAGTTCAACTATCCAACCCACGTTTGCCTCAGCGCGATCGCGAGGCCATAACTGCAGTACTAACTTTTACCTCTACACAGCAGACACATCCGTTGCAAACGCAATTTTCTCATACCCATGCTCAGCATCAGTCTTATTCAAGCCAGCAATCTTCACAACAGCACCCGTTTGATGCATTCTCTAATAGTTTGGTTCTAAATCAGTTACAAAATCTACAAAATTATGCAATAATGCAACAAACCTTGGCCGCACAACAACAGCATCAACATCAACAACAGAGTAATATTCAACGTTATCCATTTTCATTACAACCCATGACAACAGAAGAATTACAGAATCACACCAAATCGATAATGCAAAATGCATTGGCAAAGCGAAAATTCGAAGAGCAACAATCGAACATATTGGGCATGCAAAAGATATTACAATTGAATGCAGTAGCTACGGCTGCTGCTGCTGCTGTTGCAGTTACAGCAAATAAGCAGCAACAGCAACAGCATCAGCATCAGCTAGCAACTCAAAGTCGCTTAAGTGGTGCCGGCATGCCAACAGCAACAACATCTACCGCCAATCACGGTAGTCAAGTTAATCGTACCATAGTCGGTAGTAGCAGTAGACGACTGCAAGCATTGCAGAATCTATTTAATGATTCCAATGGTATGGTGGACTCTGTGGAAGCAGTATCATCTAAAACTGGCCTCACAAATGGTGTGCATCCTTCAAAATCGCAATCAAGTCATAGTGGCGCTGGCGTCTATCGGAATATGAATTACAGCAACGTCAATAATATACAGGCAGCTCCTCGACGACGATCATTTTCAAGCAAATTTACAAATAGTGGAAATTCATCGGTGCCACCCTCTCATATCAAATCTAATACCTCAGATAGCGAATTCCAGCAGCAACAATCGTCATCAGTCGATAATAATCACACAGAAACTCGCAATCGTTGTCATTACAATACCAAAAATGATACTAACACCAGCTGGGGTGGAGTAGGAAATGGGTTTGGCATAGATCAGATTCAGCAACAAACGCCGATACTCTCAACTGGATTAGGTGAGTTTTGTACGGCACATTTGTATCTACATTGTATAAAAAACGTCTTAAACATCTATTTATAATGTGATGGTATCCCACATGAAACTAACCACCTCTTCACATACTTACCCCTCGTAAACCCATTCATCTAACACCTCTTTCCATTCGGCTCTGCCATATCAGTCCTGTCGAAACTGCCTGAGATATACAACGACCGATAACTTCTCTGTACTTGGCAGGGTTTTTATGGTAGACTTACCACAACAATATAAGATTTCATTGAAGAAAATTGGAGAGCGCAAGAAAAAATAAAACAAAAGAAATACAGAAATAAAAATTGTATAAGAAATTTTTTGTGCGATTTTTTATATAAATATTTCCTTAATGTGAGCTTTAAGCATAGAACCGATAAACTACCATATTTCTAATTTTAAAGTGCCCTCTTTGCTCAACTATCTTACAAAGATAAATGACAGATATGGTGTAAAAATAATTTAGGATCATTAAGGATAGTGGATTGAAGTTGACGCAGAATAAAAAAACTAATTTCACTTAAAAGCTCACATTATTTTATTTTTGCCTAAATAATTTTCAACTAACCTACATTTATTGCGAGCGCCTACGTTTTTTCGATTTAAATTTTCCAAGTATATTTTGGAGCTAATAAAAATTCACAATCACAAGTTTTCAGGGAAATCTTTATATGGTTAAGAATTTCTGGGTCTTGGAAAAAAGATTAACCATTTTTAGTCCGATTTAAAAAGGCGATTAATTTTGCATACTAATTTCAAACAGGTTTGTTTTGAATCATAACAATTTTCCAGCAAACGAACAAACATTAGTACAAATAGAGAAGTTTTCATTAAGATCGCTCGAACTTTGATATTAAATTAAACGAGTTTAAATGGTACTGATACAGTTTTTTATACGGATTCGATGCTATTTCGCGCAAATGGCTAACGCAGCTTGGATGAGCCAGCGGAGCTCCTTTTGTGGATCAAAGATCCTCAGAAAATGACAGTTTGATGCGAATTTTTTTTTAATTTTCTCTAAAAATGGGGTTTTAAACGCCATTTCGACCGGATTTGTTGTGACCGGAAATTGAAGGCATGCACTTGGACGATCTTTGGCTCCAGCAGAATGGCGCACCGTGCCACACAGCCCATGCAACAATTGATCTGTTGCGCACCAAGTTCGGAAAGCGTGTCATCAGCTGTCTCGGCGATGTCAATTCGTAATTTGGAGCTGCGATTTGACGCCATTAGAAAGTTTTTGTGGGATGTCGTGAATTACCGATCTTATGCAATAAATCCATGAACAATTCAGGCCCTTAGGGCGAATATTGAACGAGGCATTCAAGAGATAGAGCGAGAAAGCATCATCAAGGCCTTGGAAAACTGGATTAATTGGATGCGCTGCTTTGAAGCCAGCCGAGTTAACTACTTTTGTGAGCTTAACTCCCAATCCTTAATTAAAAGGCGAGAATACAACCCATACAAAATTTCTCTCCCGAAATTCGAGATTATAAAATAATCTTAGATTATAAAAATACTTTTTCCCCTGTGGTTTCTGTGTTATCGATAATTATTATTAGGATAACGTCAATGTAAAAACTAAATAAAATGGACGCCAGCAAAGAATCGTGGTTTGTGGACATAATTCTGATAACATTTTTGTTAGATAATATTTATATATATAATATATATTTATATTCATATAACAGAAAAAAGCGTATGTCTATAGACGCATTGACCGGTCATTGCCTTATAAAATGTAATATCGAATTTGGCATGCGTATTGCTGCCATAATTTTTTGGTAACCTCAGTAGACGTCGTTCACGGATTTCCTCCAACTGCCTATTACTAGCAGCCTTTTGTGCAATTAAATGAACTATTGCTTCTCTTTGCCTTTTCTTTACTTACCCAAAACAAAAACTCCAAAATATTACATCAAATAAATTTCTATGAAGAAAAACCTTTCCAAGCAGTCTACAGCTGATTGTCATCTTTGCAGCTAATCTGCCATATGTGAACCGGTAGGTTATTTTTCTGGATTTATTGGTAATCACTTCATATGTGAACGTATTTTTAGACGCATGAATGAAATCGTTTTCCATAAATAATGCGAATATTTGCGCGTTGGAATAAACCAATTATATACCGAAAAAAATGAGATTTTGGTAATTGTTTTGAATTTTTAAAAAGAAACCACTACATAGACCCTTCTATAGCTGTTGCCCAAAATAGCTGAGAAAAATAGAAACGCAGCTATAAATGTATTTTGTGTTTATTTATTCTTAAAGCTTGCATACTGATTGCATTTTCAGATCGGATTACGAACGCATGCATATATTTATATTATATTAAATAAGTGAAACTGAACCATTACATAGCAGGATTTAACACTTTGGCTATACATATAATATCACCTGTGCTATCTTCTTCAATATAAACGACAAAGGGGCGATCCACATGAAATTTTTCATATTTAGATTGACGTATTTTTGAGTCTGCCGTTCCTTTACCATTTCCATCAAAATTTATCGTAGTTATATGGAAAATATTCACCTTATCAACTAGTTCGCCAAATGCGAACTGTAGATCTACATCAAATATATGGTTGGATGGCCGAATATTTTCTTCAAGGTTCGTTTTGAAGAAGAACTTGAATTTTGGTAACAATACATTCACCCGCGACTCCTCCATCATCCACTGCATACGCTTCAGCTGCTCATGTCCTAGATTATTGAGCAATTCGTCAACACCTTGTTTAGTGTGTGGTAAAAGTATATACATTGATAAGTTACTGCTATATGGTAGACGCAATACTTTGGCATCCAAGATTTGCGAATCTAGGTAGTCGAAATAATCAGTAGTTTCCACAGATGGCACTTTTATTATATTTTTTGGTGTAACGTAAAATGTTTCATTCACACTATATTTGAAATTTACTTGTAAAGTCTCGTTGAAGTGAAATATATTAATAATTAGAACTTCCAAATCGTTTAATTCGGATTCTGATGTAAAAAATCTGGAGAATTTCTGATCTGTAGTGCGGTTTCCCCAGTCATTGATAGCTTTGAGCACTTTGGTTTTTTCGTTAAAAGAAATTTCTTGGATTTTGCCATGATAAAACAATTCTAATTGTTCGGGGTTTCTTAGTTTTTTTCTAGATTCGATAAGAATTATGCCTTGTCCTGGCGTCTGGCTGTTGGTGTTACCAAAACGTAAATCTATTTGTGGAGGTGCCTTAAGTAGTGATGTTAGATTTTTTGGCGAGACCACAATATTATTTGTGGCGTTTAGTAGTATTTTCGTAGTGTCTAATAGATGCCACGAAATAAGGTTATCACGGCTATTGACAGGACGATCATCTTCCAATCCGTACACGAATCCAGTAAAAAATAATGTATACAAAACCACCGCGAAGTATTTGCACTCGTATGCATTTCGTTTTGTTCTCATGTTTCGAGTAAAAAATATTGTATACGTATTTCGATTCAATCAGTGTGTGTTGCTTATCAATTACATACTTTATTCATAAGAAATGCTACCGCGAGTACCGCACCAGCCGCTTTGAGATGAAATTCGCAATTAATTTATATAAAATTGTTCAGGTTATCTGGGGTATTTAATCTCGAAGCGTTCAGCTAAAATGACTTTTTTTATCAAAATCTAATTTTTACTCCCAGTATTGTATTGAAGGCGACCACCGTAACTGAATGGGTCGGTGCGTGACTACATTGCGGGGAGTGCGTAGGTTCGAATCTCCGTTCATGAAACAGTAAAATGATAGAAATTTTGTTCTAAAGCGGTCGCCCCTCGACAGACAATGGCAAACCTCCGAGTGTATTTCTGCCATGAAAAAGCTTCTCATAAAAACAGTTTGCCGTTCGGAGTCGGCTTAAGGGGTAACACCACTGTAGAAATTTCAAAAAATTGATTTTTTTTTTATAAGCTTAAAAAATTCTTTGAACCTTTTAAAATACAGAACAAAAAAGTTTTATACGTTACCGAAGTCTATTTCATAAATATTTTAAGCTTTTACCCAAGCGTTAGTGACTGCTACCTAACGACTTCTCCAAATTTCCAAACTTTAAACGCGTTTTTCTCAAAACACGTTTTCTGAAATTGGCACGCAGCATAACTCAAACAATTTTAAATATTTTTAATCAGGTTTTTCACTACGTCTGTATAATAACCTTCTTAAGAGAAGAGCGTAGGGGATTTTCGATAGATTAATTTAAACGATTGTTATAATTATTTAAGTGCCGTTTTTTTAGTCCAAAATAGAGTTTTTTCCTTCAAATGCTTGCTAATTCCACAAAAATAAATATTTTTTAAATCCCCTACGTGTTTCTCTAGCTATTCTTATCTGGATTAAGAAAAAAAAATGTTTCTTTGTTCCAGATTAAAATTTGCACCCTTTGTGCTGCGTGCCGCGGAGCTCCTTCAAGAGAAACCACTTTACAAAAATGTCTCCAATGCCGTCATTTTGTAAAATTTTTCGATCAAACTTTGTAGTTTTGTATTTTAGTATATAAGTAATAACTTCCCAAATCAGAGTGATTGTTTCCCCTTTCCTTCTATACAAAAAAATTCTTTAAAAATCGTGTTTATTTTACGCGTGTACAGTGGTGTTACCCCTTAAAACTCTCGGTTCTCCCATTTGTGGAACGACATCCAAACGCACACCACAAATACGAGGAAGAGCTCGGCCCAGCATTATGGATTAATCATCTATAAATCCACCAAATTAATCTGCCCGTTCACATATGGTAGATTACCCGCAAAATTGTCAATAAGCTGTCAACACTGCTTTGAGAGGTTTTTCTTCATAGAAATTATTTTAGTGGAATATTTCGATGTTTTTGGTTTCTTTACTTATTATTAACGATATGAAGAAAATACAATGGGAAGGAATAGCTAATTTAATTGCGCAATTGGCTGATAATAATAAAATGTTGGTGGAAATCCGTATGCGACGTTTACTGAGGTTGCAAAAAATTATGACAGCAATACGCATGGGATATTCTATATTACATTTTATAATAAGTAATAAGAGGACAAAACGTTTATGGACACACGTTTTTTTCTATAAAATGAATCCGTAATTAATAATAATGAACAAAAATTTTGTTAGAATTATGTTTACAGACCTGTTTTCTTTGCCGGCATCCCTTTCATTTAGTTTTTATTTTGATGTTTCTCCTTATATTCGTAATAATAATTATCGATAATACAGAAAACACAGGGTTGTATGTCAAAAAGTATCGTTATTATCTAGGACTATTTTATAATCTCAGATTTTGGGAGAGAAATTTTGTATGGGAAATCGCGCTTTTTAATTACGGATTTTGAGTTAAGCGCGAAAAAGTAGATCATCTACTTATACATATGTGAACGTATTATAACACGCCCATTATTTATTTTATTTATTATTGTGCAGAAGTAGTAGGGCATTATAATTTTATAGTTTAAAAAAAAATTAAGAAGTTAAATATTAGGGCGGGTCGATTTAAAAATCGCTCATTGCTCTGTGAAAATTGTATTCTAGGGATCAAAATAAGAAACTTTGCCGAAGGAACCATACCTCTAAAACGAATTCTGATGTCCCCCAATTTGGGTCGAACGAAAAATTCCACTTTGACCCATTTAGAGTGCTCTAATCGAGTCTAAATGTATGACCGACCCCCATTAACTTTGGACGGCCGATCCACCCATGCCAGTGCCACACCCCCTGGAACTCCCCTGGGGGGTTCCCCATACAATCATTTCAAAATATCAACATTTTTGGGCTTTACATGAGAAAAGAAACTAAAAAGTTCGACCCAAATTGGGGGACATCAGAATTCGTTTTAGAGGTATGGTTCGTTCGGCAAAGTTTATTATTTTGATCCATAGAATATGATTTTCACATAGCAATGGGCGATTTTTTTGCCTCCCCACAAAAGACACTAAAAGTTCGACCCAAATTGGGGGACATCAGAATTCGTTTTAGAGGTAGGTATGGTTCCTTCGGCAAAGTTTCTTATTTTGATCCATAGAATATGATTTTCACATAGCAATGGGCGATTTTTTTGCCTCCCCACAAATCGACTCGGCCTAGTAAATACGCATTTGTTTCTTTAGTTGAAAAAAAAAAATTTGTATTCATAGGCGGGCTCAATGATCCAGATTTACTCACGGTATTTATTAGTTTTATATCAGAGTTTTAGATATTATTTGCAAATGCTTTCCATTGGAACACATTTCTTTAGCTGATCTCCAATTAGTGTTGTTCGTTATGAAGATTCTGAACGACAGATGGTTTTTTATAAGAAAAAACCTTTTCTATCATATTGTTTTTATTTCATACCCGTCAAAATGGGTTTCGAACCAGGTATTACTGAGCGGTAGTGAAGCACAAACCCTATTCGGCTACGACGGCTAACGCAACAACATTAATTTTCTTTTATTTCGAATGCAATCGAAAATCACATATAGATGGCGCTAGTTAGAAAATTATGAATTTCAAACTGTGTCAACTACGTATTTTCACAATTTCGACCTCTGCTCTTTTGTTGCCTTTTATGCAACGAAAAATAATAAAAAAATTATTTTCACCTTGTAAAATATAAACAAATTATAATAGCCCCGTGTGCGGATATAACAAATACCTTCAATTTTCTTCAGTATTCTTTCGCTTCTCAATTTGTGGCAACGCCAGTATAAATTGTCTTCCATCCAAAACAGCTGTTCAATTAGACAAAATAACCTCAATATTTTAGTGGCGGCTGTAAACATTTCTAGTATGTCAAAGTGGTTATTTAACAATTGTTTGTGGCCAATGGAATACTAAAAACATCTGAAATAATATTTAAGAAAGAATAGTGCTATGCGTATACGTCGTCCACGTGGTGTTACAGTGCAGCAATTAATGGTAGTTACTGCAGTGGGTTTCCTTGGTGGTGTCTACATTTGGAAGCCTCTTATACTGAAATTTCGGTCAGAAAATACACAACAGAAAGAGGAGAGTGTAAAGGAATCTGCCTTGCCAGTTTCTTCTAAAGCAGTACCAACAAACTTAGTTGCGGAAACCGTTAAATAGATAAAAAAAGCTAAAGTAAGCCTTGTGTCACTCTTATACATACATACATACATACATACATACGTCTGATTATTGCATCAACTAATTATGTGCTTCAAGTATTAGACCACTGCTTGGAACAAATCACTGTTTCGTTTTTAAATCGAATACAAATCTTAATATTATGAAAGTACAAATGTTTCTAATTAATCCAGAGCAAGGAATTTCGCTAGTTATTAACCCAAAGAGCAAATAGGTTCTTCTAAACTTTTCTCTAAGAAAAGGATACTTAAGTATTGTGCATAAGTCAGGGAAAGGAAATTCAAAGCGTTCTCAGCAAGTTCAGTAAACCCCCTCATACTGATTCTTCTTTTTCTTGATTGGGGGCGATAACTGCTTAAGAGATTCTGAGCCGAGTTTAAACAAAGCCGCTATTCGTTTATTTTTCGTGCGAATCAGTGCCAGTTGGGAGCGCCAAGTGAATCCAAGCTTTCACCTGATCTTTCCAACACAGAGAAGATCTTCCTCTGCTACCTCCAGCTGGTACCGCATCGAATGCTTTCAGAACCGGAGCGTTTTTATCCAATCGGATGACATAATCCAGCCGCTAGATCTTTATTCGCTCTACTATTCTCCAAACTGAGGATGATCATCACTTTGGTTGTAAAGAGCCTGTGCTTCAATTAATTCGAAGTTTGCGGTTGCAATATTAATTATTTACACGTCCATGGAATACGTTTTTCTGACATTACTTAATTTACCATCTCTCAAAAATTCACATGGGAAATGAGACAGAATGTAGACTCTGTCTGGAAGATGATAAAACCACAGATCATATCTTGTGCAACTGTATTGCAATAGCAAAGGCGAGACTGCATATTTTTCACTGAGATTAACTGGTTCCGAATAAAATCAATAATGCTCCTGTTGCAGATATTTTGAAATTTGTCCGCAAGGCGGACTTTGGCTTTCAACCAATTCCAGTCTAAGGCAGGGAACATCTAGGTTAAATAGAACCTGATGTAAGTCAGTAGGACTAGTAGATATTAACTACTTTTATAAAAGGTACAAGGTGAAGTCCAAAATAAACAAGACTTAGCTAAAATAGAAACTACAGGTGCATTGTTCTGATAACTTCGAGTTTATTTATTCAAAATAGTCTCCTCTGACCTCGACATACTATTTTGCGCGATCTAAAAGCTTTTCGATGTCCTCTACGGACGCAAAACATTTTCCTTTCATGACCAAATGCATTTTTCCGAATAGGTAGAAGTCACAGGGAGCCATATCGCCATATCTTTGTTCGAAACTCATTTTTGTACCGATGACACAGACATATTGACACTTTAGACGCAATAACTTCGCTTTCTCTGAACCGAATGTCACCAGGCTTTCACTGGAAGTCAGCTAGGGCTGTAACTTTCAATCAACTAACTCATTAAAAAGATAGCGCCATCAAAAACATTTTTAAGACGCCAGTCTAGTTTATTTTGGACTTCACCTTGTAGTAGGTTACAAAATATCTTTTAGGCCGAAGTGTCGGCCATTGGGCACACTATGGATACTAAATTATTACTATCCTGTGTATATAAATATGGATGTAAATAAATAATTACATAAATTGTTTTTTTTCCAGATGACGTCCACTAATATATATCGTGCGCTGAAAAATTCGCCAGTAGGCATTATGGCTGCAGGCATATTTTCGACATTAGCCATTATGGGCACATATCGTTTTGCTATCAAACCGTGGTTGGATCGTAGACGTCGTGAAGAGGCCGAAGCTTATGCCGAATACATCTTTCAACAAGAGAAATCACACAAAACAGATTTGAAACAATAAAAAAAATATATTTACCCATAGTCCGCATCAGATCCACATTAGTATAATTTAAATAATTGTATGTGAGGCTTATAATCAATTTCCCATTGTTTTCAAATGCAAATTATGTTACACACGACACACACGCACTTACACATGCATGTTAAAGAAACTGTAATTTATTTGCGTTTGTGGCACTTGGAAATGTACAAAGACTTATGGCCATGTTCAATTTAAACTTATCTTTATTAACCGTAATTTTGCGGAGGTGTAGCCGTAAAAAACAAATATGCATAGAGAATATTGTAATTTATCATCAAAAAACAAAAAAAAAATTAAAACGCTGAAAGTTAAAAAACACTGTATCAGTGACAAGAAATGAAATTGATTTTGTTCTTTTTATTGTTAAAAAATTTTTAGTTTCTTCCATTTATTGAATTTTTGAAACACTAAATGAATTCAGCAATATTTTTATATTTTTACTTGTCGAAATGAAATTAAAAAAAAAAAATGAATGAAACTAAGAAAAACGGAAATAATGTATCATTGAATTACTTGATTAATAAAAATTGCAAACATTTATAACAAAGTCCATGCTTGACAAAAATTGATTGATTTTATTTGAATGAGTGATTCGTGTGAGAGTTTACTCGTGAATATTGCACTAGTGTACATTTCTATTGATATATAGTAATAAAACAGTAATAATATATATATAGTAATAATATATAGTAATAGGAGGTCATACATACACACTCTGTCACCAACTATTTTCATATGAAAATTTCTGATTTAAGAAGTGTTCAAAAATTGACGGAGTATCAATACTAATGGCCAATGTCAATCCAACATCGACATGATGTTCTTGTTGTCACATAGTGCTATTGTAATCGTTGTACAGACCTTCGATGATGCTTTCCACCTCTGTTATCTCTCTAGGTTAGTGGAGAAGCGCGACTCCAAATTTTCCTCCTGTCGAATATGTATTTTTGTCCATTTCGTGCCTAACCTGGCCCAATAAAATGGTTTTCATACCGTTTGGTGTATAGTCCAATTTTCATGGCTAATGGGTAATATACATTACATACCTTCGATTTTTTGTAGCGCGCAAAAGGGATGTTTGTCTCGCTGATCAGAAATGTTTATCCACGGACGGATCCCTGAGTGAAACTTATAGATTTACAATGTGCTGAAATGTTTTTCAAATCGCGATCTATGGCATTGTCATGAACACAGATCTGGTTGAAAAACTGCTTCGTTGCAGGCAGTTAGGCCTTAATCAAGGTCTTAAAGAAGATAATGGCAAACCCGGCATGTGCATAAAAAATTCAAAAATTGTTACTTTTTTTTCGACACAATAGTGTCAAACTGCACTAGGCCCTGGGATATTGTGATTTTGTGGTGCGCTAGCAACGTGAAAGCAGACAAGTGCAGGAGTAAATGGTAAGAGACGGGAGTTAGGGGTTGAGCCCAAGTATTAAATTGCATCTGTGATTCTTGTATTGACAATTTGAGGAAAAGGCTACAATAGTCGCTAAAAGTACGTACACAGATATAGACACCTGCAGAACATTGTATTTACTTTGGCCAACACTCGAGAAACGAAGGAGCGAGTTCTCCCGGGAATATTAACAAGGCATTGGATATTGGACCATTTGGTCACCAGGTGTGGATTCATGCCTAACGATTTTTTCAGTTCGATTCGAGAAAAAAAAGTAAAACATGCATACAACTGTGCTGGATATTTATAGATATTTGTAGTACAACCATCACTGGCTGCATAAAATTTTCTGTTAGCTTAGCAAAGTTTAGTTAACAACAACAATTGCTTGAAAGTTAAGACATTTAAATGCAATCTTTAACTTTAAGGGGGGAAGCTGGTCTAGAGCGCAAAAAATGGGCATATTTTATGAATTTATTTTGACTCAACAAAGGAATCAATCGAAAATCTGTGAAATAGGTTTAATAATATAGCTTTCATGGTACAAATACAAAATTTTTCGTCTGAATTAATTTCAAAATGGCCGCTGTCCAGCAGTTCTCCTAAGGCGCCTTTTTTTCTAGTGGGTCCATTGCCGAAGACGTAAACTCCTTAATTTTTGTCCTGGATCAAAAAATAAAATTTGTTTAGTTTCTATATATCAACAGAAAGAGACGTACGTAGGATTTTTTCGATATTTTGTTTTTTCGCGAAATGGTGCACGTTTGAACAAAAAGTTACAATTTTCACTATAAAGAACGACATAAAATTGTTGATTAAAAAAAAAAAAACTATGTAATATAAATAAAAAATCCTACGTACGTCTCCGGAGAAAGGTATTTCGAATGTATTGTCAAAATTTCGTAAGAATCGGTAAAGATTTGCTCGAGTTATGTCTTCGGCCAGTTTAAAAAAAGTGATTTCGAGAAAAACGCGTTTAAAGTTGTAAGTATTGTAAAATCATACCTGCGAGGCACTGCCGTCGAATGAAAAATTTGGGCATTTAGACATTTTTGCTGGCATCCCTCATTTAGTATATTATTTCTAAGACCCTAAAGAACCTTTTAAGACAAAAAAAAATTTTTCGATTTTTTCAAAATTCTAGACCAGCTTCCCCCCTTAAGTGAAAACTGCAATCAAGGTTCGGTGTAATTAGGCTATAATTCCACGACATTCCGTGAAGTGAATAGGCCGCTTACACTTAATAAAGGGTGTAGCGCCAATTACATATGTATATAATCAAAGTCGGGGGTTATAACGGGAGTAACGGGACCGAAGGCAATATAATGATTCTTTACTTAACGGCGTGAAGCGTGGTTAGTGTTCTAGGGGGAAGTAAGTACGTATTTTCAACAGATAACTTTTTTTACTTTAGTTCTGCATCACTTTGTTGGCCACGGATAGTAAACAAACACAAATTCAGACAATCATTACAAATCTCTGTCGCAGAACCCAATGTGCCATTATAGCTGGGCTAAATTTTGTCCCGTTTTATTGCGCTACGTATATTCCGCACAGTGCAATGTCGTCATATAAGCAGTGACCAAAAATCGTAAAAGCGCTCCGATTTCGCCGAGACTTAGAACATGATTTACTTTCCCTTAGAAAAGAAGAAATATGAAATACGGTAAACAGGTATGGTCATCCGAACTAAAATTGTGAGAGTAATTTCGGCTGTCACGCCACTGGGTACTCGGCAGCAGAATTCTGCTCACCCATTTCGCACTTATTCGCAGCAAAATAGCATTTTTCTTTGAATATCAAAATAACACATCTTATTGGAAAACCCTTTATATACATTTTTGTACTCGAATAAAACAAAATTAAATTAAAAATAATTCATATACAAACAATTAACTTGAGTATCTAGAAATGGGGGAACAATTAGAATTGAACATAAACACGTTCCATAACATTTTAAATTAAACCTACTTTACTAGCAAAATTAATCCTGCTTTTCCCAAGCAGCGTTCGTATGTTTGTCTACGTTGATTTCTTCCGTTTGATTAGAAACCAACACATAACTCAGAACTTTCTCCCACAAAAGAAGAAAACAAGCGTGTTGACAGTACGGGAGACAAATTCCCTTCTCTCTGCAGAAGTGTATTAACTTACAAGCTGAATATTTTGAAAAACAATAAAACCATTTTCCATTTCTATTTTCATTTTACTGTGTTTTCATTTTTGTTCTGAAAATATATACGGCAACCCTCGTCTTGTTGATTTTAAATCGCTAATTTAGTAGACTCTAAATGTAAGTAATTATTACACAATTGCAAAAATGTTTTGGAATTAGTAAATTTAAGGCATTTAGAGGATATTCTAAAAATTTTCGCTTTTAAATTCAAGCATCAACTTCTTTTGATTTCTATTTTGACCGCACTTCCAGTCTAACCTTCCAGTATAAACAGCGTACAAAGAACGTACATATGTATGTAAATACATGTAAATAGTTTAATATTGTAAAACACATGCAACAACAAAAAATAATTTACCGTACACTACTTTATATTTTTATTTGGGTTTAATAACGATTCAACACATTAACAAATTATTACTTTCACAATTACACCATGGCTTTAAATTTTTGCGTTGTTTGCTTCCATTGGTTAGTTTCCTTCGGTTTCGGTATGCAGTGCCGACTCCAGTTCGTTTTTGCAGCCATCTACCCACTGCCGCTGCGCTCGCCAACTTTACGCAGACATATGAATGTATGTTAGGTTTGTCCTTGAACTAAAAAAAAGCTTTTGAACTGTTTAGCTGGCAAGAAGTTAACAATTTCAATATGACGGTATTACTTTTTTAATTAATTAATTTTTTATTTCATAGCTTTATTAATTTGTACAAAATTTTAATTAAAATTTTTATTTGTTTCTTTGTCTGTATGTTTGTATACATATACTCGCATTTGCAGCATATAGCAATTCCAATTTATTTGTGGTTTTTATTTTATTTTTAAGAGTAAACATCTTCATATTTCACAATAATATATTTTTTTTGTTTAAACTTTTTCTTCAAGTGTAATTATAAATTGAGTCAAACGAATTATGTGGAAAAGCCTTAATGTCATACAATGTTTTTAATTATCCTATAAATTCTTTCCGTAGAACCCTAATAGCCTAATGCGGGTCGAAACGGGACTTTGCACATGCTCCATTATTTCCATCTGTATTTTTTGCTCAATTTTACGTTATTGGATGTATGTATGTATATATTTTTTTAATTTTATTTATTGGACAATCAACAATTAAATTTGCACCGCATATTCAGAAATAAAAAAAGAAAAAAACAACGATATGATTAATTGCCGAGTATAATTATTTTAATTTAAATATTTAAAGACATTTTTTAGTACTTGTACTTATATATGTATGTATGTGGTGTTTGTTTTGTTTCTGTTATCTGTGCTGAATGTGTTTGGGAGTGTTTTTTATGTTTTGAGGTTGAGAGAAATAAACCAAGAGAAAATTTTCTAAGGACAAAAGTAAAAATCAGCTAATATCCAATAAAAATATTTTATGTAGTATGCACATTAGGGCGGTTCAAATATTTCTCCGCCAAATCGTATGGTATTTTCGAGTTCTATTCATAGTTCTAAGAATTACTGTAGATCGCAAATGAGTTTAAGGGGTCCCGGTGGTCTAGAATTTTCAAAAAATCATTCTTTTTGTTTGATATTTTGAAAGTATAGACTTCTAAGAATATACTGTCAAATTTTTGGAAAGATATTCCCAGTATTTTCGATTCTACAGCCGTTTTAGCAGGTAGAGTCAGATTCGTCACGCGGCCATTCTCAAAACTTTAAACTCAATTATTTCAAAACTATTTTTTCGGCCTGGTATTGTCAAAAAAAAAAAAAAAAAAATCGTGTGAAATTTTAATATATTGTTTACAACACACACGGCTATTGCCCGTACTAGAATCATATATAATTATTTCGTATTTTTTTATTAAAAACGGGAAAAATCCCGATTTTTAGAGTGTAAAATTCAAAACCGCGCCATTTTGTCAATTTTTTTACATCCGGGATATAGCTACAGTCATATTGATTAATCATTTTTTTGGTTTTTGTGTTTCAGATAAGTAGAAGAAGAAGAGCCAAAATGCCAACACCGTCGAGGTCCAATTTTTCGGCAGGGTCTACTTCAGCGCCATATTTTTAGTTTTTAAAATAAAAAAAAATTTTTTTTTTTTTCATTTTTGCATGTAAAAGAAGTTAAATAAAAAGCCTAAAAAATTTAAATTTCGTTTTTCATTTTTTTTATTATAAAAAAAAATCCTGAAAATATCCCGAAAATGTAAATTTAAAAATCTAGAACCCCGGGACCCTTTAACTAAAAAATTTAATTTTTCACTAAATTTTATTTGTTGCTTTTATAATTTTACGAGTAATCAACCCATTCCAACACATAGGGAATGTTTATATTTTCATAGCGTTTTCTGCAATTATTTCCATTTTCTGTTGTTTAAAATCCTTTACAATGAGGTGATTGTACTCGTAATCTATGTATATACTTACTAACCGTGCCGCCTTAACTTCATTCCAATACTCATCAACACACCGTGAAACAAAAGTTAGCAATTGAATCAGCCTTTCAAAAAACAAAAAGAAAATAAATGATTTTCTTAAGAACGAGGCATCTACGGTTTTATGCCACTTCCGAACGGCAGATGGTTTTTATGAGGAGCTCTTTCATGGCAAAATTGCAATCGAAGGCTTGCCATTGGCAGCTAAACTTTTCTAAATTTTACTAAACTATACTTTAAAAATGTTTTCTAAAGTTATAGAGCGCGCGTCCCACCAATTGATAGTCATGCATTTTATCCACTTTGCTATGACGATCGATTTGTCGGCATTGGTTACTCGCCCGAACGAATTGTGCATTTTAATGAACAACCTTTTACGCTTTGTCCAAAGCTCAGGAAGCTCAGCTCAATGTGGAAGGGGAAATGTAGCCCAGTCACTGCGGCTCACAACGGATCCATTTCGTGGTCTAAGTGGCATCGCTGTCCCTATGTGCTATGCTGCTGCAAAACCTAACCTAACTAACCTAACCTCGTGCATTTTACTGTTGCGAAATGTTTACGAAACAAAATGTTATCGAAAGTTAGCTGTTTCCGGGGACTTGTCATACATACATATGCATGTAGGTCGAAACGAACAAACAATAATTAGAATGGCACTTGCCTGACGAGCCACGACCAAAAAATCACGGCAAAGCCCCAAAGTCAAAGTTTTATAACAATACTCCGGCTCACATAATTCATCGTTATAATCGTAAATTCCTAGAGTTCTAGTGTCGAACATAGAGCCTCCATCTCGGACGGGTTTATTATCCAATATCAATTTAGAAATTAGTGTAACTTTCTACCTATCCCACAAATAAAGTTCCACTTCACGGAATGTTTTTTGAGGCGATTGGGACGATGAAGAAAAATTCTTTAATTTTTTTGAGAAATGGAAATAATGTTTTTTTTTTTTTTTTTTTTTTTTTTTTTTTTTTTTTTTTTTTTTTTTTATAATGTTTGAATGTATGACTGCTATTTTATTGTTCCTATTATTTATGGATTATATTCCAAGCACAATATATTTCATAGATTTTCATTTATTCGTTGGGCCGATGAGGCTTATGAGCTCTGCCGTCACATAGACAGTTTGCAGCGAATAACTATGCAGCATTATAAATTTATGAATAGAGGGACGAATACAAACACTGCAGCCTGGAAATCAGTCGTGGTTGCATTGGAAAGACTAAATGGTGAACTTGGCTTCATTAGGTGTTCGTAATTGGTTACAGTGTCCACGAGAAAGATGAAATTATCGGAGTGCTTCGGTGATTTCGGCGTAAAGCGCTTAGCCGGTTATTGCGCTAATCAACAACAAATTTTTATGTTGGTTTTGGTTGGCTTAGCTGACTTCGCAGTAATGCATTCTGCCGACCGAATTTTAAAAACCTTGTTGACAGTCTTTCTGGCTTGTTTGGTAATTTTGTACCCTTACAAAAATCTTAAGATATAAATTGCAGCTTCTAGGGGATCGATAAAGATGGCCAGATGTGTTGGTAACACGATTATTGAACTTAAGAAATCATATCTACAGTTACAGCAATCGGAAATCAACACTCATGATGGACTGAAATGAAACTTCTAGCAGAATTTTTTATTGAGTATTCTTCCTGTTGATCTTTCCAACGCAGAGGAGGGTTATTTCCTCGAGTATTTTTATCTTTCTATTGTATTTTTTTATTTAAAATTATTCAAAATGAATTGCATCATGGAGAACTCATGTGGAATAAAAAATGCAAACTAATTAAAAAATTAATAACAGCAGAAACATAAAATCTACTTTGAAAACATGCATTGACTGAAATTATTTGAGGAGAAAGAACTCGTAGGAACTTATTTACATGATTAAAAGAGAAATATTAAATTTAAATAAAAAATTTACACATACGTGTTTCGAAATTGAACTTTTTATTCTTGAGGGTGGAAAAAGAGTGAAATTTTATGTATCAAAAACGCCTCTTTAAATTTGCTGTGCGATGACAAGCCAAGCACTCTGTCAAGTTTGTGGAGTTGGTCCATCCCAACATTGCCAGTGGTTCTGAACACAATTTCGGACTTACATATAACGTAATTTTAGTGCAATAACTAGTTCATTTAACGTTTATAGGCACAGGCTACCAAAATAATGCGCACAAGTGCCGGTTTGCGAACCATCCTAAGTTATATTCTCAATGGGGCGCGTGAGCTTGTATTAATTAAAAATTAAGTAAAAAAAATTAAGCTTGGGTGCTCACCGTACAGCAAAGTTGAAGATGAATATTCAACTCTAAATTTCACCTTCGAAAGTAATTTGTAAAATGGTAATTATACGTATTATATCTATATATACAGAAACAAAGCCGAAAGTATATAAATCTACCACAGTTTTGACTACTCTTGGCTCGGCTTGCCTTAATTGCCTCGGCGTTGTTGCTTATATTCAACTAACAAAAAACTCGCACTTACAACCGCTTAGTTTAGGGTTTTTCTATTTAATCTGAACATATTACGAGTTTGAAAAAATAGGAATATGTACATATTTTAATAGTTGACACCACTTATACTTTCTTCTGTTGTTGTTTTCGCGAAATTAAATGATATCAACAATAAAAAGTGAGTAAGAGGTAACCTCAATTTTCGAAAGTAGTGATAAAATTATAACCAATTCTAATTGAACCGTTTCAGTCTCAAGCAGCGCGATCATTGTGAACAACTGATAAGGACGCAAAAGTAATCAGAAGAGTTATAATTTTTGCAAATGCAACTACACAGCTGCAATATACAGCTATTGAAATAAAGATTTTCATCACTCAAAACCATTTTTAGTTAGTAAAAACGTTATTAAAAAAAAAAAATACTAGTTTGTTCACTAGAAATTAGCAACCCCAAGGAAAAACGCCTAAAGTGTATTTAAGATATATATATAAGGTATAGCTCTCTCTCTCCTTTTCCTCTACGTTATATCTTTTTTCTCTCTCGCCGAACAAAAATGTCCAAAACGTTGCATGGCCTTGAAATTTTACTGTGGTTATCAGAAATTTCAAACACTTTTGAAAGGTTCACACTGATTTTAGGAGAGATAAGCAGAAGCTCACTACGTGGCATCATAATTATGAACCTGAGTGTGTTCCATAAAATGGATCGTGGACGAGACATTGCGCTTGAAACACCCCAAGTTTTGCCTGCGCCATTCAAGTGACCAGCAGCGTATTTTGTGGCCTAACGAATAAAAATGATAGAATAAGAGATGGTGCCTTCCGAATTCGCTGTGTTGTCAAGCTCCGAGAATATACAAATAAAAGGAAAGAGAATTACTTGTTTGTGAAGAGGAAGAGCAAGGCGTATCTATTAGAAAGAGGTGCGATTAGAGTAGTTGATTTCGTCTTCTTCATTTTGCCTTTAATTTAGAAATGACAGTAAAACGAGACTTATCATTCATTATATTCTTCTATTCTATTTCTCTTGATATTTCTAATTTAAAAAATGTTGTGTTGCTCGAATGTCCCCACCTTGAATAGATTAGTCTTGAGGAAGAGTAGGCGAAAGCAATATGAACTACCAAACACAAATGCTGCTACAACAACAACAACCAAACACAAGAAATTATACGCACACACACATATTTTCTTGTCACGGCGTCATCCGCATAGAAACTCAAAAAATTGCATTTGAAGACTTTAAATTAATTTGTGCTTTCACAATTTAACGTGCTGCCCTTTGTTTTCATTAGTTTGTTTAGGTTTAATCTTACAAATTACAATATAACCAAGTCATTCACTGAATTTTCACAAACATGTAATTTCTCCTTCTTTTGTTTGTTTTGTATTGTTAATAAGCCTGAAGTCACACTTGTCAAAATCGCGAAAAATCGAGTAACTTTTCAGAAGACGCCACCTTCTGTATTCAAATCGCCTTGCCTTACGCACACTATTCGATTACAAAGGTAGCGACAAAGTTAACGTTCCATTATTCTTAACTTACCATAACGTGTCGAGCCATCACAACCTAACCTATCATCAACTTTGAACTGCATTTAAGAAGTCACTGCTGAAGATTTATTGCAAATATTTAAAGATAAGACTCCACTTAGAGTGCATTACATTTTTGGTTGTATCAACTATTTAAGACACATTCGAAATTAATTATTTATCACCAATCTACATACAAACATATAACATAAATTTAAATTTAAATAAATCAATTAGAAAATAAATCACAATTCAGAAAATATATTTAATATTACAACAAATATTCAAATTGTCTTTAATTTTTTTTCATACATATTATATGTAAGTGTATATGTATACTTTTAATAGCTTATTATTAAATAAATAGTAATAGGTGGATATATGCTTTGTAGAGCTTTTTGATAATCTTTTGTTTTTAACCTAAAATAACTACAAACAGCGTCGAACTAAATTTTATATGGTGCTTTAAACAAATAAGTGCAGAAACCCAAATTCAAGCGAAACACAGAATTTTGTTACAACCCACAGAAGTATGTCTACAAACAATGAGATTAGAAAATTATAATTTTTTATCTCGTTTTGCTTTTTTTTTGTTATATATGATGCGCACGAAGACTGTTCTCACTCTGCAAGTAAGAAAAAATAATAAACATGGAATATAAAAACGAATATGTTAAATAAAAAAATATATGTATGAACTTTTCTACATTACGAAGGTGTAGGCAAACTTGAATTTAGCAGAAGAAGCTTGAAGTGTGGACTGTAAGAGATACTGGTTAGTAGTTGTGAAAACCATTTTAGAGGATTATGTAAGAGTTTGCAAAGAAGCCAGATATTAGTAAAACAAAGATGAAATACATACATTTATACAAATATGTCTATTAGGCAAGTGCATTATCTATTTTAGTACCTATGTGTATTTATTTAGGGCCGTTCCTTAAGGAAGTAAAAAAAGTTAAATTTACTTTGGTTAACGTCAGGGAGGTTAGACTGGGATGGCTCTAAAAAATTTTTTTTTTGTTGCTTCACCCTAATTTGGTTCTATGAGCAAAAAACAGCTATTTTCTGATTTTATTAATTTATTTATTTCTAATTTTTTTATTTATTTTTTAATTTTATATTTACACTTACAGAAAAACAAAAACGCTTTGAAAATTAACATTGAATTCCCGTGTAAATAATGCACTCTTTCCTAAATTTAATTTTCCTTAACAAATGTCCAAAAAATGATACCCTATGATTATTAAAAAAAATAACTATTTTTGATACTAGATGAAGCGCGAAAAACAGTTGGCAACGCTACAAAAACAATAGTAACTGAAATGGAGTAAGGTATTCAAACTTTGTTTGCATTTGTTTTTGTTCTTTTATTAATTTTAAATGAATACAGAACGTGTCAGAAATTCAAGTCGATCGTATCAAAATGAATGAAGTTATGAGTGAAGTTGAGCATCCGCTGCTACAGGATGGGTTTTTGTACATGTTGGCCTAATTTGTTTTTTAGCGAAACCCGGTTTTTTGGCTGCTCATAAATTATAACAAAAAAAAAAACGAAATAAATCCTTCCTTGAATAATACATTTTGATTTATCTGTTAGATATGCATACATACATATGTAGATTGATTTGAGATTTGCATTTCAACCACATGGTTTTTTGTGCCCTCTACTCATCACAGTACCTCATCCAGACCCAGTTCCCTTGTTAAATTCATGATCGAGCTGTGTTGGATTGAGCGTATGTGCCTTTCTTCTGGCTGCAATTGGCCGGATGTCTCAATCTACTCCGCGCTATAGCGCTGCATTCAAGTAGAAGGAGCATTGGAGTCTCCTGGGATTGGATAATTTTGTTGCTATTATGATTATGTGTGAAGTACACCTCAAAACTACTGTTTTCCAGCCGCCTCATGAGATTCACTGTTACTCGCTCAATTTTCAATATTTTGCAATGAAAACTAAAGAAAATATTATTTAAACAAGCGTTTTTTTTACCGAATCAAAATTTATGGCGAATGTATTATGTTCTTACAACAACAACACCAATTGCTTGTGCGAAGCTAAGCTGAATTTATTTAAGTTTTAGTGAGAAAGTTTTGTGCACAATATTCCAATAACTGCAAGGAGCTGGTACTTTAGCAGCATAACCTAAAATTAATGCAGACGTTTTTTTTACAACAACAGCAACAACTTCTTATGAGAAATGAGTTTACTAAAGTTTTAGTAACAAAGTTTTGTTAGGAAATATTTCAACAACTGCCTGGGAATGTCACTTCAGCATCTTAACCTAAAATTTATGAAGAACTACTGCTTGTGAGAAGCTCAAATGAATTTATGTGAGTTTTAGTGAGGAAGTATTTCAATAACTGCCAGGAACGGTCACTGCAGCAGCATATACCAAAATTTTATGGAGACGTGTATTATTTGCACAACAACAACTGCCTGTGAGAAGCTGAGCTCTATTTTAATATCTGCCAGAGAATGCCACTTCAGCAGCATAACCCAAAATTTATTGAGAAGTTTTTTTTTACAACAACAATAACTGTCTGTGAGAAGCTGAAATGAATTTATTTGTGTTTTAGTGAGTAGTTTTAGTAAAATATATTTGAATTACGGAAGTTTTGAAAAAAACTGATTATATAGCTGTGTCTGAATGTACATAGGTATTTATGTAAGATACAGATGCCATGTAGCGTTTAAAATGCGTGTATGTTTTCATGTACTGTGAAGTTGAGTACAAGTACATGGAATTTTATACATTTAAGCATTTGTGTAACCAATAATAGATTTTTTGTAAGTATTTGCTTCACATAAAGTTGTTAGTAACTAAACTAAGATCTGTTATCAATTGATTAGCTTCATTCAAAAAATTCGCTTGCTGCAAGCGTTGAAATAGAATTTTTTGTTTTGAATTTCGCATTTTAATTGTTACAAGTTATAAACATGTTTTCATCATATAAATAATCATAATTTAATAAATCATATATAAATATAATTAATGCGTAAAAATTTTAAGTTTAGTATTTTTCAGTTCAATTCAATTAATTAACAATAAGTGTCCATATGTGGTGGGTTATTCGAAAGAAAAATACAGAAATACAGCAGATGAAAAAAGAAAATTGTTTTAATCATATTTAGGTTAATTTGATTTTGTTTTATTTCACATGCAAAATATACATAATATTTTTATATAACAATAAATACATAACAATAACATTAACCGTATTAACAGAATAAAGTTAAGTACATAAGTTGTAGGTGTTAAGTTTGTTACGAGATTATTCAGTGTGTGCTGCGTTCAACGCAAAAAAATTAGAAGTTGTTTAAGAAATAAAAATTCAATTAATAGATTTCAAATCAAAATAAAAAAAATCTTAAATATGTTTTACATTTAATAATTTTTAGTGCTTGCACCTATTCACTTGTTTGAATATGGCAAATGGCAAACTAAGCGAATCTTTGGAGAAATTAAAACATTAACAACAAAAAAGTCATTTTTAAAAGTCTACGGCGTGCAACTGTGTGGCAGTTACAGAAAATAAGTAGATCAGAAGGTAGTTGCTTGAAGATTTAGATTAGTTATTATACTAAAAATACTGCATACTTTATACACACGCCTTAACATTTTTTTTTTTCAACAAATTCATTTTTGTTTATTACTTCATTACTCCAATACCATAGAGTTAGCGCAATTTCTCAATTCAAATAAATGCTAATAAAATTGTCTAAATTTTAAATTTGAATAGCACTAATATTCGTGTTATATTAATCTCCGTTAACGTTAAGTTTTTTTATTTTTCTTTTTCGCTCAGTTAGTCTTAGTTGCATACTAATATAAGTATGTGTATGTCAGTACAAGATATATGTATGTATCAATACATATATAATTCAATCACGATTTTTGTAGCTAGCAAAGAGGCTGCGATCATCCGCGACAAAGCGTATACTTACACGATTAATCGAGTTGCGACGCGGACCCGCACCGGCTGAGCCTCCACTACCTCCATTGGCGCCGGCAGCGCCATTGCCATTCGTTGAGGACGCACCGAAATTCTCATCATCAATGCAAATGTCCGAATCGGAATCGGAGCGACGCAAACCGCCACCGTCCTTAATTCATATAAGCGCGTGGCAATCAATGAATCAATCATTTATAATTGAAGTTGGCAATATACGGGTACACATGTGAGCGTGTACATATTTGTATGTATGTGTTTGCATGTGAAGTTACATATGTGAGTGGTAGCCATAGCCATTAGCCAATTTAGCATGCAATGAGATGACAAGAAATGCAGAAATGAAATTTGTAGTAAATCGAGTTTGTAAGTGCCAGAAGAAGGGGGAAATATCAAAATTAAAGAGCTAAATATTAGCAGTTTATATGAAAACGCAATAGAATGGTGTTTGAATTGAGGAATGGGAAAGCATTCCACTTAGTATTTGCTGTTATTCATACCTGTGTCAGTTGCTCCGTTGTGGTGAGTAAGCGCGCCACGGGATTGCAGCAAACGGGCAACGTTTCGAGTAGTGTTGGTCGTGAATGCGTCAGCAACGGTTTCATATATCTGGATAGTAAGTAAAAAGGAAGTGAATTTAAAATAAATGAAATTATAAGATACTCAAATATAAATCAGTGCTGCTTTTTTCTACGTTTTAATTGTAACGCGTGTTTGTTTTAGACCTATAGAACTTTCGGCAGCAATACTATTTTGTTGAAGTGCGCGGACATCTTGAATTTATATTAATTTGGGGAAACATAAATACATTATTTTCTCGGTGGACGGCTGTAGTGATCGATATCTCGTAAAGTAAGTTGTAAGTTGTCAAGCTGACATTTCACACTACAAAAAATATTTTGTGAGTTACAGGGTGTAAACAATGGAAGTCAACAAAGAGAAATTTCGGAACATTTTACAGTTTTTCGTTAATAAAGGCAAAAATGCAAGCTAGGCCGCTCAAATTGGAAATGGTGTTTATGATGCTGATACTGTAACAGCTAATTACGTGCAATTATGGTGATAAAATCGCAGAAATAATCGAAGTTGATCGGCATGTTGGTAGTCGTAGCATCGCCCGGGGGCTAAAAATCAACAGTTTTGCACCATTTGCGCAACAATTTTACGCAAAAATTATGGATTTCTTTTTCTCCAAACTAATATATATAAAGAATCTTTCAAAAGTGACACCTAGATGTCAGTAGTAAATAATTATTAGATGGTATCATGTTTATGTCACCTTTGATATTTGTCAAGTACACAGATACTATTTTATGCAATACAGTACAATTTTACACGATAGAGCAACGCTGTATATATAATATAATGAATGGACCTACAGTTTTAAGGCACTGAGTACTTATATGACGACTCCCTATAGAAAAATATAGTTCCGGGAGTCCAAATTTCTCGATATGACGTGGCTATATTTGAAGTTACTATATTAAATGTTCACGTTTGGTGAATGGCCTGCAGATCAATTGGAATTTAAATCATACGAATAGCTAAAAGGACGTGAAACTAACGGTACTGTTGACTCCTCACGTAAATTCCAATCGGCTAAGTACTAAATCGTTCCGGAAAGACGCAGCAATATACCATGCGGCATATGAAAAAAGTTGCTTAGGGACGAACTTTTACCGAAACTTCTCGAAAAATATATCTGTCTATTGCCTGCCTAGGACTGCTTTGGAGAAAAAGAAAATTCTAGACATTCCTCAATACAAATATGAACAGATTGTAAAATCTAGGCACGCAGGCAGAAACACATAGGCTATTTATGAACGATATAGAGTATAGAATGCAACAGCTAAGTTTTCCGCCTTTTCTACTCTAGCCAATCGTCGAAAACGTTGGTAAACTCATGGAAATTGTCGAGTCAGACCGGCATAAGAGCACTAACTCCATTTCCCAAGCATAGATTAGTCACAAAACTTTGGAAACATTTGTATAAGAATAATTATAACTGCATAATCGAAATAAAGCGAACATGAGAACATTTTAATTAACCGGAAAAAATGAGTTCATTGAAATAAAGTAAATAATATAATTAATAATAAGTAAATTTCATTAATGGGTCGTGAAAAGAAACTAATAGAAAAGGATTCCGGAAAAGCCCTAGCTTACCTTGAAAATGAAGTAAAGTAGTTGAGAAAACTAATAAAAATGTACGGCTGCATTACTAAAATTACATGAAAAATATGGAAAGAAGAAATCTTCTGGGAGAAAACCAATATTTTCTCAAAGACTTTAGAGAAATACGTCGACTTGTCGCGAAGAAGTTGCACAACCCGTCGGAAATTCGGCGCTCACTTAATCTGGAAGTTTTGACAAGGCGTATTCAATAACTTTTAAAAGCTAACGAACACCTTGAAAATGTTAATTAAACGCACTTCCAAGCCAATGCTAAAAATGCGCCATAAACCAGCAAGGATAAAATTTGCTGAAAAATACAATACCAATTTCGGGACGATAAATGGTAAATTGTATTATTTTCTGATGAAAATAAGTTTTGCCTTGATGTTCTCGACAATTTTAAAAAGTATTGGCACGACAAGCGGAAAGCGAAGAAACGCGAATAACCTCAAACTTCTGCGGCGGTTCGCTAATGACTTGGGCTGTGATGGTAAGATCGCAATTTGCGTTATTTCTAACTAAATAAATGCCGAAAAAACATTGAGCTGTTGTGTGAAGCTCTTATTAATTTCGGAGATGAAATAAGCGAATTCGAATGGGTATTTCAACAAGGTAACGCAATAACACAAAACTCTCATCATGGAGTGTTTGAGAGAAAGATTCTGCGGAAGATTTTTGGATTCTTCCACGATGGCGGCCGATGGCGAGTATCGCAGGCGATGAAACGATGTGCTTTACGACGACATAGCAGCGAATAAAGATCCAGCGGCCACGTTGGCTAGGCATGTCGTCCAAGTGGATAAAAGCACTTAAGCTCTGAAATTATTCGATGCGGTACCTGCTGGTGGTAGCAAAGGCAGAGAATCAGGTCGAGAAGGACTTGGCTTCACTTGGTTTGTACAACTGGCGCCGGTGTAGCACGGTCATCGCGCCAATTAAGAAGAAGAACGCAGCAGTTCATAGCGCGAAAACAACTAAGGAGTTTTTCGAGTCGCGTGGTATTTCATAATATGAATGGCTCGCTTGCAGTTCAGACCTCAAGTCGATAGAAACTCTTTGGAGCTTATTATCCAAACAAGTTTTCAACAGTGGGTGACAGTTAGGCAATGTGAAACAGTTGAAATATGCAAGCCGAACTAAATGGAATGTGGGTGGAATTTATCAAAATACCGTCAGAAAACTGATTGCTTTAATGTCTTGACGAGTGGTCGGCATAATTAGCGCGTGTTCTTCCACAAAATATTGAAACATTAAATAAAATGCCGACGTTAATTTTAATCAGTTATTTTTTCTAAAACTTGTCGTTTACTTGAATTTGGTCCTCTCATTATTCCCTTCCGTGAATACTACTTCTACTTATTTTTTTACTTAAAAAAACACACATTTCTGTATAAAATACAAACTACAAAATTCTTGTTTACTTCATCTTCACATCACACATTTTCAAAAAACTGAACTCAAATCCCATGTTTTACAAGAAAAAAAAAATGAAAAAATAAAACAACAAATATATAATGTAAGTACTTACTTGGTATCGAAATTGCCCCATATCCTTGCCAAAAATGCCTTCTCATTGCGTTTTGCATTTATGGCGGCCTGTGCACTGGCATCACCAAGTCCTCCGGCTCCTTCTACATCTACATCGACATCCTGCAAATATGCATCAGACTAATTTTTAAAATTCTAGTAAACTTCTGCAAGGATATTCAACAGAAACTAATCAAGTAAAAACACATACATACATACTTATATGTACATATACAAATATAAAGTATGAGATAAGCGAAACTATAACGCAACTGCGAAAGGCTAAAGCAAATAACGAATTCAAATAAGTTACATGTACCAAAAAACAAATAAAATACGATTACGAGTAACGTTGAAAATGGCATAAAATATGAGGCAGTAAATATTTATGTATATAAATAGAAAAAATATAAGTAAATAAAAATTTATATTTTTACTTTTGTGTATTGAGTGCAAAGGCAGGGCAATTTCGAAAACAATGCAAAACAACAACAACAACAAAAAATATTTATGGGTGTAATCTGCATTGAATAGTAAAAAAATTAAAATCAAAATGTATTAAGAGGCTTATAACGCGTAAAGACACGTATCCTTACCAAGGAGCTGCGTCGACGTGACATAGGCAGCTGGCCCAAATTGAGTCCCGTATCGATTGACTGCGTGTATTGTACATGAAAACACAAAAATTTACAATCCTCTAACTAATCCTTTACTGATTAAATGTTTACAACTGAGCGAACGGATAGCAATTTTTGTGTAGTTTATTTTTTATTGAATTAATCAGATTGCAGTTAAATAGCCAAT
Source organism: Anastrepha obliqua (assembly GCF_027943255.1). NCBI lineage: Eukaryota > Metazoa > Arthropoda > Insecta > Diptera > Tephritidae > Anastrepha > Anastrepha obliqua. Next base: position 49,701,899 of record NC_072896.1, on the reverse strand, counting down.
AAAGCGAATACAAAATTTAAATTTTAAATTTGCCTTAAACTTGAGAATGACCTTATGCCACAATGAAAAAGCGAAAGACACAAAGAAATTGTGAAAATAAGCTTGGGCTTGATGAAGGCAACGAACTAACAATTGCCGATTGTGAAGGAATCACTATTTCTTGCCGGGTTCTCCTATAAGCTAAGTCATTGTCTAGGTTAGCTTAGCTTAGTTTAGGCCGGTTGCTTGTCTTAGACAAGACACTCGGTGGCCCCAAGGTCCATTGTGTTACCTGCATAAGATTTCCATCCTCTAAGTTGCTTAAATCACTTATAACTTTTTAAGAAGGCAACTGGTCCCTCCAGTGAGACATTTTGCAAACTTTCCAGGTCTTCAAAGTAATAATCGCTAAGATAAAGGGTTTGTTAATAAGAGGTGTTATTTTGATATTCAAAGAAAAATTATATTTTTTAATATAAATGATCGGAAGTTTATTTCATTAAAAAGAGGAAGGCATGCCGTTAATAATGGAAAATAACATCAGACAAATGAGCACCACGACCACGCTTACAGAACAATATTCGTTTTCTTTTTCACGTGGTCCCAAAGAAAAAAGTCACAAGGTGTTAAATCACAAGATCTCGTTGACCAATTGTGATCACCTCTTCGAGAGATAACACGATCCAGAAACTTTTCCCGTAAAAGATCAATGGTTTCGTTGCTTATGTGGCATGTAGCGCCGTCTTGTTCAAAATAAACGTTGTCCAGATCAATACCATCCAATTGCGGCCATAAAAAATCGTTAATCATCTCTCGATAGCCTTTTATATATTTAAATAACACCTGCTATTGGAAAACCCTATATTTGGCACGGCAGGGCAAGTGCAGGACATCCATAGAGGAGGTGTTGTACCAACTCAATTTCTTCTTCATATCTACAACTCCTGCCGAAGTCATTGTGAGGTATACCCATTCTTCTGGCTAGGGTTCCAATAGCGCAGTGACCCGTTATAACATCTGTGAGGATGCTGGTAGCTGATTTTTTTAATCCAAGCCCACATTTTGTCCTTTTAAGACTCATTTATGGCCAGAGCGCTTTGGAGACCCTGCAGTTAGTAGTTAGAGACCACCTTCTTTGGGTTTCCGTGACTACGCTCAAGACAATCGCAATTTACAGTCGTCTACCACTCGCCGAAGGTCAAGCTCAGAGCCTTTCCTTGCCCACTCATCCGCTCTTTCATTTCCCTCCACTGCAGAGTGGCCGGGGACCCAACAAAGTGTGGTGTTGTGTTGTTGAATAAGCGAGAGTGATCTCCTGTATTTTTATCACATCTTGAATTGATAAGCGCTGAGGCCAGTACCTTGATCGTTGCTTGACTATCTAAGAGGTAAGTCCATTAGTCTTTTCGTTTTTGTTGCTTTGTCTATAGCGTAGATCACACCTTGGAAGACGCTTCACTTGTTTGAGAATCTAAAAAAAGCAATTTAAGGATAATTGTTCTGAGTGTACGGGAGTGATACTCTGGTAAGACTCTGGTCTGCCGATCTTTTATGTCGGATCAGCCAATCAGGTAATTCCTTCAACATCGCTGAGAGCCGGCTAACGGTCTGATCTTGGCCACCACTCTCCATTCTGTACATCGTGAATTACTGCCTATTTGTTTTGGCTTTATTTATTTTTTTCTGCACGACAGCTTGGGTGGCCTGTTAAAGGTACACTAAATGATGCAGTAGCAACTAATATAATTACCTAAAAATATTGAGCTACAGCGCTCGGGGAGTTGGTGAAAAGTCTAGCATTTGCAGGAAAATACTACGAATATCTCGATAAAACAATGAGACCATTTAGCAGAAGTCTTGTGGTTAGGCGGAGTAGCATGACTTCAAGATGTATGCACTTAAAGACGCGAAAGAAGCCTTACAAACCTGCGTCTAGGACGGTTTATTCAACAGTTGCCGTCGTTGATGTCAACTAACGAAAGGTCTTCTTCTTCCTGATTGGCGCGTAAACCGCTTACGCGGCCCCATATTTCCGCAATTCTGATAAAGCAGGAGTCGAGTCAAGAAGAATGGGGCAAGAGCCAATAATATTTGAAGTAACTAAAGGGTGAGCAAACAGATTATAGATACTTTCTCTAATAGCTACTTTTTCTACTTATGATAACCGACGCTCTCTGAAAAGTGTTCGTCGCGCGTTCAGTATTCAGCGATGAGGCCCATTTTGGCTTAATGGCTACGTCAATAAGCAAAGCTGCCGAATTTGGGCTGAATAGCAGTCTGAAGCTATTCAAGAACAGCCATTACGTTCATTGAAAGCAACCGTTTCGTGTGGCGAATAGGTTGGAGGAATCATCGGCCCATATTTTTTCGAAGACGAGGCTGCCGCCAATGTAACAGTGAATGGCAAACGCTATCGCGCCATGGTAAACGACTATTTGGAACGCCAGAAATTTAAGCCCGTGATCTTCACAACATTTGTTTCCAACAAGACGGCGCTACTTCTCATACAGCCCGTGAAACAATGGATGTACTGCATCGGCTCGAACCAGTGGATTGGCCACCAAGATCGCCAGGGCAAGCCAAATGCTCACTCACGCCCAAATCCACATTGAAATCTCACTCGCAGAGGAGCTTGAAATTGGGAACCAACATAACCGATGCAAAGCGGAGAAGAAATACAGCAACCAGCTCCATAAGCCAAGGGATCTATGACTAGACAATACGAAGAACTGTGTGTGCCGTGACCGTAAAGGTCGATGAAATATTTTTCTTTAGTTAACTCAAAAATCGTATTATACACTCTTTTTAATTTTAATAACCATAGAAAAAATAAATATGTAAACATATCGTTAATCTCAAAGTTCTTTTTTATCAGTAGAACCAAAAAAAAAAAATAATAATATATTTTGTAATATGTTATTGAAAGATACCGTTGTTTTTGACAATACGATTAAAAAACAATCAATATATTTTAAACTGTTCTACAATCTTTTTATGGCTTCAATTTTTTGCCAAGATTTAAGTTTCTTTGTTTGGGTATTTTTTCTCTGTAGTCCATCATTTCGCTCAGTTTTAAACATGGAAGACAATGTCGGTAGGCTCGTATATATGAATGTATGTATGTTTGTAATTTGTGCGTGCAAAATAAATGAATAATAAATGTGATTATCCAAATTTAGACAATATTTAGAATTAAATTATTAGAATAACCACCAAAAGACTCTTCATAGTCAACTGTGCTGTAAAAGACTTAGTTAAAGTGAGTGAATTCAAACAATAACACCAACAGAATTAAAAATAAATAATAATAACAAAAAATTCCCAATTGTAATTTGTTTTTGTTGTTTTTTTTTTTCGTTTTACATATGAAGCTTATGAATGAATAGTGCACATACCGCAGCCGCTGTATTTTCCATTGAATTATAAACCTTTATTGGGTAATTTTATTTTCGATTTGGTGTATTTGCATAATTGGATGTGTGGGATGATGCGGTAGTAATAGAGGCGATAGAAAAAATATTAGAATTAAAATTGCAATAAAGAAAATTAATCAATCAGGTAATTAGTAATTCGCAAGAGTACATACAAAAATTACATACATATAAATTGTGTTTGAAATTGGTGCGATTGAAGTGTAATTCGAATATTTTATGAATGAATGCTGAGAGTAGTACAATTATTTTAATATAAGCGTAAAAATGTGCTACTTTCAAAATAATTCATTCATAAACATAAGCAGAGTATGTGCATACTGTACACTGTGCGTCAATTGATCGGATTTGAAATACTAAACCTCTTGCCTTTGATTCTCTGAAAGATTGAACGAGTATCACTCTCATGAGCACTGAAAGTTTTTATACTCTCTTCATTTTAGTAGAAAACTATCCTATCCTATAAATTAACCGTTATTTGTTTATTCTGCTTTCAGATTTTTCAAGCGCAGCAATCACTTGTTATTATTTTTTGAGTTATATTCTAAAATGGGTAGCGGTAAATGGTTAACAGCGATGATAAATGAGTGAATTGCCATTCTGAGCGGCAGTCAGGTGGGTACTCAAGGCACTGCCATCCTGTGCGGTTAAGTCCTCACTGGTCTTTGAGTGTATCGAGAAACTGAATTTGTTAAGAACGCATAATCGCATCCGGGTCATATGAGTTCTGGGGCACAGGGGTTTAACTGGGAACGAAGTAGCGGGCACCTTGCCTAGAGAGGCTGCGGCATCTTTACCAATACGACCATCGTAGCAGAATAGCTTCGTGCGTGACTACCATTCGGTAGTTCTCAAGCTCGTTAGCCAATGTGAACATGAAACATAAAATTATAAAAAAAGATGTTTCTAATAGCCATCGCCTCTTGGCCGGCATTGTCAGACACCTCGAGTGTATTTCTGCCATGAGAAAGTTTTTCATAAAAATTGCCACGTGGCACAAAAACAACTAGAAGAAGGCTTCTGGAATCACGTTTATAAGGATGCAAAGACCGAAAGAAGCCGTGGCTTTCAGAAAAAACTTGGAAAAAGCGTTTAGAATGGGCTCTCCGACGTCAACATTAGTCGAATGTTCTCTGGTCTGATGAATTGAATTTTGAGGGAGCCTTAGTTTACATCATTTTAAAATATAGTATCAAACAACCACACCTCCTTACCCTACTCTAATTTGGAGGAAATAACACAAATCCTACAAAATTGTTTTTTTCCTTTCCTACGGGTATTTGGAACACCTGGTTTGATGTTTGTGAGGCGACGGAGAAGTTACCATACAGATTGCGTGGTACCCACTGTTAAGCATGGGGGGAGGCAGAATTATAATCTGGGGCTGTATGTCTTCTGATGGTGTCGGCGAGGGTCGCAAATCAGTGACGATGCATTAATGTGCGAATTTAGTCAAATAAATGCATGAGGTTCTGATACGTTAAAAGTACCCACAGGGTTAAGCTATGTCATACGACCACACTTATGTATCGAAACTGGAATGCTGCGTTTATTTGCTTACAAAATGAGTAATTTTGAAAAATTGAGAGATGACGCAGGTTATGAGGAATTATGCTCGCACAAAAGTTGGGTCTACGTTTATGAAACCACTCGGATTTATATTCGACCCAGGACCTGCCCTACAGCAGCATTCACCAAACATTTAGGGGAAATATTTATGCAGTTACAACAAGAAATATTTATATTTAACTTCTTTTGAGTCTGGCCTTTTTTCATCCTGTTTGAGGATCCTTTTTCAAAGATTATACCCATAAATCGATGGAAAATTAAATTTTAGGAAGCTATCTGGAAGCTCAAATCGTTAGCTACCCTTTTTTCATCTTGTTTCAGGATTCTTTTTACAAGATTATATCCATAAATCGATAGGAAATTAAATTTTAGGAAGCTATCTGGAAGCTCAAATCATTAGCTGGCCTTTTTTCATCCTGTTTGAGGATCCTTTTTAAAAGATTATATCCATAAATCGATAGAAAATTAAATTTTAGGAAGCTACCTGGAAGCTCAAATCGTTAGCTGATCTTTTTTCATCCTGTTTGAGGATCCTTTTAAAACGATTATATGCATAAATCGATAGAAAATTAAATTTTAGGAAGCTACCTGGAAGCTCAAATCGTTAGCTATAATTTTTTTTCTCCTTGTTCACTCCTCTCGGGAGCATAGGGCCTCGGTAAGACTCAGTCTTGCGTTGGTTTCGTTAATCTATTTTGATTTCTGACAGGGTAGGTGATTAGCCTACCGCTAAGTTAGCTATGATGTAATAGAAATATCTTAAATTCACGTTCAAAGTCGAAAAAGCCAGTCTGGTCAGATCCAGGTACCCAACAGAGGGTTAAAAATATTAGCTCAGTGGTTCAGAAAGCGGCCACTAGTTGCGTTAGTGCCCAAGAGTCACTAATAGAGACTACTGATTGCAGGCATAGGTATTAATAAACTCTAAAAAGTGAGTAAATATTTGAATAAATACGTTTTTGTATGCAACTGTTAATTTTTCAATGTGTGAACTCAGTCAAATGAAGAACCAGAAATAAGTACATACTTAAAGTGGTTCGGGAAGTATGATATTAATAATACCTGGCACTTAGTTGATATAGAAAACAAATCCCACTTTTCTATCAATCAACTGACGTGTATATATATGCACACACCTATACTTTATCTTTGTTTAATAAACTGGGTCCGTTAAGTTGCCATGCTTTGAATTTAGAGAAAAAACATTGTCGTTCAAAAGTTTTTTTAGTTTTCACATTAGCATTGGTTTGTATGTAGTATGTCAAATTAGAGGCTTATTAAAATTCAATATAATTGATTTCAATTGTAAATTCTCATCGCCTGTAATGTTAGCAGTAATTTGAAATGATAAATTGTTTGATAAAAATTACAAATTTACAGGCGCATTAAAGCAAACAGCTGCAATTCATTTACACACAATCACTTATGCTAGACAAATTAAATAAAATGAAACCCAAAACCAATTGTTGAATTACATTACAATTACAACACATAAAATGCAATACTCACACTGCGTACGCGATAATTATTTAGCTGTTCAGTCTCTTCGTCGACGCCAACGCTGCATGAAAAGAGATTGAAATTTGTATGCGAGTCTGCTATCTAAATACAACTTGAACTTACGGTATTTTGAGCCAATTCAGTAGAAAATTGGATGCACCACCCTGTATGACGACTGTAAAAATCACAATTAACGAGGTTGTGGTCAACATCGTTTGACGTGCCTCGGAAACGGTATTACGAATAGCCAAGGCAAAGGACATGGCGCCGCGCAAGCCTGGAAAAGCATACAAATTTACGCATAGATATTTGAATGTATGTATATGTGCATGAAAATATCTATGTCATACCGGCAAAGAAGAGCATGTGTTGGAAATTCGAAGATATTTTCGGTTTACGATTCAAATTCAATAGCCAAGAAAGTGGATAAATATTAACAGCGCGTCCAATGGCCGCGGTCACCTGTGAAGGTGAAAAAATGTATAAATTAATTAAAAGTGTTCACTGGTATTAAAACGATTGTGTCTCTTACAAAGCCAGTTATTATAAAAACAGCATCAAAGTGATGCTTGGGGAAGGTAAACATCGAAACGCCAATGTATGAAAATATGAAATTCTCTGCCAAGAAATTCAACAATTCAAATATCTCCTTTGTGCGTGTGCGTGAATCCTCCGATAGATTGTTATAGGTATAATGCGCCTGACAAATACCGCAAAAGAGCACAGCCACAACGCCAGTCAATTCAGAAGCTTCCGCAATTAGGAAAGTACTATACGACATGAGTACGAAGAGTGCAGATTCGAGTAGCGGAAACTCACGTACGCGGGTGAACTTTGTCAAGTGCAGTGGCAGTTAAGGAAATTATGTCCCAGTTATTAAAAATATATTAATTCAAAGAAGGTGGAAGAGTTATAAAATTAGGAAAATAAATAAATCAAATTTTAAATATAGTAATAAATATCAAGGGGTATGTATATACAGTTAGAATTTTCCAAAAATCGATTTTGTATTTTTTTATTTTTATTTTTTTCTCAATGTACATATATTTAAGAATACACACAGAACATTTAATATCGTTCCGGTGAATATTTTCAAAGTTACACACAAATTTTAAAAGGCGTTTCAGAGTGCTTGAGAGTTAAACGCATTTTTCTCAAAATGGTGTTTTTCAAAGTCGGTGACCAACTTTACTCGAAAACGGCTGAATCGATTAGTCTCAAATTTTACCACGAGCTTCTTAAATATATTTTTTAGTAATTTATCGAAGATTTTTTCTCACCGATTAAATTTTTTTTTTATAAACAATTTAAGGCCGAAATTTTAACCAAAAATCGATTTTTTTTTGAGAAATCGCCATTTTGTCAAAAAAAGTTTATTTAGCTTATTCCTTCTAACTATTAATTACTAGATTTAACATTGCTTTAACGAAATCTGTTTGGTCTTTTAATTTCAGTGGATCCAGTTCAGAGATTAGTGGTCACCGCAAAACGTCTTTTTTGAGAGGAGTTCCCGGAGATCAGCTGCAGCTCCTTTCCAAATAAATATTTTTACTAGTACTAAGTCTTCAAATACAGTTAAAAGATAAAATAATATGTGCACAGATTTTTAGATCAACAAATTTAAAAGTTTTCTCAGAAAAAATTCTGGAAAATTAGTTTTTTTTTTCGGCCTTCTAACTGTATATAACCCCTTAAAGATGTTAAATTAAATAAATTGTATTCAAAAAGGATATCAATGCCGTAAAACAGCCCATTGTGGCGCCAATAAACAGCGACAACATAAATATACCAAAGAAATCGCTTAGCGATCTAAAGAAGGCATTTGTTTCAAAGCCGCCTGTGCTAGAATAATGTTCGCCATAATTCTGTATAGCGCTAAGGAATAGATAAAATAAAATATTTTGAATTTTGTTATTTTGATAAATAATTCTCATATACAAGGTGAAGTCCAAAATAAACAAGACTGAGCTAAAATAAAAGCGACAGGAGCTTTGTTCTGATAACTTCGAGTTTATTTATTCAAAGTAGTCCCCTCTGGCCTTGATAAACTGTTTTGCGCGATATAAAAGCTTTTCGAACGAGTGTTTCAGGTCATTGACCGGAATGTCCTTGACCGGATGTCGGTACAAGCCTTTTAGATGGTCTCTACGGACGCAAAACGTTTTCCTTTCATGGCCAAATACAATTTTCCGAATAGGTAGAAGTCACAGGGAGCGATATCAGACGAATACGGCGAGTGATCGATGATTAAAATGCGATTTCTAGTCAAAATATCAGTCACAAGAGTGGATCGATGAGATGGTGCATTATCATGCGATAAGCGCCAGCTTCCTCCTTCGCGGTATTCAGGGTGAATTCGACGAATGCGATGCAACAAACGCTTCAAAACGCCAAGATGGCCCGTTGGCACGAGCTTCTTGTGGACAATTCCCTTGGCATCGTAAAAACAAATGAGCATGGACTTGATTTTTGACCTCTGCAAACGAAATTTTTTGGATGGTGGCTCGTCTAGGGCTTTCCATTCGGCACTTTGATCCTTAATTTCAGGTTCATGTTGAAAAGTTTTCGTATTTTCTCGCCTCTCTAATGACGTCTTTCGAATGTTGAATTCTGAGCAATTTGCGGTTCTCAGTTAACTTGTGCGGACTGAAATGTGCACAGATCTTTCGTAAGCCTAAATGATCAGTTAAAATGCGATAAATCGATGTTTTGGAGATATTTAACTCGGATTCCCTGAATTTCAACGATGGTTTCGGTTCATTTTTGATAAATTTACGAACAATTTCGTTGGAGTTTTCGGTGCTTACTTCATTGTCATTTATGTCCTCTCCACCTTCTCTGAAATGCGTAAACCACTCATGAACTCTGGCACGAGAAAGACAATCATCGCCATAAACTTTTTTCATCAATTCAAATGTTTCGGTAAACGTTTTACCGTTTTGAAAACAAAATTTGATATTCGCTCTTTGTTCGAAACTCATTTTTGTACCGAAGACACAAACATACTGACACTTTAGACGCAATAACTTCGCTACCACTGAACCGAATGTCACCAAGCTTTCACTGGAAGTGAGTTAGGGAAGTAACTTCCAACGCACTAGCTCATTAAAAAGATGGCGCCATCAAAAACATTTTTATGACGCCAGTCTTGTTTATTTTGGACTTCACCTTGTATGCACGAGTATATAGGAATTAGTATAGTTACCCGCTGAGCACAATGGCCACTGCATCGTTAAGTACAGATTCACCAAACACCAGCGCATATAAATTTACATCCACATGCAAATCGTGGAATATAGCTAATATTGTTAGTGGATCTGTTGGCGATATCAACGCTCCAAAATACAGCGTGTCCAGGAATGTGAAACTACTACTCAAATATTCTGGCATTAGTTTCACACAGCCGTACATAATAGCGCCGATTAGGAACGATGATAATGTCGTGCCCAATATGGCGAACATCAATATAGCGCCCAAATTGCGAAAAAAGTATTTCTAAAATATTGCAAAAAAAAAAATTATCTGCATACTTTCAAATTCATATTATTCTTTTTAATAACGCACCTTTTTAAGGCTATAGCCGGCATGAAAAATTATTGGCGGCAATATTATGTTGAAAAAAATTTCTGGATCAAAAGTAGCTTTCAAATCGATTTCATTCTCATCGACGTCATAGACTTGACCACGAAAAACATATGCATATGTTTTGTTGGATATTGGTTCTTTGTCGGTGGTATTCGGTGCCAGTTTTCCGGGGAACTAAAATGTAATAAAAATGTGCAAATGAAAGCAATTGAGCATTTCCTTGAATCTTATTTATGCATACTTTCATCCATAAGGTGTCTGGCGGTAAGGTTTGATTAAATTTTGGATCACCAGCTGGATCAACTTCCAGGTGCACAAGGGGCGTTGAAGTGCCGGCATAGCGTATAACAGCGCCAACAATTAGACCTGAAATAAAATGTAAATATTTTTTTAATTAATTTGAATAGTGTGAAGTAATAATAACTGTATGAATGAATGGCATGGCTACCAGACTAGTAGTAAATAGTGATTTTATTATATGGAAATTTGTTTGAAGAAAAAGTGAGCTAATAATACAGATTAACAGGGTTTGCATTTATTCAATAACTCTCTATCAGAAAGAAAATTAATAAAGGACGCTTGAGGTACATTTTAAATAAATAGAGAAAACTTCTCAACAATACTGAGCGCAATACCAGTGTACATTTTGGGGTTGCTAAACTTGGGGCCGAAGTTTAAATCTCCTATCCCATTTCGAGGTCTAGGTTAAGCCGGCAAAATACAAGGGCCTTAAAGACGATTTTAAATACGCTAAACTGTTTATTGCCGATGGCGAAGAGGTACGGTAAGACACATTTACCAGCTACTAAGTTCATATTGGCATAGTTCCCCTGGCCATCAGGGTCGTAAGCGCAGTTTCCTCGAGCTTAGAGGAGGGTGAAAGAGAACAAAACAACACATAAAGAGTTATCGCGTATTGAAGCACAAGTTATCTTATTTAAGCATCAAAGTTGTGAAGGACTCTGTGTACATATAAATCAAAATAAACATCAACAATACCAAATTTAAAAAAATGAACCGAAACCAAAACGAAATTTTTGTGGCTCAAGCCGAAGATTGTCCGATCTCTAATTATATGTATTCTTTTATTTTTTTTTGGGGCTTTTGTCTAAACATTTGTATGAAAAGCTTCAAGACCTTCTTTGTTGTATTGTAAGGTAAACTAAATTGAAAAAGAAAAAAATGTAAGTAACTAAAAAGATAGATGAGTTAGACGTAAACGAACGGTGATTACACTACACTGACAGGGCAAAGTATCAAGTTATCAAATCTATTTTTCTATATTTTAAAGTTGTAAAATGTTCTAAGAAGTGTTAGCTGAACAGAACAACGGCTGAAGATGAGTACCGTTCCAGATATCCATCCTCACCGAAAATTTGTACACGAATAAAATTTTTGTGATGCTACTGATGTTCCGTTTTGTCAAATGCAATAAAGAGACTTGGGAAGCATTATTTAAAACCAACAAAATAAACTTGGACATGGTAACATGATACATGGACGGATCACTTACCCAGGCAAGAACACACATTTTTTTATTTTTCAAAATTAAAGTTTTGAATTTTAAATTAAGACTTCCGCTTAGTCTACGCAATAGAAATATGCGCTTTCTTTAACCTTGAACGCAACTATAACAACAGAAGCATATTTGTCCTTGCTTAAAGCCAGCGAACAATCAAAGCTCTTAACTATTTCCAGGTTTCATCAAAATTGACGCTGGAATGGAATGCCTTGATAAGCTGAGTATCTTATGACAGAACAACCAGGTACGGATTCTATGGATTTCAGGACACATAGGAATTACTGGGAACGAATTGCCTGGTAAAATAGCCAGGAAACGGGCGACCTTCCCATTTATAGGGTCAGATCCATTTTATGGCTTAGGAAAGGGTAACTTTTCTTTTCTTGTTCAGGAAGTAGAGGAAAGACAAATAAGATCATAGTGGGACAAGCTATAGGGTTTATCGGAATCAAAATCCATGATAGGTAGTTTTAACCTCAACCGGTTAAGGCACTGTATGGAATTAAATAAGAATAGTTTGAGAATCATCATAGGAATTCCAAAATCTATTACAGGTTGAATCATCATCTAACTAAACTGGGGATACTCTCCAATGGAACTTGCTGTTTCTGTAGGGAGGAAGATGAAAGCGCCAAGTATGTGCTGGCAGCACTGATGCATAAGCGGCTCAAACTCCTGGGTACACATATTTCACCAGAGGAGGGAATAAAACTCAATAAAACAGCTAAAAGCAATAAAATTTATTGAGGAAACACTCTGAATCCATGAAGGGACTACAATAGATCTTTCAGGTCGCAGTGTTAAATCCCCTCATAATTGAGTGAAAATTATATCATTGGAATCGAAAATTTTGTCAATTTTTTGTAGAAACGGACTATTGAAAATATTACTAAGCTCATTTGTTTGTTTAAGCTTCTTAAAAGGAAGGTTTTTCTATTCGCGAAGAAGTTTTCAGCAATTGCTTTCAAGATTTGCAAGGCGTTTTTTTCTTTTCCATTCATTTCCCTTCAACCGGTATCTTGGAACATGGTTCTGGCCTGAGCGCCATAAAAGCCCCTTCTTTCAATTTTGCTTCAGACAATTTTGGGAATTTGTTAAGGCGATATTCGATTTTATCTTCGGCTCCAATATATTCCTCTCTCTCAAGAAGGATGCCAGAAATTCTGAAATTTTCATACTGACCAGCAAACGATCCAGGAACTTTTTTGACGGTTCACAAATTAGCTCCGTCGTATGCCGTCATCGCAAGCACGTGGCCTGGAAATGTAGTCTATGCCACGATTAGTTTCGCGGTGATAGATAGGGCGACACTTTTTCAACATTTTGATTGCGCGGTTGTATGGTTTCGGGGTCAGAAGATTATGGAGTAAGGGGTATAAATTTATTTCACGAGTCAATGGGTTAACAGGTTTTAGGTTGGGATAATCGGGTTTTAGGATTTGAGTGTATTTGGAGGTTATAGTCAAACCCTGGTGTGATAAAATTAAACCTAAAAAACCCCAAAAATATACACTATATGTAAAGCTTGAAAGCTTAATATGATAATAATATATTATACAATATAAAACAGAAATATTCTTGGAATGATTTTTTTTTATTGTAATCTGGCAAATAATTTCATGGCGTTTATTTTTTGAATATGACATCCGGCATATGTCTGCCGCGGCTACGAGTCACATGGTACATCCGATCAGTCCAATATTACGATTGTTAGACGCTGTATGGCAAGTTGAGCAGTCTTGTTGGAACAAAATGCAGTCAATCTACAGAAATAGTAGAGAAATACCCAGGTATTTAATTTGACTGCAGGCTTACTTTCTGGGTCCGGCATGCGGATTAGCAGATTAATGGCAAACATTGGTGAGGTAACATAGAATTAAAGAAGGCTAATCATGGATCCCATGGGCAAGGATCCCAAGAGATGCATCGAGGACGTACTACGGAAAAAAAGATAGATCCCGACTTAGTGTAACAAAGAGAAAAACAAAAAATAAAATTGTCGTCAAAGTTATGTGATTAGTTTTTGGAAACAAGAATTCAGTCAGAATGGCTCGATAGCGCTCGTCACCGTAACGGCAGCTCCTTCCTCATTTTCTTATTCCTTACTGAACAGAAATGTCAACACACTTTGCCATTCTCAGCTGCCAAACCATAGTAACCAACCGGCAAATAGCCAGTCACCCAGGCAGACACTTTTTTTTTTGCCTGGCTGTGTATTCAAGTAGGTTAGGTTAGGTAGTAATGGTTGCCCAGAGAGTGGGCCCACTTGGACGAAAGAAGTTTGGTTCATCCTTTGTGATACCATTGGGGAAAAAGAGGTGAAGAGGGAAAAAACGATAGGACAAAAATGGGTGGGGAGGATTGAGTATTTGTGGACTATGAACGGTGACTAATTTGCGGTTGTGTTAGCCTCTTTATGCTGCTGATGAAGTTCGTGTACTTGCCCAGCGCTCGCTGAGTTGGTGCAAAGCCTATCCTTCCAGGAGTAAAGCGCAGGTTATGAAGGGGATCCCAATCCTCTCCTTTCGCGGGCGCACTACCTCATAGGCTCCTTTTCTGGCCAGCTCGTCGGCTTCGCAGTTTCCAGCAATGTCCCTGTGACCAGGTACCCAAATTATCTTTACATCGAAGAACTCTGATGCAATCGAGAGCGAGACCAGGCATTCTCTGACCAGTTTCGAATGCACCACAATAGAGCCTAGGGCCCTAATTGCCGCTTGGCTATCGGAGTAAATATTTACCTTTTTAACAGCTGCTTCTTTAACTGCGGCCACCCCTGCTTGGAACACACTGCAGTGATCCGGTAACCTGGATTTGAGTTTGATGGGGAGCTCTTTGTAGAATACTCCTCCTCTAACTCTACCGTCCAACTTCGAGCCATCCGTGAACAGGTTAACCAGGCTCTGTCCCCCGGTCCACTCCTCCCTTGATGGAATATGGGTGGAGAAAGTTCCGCTTGGACTGAGCGAAGGTACACACGGATCTGTCGACGAGGGGATGAACTCGAAGTTTCTGAGGATGCTTGAGTGCCCATATGTGAGATTGAGCTTATAGCCCAAGCCCTTCAGTCTGCGTGCGGTACGTGCAGCGGCAATTCTGCCTGCGATGTCTATAGGTACCACATTTAACATTACATTTAGCGCTAGAGTAGGAGTAGTTCGAAGCGCCCCACTGATTCCAATGAGTGCATACCTTTGAACTCTCTCTACCATTTTAACTGAGTGAGTTCCACCAGACAACGATTCCATATCACAAGATTGGCTTTATTATGGTATTATAGAGCTAATACACAACTCTAGGCTAGAGGCCCCATCGTTTACCAATTGCACTCTTGCATCCATATAAAGCGATTGTTGCGTTTCTTACTCTCTCCTTAATATTGAGCTTCCACGTTAGCTTACTGTCAAGGATTAGACCTAGGTACTTCACCTTATCAGAAAGCACCAACGGAGCGCCCCTCATCGAGGGGAGTTGAGCTCTGGGTATTTTATATTTCTTCGTGAAAAGGACGAGCTCCGTCTTAAGAGGATTTACCGACAAGACGCAGTGCGCTACCCATCGATCAACTACGTTCAGATATCTCTGCATTAAATCGTAAAGGGTATCTATAAACTTTCCTCTAACAATTAATGCCACATCATCCGCGTAGGCAATCACCCTACAGCCCCTCCTCACCAGCTCCTCCAGCAAGTCATTGATAACAATGATCCAGAGAAATGGTGAGAGGAAAGGTCGGCTCCAACTCCCTGATATTCAAGTAAAGATAAGAGCTTTTTGTAATATTGCAATGACAACAAAGGCGGAAATATTTCACTGGATAATACTGCGTAGTATTTCATATTTTACAAAGTATTTACATCTCTGCTTTTGCCTATGAGTTTTAGTTTTGCAGCCCTATACTTATTTGATTAATTCCTTTCAAAATGAATCAATGTAAAACTGATAACAACTATCGCAAGCGGTATGTATTTGAAGAAATTATTAAAAAAAAATCAAAAAATTTATGTAAATAATTAACAATATTTTAACTATTTTTTTGAATTGTAATTGAATTGTGCATGCAAATCAAAGTCAACAATTCCAATTAGGGGACGATATATCCGTAATCAAGTTTTCAAAATGGACTGCTGACGAGACATGAAATATAATAGTTTTGTTTAGAACGACTCCCTTATCATGCATCACTACCGGGGTCGGCTATTTTATGCAACATGCGCAAGTAAATGCAAAATGATAACTGTGCATGATATTGCGCAACAACAAACAGTTGACTACAATGCCTGCATACGAGTATATGTGGGTAGGTAGAAGTGGCGGTCGGTCTCTAAGTATGGGTACACATACATACATATGTTTCTGAATCCATGTGTGTACACCTGTGTTCACAATAATAGCAGCGCGACATGCTTCAAAGTTTTGACTATTTTTAATTTTTTTAATGAAAATATAGTTTATCTTACAATAAAAACCATATAACATAGGTTAGGTTAGGTTAGGTTAACCCGGCTGACATTAAGCTAGGCATAGACCTTTTGGTCCCTAGCGAACGCAGATGGAGACTGACCTTTATTAAGATTTCAAGTAGATATCACGTAGGATGTCAACGCTTTTAGCAAACATAAGCATAGCAGGAGGATCTATTTTTGAGATACCCTCTGCACCCTCAAAGTGTGGGTCTCCCAGGCATTTTAAGCGCGTTTTTTAGAATGTCGGACTTTGTACAAAAGAATTTTCAACAAATTTTCATCAAATTCGAAACATTTACGAAGTATTTTCTTCATATAAAAAAATTTCGAGCATTCGTTGGGTTTGGTTACGGTAGTTGCCACTCTCCATAAGGGTGTAGAGCAGGCCCACTTTCGCCTGGAGGTCGCATTGTGATACCACTAGTTTGGACTCAAGTTCGCTCTCTAATTCCCAATGTAGTGAAACCAATTCGTCTCTCGCATAAACTAAAAAATAATGTGAATGGCTGCCGATTCCAAGACTGCTAAACATCCAAAGGAGTAAAAGTTTAGGCAGTGATATCGCATTCTGGCAAGAGCGGGGCAGTGACAGAGGAAGTGTTTAACGCTCTACACCTCCTCGTCGTTCCTCCGTGTGCAACAGAAGTCATTTGAGAGAAAACCTATACTTTTTCCATGTGTTCCCATTAGGCAGTGCCCGGTGATGTTACCAACTACTGTACTAATGGAAGGCCGGTCTAGATTGATGAGGGACCTAATTCTAAGCTTATTCCTTCTATATCAATTCTGTCCAGCTATCTCACAAGTAGACTCCGTGCATCTACTGCTGGCTTGCGCGATGTATACCAACCGATGGAATAAAATGTATTATACAAAACAAATTATCAAAAATCAACGCGAATTTTTAACCACTCTAAACTTGTATAGGATAGAATAGGATAAATGGCTTCCCAAAAGAGGGGGATCAAAATTCGTCCATTGTGATACCATAGGGAAAACTACCATATAGGAGAAGGAAATAACAGAGGGAAAAGATCCAAACAGATGTAAAAAGGAAGAAGGGGTTTTGGATTAGAAGGTGACCACCAACAGTAGCTAATTACGTTTATATTAAACGCGTCAAGCTACTAATGAATTACACCAGGTGTAAATCCGCCATATCCGCAGGTGTAGCAAAAAAGTAAAAGCCCAGATGTCTAAATCTTTGCTCGACTAGAGCAGGGCAACTTCAGCTAAAATGACTTGAAGCAATCCCAAGTCTCACTGCATCGACATCTTAACAGACAATGTCCGGTAAGGATACCCACCAAATTCGAGAGTTGCGGCTTTGGTAGCCTTAGAAGTTCCCTCGAGCGCCTCCGATCTATCCGTGACCAGAAGGATCTCGCGATTTTGCACGTTTGCGCATTAGCTCAGCGCTCGCTGAGTTGATGCAAGGCCCATATTTCCCGGCCTACAGAATCTCAGGGGTACCTTAATCCTCTCATTTTGCGATGAAACCGCCTCCAGGATCCTCTGTCTAGCCAGCTCATCAGCCCAGCAGTTTCCCCCTTTAAACTGCTCTGACCGGGAACCATGATGAGCCTAATATTGATTTTTATTTTGTTAATTTTTTACAAACTTTGAATTGTATAGTTTTCGTCGAAATATGTATTTAGAAAATAAATTAAATTATATAATAAATAAATAAATAAATTGTCAACACTTTGCAACTAGTCGTGTTGCTATTATTGTGAACACAAGTGTACGCGTATTGTAGCCTAATTACATATGGTGCTTACACCAAAGTTAGTGACTAAGCTGGTGATAAAAATTTAAATTAGATACAAACATGAATGCCCATTTTCAATGACGGAATAAATCACTTACAAGTTTTACTCATAATGCGCCACTTTTATTATAAAGAAACGCTTGAATATTTATTCCAAAAGCGACGAATAACCCATATGTGATTCTCGTATATGCCAAAATAAAGGGTGAAAACTTCATCAATAGTATGTGTAGTGAAACATTTTTAATCTTGAGCAATACTTCCGCGTTCATTAAAGTGTGGAAAGTTTTATGAAGCTTAGAACAAAGCTTTGACAATTTTAATTGCCCTTTTTACTGTAAATGGGAAAATACGCGGACTTTATGGAGCCGCCGTAGCCGAATGGTGACTATCAATCCGAAGGTTCGGGTTCTAAACTCACTGTTGTATAGAAGTATCGAATAATAGAAAAGCTTTTCACCCCTCTGCAAACAATGGCAAACCTCCAAGTGCATTTTTTCTCATGAAAGAGTTCCTCATCTCATAAAAAACCATCTGCCATTCGGAAGTGGCATAAAACTGTATGTTCTTCGAATCGTGGAATAACATGAAGACTCATTGCACAAATGGGAGGAGGAGATTGGTCAAACACCCAAAAATCGTGTTAACGGCGACTATTTTCGTCTTTTAATGGTGTACGTTGTTGTTGTAGCAGTAACTTTGCCCTGTCAGTGTAGTGTAATCAACGGTCGCCTTCGTCTAACTCATCTAATGGTAGGCCCAGGAAACTTGCTGTTTCGACAGGTGTCGTGCGGGGTGACTTCACATGGTGGACATATGCTGAGTATGTCGGGGTCGATTTTGGATAGGTAGGAGTTTAACCTGCTACAGTATCCAGAACGTAATTGTGCCAAGGTTACGCGGGATTCTCGGGTAAGTTGGAGCTTTTCGTCTGCAATGGGTGGGCTCCGATAATGGCATTCTTAGGTCGGGAGCTTAAGAGGGTGGTAAGAGTCTCCCGATGAATGTCGTTACTGTCGAAGGTAACACCCAATATTTTAGTGTCATCGACTTTTACCTTAAGTTGCAGTTTGACCTCCTTTGTCCAGGTGGTGAAGAGGGTCGCCGCGGACTTCGTGGGGGAAAGTTGTAGGCTCCTCGCAGTAAAGAAGCGAGAAAGGCATATACGCCTTCATGTTGGCTTTAAACTAAAACCAAACTTTCGTACTTGTGATTCTTCATAACTGTACTCCGTCAGCACCAGGCTCTAGGTCATTTGATCGTTCTATTTGGAGTATTTTGAATGAAAAAAAACTTCATTTGTACGGATTAAAATCTCTCTGGGGAAAATGAAAATATCATAAATATCATAAAACAGTGAGTCATTCACAGAGACATTGGACGGAC
Source organism: Anastrepha obliqua (assembly GCF_027943255.1). Taxonomy (NCBI): domain Eukaryota; kingdom Metazoa; phylum Arthropoda; class Insecta; order Diptera; family Tephritidae; genus Anastrepha; species Anastrepha obliqua. The sequence continues at coordinate 49,682,690 of NC_072896.1, read as the reverse complement.
TGTAGGAGAAACGACCCCGACTCATCATCAAACTTGGAAGAAGGAAGTTTATAGGCCTGGTACCGCCCGAATAGAGGCACATAGGCTCAAACGCTTGGTTTTGATAAAAAAATTGTATTCTGTATTATTTAGTTATGAATTCATTATTTTAAACCTATACACAAAGTGCTGAATCTACGTCTGGATAGAGCACGACGATGCCATAGAAAGTGATCGTCTCCTCCTCTTCTTCATTTAGACAGCTTCTGAAGAAGTCATATGTTTGCAGGCCCACCCTCTGGGCGTGTCTGTCTATTATGAAGTGCCTCGTTATAACGGAAATCAGTGTGCTAAGACATGCTTATTTCAGCTTAGCAGAGATTCTGAAGAAGATTATTAGCTGCCAGGTTTCACAGAAGTGGGGAGATTACTCCACCATGACGGGAAATTTGTTAATAGATGACTCGCCCAAATCTGCACTTATCGTCCGCCCGATTAGCATTCGTTCTATAAACAAGACTAGAGCACTGTTTACTTCCATCTCTATGAGCGATTCTGCAATTACTTCCGAGTAAAGTAAGTCGTTGAAAGACCCTCGCTGTCCAAAAAGGCAGCGGTGGTATGTTCCTGACAGTGAAGTGATTTCTCAAGATCAATTTTACTAGCATGCTATCATAAAAATAAGAACTCATTGCGTCATTCAAAAATGTTTTAGTGCGGTTCCATACGATTTTCAATTGCTGTTCCACTTCGCACGATATGACATAACGCCCCAGCTCATTGCCACCGTTATCAGCGTATTTTGGATCACGAGTGTACTTTTATTATTTTCAATTAGTTTACAGTGAAGGCTCGGCATTTTCTTACGGAGTACCGGTGGTCTAGAATTAAAAAAAAATAATTTTTTTTTTGATACTTCGAAAGTATAGACTTTTAAAAATATACTGCCAAATTTTTGAAAGGATATTTCCAGTATTTTCGATTCTACAGCCGTCACGCGGCCACACTTAAAACTTTAAGCTGAATTATTTCAAAACTACTTTCTTCGGCCTATTCAACTAAATCGTCTGAAATTTTAATGTTTTATTTCAATTATTTCGTTTGTTTTTTTTTTATTATATTAAAAAACTGAAGAAATCCCAGCTACAGTCATACTGATTAATAACTTTTTGGTCTTTGTGTTTCAGATAAATAGAAGAGCCAAAGTGGACAACACCGTCCGAGGCCAATTTTTCTAGACGGTCAACTTCAGCGCCATTTTTAAATTTATTAAAATTAAGAAATTTTTTTTCCTTTTTCTATGAAAAAGAAGTTAAATAAAAAGCCTAAAAAATTTAAATATTGTTTTTAATTTTTTTTATTGTAAAAAAAAAATTCCTGAAAATACTCAAAATTTTCGAGCTCTGGACCACCGGGACCCCTTAAATAATTTCTTTGCACCATTAGTTAGTTTGGCTTTCTTAGTGGAAGTTATTTGGGTTCCTTGTTTCCGATGAGGGCTTCCGTTTACTACATTTCTTATGTTGTAGTTAATTTAGAAAAAAAACTTGCTGTATTTCATATAAAATAATAAAATAACTGTATTTGCTGTTATTGCACATTGCGAGACTGATTAAATTCCGAACAAATTTCTAATAATTACATTATGCTCGGACTTTCAACTTTCTTCGAGCAAAGATTTTGACAGTTGACCTTGCTTAATTTAATGGTATCCCTCGTTTTGTCAGATTGGCACATGGGCTGAAAAGTGAGGGCCTAACACATAGATGGCACGAGTTTTATTGCATTCACCTCTTTTTCAGTTAGTAGTAACCTCAAAAAGACAGCTGTTAAAATTTCATGATATTCTATTCATCTACTTTTGTTATTTTCAAAACAATTTGATCCATTCCAAGAATTCCGTTTTTTTAATTTTTAATGGGGGGAAAAACCGTTTAAGCGAAGCAATGGCTTGAAAAGTGTTATGGGCACTCCGCTCAATCAGAAACAACAATAAAACGATGGTTTGCTGTTAAACATGGTCGTAGAGACACCGATGATGCATAACAACAGAAAGCATCAAAAAATTCACAAAATCGTTCTGAATGATCGAAAACTGATATCAGAAAGCACGAGTTGGCTATATATTGTATGAGCATTTGACATCATCGGCCTTAACAACCACGCGGTTAATTCTGCCTTCTCCAAACTGGATAAAAAAGCAAAGCGAATGGGTCTGGTGGTGAACGAGGACAAAACGAAGTACCTCCTGTTATCAGAAAAACAGTCGGCGCACTCGCGTATCGGCACCCACGCCACTGTTGAGAGTTATGATTTCGATGTTGTAAAGGACTTTGACAAAACTAACACTCTACAAGACTATCATCATGCCCGTCCTAACATATGGCGCAGAAGCGTGGACGATGACAACATCTGATGAAGCGACGCTTGGAGTGTTTGAGAGAAAGATTCTGCGTAAGATTTTTGGACCTTTGCACGTTGGCAACGGCGAATATTGCAGACGATGGAACGATGAGCTGTATGAGCTTTACGACGACATTGACATAGCGCAGCGAATAAAGATCCACCGGCTACGTTGGCTGGGTCATGTCGTCCGAATAGTGGTAGCAGAGGAAGAGGAAAGCCTCTTCTGCGTTGGAAAGATCAGGTGGGGAAGGACTTGGCTTCACTTGGTGTGTCCAACTGACGCCGGTTAGCACGAGAAATAAACGACTGGCGCGCTTTGTTAAACTCGGCCAAAATCGCGTAAGCGGTTATCGCGCCAATTAAGAAGAAGAATATTTGACAATGAATTAGCTCTGTTCAAAGTGGGTGCCACGTTTGCTCCCTTTTTTTATTCATCAAGACAACGCGCCGTGTCACAAGTCAATCAAAATAATGGCAAAACTACATGAATTGAACTTCGAATTTCTCCCACATCCACTGTATTCGTCAGATTTTGCTTCCAGCGACTAATGGCTGGTCGCAGACCTAAAAAAATGCTCGTCGGTTAGTAATTTCACTTGAATGAAGAAGTTATCGCTGAAACTGAGGCCTATTTTGAGGCAAAAGGTAAATCGATCTACAAAACTAGTATTGAAATGTTAGAGCGGCGCTGGAATGATTGCGGTTTCTTGATGGAAAATACGTCGATGAATAAAGCTAATTTTTAACAAAAGCAAAAACGTGTTTCCTTTATTAGGACCGGAGCTTTTCAACCCATGTGTTACATAGCTTTCACGAGACTGGGTGACATTTCCAAATACCGCTAACTCGAAGACTGAAGCCAATGTGGCCATGAAATTAGAATGTGTCATTTAAATAACATCAACCATGAGAATCTTTGCCCAAATTTCGAACAAGCACGGAGTTATTATTAGTAAAACTTGACTCGGCTGACTAATAGAAGAAAGAACCTGTGTGCTTCTAGTTTGTTGACGGCAACTGTATGTAACTATGTAGTATAAACAGTTAAGCTGTTCAGCACATACTATTATTTTTTGCTTTGGGTCTTTTTTCTGATTGCCATGTTTCAGTATGAAAAGTACTATAATATAATTAAATTCTATAGTACTATAACTTTATAAAAGTATGATATTAGGATTTTCCAGAAACATGCATTGCAGATTAAATTAATTGGAATTTTATACAAATGTACACGGGCGCAGCCGTAGCTTAATGGGCATAAAACACCGAATGATAGAAAAAGTTAATTCTACTAGGTTGTTCAAGTTTTACGGTTCGGTAAGAAAAACACTTATGGTTTCAAACCCACTCAGTATAGTTTCCCTGAACATCAATTCACTTGCTCCAACCAGATTCCAATTTATTTTATGAATTCCACCCTTGAGTGAGAATCCGGAAATACGTTGCTGTTTTTGTTGTTGTATCAGCATAAACATTCCCCATACATATATGGGGAATGCTCCTGAAGTGACAGTCCTTGGCCCGATATAAATCCGGGTCGATCCGGTAACGTAGAACCGACTGTCGTGGGAACGTTGCAAAAATAATTGCAAAATACGTCTCCACAGCTGCTTTGATCGTATCATTTGATGGAAAACGCTTCTCACCCGTACATTTGTTTAGGTCTGGAAACAGTTGGAAGTCGCTAGGGGCCAAATTTGGTGAATACGATGGATGCTCCAACAATTCATGGATTTTAGCCATTGCCAAAAAGCCTATTGTGAACCGGTGCATTGTCCAGATGAAAACGATTTTTTTTCCTTACGAGATCCTGATTTTTATGATTTCTGGCTTTGTTGCTGTTTTTGGACGTCCTTGATGTGGATCGTCTTCAAGGCTTGTAGGACCTCGTTTAAATTCAGCAACCCATATTTCTATTACACTAATTGATGGCGAAAAGTCCTTATACACTTTCAACATTCGTTCATAAATTTCCTTTGCTTTTAAACCTTCCCAAAATTAAAAATTCAATCACTGCAGGATACTTGATTTTTCCATTGTAGGAAATGCTGTGACACGTTGGTACTAAATGGCTTGTAAACAAAGATTAAAATGAAACTTCACGTACGTTCACATGAAGAGTGTACCAACATAACAAAAAAAATTTTGGCTAGTAGCGACGGCTTTTCTTATCGAACCGCAAAACTTATTGAACAACCTAGTAATAGCATTCGATCATCGACAGGTAATAGCAAACCTCGCAGTGGCACGAAAAAGTTCCACATAAAAAACACCTGCCGTTCCATTTGTGGAAAAGATCAGACGCACACCACAGGGTGGAGTGGCCAAATACTCAACAAAGTTTGCAAACTCCAATGATTATTATTGCTGTTGTTTTTAGGATGTTTGACTTTGGCTGCGCAGAGATTAGCGGCGAGGTGTACAATTTGGCACCGACTTTCGAAATATTTAATTTCTGTTCGGGTTTCGGCAGATATTATATGTTATGTACATACTACTGTGGGCAAAAAGTAAGGTGAATTTATTTGTCAAACTTCGCGGGATTAAAATTTCGCTCTAGTTATTTTTTTCATGAGTTGGCAGCACTGTTAATAACATCTGGGCCAACTTTCATGTGAATGTCATTATCAGTAATATATTTACGCTTGTGCTTACCAAACGACCAAGAGTGCATTTTTCGATTTTTACAATCTCTGATTTGATTGAGCAGAGAAGTGCCATCAAATTTTGTTTGCGGAATGAAATTTCGGCTGCGGAAACGTTTAGCATGTTGCAGAAGGCATTTGGTGATTCGACCATGCTGCAGAAAAATGTTTATAAGTGGTGCAAAGACTTCAAAGAGGGTCGAGAACGTGTTGATGACTTGGAGCGCTCCGGACGACCATCGACGTCAACAGATGACCAACTCGTCAATAAAGTGAAGGAGTTAGTGCTCAAAAATCGTCGGTGACTGTTAAAGACCTTACTGATATGATAGGAATATCAGAAGGATCTGTGAAAACCCTTTTTGAAAGACCATTTGGGCCTACGAAAAGTCAAATCTCGTTTGGTACCGAAAACTCTCAATTTCTTGGAAAAAAGTCGTCGCGTTGATGTGTGTGAAACGATGCTTTCAGACTATCAGGACAAGCTCAAATGCATCATTACGGGAGATGAGACTTGGATTTATGCTTACGACCCTGAAACAACCGACCAATCAAGCGAATATCGTGCTAAAGGCGAGGCCAGACCGAAAAGAGCACGTCAAAGTCGTTCAAAAATAAAGGTCATAATGACAGTTTTTTTCGATTTTCGTGGTGTGGTGCACTATGAATTCCTTCCACCTGGCCAAACTGTTAATAAGGAATATTATTTGAGCGTTATGCGTCGTTTACGTGAAGCAATTCGTCTAAAAAGACCAGAATTATGGGCCAACAACTCTTGGTTTTTGCATCACGATAATGCACCGTCTCACACTGCACTCGTTCTTCGTGACCATTTCGCCAAAAATTCCACGCATATCGTTCCGCAACCGCCGTATTCGCCTGATTTGGCTCCGTGTGACTACTGGCTATTCCCAAAACTCAAGAGACCACTCCGGGAAGGCGTTTCGAGTTGATTGAGGAGATAAAAGCTGAATCGAAGAAGGTGCTGATGGCTATACCGGAAATGGACTATTTGGCATGTTTCGGGGATTGGAAAAATCGGTGGCATAAGTGTATTTCATCGAGAGGGGACTCTTTTGAAGGGGATGAAATTGATTTACAAGAATAAATAAAGATTTTTCATTTTACAACCAACTTCACCTTACTTTTTGCCCACAGTAGTATGTACTTATATATTTTTCGAATGATAGAAATTTGCTCAATGCGCTAAGAAACTTTATTGGCGAGTAGTCCGGAAGTTACAGACCCTACCCCTATTTTAATAATAATCGGTTTATTTACAAAAAAAAAAAAATGCCACTATTACTTGAACATGAAAGTAAATACAGTAGGTTCTGTTTTTATGCGGCTTTTTTTTATGCGGTTTTGAAATAGTGCGGTTTTTTTTTAAATTACAAAATGCATGTCGACCTATCGGTAATTGTACATATAAACAAGATTCTAAACCAGCTAAGCAAAAACTCATCACAGATTTCATCAGAAATGCTAACCCTACAAGTATGGAACCGCATGCATAACTATCCAGATAAGATGTGTACATTTCCTAAAGTGACGAAAGTGATTTTACGCCAAATCCTAAACGAACGCGCAACATGTGGGTATTGTCTGATTCTATTTCTGACTTAAATTTATTTTTCGATTTCGACGTTTCTTAAATAAAGATATAATTTTCAAAAATACAATGTTTTGTTTATGCGATTTTATTTAATTATTTCAGATTCACGCGGTCTATGGAACGTATCTATAGTTATAATATGGGACTAGTGCCCTTTTTTATGCGATTTTATTACATTATTTCAGATTTATGCGGTTTTAGCATTTGAAACGTATCTATAGTTTTACTATAGAACTAGTAGCTTTTTTTATGCTGTTTTTTTTATGCTGTTTCTTGCGGAACGTATCTACCGCATAAAAACAGAACCTACTGTAGTTCATCTCAATTTTCTATTATTCAAATTATTCACACATAATCAATCTCCTTGATTACGTTACATGCCCGATTGGAAATGACGAAAACCTTTCATAGAAATGGAATTCATGCAAAGTGTTTCAACTTCAATCATTTTTCTATAGGATGATAATTATAACACAAAACGTGATTATTGTAGACACTTAAGGTATTTGCTGGCTGTCACAACAGCAACAACAACAACGTATACGCTATTGGCAATTTGCACAGCTGTAATTGTGTTTCGAAGAAAAAGAATCATAACAATTTAATTTATTCAATGTAAATGTGAATAATAAACCTAGAGATCGTCTACTTTGAACCAATTATGATTTGATGGAAATTATATAGGGAATTGTTCGGCTTTACATACAATTAATTTGTATTTGGCCGTGAAAGGAAAAGGGTTTGCGTCCGTAGAAGCCATCTAAAAGGCGTGTACGGACATCCTGAAGGACATTCCGGTCAATGAGCTGAAACACTCTTTTGAAAAGCTTTTAGATCGCGCAAAACAGTGTATCAAGGCCAGAAGGGACTATTTTGAATAGATAAACTCGAAGTTATTAGGCCAAAGCTCCTATCGTTTCTATTTTAGCTCAGTCTTGTTTATTTTGGACTTCATCTTGTATGTAGACATATGGGCATGTCGATAATGCATGCACGTCCATACCCAGTAGGGAAATTCACATTTGAACACATGCATGACTATTACTATCTTTATTAAAAGTCAAAATAAGTCAGCTTTTTATGAATTAACCAAAAGAACAAGTAAATAAATGGGTTAACGGCATGGAAATGTGCGAAATTATCAAAGTATTTTCTGAAAATGAAAGTATCTAAAATTATGTTATCAATACCACGCAGCGATTAAATGATTATACTAACACTTTCGTTTGTAAAAATATTTATTATGTTAGCACTTCATACTGCTGAAGCGTGAATCATAATACTTTTGTTTATATTGCGCGGATTATATTTGCTTTTGTCATTTGCTACGACTAAGCACTAAGTACTTTATGGCCAAGGCGCGCGGAGGGGTGTACTGCGCGCAATATATTTTGTAGACAAGTTTTGTTACAATCAAATTATTTGATGGATCGATTTATTTTGTGTAGAGGTTGAGTGCTTCCCTTCATAAACTTTTGAATTGATAAGGCGTCTAATTACAGTACAAATTAGCCATATGGAACTGATGACTTACCGTAAATGACCGCAAGACCAGTTTCATGTAGCCAGGAGACACGATGATGCTTGAACAGCCAAATTGTTAGTACAGTTAACGTCAGCAAAAAGGTATAAACCAAGAGATTAAGACTATCAATTCTATGTGTGAGCGTGGCCTTTGCGTCCAGCGCAATATCGGTCGCAGTTGCATTGGAGGTATGCGTTAGGGCTGCTAGCAGTAGAAATGAGAATAGTACGTGTGATGCGCGGTCATTACCAAACCACACAATACCCCCATCGCCACCTCCAAGCGCTTTTGCGTTGTGTTTTCGGATATTGTTGCCTAATGAAAAGCTTCTTCGTAGGCAATTATTTCGTTGTATATTTTTTCTATGATGTGGTGCTGTTGCACGTTTAACCCACTTGTGGTGGTGCACTCTTTTCATGCTTATTCCCCCAGGATTATATACTGCCAGACCAGTCGTCATAGTCAGTAATCGATATTTTTATTCCGCTTATAGAGGTGTTGGATATGAGACGACGAATTTACGATGTTCGCCTCCCACACCTAGCCCCAGCACAATTTTATGTAATTATGTATATTTCACAATTTTTTTTCTTATTCCTTTACAATATGATGGAAATTTTTCGTATTTCACAACGTTTATCACAATTTTATTTTAACTTTTACGCGATTACTCAGTCGAATATTCTACGCAAATAAACTTCAGAAATAAAAAATCCTTCGTTCTGGACATCCAAGTATCTATCTCTTTCGTCTATTCTTCTTCGCTATTGACAATTATTTGAGCTTTGACAGTGACAAGTTTTTATTTTGTTGCCATGGGAAAGCAACAACAGTGATTGTTTTTGTTCATATTTTGCTTTAGAATATTATTCTAAACAAATAACTCTCCACACAGGGTTGGTTGGGAATCGTGTAGCCAGATCGCACAATTATGCGACCGATCATTTTCACGAATTCTCTCCAACATTTACAGGTGGCTTTCAATTAACATTAATTATTCAGGCTCTTTGTAGCTAACAATAACGGGCCGCTAACAATATATTGACGCCCATATTTTTCGGTGTCACGCCAGAAGTTAAGGTAACGAAAATAGACTCGTTTGATTTAGATAGTTTATCTGATAAGATGAAACAATTGTGGTTAGCTGAACTAATACATAAAATATGAAGTAGTCCATCGAGTTAAAAGAGTTTATCGCACGGCGTAGGAGGGGAGATAAATTGATGGGTTTTGACCAGTTAAAATAACGTAGATCGGAATGTAACATTTGTTTTTCATTACATTTATTGTAATGTAATTAAGGAACATTTAATTCTGATCAATACCTACTGATCAATACCTTCTGATTCTTATCAATACCTACCGATAATCCTCGGAGAGAATTTTTGATCTAGAATTGTAGGTCACTTTCATGGCAAACACCACTGAAGAAGCTCCGTCAAACTTTTACCAAAAATATTATGTGCCATTCCAAAGAATATTTTGAAATTATAAATATATTACTGCTATGGAAAAGCCTTTTTGCTAGGAATCTGCATTGATATTATCCAATTTAACCAATAAACAAAACCATTTCTTATGAAATTAGGTTATAACCGATAGGTTATGATGCGATTTTTGTTTATAAATTAAAACATACTTCTGAGATCAAACTTCCAAAGCAGACAAAGAAAGAGGGAGGGACCCGAGAGAGAAAGAAAGAATATATATATTATCTAAATAAATTAATAACGCCCCAAACAGTACCAAGGAAATATAACACCAAAAAGTAGGCACCAAAAATATATTTCCGACAAGTTTGCAGCAACAAACAAGCGCCAAAAAGTAGGCAGTTTTATTTCTAACCAGAAATTAGTCTAAATTGTATCTAAGATATATGTAAGGTATAGCTCTCTCTCCTTGTCCTATACGTTATATCATTTTGCTCTCTCGTGGAACGAAAATGCCCAAAACGTTGCATGGCCTTGAAATTTTACTCTCCATTCGCGCTCGTCCATCGATGCCTAAGAAGTTTCACTTCAAAAATAGTCCATTTATACGTTAGCCAAGACCTAAACACAATTTTAAATAACTTAGGCCAATCTACCATACCAGCAACACGCGTTTCTCGCTAGCCTGAACTCCACTCAACCTAAACCCACACTCACCGATGTAACGATCAAACTTATGAGAGCGCTAGGTAAAGTAAAACTCATAATTGTGTACGTGCGACGGTTACATATATCGTGTACGTGTGTAAAATGAAAAATTTTTCCCGCGAAGTCGTGTCAGCTGATTGTTTTCTCACCACACAGGGTTGCCAGTCAGTACATTTTAGAGCCATTACCAAAATAAACTTATAAAAATTTTAATTTTTATTAAAATGAGTAAAAACAATATTTAATAAGGTTAACTAAAAATATATGAACTATATGCATTTGTTGGTTTTGGTTTATTATACAATGAAAAATTGGAATTGGTAAGGTGGATATATAATTTTATTAACATATTCATTAACAATGCATATAATATTCTGATTTTTACTACCCATTTTTAACGCTTTTTGTGACTGAAATATATGTCAATAAGTGTTGCGAGTAAGAAAAAAAACAATGTTCAAACTGAATTTCAGCTTTCTAGAATGCAACTATGCAGCAAACTGAGAATATCCAGCAGACGCATTTTGTGTTCGCCAAATAGTACGCATGCAGAACGTAGATCGGCTCGAGCTTCATTTCCAAATTATTACTAAGGGAAATCCCAACAGCTTTACGCCTTCTCCGAATGATAGTTGTCTTTACAAACTATTTCGTGGTAGAATTGCAACTGCAGGTTTGCTTGGCTTGAATGACACTCGCAACTCTGTTTCAACCAAAACTTATAAAAGTTTTGTTTATCTAAACATATAAACTTACGAAATGCATAAATTTAACTAATTTTGAGTCATACTCCTATAGATAAAAATAAATATTTACTTAAGTATTCTATGGGATTTTATTTTTTAGCAAATGCTTATGTATGTATTTATGTAAATATTTACAAGTTAGTGAAAATTTTACGATTTACTCTAAAATACATTCACTTGATTTACGATTCCGGACAACTTTCCACAATATCCTTAACGTAATTGTGCTAAGAAGACAAGGGTTTTCCAAGGTAGCTGAAGCACTTCGTTTGCTTTGCTGGGTCATTGACCTTACTAGTCAACAAGGCACCTTCAACTTCTTCAAATAAATCCCTTCGATTTGTTTATCACAAATCAGCTGGTTTGCGCCGAATATTATCGTTTTCGTTTGTTGACGTCGTGCACTTAACTGATATTAAAACAACTGTTGCTGTTTTTCTATTTTGAGTTCTCGTTTGATAAGGTGCAAAGTAATCAGCTGTGTGTTAACGTAACAATACCTTGTGTTTAATAATTTTTACACTGTGGCAATGTAAACTGCTGTCATAGGTGCCTTGCAATTGGGGCGAATTGTCAAACGTCAGCGTACAAGTTTTTCATTTTTTGTTCAGAAATTTTTTTTTGTAAGTTTCTCACAGACTAATAACAAAAATTATAAAATTCTAAAGAACTTAATGAAAATAGCAACTTCAGTTTTTGCGATAGCAATATAAATCACATTGCAAAGGAAACGTAAAGTTGCTGAATAAAAAGCGATAAAATAACTGAGGCGGTGGCAGCTTCAGCTTCAGCAGCAGGGGCAGAGCATTGCTGTTAGAGGCGTCGAAAAACAGTCAATTTGGTATTTGTCAAAGTGCTGAAAATAAAAGTTTGGGCACCATTCGTCGACTACGGTTGTTCGAATATCTCCAATTTGAACCAAAGATGTCGAATATGTCGGTGGGACAGATTATAAATGACGCACAGCGGATTGCTAGTCGCGTAAAAGATTTAGAACTGTTGGGTAATGCTTTGCTGGTAGAAGCAGAAGGCAATAATCGCTTGGTAGAAAGTTTGCGACAATTTCAAGATGACATGGATTCGTTGAACCGAATTTCCAATAACAAATCAAATTCCGAAATGGTGAATCGTATACAACAACAAAATGCTACCAGTTCAGAGATTTTGAAAGAAAATCGGGAATTAAAAATATGCATTGAAGATTACGAACGCACCATGGAGTTCATAATGCAGAAATATCGTGAACACACAAGCAGCAAAATACTCGAAAGCAAAATTAACTTTAAAGAAGTATACAATGAGGAACTTTGGATTATTATACGGGAACAGCGTGCGAAAATCAGAGAAATGGCCGTCGTTATGCAGCGCGCAGCCTCTGTGGATGATGAAGCGGTGCACCGCGATATGGAGACCATGTCTCGGTTGCGCAAGGAAAATCAAATATTGCGTGAATTGCTACAGATTTCAAAACAATTCGGATCTGCAAGCCAACCTATACGAGTAAATGACCATATGCTGGAAGAAAAGGGTGTACAAACAGATGGTGCTGACGATTCGGCAGATGAGCTCTCACTATCAGGAGCATCAATTGAAAATGTGAACAACAACTCAGTAATTTCGCTTCTACCGAATGCAGTTGCTGTAGCTAATGCCATCATTAGTGATACCCCGAACAGCACTAATATGAACACTGCCGATAACATTAATGCGAGTAAGATAGCAACGTTACACACTGTTGGCGAAAATAATAATGGGCCTTCGCTAGTTGGTGAATCGGTGCCGATTTCAATTATTCCTCCGATAAATCATCCTGGTGCATTAAGCACGACAACGCTCATTACCATAGAGAATGCTACAGCTGTTGACACTGTTGCTAACGCTTCTGCGTTAAACGCCACTGCACCAATAACGGGGAACACATCTAGTGCGGTGGGTACAGCAAACACATCCGGGTCGGTTGAGGCACCAAAAGCTGCAACATGATAGGGCGCGAATCGTAGGCGATTGTATCGTTGTCGCCTGTCTTTGGTTCTTTGGAGTAAACAATTTTACTTTAATTCTACATTTTCTTTTGTTCACATAATACGTATAATTCTAAAATTTATTTCTTAATATATGAAATTATAATCGTAAGCATTCACTACCACTAACTTATTTAATGACCATTATTACAAGAACAAGAAAATGATATTTAGCACTTGAAACTGTTACTAATCTAACAAAATCAAGAACCACAACACTTGTGAGCTGCATCTGTCCGTTGGATGAATGCGGCTTGCACCTTTATTCATATATAAATAAATATACATACAAATATTTAAACTTACCATAAATAAATGGATTTATTTTTTATTAACGGCCATTAAAGGGCATTTTAACGTTGTCTCAAGAGTTCTCAGAGGTGAATATTATTTTCTACTGCTTTACGAAAAATAGGTCATGCGTGATCCAAATCAAAGAACTTTTGATACAAACCCAACTTCAGAACACTACGGTCATTTCAGTTTTAAAAACACATAGGATTGAGTGGCTCAAATTCAGTTGCTGGTAGTTCTTGGCCGGATATAAATCCGAGTCGTTCCGGTAAGTGGTTGTTGTTGTAGCAGGATAAATGTTCTTCATGCATATACGAGGAATGCTGCTGAAGGGACAGTTCTTGGCCGGATATAAATCCGGGTCATTCCGGTTACGTGCAACCGACTGTCGTGGGAAGGTAACGTTCCAGTAACTTAGTACTCACTGTCGTGGAAACAGTTCAAAAGCAATTGAGTGGAGTTGTTCAAGTTTTTGATTTGATTGGATGGAAACATTTCTAACGATTATGTACGCTCTATTAAAGACGGAAGCTGGCTATCAATCAGCCAATCGGGCTGGCCCTATCAGTATGGCTTCATGGCTTGGAAAATCTAACTACCATAGGTCTTAATCATTCCACTAGGCCGCTATCTAGAAAAAAAAACAGAAACAAAAATCGACACCTTTAGTTTTTTTTTGACATTACGTAATGAAGCTGCTTATGAAGGGTGATCAATTTAGAGGTATCGGGTTTTAAATTGAAATAAAACAACGAAAATTTAAATTATTTGGGTAATCTTTATTATTTTTGTGACATTTATTTTTTAAAGATAATCTCTTTCAAATGTTGACCGTAAATCTATTGTTTCAGATTAAAATTTTCTATCGCGGACCGGAAAAATAAATCTTATTTCTGACGGGTACGATAACTGTTTACGCGTCGTTTCTTTCTCGTGCTAACCGACGCAAGTTGAACACACCAACTGAATCCAAGTTCTACCCCAACGCAGAGGAGGCCTTTCTCTTCCTCTGCTACCACCAGCTGGTACCGCATCGCATACTTTCAGAGGCGGGGCGTTTGTATCCAATCGGACAACATGACTCAGCCAACGCAGCCGCTGGATTTTTATTCGCTGCACTTTGTCTATATCGCCGTAAATCTCATACAGCTCATTGTTCCTTTCGCTGTTGCCAACGTGCAAAGGACCAACGATCTTCCGCAGAATCTTTCTCTCAAACATTCCAAGAGAGGCCTTATCGGATGTTGTGATCGTCCAAGCTTCTGCGCCATATGATAGGAAGCACCTGGGACCATTGGGAGTAGGATTTCTCACAAAGGTTTTCAATTTGTCCTTGACCACTCTCATTATCCCTGATAAGTAGAAAGCAGGGAGAGTGGTCTCACTACTGAAACCTGGGGAAACCGCCAACCAAGGGGAATCTTATCGTCCGATAACTCTTTTTTCCCCAGTAGTGAAGGCACTTGAAGCCCTGCTAATCCCATTCTTCACGAAACACCTGGTCAGCACGGTTTCCGACGAGTGCATAGCACCATCAATGCACTCACTGCCATAAACGCCCAGATAAACCGCGGGCTTAACCAAAACCGCCCCTGCGAGAGGACAGTCCTAGTAGCGCTGGACCTGAAGAAAGTTTTCGATACAGTCAGCCATTCCACGCTACTAGATGATATTTATCAGTCGACAATTCCGCCAGGGCTGAAGAGGTGGTCCGCAAACTACTTGAGCGGTCGTCACTCGCCAGTGATTTTTCGAGACCAAATATCAAAGCAGAGAAAGATTAAGCAAGGTGTACCGCAGGGTGGTGTCCTTTCACTCTTGCAGCTCAACTTCTACATCTCGCAGCTCCCTCAACCACCAGAGGGAGTCTCCCTTGTCTCATACGCTGACGACTGCACGATAAAGTGAACAGCTACCTCACCGATCTTTACCGCTTTTTCACTGCGAGGAATCTCCAACTTTCCCCCGCTAAATCCACGACCCTCTTTACTGTCCCTCGAGGTAAAAGTCGATGACACACCAATTCCGACGGTAAACAATCCCAAAATTTAGGGTGTGACTTTTGACAATTTGCTCTCCTTCTCGGTGCATACAACCGCAATTGCCACTAAGGTCCAAAATCACAACAAGGTCCTCAAGTCGCTTGCCGGCAGCACTTGGGGCAAAGACAAAGAACTGTTGCTATCGACATTTAGGGCAATTGATCGGCCGGTTCTAAACTATGCCGCGCCTGTCTGGTCGCCTGGAACTAGTGACACGCAATGGATAAAGCCACAGACTTGTCAAAATACCGCCATTCGGACAGCGACCGGTTGCCTCCGGTTGCTTCCTGATGTCCCCTATTCAACACCTTCACAATGAGGTACAAATGCTCCCTGTAATGGAGCACAATAAACTGCTCAGCAAGCAGTTCCTGGAGGTTTTACCCTTGCAGACATCTTGCTTGAACCAGAGCCCCCTCTTAGGCGCGTCACCTTTTAAACTATGCCGACGAGATCCAGGACAAAACTAACAGAAATTTTCTGGACCAGACAGTATTTAGACAGTCAATAAACGACATTCATCGGCATGCATGTTTCCTGGGCCTACCTTTAGATGAGCCAGACGAAGGCGACCGGTGACATACCCTACACTGACGGGGCTTCTATTACTGTTAAAACAACAACAACAACAACGGGCATGATGAGAGTCATTTAAAGTTTTGCTCGTCGAGAGAGAACTTTATAGTCTGAGAGCCAGGGGTAATTTTGTCCTCATCATTTCATGCCGACTGATTTTATACTGAAGGCAGATGCCATCCAATGGATGACGAAACCAACCGTCCAGTACCCAGTAGCGGTGGGTACGTGCGTGGGATGCTGCGAAACGTGTCCGCGCGTCGCCGAGATGTATGAACGCAATGCTTGCTACGGCTGACAGTCTTTCCACCGCTATAAACGTAGCTGACCATCATTATTATATATATATATATATATATATATATATATATATATGTGCCCAAAATTATGTAAAAAATTTCAATCGGCATAAAGATAATTTTTTTGTAATTTAATTTACAAGTTCGTCTGTTCAGCTGACGTATTTTCCCCCCTCTACGGTGCAGCTGACTATTTTTTTTATTCTACTAAATGTCAAAATACACAAAATAGCCGGTATTAAATGAGTTGTTAAAAATTTTTCTTCGACACGTTTCGTACCCTGGACCCGCGGGTGCGCCAGCTGACGTTCATTTTCGTTATTCATGAAAGCTAAATCACAAGTATAGGCAAGAATTTAACGGTATAAAAACGTAGTCCAATCGACCCCTTAGTCCAAAGTTGCATTTGTCAGCAAGAGAGATTCTCCGTTGGATTGCAAGGCTGACATTATTATTGGTGTTAATGCTGGCTCCTAAATAAACGAAGTCTCTTACAACCTCGAAATCATAACTGTCAACAGTCAAAAATAAGATCAGAATATAAATATAGCATTAAGATATGAAATAAATTAAGGCCTAATCTAATTTGAAGTGCTGTTCAAATATCTAATGGTATGACAGAGAAATTACCACAAAATTGAACTACATGGCACAGTGTCACACAAGAAGCCTTTTTGAGGATTCCATATGTCTAATGCACCTCAGCAGAGGAATCCTCAAAAACGTATAAAAATGAGGCTCTAAACTTCTGGAAAAACATCTTATATATCGGCGTGAGTCAATTGGATATATTTATTTTGAAGCCGAAAAAGCCTTCAAAAATGTCGAAAACGAAAAAATATTAAAAGTTAAAAATTAACTTCGTATTATACGATTAAGGGTTTGTACCTTCAAAAAATCACTTTTTTTGTCTTATCTTATTGTTTAACATTTCAAGAATATATTCCCAAAATTTTAAGCCGATCGGAGCAAAACTTTTGGAGTTATTGTCCAATTAGTCTCGCGTCTTAGCTCTGACAGGTGTGAGCGTTCGGGAAGGCAGCGCGGCTGACAAGTTTTTCTCATAACTACTTTTTAAAAGTCGGTGATCACTGCCATTTAAAAACTACTTGACTGATTCATTCCAAACTTGGCACACATTTTCTTCATATAAAATGCCTCCCACAACGTTTAGTTTATATTTTTTTTTGACATGAAGGGGGTTTCCCGCCCACAAAATGGCAGAAATTTTCGTGAAGTTTTCACTTTAGACCGCCGCCAAAAATTTTTAAACGAAGAAAAAAATAAGCGGACAACGTTGGGGGGAAGATTTAATAGTCTGTCACCGGCTTATTTTTAAGTATTTCCGCATGAAAAAATTACAGAATATAGTTAAACGTATGCTTAACAATGTACAAAATGTTTTAATAAATTTACTCAACCCATATTTAAGAAAAAAATTCCCAAAACTAGTGTTTTTTCCGTTGAAACCCTTACCCCTCCTTTAGCAAAATTTAAAAACAAAACAAAAAAAATTAAATGTAAAAGTTATTGCTGTTTGTGTGGAGCCCGTTTCTCCAGAAGTCCCTTGCAACGATCATCACAAGTCCTTGGAGATTCATCTAAAATCAGTCCCACAAGGAAATTAGTTTTAATAATAATAAATTAACAATATGGCGGCCTCAGGAAATATTTTTCAGATTCTCGAGAAAAAAACCGACAATTAATTGTTAAAAAAAATAGAAATTTTGAAAGAAAAAACTTTGATCAGGCACGAGTTTTTTATGTGTTTCAAAAGCAGTATAAATTTGATTGAAATCTACCAAGCGATTTTTAAGTTACAGTGATCGCCAGTTCAAAAAACATAGTTTTGAGAAAAACGCATTTAAAGTTTTGATTCCGGAGCGCCCGATTGTTGTTAATTGTTGAATAACTCGAAAATTATTTGTCGGATTCAAATGTCGACTTCAAATTTACACACAATATTTTTAAGATATTATACGTATAAAGTATAGTATCTTAAGAATATACTGTGAAATTTTCATGCGGGAATTCCCAATATTATAGCTTCAGCCTAGCTTCTCTATAACTAGGTAGAGAGCGGTCCGCGCGATCCTGTAAATAAAGTTCAAACTCAATTATCTCGAAACGACTTTTTTCGGCCTGGTGTTGTCAAAAAACAAACTAATCTTTTTAACCGAATCGTCTGAAATTTTAATATGTTGTGCACAATTTCAATGGCTATCACTCGTACAAGAATCATATTATTATTTAATTATTTCGTTTTTTTTTATAAAAAAACTGAAAAAAAAACGATTTTTAGAGTGTTATTCTAGTAGCAGAACCCAGCTACAGTCATACAGATTAATATTTTTTTTGGTTTTTGTCTTTCAGATAAATAGAAGAGCCAAAATGGACAACACCGTCGAGGCCCAATTTTTCGGGAGGGTCAACTTCAGAGCCATTTTTAAAATTATTAAAATTAAATATTTTTTTTTCATTTTTGTATGTAAAAGAAGCTAAATAAAAAGACTAAAAAATTTAAATATCATTTTTTTTTTTTTTATTGAAAGAAAATAAAAATCCTGAAATATTCGAGCTTTAAACCACCGGGAGCCCTTAAGTCCCACTCCCTCCACAGACGAAAATCGCACTTTTAAGACTCATCATTACGAAACGGCGAAACGACTGAGAATCCACGTGAGACGTATGAAACACCATTGCATGAACAAAAAAGCGACTGTTTGGGATGGCGTTTGAGTCAAAATCATCATCATCATCACACGCTTGTGAATTCGTAACGGTGGATGTTGGCTTAATATCTCTGCTCACAAATGTGGGCGATTATTATTAGTTCAATAAAACGCCGTGCACCCCGCATTGCAGATCAAGTAATGCGATTTTTGCAATGAAAATTCCCGGGACAAAAAATGGCCATATTAACTGGCCACCCAGATCTCCAGATTTTAGCACTCCGCACTTACTTTTTTGGGCTTCATTGAAATGTAAAATGTATGCCAGCAAGTCTCAGACCTTTGACTAGCTCAAGGCAAACATTCGTGGCATCATCGCTATTCAGTCCGAGATGGTCAAAAAAGTGATGGAAAATGCAGCAAAAAGGCACTTGATTGACGTATTCATTTGACTGGCAGCCGCATTGATTGTATGTATAGGTGATGATTAGTATAAAGAGTGCCTCTTTCGTGCCGCAGGTTTTTCCAGTCGGCTACAGGTATGCAGGTAAGTAAAAGGTTTGACGTACCAGTCTGGCACTCCCCAAACAGCACTAAAGCGCCGTTTTGATACCATTATGAGATCTCCAATGGGCAGATATATGGTATATAATCCACCAGAGCTGTTGATGTAATGGAGAAGGTCGATGGGATTTAGGTTGGAGCACAGCCGCAGGCTGCCAAAGAAAGGATCCCCCAGTAACCTTAATTGTCTGGCTGCCAAACCCGGACATTTACAGAGAAAGTGCTTAATAGCCTTCATCTCTGAAAGGTCCCCACAGCTTCTGCAATGGGAATCAAATGGTAAACCTAGCTTTTCTGGGTGTGTGCCGATCGTCCAATGACCAGTAAATACAGCTTCGACTTAGGAAATTCAATGGCGTAGAGTCCCCAAAACTTTCTTCAACGGATTTTCGAAATAGTACACGAAGAAATGGAGGCCCATCTGTTCTGCGCTTTCCTGAACAATGTCCAATTCTCCAGTCAGGGGATGCCGATGACCACGTGGGAGACCTTGGAGAACAGTCGGCAACAACTTTGATTTAATTGAAAACAGCAATACTTTCATTGTGGGACCCCTTGCGCGCCTCCTTCTTCTTTATGACTGGTGGTTTTTATGGCAATCATCAGAAATAAACTCGGATTTCTATAATTACTCGCCTAGACGCCATCGCTTTCAGAAGAAATACTTTATCTTTGAGTGGGCTTCGTGTGGGGTTGGTGGGGGTAGAGGTCTTGTCGGAGTGATACAGACCAGGCACAAGATGCCATTTTGATACACGACTTGTAGACCCACTAACTTTTATTAGTCGAACCATCTTGATTTCACTATGAATCCCTATGTGCCTATGCTATCTATTCTTTCTTTCCTGCATTGCTTTCAAGTTAACCTTCCAGAATTCTCTCCGCATACTACATATGCCGTAGTGCACCCAGACTAGGGATCTGACACAGATAATGAAAGACTGTTTCCCTAGATTTGAGAAAGACTGTTTCCTATATCGCAGGTTCTTCATCTTTATCGTTGTACAGCCACCCCATCTTTCTAGTATGATCCCCCAAAGGCTAGTGGCGGGTTATTGTTGACGTAATTCTGAATACGTCTGCTCGTAGCTTTCTTAACAGCTCGTCAGTTCTGAATTTGCTGAAATGGGGGAAACTTTGTCTAGTTATTTTGCAGGTATCCGTGTTAGTCCATCTGTCAACGGTCTGCATCTGGAATAGCGAAAAGATTTCCCGTTTGCGCACGCCTTGGGGACAGCCTATTTCAACCGCTTCGGATTCATTATAGGATGCTCCCTGTCTTCCTTCTATGTTCCTATGGCCAGGTACCCAGATGAGTGTGATATCTGCCGTTCGCGCTAAAGCATTAAGTTTTTTGCATTGCCTGACGATTTTTAAATTCCTTGGAGGTGACCTTAAAGCTAAGATGGCTGCTTGACAATCTAAAAAAATACATATTTCCGATATTTGTTGTGGATGGTTTTTAATCATCGTGCAAGCTTTCCTTATCCCGAGAACTTCTGCTTGGAAAATACCGTTCCAATTCTTCAGCCGAAAAGACTTGAAAGTTTCGAGGTCTTTCGAATATACACGGGCGCCAGCGCCTCAATCCTTCTTGGTTCCGTCGGTGTAAAGTGCAGTTGTACTCTCTTTGATGACTGAACTTAAATCCCATTTCTTTCTCGTGGGGAACTTTACCTTAAACTCTATTCTAAAGTTTAGGATTGCGGTTGTAAAGACTGATGAGATTGTAGTAAGCCTTTGGCTGCCTAAGATAAAAATATGACCAAAGATCCTACCACCATCTTTTATTCTGATGGCGGTAATCGTTACTGTTAGCTGTAGTTGTAAGTAACAAACCATTAAGTGTCGCTGCTGGACACGATTTCATAGCACCAGTTATTCCTGAGCAGGCTGCTCGTTGTACGATTGTTGGCAGTCTAACGTTGTACTGTTTGCCAGCATACAAATACTTCGTTAGACATAATGGGTCTTACTATGGTGGTATATGTATACCCAAAGCGCGAGTTTAGGCTTAACGCCCCAGTTTCTACTGATAGCCCTCTTGCAAGTGTTTTTTTTTGCTTTTGTTTTTTGTTTGGGAACGGCACTCAGACACAATTAAGTCCATTGCACTGCACTCGGAATCCGTTTTAATTTTCTTTAAGTCGACCCGACCTCCGCAGAAATCTGAGTAGATTGTGGTGCTAAGGAGCCGAGGTGGTCGCTTCTTAACACATCAGTGCCCAAGACCTCAAGCCTGATCTCATTCTCCTCTTCACAAGCTGGACTGCCTTAGATGCTTACACTGCCTTAGATGCCTACCTTTTCTATGTGCTTCGCTCACAGAAAGTGGCCCGTCATCAGTCCAACCAGCCGCCTACAGTCGTTTCTGCTTAATGACAGGTAATATCAGTTTAGTCCACCTGCAGTCTCTCTCATCCTGCCAAGCTAGCTTGTGGGTTTCAGCAACCCATTTGGTAACCGTGGCTTTGATGTCTACAGAAGGGAGTGGCAGAACGGGCTCCGGGCCAAAGAAGTTGCCCTCAGAGCCCATCCTAGATAAGGAGTCAGAGGTCTAGTTACCCACGATGCCCATGTATCCCGGGACCCATGTTGGCATCGGACTATTATGTGGTATGATGTGGTCGGGGGCTATCTAAGGCCATGAACGCAGCTTGGCTGTTGCTGCAGACACATGTAGATGTGCCTTTCCAGCTATTTTCCACAACAAAGTTCATGGCAGGTGCATGCATTCCAAGAGCAAAGTGAAGTTTTGTCCCGCTGGGTCCCACGTAGACCTCAGAGCCGGGCCTGAAGTAGTCGGAAAAGCTCCGGTGCAACAGATGGCCACAGTGCGTTGTAGTCTTGACAAGGTCCTCCTTACTTCCACGAGAGAGAGTCTGCTCATCCAGACCACTGATGCATAGGTGATAATAGGTCTTATCATAGCCGTGTAGATCCATAGGATCTTGTTAGGAGAAAGACACCACGTTTTCCCAAAGACACCTTTGCACTGCCAGAAAGCTGTCCGTACTTTGGATGTCTTTGTTTCAACGTGTGACTTTCAAAGAATTTTACTATCGAGAATTTCTCCAAGATATCTGATTTCTTTAGAAAGCTGGATTGTGACTCCTTTAGCTTAAGCAGAACGAATCCATCAAGCTTCCTCCTTCTGGTGAAGAGGACAATACCATGACAGTTTTGGTGGGGTTTGCCGATAGCCTATTAGCACAGCATCAAGTGTTTTGCAAGTGTAATAAGCCACATAAGCTTTCTCTATCCACTTTTCTACATTGCCCCTCCAGTTAAGCTTCGGATCTAGCACTACTCATAAATATGTCGCTCTGTCTGTAAGTGGAATTTCAATCCCATTGATGGTAGTCTAAACTGAGGAGTATTGCTTTTAGTTGTAAACAACATGCATAGCGTTTTACTTGGGTTAACAATGAGGCCACTGCTCGCAGCTCATCTATTAAGCTTGCCCAGAACTCCTTCGCTAATAGTGGAAGTAAATAAAGCTGCTGTTAGAATCACGACGACATCTGCATATGAGACTACCTTCACTCCCCCTCCGTTGAGTCTCAGTAAAATACTATTTAAAGCTAGGACTATAAAAGTGGAGACAGGACCCCACCCTGTGGGTTGCACAAAAGTCACTGGGTTGTCTTAGCTCCGTTTTGCTTCATGCATGGAATGCCCTAATGAAAATACACGCACACAAAAGCAAATGATAATTAGGAATAGCGAAACAAATAATGATGTATTGTCTAGTAATTCTACGGCACAGAGGCGTTGCTGCCAACTCACCGATCTAATAAAACACATTCATACATACATATGTCGGTATGGCATAGACTACTACATACTTGTAAGCACAATTTTATTGCATGTACGTATGAATGTGCGCAAACCAATGCAGCCGAAAGAAAGAATAACCATAAGAACAACAAAGTGATTCGGTCAGAGCCAAATTCTTACTTCTAAAAGGTATGCAGATACTGGCGCGTGTGCCTTGTAGCAATTGTGTGAATCCGCTGCGCATAAAAAAAGAAACAGTCATATAAAAAAAACAATTAAAACAAAGCATTCTAAACACAGAGAGCGAGTGTTCGTACAAGATCGCATGCAGCTGATGGATGAGTGCAAGCAAGAAAAGCGTGGAAACGTGAAAATGCTTTTCCGATTTTTGGCTTTTGTGAGTTTTCCCCGAGACTTTTTGCAATACGAGCGTTCAGTTCTACGACGGACGTTCGAGAGTTCGCAACGATCTTCCAATTCGAATCGAGTGCAATACGTGTCGAGCGAGTGTGCAAATACTGCCCCCTATTAGTGCGAAAGAGATGAATAGAGGCAGTTATTTTTGAATTTAGGAAGAGTGTGCTGAAAAATGTAGATTTTTCTTTTGTGTGAAAAAATTTCTAAATTATTTTAATCGTTCGAAATAAAAAAATCAAATTATTGTAGAAAAATATTAAAGAAAATTTATGCAAAGGTAAAAATTACGTTGATCGAGCGCATATACATACATATCTATAAGTAAATTCGATTTATAGTGATTGCACTAAATTGAAATATGTATTGAAGTGATGCGGCGATGTGCCGAGTATGTGCGCGTGTGTGTGTAATGTGTGCCGTGTCTGTTCCGCCAGAAACTTTTAAAGTATGCGGCTATTTTTAAAACACAGCTAAATATTTTATTTTCTTTGCAACGGCAGTTTTATGTGAAAATTACATTAAAGCATTAAAATTTCGCGTGGAAACAAATTCAATAAAACGCGAAATATTTTTATTTTATTTCACTTAATCGCAGAAGATTATGAACATTTAAATAGATTAATAAAGTTAAAAAATATTAGTTTTATTATATTAAATTTGCACTAACATACATATGCGCATATACCGCAATCCATATTGGTAATTTTAGAGAAATGAATGCAGCACAATCAAACACACGTTGATTAATTGGCAGCTTGTGCGCTTACGAAAGTGAAAAAATAGCGAATTATGTAGTATTTTTGTATGGCATTTAAAATTCTAAAAATTCCCTACAGTAAATTCCATATGGCGTATGTGTGTTTAGTGCTTGTCTGTATGTTTGTACGCACATACATACATACGCATGTTTTTACGTGAAAAAGTAAAGTGAAAAAAAGTGTTACGCAATTTGAAAATTGTGCTTTGTGAATGAATGAAAAACGTAGTTTCAATAGCTAGCAGCAGCAAAGGCAACAACAACAATAAGCAACAAGCAACAAACAACAAAAATAACAAAAACATCATAAACAACATTGGCGTCAACGAGCAACAAAAGTACGAGTATTGTAGCAGTAGTAGCAACAGCCAAAGTGGCAGCTGATATACATAGCAACAACACCAACAAAATACTTATAATAAAACTATAAGTACCAAAAATAAAAACACAAAAAAAAACACCAACACAAAGAGCAATAACGACGGTAAAAAGGAAATACTTACGAGCACAGCCAGATACATACATACATGCACATACGTATGAATGTATGTATGTATGCATTAAACAATAAGTAGCCAAGGAAGCACCACAACAACAGTAACCCACGCCACGCGCCCAACGTCAATACATAAGTCAATAAATTATTGTATTATCCATTATTATCCTTGAACCCGACTATTCTATATAACTCACCTTTATCTCAACAAGTGAACAGTAGAACCGGAAATTCTTATTCTGTATGCCTTAATTCTGCAACGAATTTCCAGCCGCAACATCGCGTGGGCCAGACGTATCCACTGAATTAGAATCAATAAAAACACAAACTCTTTGACGACGTATAAACCAAAGAATTTGTATTGGTGCCGTCACCAGCATCACCAGCATCATCTCCGCCAACACAACCCCACATTTTCGGTAAGTATTCACTGGCGCCAGTAATGAGCGCGTCTGCCTATAATGCCGCATATTAATTTTTCAATTTCATTGTGTTCGAGTTTTTTGTTTGCCTTTTGCTTTTATTTCAAAATGCGTTTTCCTATATTTCGGGATAAGCTAACAAAAATAGGTTACGAGGGAATGAAAATTACCCAAAAACACAAAAAAAAAAACACAAAAAATTGGAACAATGTTTTCTGCGTCAACATTCTACTCTACATTTCAAAAATGTTCTCCCATTTTTCATTCTAAAATTCCCCCGCTCACTTTGTTTATTGTAATATTTCTCTCTCCCTTATTTGCTCTCTCTTTATTGAGATCCTCTCTAGTTGTTGTGTTCATTTTTTTGGCAAAAAAACATGCGCAATATTTCTGAAGTACCCCACTGCGCACAGTTTTTATGCTCACCTCAAAAGCAAATCGCTCTGTACGCGAAATGTGCGGTGCATTACTTACCTTCTCTTATTTGTATGAGTGTGAGAACTTCTATCTATCGTCGTAAAAAGTTTTGAAATCGTTCGTCCAATTTATGTATTTGCGAAATCTCTACTCTGTCGTATAAATAGTGCTCGTATTTCGAAAATTCGAACTCTATAAAGTAAAAGTCCATATTATGCTCACCTGTTGATTGATTTTGCGTTAATTGTTAAATCGTTTCTACCGTAGTTTTTAAATGTGCGACTTGTTGGCTCTAATACTCGTATAATACCAAAATAAGATACAATGTTGGGCATCACCCTGCGATCTTTTATATCCCGACTTCATCAAGGCAACTTCGGAATACTTAATGAAAGCTAAGAAGTTCTTGGTAGCCATATACCTAACAGTCATAGGATCAGCCATACTTTTCCTCAAAGCAAATAATCTGTGCAGATCGAGCGTTTCCTGCGATCCTGCTGTGATTAAGCCTTTTGAGTTCCCAAGTATGTCAGAAGACAGGCTGCGTTAGCAATTTGGTATGTCTAATGTACAAGGCCCGGCACTCGAAGTGTAACCGACTTCAGACCGCTGGGGTAGGTGATGCGCGGGCATCAGCTGTTTGACAGTCCAATGCGAAAAAAATGGATTTCAAATGTAATAAAGTGACTGCCTTATATTTGGCTGGAAAATCACAACCAGCGATTGTTCGTGAGCTCGAGCACCTGAAAGTAAATAAAGTTTTTGTTTATCGCACCATTACTCGTTACTGAAAACATCGCGAAACGTCATGGAGGTGGTCAACAAAAGACTGCAACGTCACGTGAAAAGGTTCAAAAAGTGAAGAATTGACTTGAGCGAAATCCCCGACGAGTACCAATCAAATGGCGAAAGAACTAAAAATATCTGACTGTAGCATTCGCCGCATACTGAAAAATGATGTCAAAGTCAAGCCTTACAAGATCCAAAAGGTGCATGATCTCACACCAAAGCAGCAACGAGTCAGACTTGAGAGGACGAAGGAGTTGCATCGCTTGTCCGAAAACGGTCAATTTCCGAATGTTGTGTTTTCTGACGAGAAATTCTTTCAAATTGAGCAATTCGTAAAATGCCATATACGAAGTTGAGTCATCAATTGGCTACCAGGAGGCAACAGCCGCCACAGGTAATGGTTTGTCAAGGCGTCAAGGTAAATGCGAAATATTATCGGGCAAGTACTCTGGAAGTTGGTTTGAAGCCGTGGGCAGACAAACATTTTAGTGGCAGACCATGGATGTTTCAAAAGGACTCGGCACCGTCTCACACAATGCTGGACCCTGTACATTATTTGCCGGAGAGAAATTGTTGCTCCTGCTTTAACTGTGGAATTTACCAAAAGTCATTCAGTGAAAAGAAAAGCTGTCAATGCTGTCGACAGCCGAAATACTTCGGGCCTTTCAGGGCACTTTTTTGCTTTTGCTATCTGGTTCGACTGCGACTGATCGATTTTCAGAAACATAAGTTCAAGCATCAGCAAAAGTAGTAAAATACTGGACATTCGTAACGGTGATAAAATTTATGTCATTTAATTTGAAAAAAGGATAAATTATATCTTAAAATTAACTGCATTCGTTTAGGTGTTATGCTGGACTCTAAGTTGGCGTTTAAATATCATCAAAACTCTTATGCTAATAGGGAACTAGAAAACTGGGTATATCGAAACGAAGAGCATTGGAATCAATCTGCTAACCTTGGTTACTTAAGAGACCTTTAGAATTTCTAATAAAAGCTAAAAGTAGTAGATAAGTTTCTAATGGTTAAGGATTTAACTGTACAAGGGATTATGTACGCCAATTTATGTGTGATTAAGCCTGGACATTGACACATAATTGGATGAAACGTCTCATGGTCTGCAAGGCGAAGAAAAAAATTGCCTCACTAAAGCCGTTTTAGCAGTCGATTCTGAATAAGTAAGAGTTTAACCTGCTACAATATCCAGACCATAATTGAGTTAAAGTTACGCGGGTCGCACGACGCAGCTGAAGCTCTTCGTCTGCAATGGGTGGACTCCGATAACGGCATTCGGGGATCGGTAGTTTAGGAAGGTGGTAAGAAATGAGCGTCGCTTAAGGCCTATATATATACAGGGTGCACCATTTTTTATGTCGGTATGTTAAGGCTGAATAACTTGGTCATTTACCAACCGATTGACTTCAACATAACTTTTTTCGATACGTCAATTCAGTACAAATTCATCCATGGATCGCTTTACACTGAAACAATGCGCTGAAATAGTGACTCTATAAATCGAAAATAGTCGTTCTATTGTTCTAACTTAAAGCGCATATCGCAAAAAGTATGGCGGCAAACACGCACCATCTGACAGTACTATTCGTCGTTTGGTGTCGAATTTTTTTGAGCACGACACAGTAGCAGATCGTCAACATGTCGTTCATCAACGACCAAGACGTTCCAGTGAACTTGTTGAAGCAACGCTCTCCTTGCTCAGGAGCTAACAGTGTCGTATCGTCGTCGCGCTCAGCATTTTGGCGTCAGTGAAACCACAATGGGCGCATTTTAAAGGATGATTTAAATTTGTTTCCGTAAAAAGTGCAATTGACACAACGAATATTGCCGACAGACCATTCACGTCGCTTGGAATACGGCCAAACAATCGCTCGAATGGTTGACCCTAAATCCAGTTTTTGGAAGCAAATTTTAATGACTGACGAGGCGCATTTTAACCTCTCTGGCAGCATGAATAAACAAAATTGCGGCATTTGGGGAACTGAGAATCCACACGAGGTCCATGAAAGGCCATTGCATGACCGAAAAATAATTGTTTGGGCCGGCATTTGCGCCAAAACCATGATTGAGTCATATTTTTTCCGAGAAAACGGAACGGTCGATGGAAACCGATATCCATGAATGTTGGCTCATTATGTCTGCCCGCAAATGCGTGAGAAAGGTTAAGACGGTTACTGGTTTCAACAAGACGGTGTGCCATGCCACATTGCGAATGCAACAATTGAATTTCTGCAACGAAAATTATCGGGACGTCTAGTGTCAAAAAGAGGCGACATCGACTGGCCCCCCAGATCACCTGACTTAACCCCCCTGGACTTCTTTTTGTAGGGTTATCTGAAAAGTAAGGTTTACGCCAACATGCCGCAGACTATTGACTAGCTTAAGGCAAACATTCGTGCCGAAAACGACGCTATAAAACCAGGAATGCTTGACAAGGTGATGACAAACGCTGAAAAAAGATCGCAGTTTGTGATTGCTAATAAAGGTGGCCACTTGACTGATATTGTATTCAAAAAATAGTTCTAATGAATTGTAAATTACCAAACCAAATAAAAATACCTCAGTTATAAAAATCCGTTATTTTTTTTTTTTTCAAAGTTATTCAATGTTTTCATACCGACATAAAAGATGGCGCACCCTGTATAGTCCAATCCACTAGTTACAGTCGTGTTTGGTCCTGGATTTCACCGGCCTAGTTGAAGAGATATTCTCTGACTCGTCTGGGAGGTGGCTCAGGTTCCAGCAAATGTCTACAGGGGTGATTTCTACCGTGACACCCAGGCAAATTTTGCTTGCTGAACATTTTACTGGACTGTGCTCCTTGAAAGGGAGCATGGAAGCCTCGTTGTGTAGGTGTACGAAGGAGACATCAGGTGGTTGTCCTGATAGCAGTATTTTGATAGCTTTGTCTACTATGAATCACTTGTAGCAGGCGGCTAGAGCGGGCGCAGTGTAATTTAGTATCCACCGACTGACCAATTGCTTTAAATATCGTCATCAACATTGCTTTGTGTTTGCTCCAAGTGCTGCCGGCTAGCGATTTGAGGACTTCTTGGACTTTCACCTTTAACTGCAGTTTGACTTCCATCGACCATTTAGTGGATTTAGTGGAGAAAAACTAGAAATTCCTCGCAGTGAAAGAGCGAGAAAGGCTGGCGAAATAAACGTTCACTTCGGAAGACAAGTCCTCGATGTTATTATATGCATATACATAATATACAATTGGCGCATACACCCGTTTTGGCTGTTTGGCCGAGCACCTCCTCTTATTTGTAGCGTGCGTCTTGATGTTGTTCCACAAAATGGAAGGACCTAGAGTTTCATGCCGACCCCGAACGGAAGATATTTTTATGAGGACCTTTTTCATGGTAGAAATACACTCGGAGGTTTGCCATTGCCCGCCGAGGGGCGACCGCTATTAGCAAAAAATGCTTCTTCATTTAGGTGTTTCCCCGAGATTCGAAACTACGCTCTCTGAATTTCGAATGGTAGTCACGCACCAACCCATTCGGTAACGGCGGCCGAATGTTATTGCCGGACGCCATTATCGAACAATCGTCAGCATAGGTGTTTGGGGGACCTTCGAGATATAGAAGTTGAAAGCCTGCACACCTTGAGATTAGTAGAGTCTATCGTAGCGGTAAGATAATCACTGAGCAACCTTATATTGGTTCTATTAACGTGAACCTTATACTGAAAGGATATCATAGAAATCATTTCTTAACAAGTTGGACGTAAATTATCTATGTTTATAAATAGGCTCTTCAAACCATTACTGATGTTTCTATTGACGCTGGTTTGCTAGTATATCAATTTTAAACTGCCTCTTTCGAATTGAAGTGTGATGCCAGGTCCATATACTCGTATGCCTATATGTACGCTAATTTCTTTCAAATTGTAGTTCTTCTACATGACAAGGAATGCCATGCCCACCCACCTATATTTACCTCTATTTTAAAAATTTTCTTGCCAGTCTTCTTCGATTTTCCACAGCCGTTTACTGGAGTTCGGTTTAATTAGGAATTCGTGCTTTACTATGCCTTTTGAAACACTTCCTCCAATAGAAACACTAACATGAAAATTTATTTCCTACTTCTTACCGTTTTTTTTTGCAACATAATGCCCTTTATCTCGCCCATATCTAAAAAATAATAATGGTATTCATAGCCGGTTTGCTACTTTGGTAATGTGTTATTTGATATTTTGGGAAAACTTTGGACTGTGAATGCTTGTTAAGGTGCTGTAGTTCGGTAAATTGTTTCACAGCTGATTCAGTTTTATAGAAAAGTGAGACAAAGATAAAAAACTAAGAGGTTTTCAAAGCTTAATTGCAAATGCTGCGGAGGAAATCTCGATTCTTACTAGAAACTACTTGAGCATGAAGTTAACTTAAACATTTCTTCTAGATGTATTTAGTGGCGATGAAGATCTGGTGCTGATCGGTATAGAGCTGATTTGCAGCACTGAAGAATTGCTCCCTTGTGCCTCTCGATGGAGGAGCAGATAGATGTTTCAAAGAAGTTTATTTTTGGTCTTTGCTGCCAATATTCAAAAAAGTTAAAAAAAAAAAATTTTCCCAGTAGGTAGGTAGAAGAGGCAGTTGGCCTTTAAGTCAACTCACTTAGACCATTGCAGACACATTGTGGTTTTAAGCCATTCGTTAAACCATTTTGATTTAAGTGCAAACCCATTGATCTGGCTGACACTTATATCACTAAGATCAACATATCACTCAAGATCAAGAAATATCTAAACCTAGTGGTATGTCACTAAGAGCAGTCACAGGGAGGAGTTTGACATACTCTTCCTCCTCCTCATTCTTGCAGCTTCTGCAATAGTCGAAATAAGGAATGTTCAATCTTTGAGCATGTCGACCTAGGAGACAGTGGCCTGCTATCAAAGCACACGTTTTTCCTTGACCTATTAAGTTGCGCTTTGGAGCAGTTGTCGTCCCATTTTGGCCAATGATTCATTCGAGGTTCGAGCTCCAGTTCGGTTTCTCTTTATCGAAATCGAACTGAACTTTTGTGGCGCAATCATTAAAAATACTGCAGATTTTTTTTTTCCGAAACAAAAGAGCCTTTGAAATTTTATATTTTTTCCTTAAATTAAAAACTTGCACAAGACAGGAGCGTATCCTTTTTTAGGATTGGTACCTTTTCACAAGATATTCAACTACAATCTGAAAAAGCTTGGACTGAGTAGATGTAAAGTAAAAAGCAGCAAGCTTCCGTGTTTTGTTTTTGGTGTATTTCGGAGAAGTAAACAAATTCTTTTGAAAACTGTTAATAGTTAAGTTAGTGAGTGAAGTAGAAATATTCTTCAGCAGTTTAATATCGTTCTTATAGAAGAAGCATTAAGCAGTAAGCAGGCGGCCAATTAAACTCGTAAAAAAAATGTCATTGCGCGAAATAAGAGAAATTGTTGGAAGGAATCGCTTCATTATAAAAAATTGTTAGAAATATGTGAAATATTATACTGTTGCAGATTTACCGCGGCCCGTACGGCCAAAGCGGCTTACTGCTATGGAAGTACGATCAGCGGTACGAGAAGAGAAGCCCAATCTACATATGTTTTTTTGCAGCTAAAATACCGAAAAATAAGAATAAGTGAAGAATAGAAGAATAGGAATAGGAATGGCACAGATTCGAAACACCAATTGATAGAAAAAGTTGATTCTAACGGTAATGGCTCCTAGGCAAACTTTGACAAACAGTGGATTTCTGCTCTCAAAAAGCTTTTCATGAAAAACCATCTCCGGTTCGGAGGCGGCGTAAAACTATGTATAGATCCGTAAATTTGTTGAAAACATCTCTCAGGAGCTCAGCCAAATACTCAAAAGAAGGGTGTTAACACCAATTATACTTGTATATGTGAATTTTCTGATTGTCGGGCATGTTTGCTGGCATTCACCGCGTCTTACTGCTTTCTGTGCAAGCGGTAATACTGCATATGCCATCCAAGCCAATATTTCAAACTCTGGGCTAACACCACTTGATCTTTCTGACACAGAGGAGGTTACATTTGGCTTGGGTAAGTTGTGCAACATTTGTAAGTGTATACTTGCAAAGGAAGAGGAAAGTAATAAAAAAAATCGGTAGTGTACTAAGGATTTCACTAGTACTAAATGTATTGCAAAAAATAATTGATCTGCATTCATCACCAACTTGATGATAGTGAAACGTTTCTTCACTACCACTAAAATTTATAATAAATATTGGGAGGTTGAATTAGTTTTAAAGGTTTTTTTCGAAGATTTGGGGCTTTATTGTGAAAAAACGGTACAAAATATTTTATTCGAAGTATTGGCCATCGCTAGCTACAACTTTCGCCCATCTTTCGGGCAATTTCCGGATGCCGTTTCTCCAATATTCTGGCCGCTGCTTGGCTATCCATGACTCAACCCATATTTTGGTAGCCTCGTACGAGGATAACCGCTGGTCCGCCAAATCGAGACTCATATGCCGGAACAAATGATAATCGGAGGGAGCTATATCTGGGCTATACGGCGGGTGGGGTAACACTTCCCAGCCAAGCGTTCCAAGGTATTTTTTGACAGGTTGAGCAACATGCGGCCGAGCGTTGTCATGTTGCAAAATAACCTTGTCGTGCCTTTTTACCGTTTCCGGCCGTTTTTCTTTCAATGCCCGGCTTAAACGCATCAATTGCAGTCGGTAACGATCCCCCGTGATTGTTTCGCCCGGTTGGAGCAGCTCAAAATATACGACGCCGACCTGATCCCACCAAATGCAGAGCATGATTTTCTTGCCGTGAATATTCTGCTTGGCCGTCGACGTTGATGCGTGGCCGGGCAAACCCCATGATTTTTTGCGTTTTGGGTTATCGTAGTGGATCCATTTTTCGTCGCCAGTCACCACCCGATGCAAAAAACCCTTCCGATTTTGTCGCTCGATCAGCAATTCGCACGTAAAAAATCGCCGTTCGACGTCGCGCAGCTTAAACTCGTACGGGACCCAATGTCCTTGCTTTTGGATCATTCCCATCGCTTTTAGACGCTTGCAAACGGTTGATTTATCAACGCCCAATGATTCAGCAAGCTCTTCTTGGGTTTGGCACGAGTCCTCGTTTACCAATTCCCCCAATTCCGCGTCCTCGAACTTTTTGGGCTGGCCAAGACGCTCCTTGTCTTCGGTGTGAAAATCACCACTTTTGAATCGTCGAAACCAGTACTCACATGTTGAAATCGATGGAGTATGGTTTTGGGTAGGCCTCCTGCAGCAATTCATGGGCTTGGGTTGTATTTTTTTTCAAATTGAAGCAGAAAAGCAAAGCTTCGCGCAAATTGCGTTTCGACGGCACGAAAGTTGACATACTCGGAGCACGAAAACACTGCGTTGTTTATACTTCAGCGAAATGACAGATACTGATAAACAAAGCCTAGGGATGAGGCTTTGTCATGAATATATATTCAGTATTGCCAACGCGATAAAGTGATAAATAGCGCCATCTGTGTGTCACCTTTAAAACTAATTCAACCTCCTAATAACACGACATTGAAATTCACTCGGAAGTGAATTACATAACCTTTCCTCCTAGTAATAGAGGGTTCAAATAACCATCAACCATAAAAAATGTTAGGAGGTTGTAATAGGTTTGTTTTTGTCTCTAAATTTTCCAGGGTCGTGATTGAATGTTAGTTTCTATCTGTACGTCACCAGAGTTAGTCACGAGTCTCATATTTGTTGTTACAAAGTATGTAGTTTATATTATTCTGATCTGTTTACCACGCGTTGACGTGTAACACATGGGCCCGAGTTTCGTCGAGCTAAATGGCACGGCAAGGGATTAAGGATAGAAATATATGCTTAACAAATTGAGGGGATGTATAAGATTTAAGGAATATTTTATCACAAAATAAATTAGGATTTTTTGTTAATTGGAGTTTTAGCTTTAAAATCATAACAATCAGTCCCAATTCTAAGATTTTCGATTTTTTCATTTTTGTTCACGTTCGGAGCACTGTGCCGCGGCCGAATATTTGCTTAAAAGTATTTCTGATATGCTAGAACAAATGAAAGACATTATAACCATTTTGGCATAACGAAATATACGTCAAGTGTGTTATAGATACTATTTAACTCAGTAAGAGACCTCGTATTAGAGGCAAAGTTATAGTAACTAGATTTGACTGTTGGAAAATGAAATCCATTATGTTTGCGTAAAACTTTTGCGCAAATAGTTTAAAACTCTTTTATGGTCGATCTTTAGCTCCTGGGTGATGCTACGATTACTAAAATGGCGATCAACTTCAACTATTTCTGTGTTTGTATTGACATTTTTAACGCTACCGACATTTTCTTTAACATCAAAAATGGCTGAACGGAACGGAACTGTAAAATGTAACGAATTTTCTCTTTATTGACTAACATTGTTAACATCCTGTAACTTCACAACAAAGAAAAAAACAGCAAAATAATTTTTTTAATGTGAAATGTCACCTTGACAACGAGCATAAACTTTAAATTGTTTCATCGATCACTACAGTCATCTACCGAGAAAATAATGGTAGATATTTTGCGCTTAATAGAAAAAACACAGTAAAGTAGTAATGAAAATTACTTTATTGTTGTTCAAAATATTCTCCTTGGAAGCCAGTAGACTTCTGTACTCGCTCGAAACAATTTTCAAATCATTATTGTCACTCTCAAGTGGACACCACCGAACGAGCTGTTTAAAGACTTCAACAGCCTTTTGAGGCGTTGGAGAACATTTATATTGCACCTTATTTCTAATATTCGGGAACAAAAAGAAGCCATCCGATATAAAAAATTAGGGCTATAATGCGGATTCCCCATTAATTCGATCTTTTAAGTTCTTGGAAACTATCTTGCGTGAGCCGATATGTGGAAGCTTGCATTGACTTGGTGAGAGATGATTCTTCTTCGACGGTTGGGTTTCTTTAATTCTTCGAAAGCTTTTGGCAAACATATATTTATGTACCACTCAGTATTGACTGTTTTAAGCTCCTCTAATGATAGGATTGCGATATAACCAGATATTCCGAAGCAATAGGCAACGATTTGCTTCGAGGTGCTTCTTCCGCGAAAAACTTTTGTTGGATTTAGCTCGCCTTGAAACACACATACTGCCGATTGCTGTT
The DNA here is from genome assembly GCF_027943255.1 of Anastrepha obliqua. Classification (NCBI taxonomy): domain Eukaryota; kingdom Metazoa; phylum Arthropoda; class Insecta; order Diptera; family Tephritidae; genus Anastrepha; species Anastrepha obliqua. Next base: position 49,646,954 of record NC_072896.1, on the reverse strand, counting down.
TTTATCGCCTCATATGTATAGAATCAGCGTATTTCTTCAACATTTAAAATTCTCTTACACCTATCGATACGAGTTCTTTTTTTTGGAAATTGTCAAAATATGCGGTCTCCAACGAAAACAAATCTTCTTCATCACTAAAAGTTCATGCAATATTGAATGTGTGCTGATCTCACTAATGCCCAAGGATGCCTCTATTCTGTAATATGGCTGAAATTCATCCTGCAAGGTTCAACGGCCAGGTTGGAACTCGTTATACTAGCGTTTCACAGTGGCTGAGTGTGGTTCTTCTGCCAAAAGTCGAAGTAAGTTGATTGGTGCACGCCTGTCTTGATAATCCACGTGGAATATCGTACTTTTTACGAGATAATTCCATCTTTTAGGTGAGATAAATTTTACAACGCACTGAAACAAAGCAAATAGAGCTCGGAAGCGAATATATGTAAGTTTTTCCCAAAAATAGCAAACTTTTTGATAAAAATGTCGAATTACAGCTCATCACGCATAGTGTTGCAAAGGCATAAAAAATTAAGTGCAACGATCGTACACTACAGTTCAAGCATTTTTTATTTATTTGTTTTTATTTAATTAAGCCAAATGAAACATGAATTTCTCACTAAGGAATGAACACAAAAACTTAAGAACTAAATAATTAATTATGTGTGCAATTTACATAAAGAGCGCTGGTCCGGTCTAAAAAGCTGCAGATCTGCAAAGTGTTTTGTGACAAGCAAGAACAGAAAACTGACGAACTTTCTTCTAAAACTTGGAAGAAAAGACGTTCGGTCGGTATTATTACAGGACACAATCCATGGTGTCTACATATGACCACCTTTGAAATCATTGAGGATCCGATCTGGCTGTCTTGCTTAAAGGAGGTGGATAGCACTGAGCATTTTCTCTATGAGTGCCCTACATTCGCAAGGCTGCGAATTTTGGGATCCGATGTCATGAGAAGGAGTAAAATTCGTTCTCTCAAGCTGGAAGATATTTTTAGATTTACCAAACAATCTACATATTTCTCTATTCCTATCCTTCTGTTACTTACCTCCTTTCCTCCTCGAAAATCTACCATTTCACTTTTCAGGGCTTTAAATACAATGGTAAAAAGCCCATGCTTGAGTGTTTCAGGAATTACCAAATCCCTCGGTGCTTCTTAGCTCGACTTTTCAAATTTCAATTTCTAAACTAATTAATTGCACAGTAGACTACGGACTACTCCAGAAGACAGAGACAGGTCTAGATTAGGAATATTGTTTAATGCAAATAAGACCCTGGATAAAAATCGAATATTGGGAATCCACTGTAACACAAAGGGACGGATGGAGATTACGCGTAGGAATGAAAAAGTTTAGTTTCTTCAAGTGGGTGAGGCAGTCAAGTGATCCATTTAGAATATTAATTGCAAAGCTGCAAGAGAGTACGGCAAATTTGACTTGTAGGGGTGTCAGAGATAAAAGCTGATATCAGGATTTATTAGAAGGAATTGGATCAGTACGGCTGAGAGAACGGAGCACAAGCGTGATAAAGACCTTTTATATTCGCTCAATGCGGTCAATATGCAGCCTAGTCAAGTATATAAAAGTATATATTGGTAAATACCCTATGATCTGAAAGTACCGGGAACGTTTACGTAAAACAAAATAGAGTTAAATTACAGGCAAATTTATTTTATCTCCTTCAAAATATAATATGACCCGTCTGAAGCAACACACATGTGCCAACGTTTAATCCAGTCCTCCATGCACTCCTGTTAGGCCGGCGAAGGGATCGTCGCATTCTCTTTGATCTCCTCTATCGACTGAAATCTCCTTCCACGAAGTGGTAACTTCAACTTGGAAAACAAAAAGAAGTCGCACGGGGCCATATCAGGTGAATACGGTGCTTGCACGATGGTATTTACTTGGTGTTTGGTCAACTAATCTAGCACAATTTGGGCTTGGTGCGATTGCGCGTTATCATTATGCAAAATTCAAAAATTATTTGCCCACATTTCCGGCAAGCCAGACAGACACTAATGATCCGATGGCGCTAAAAAGTGACAGATGTGAGTCTTACAGTTCTACCAACATAAGAAAAAAATATGGACCGGTTCCCACGTGCGCGGTTCGTTTAAATTAAACATTCGCGGTACTTTCTGATCATAGGGTATGGGTAGGAGAAATCTGAGCTGTTACGTCGGACAAAAGACAACATAGTCCAGGATTTCGAAGCAACATGCGATTGCGAAGCAAAGCAATTGAGATGAGTAGTGAAGTTAAGTTTTGTATTAAAATAGAGATCCATTGACTTCAGTAATGCATTAAGGGTTGGACTTCAGTGATGCATTAAGGGTTGGTTTCAGTAACACATGGGCTGAAAAGTTTCGTGCCTAACAAAGAAAACACGTTTTATTTTGTTTAAAATTAGCTTTATTCATCAACGTAATTTCCCTCAAAAACAACGCAATCGTTCCAGCGTCGCTCTAACATTTCAATACAACTTTTAAACTATTTATCTTTTTTCTCAAAATAGGCCTCAGTTTCAACGATAACCTCTTCATTCGATCGAAATTTCTTACCAGTGAGTATTTTTTTAGATCTGCGACCTGCCAGTAGTCGCTAGTCCAAATCTGACGAATACAGTGGATGTGGGAGCAATTATGTAGTTTTGCCATTGTTTTGATTGACTTGTGACACGGTGCGTTGTCTTTTTTTTCTTTGCCGTATGCGGGCGTGTTTTTGCAATTTCGGCCTTAAAACTCTCCAATAACTCTATATAATATTCATTGTTGATGGTATTTCCCTTCTCAAAGTAGTCAATGAATATTAAACCACGCACATACCGATTGTTGTGCTTCCGAGCGCTTTGGAAGAGGTTCACCAGTTGCTGTTCACTCAGGTGACGACCGTTTTGATGCTGGGGAAAATTGATGGATCCATGCATGTTTCATCCATTGTCACATATCGATTAAAAAATTCCAATTTATTACGTTTAAACATGGCTAAACATTGCTCAGAATCATCGTCACGTTCTTGTTTTTGGCCAACAGCGAGCAAACGCGGCGACCACTTTGAACAGAGATTTCTCATAGTAAAATGCTCATGTAATATAAAGCCAACTCGTTTTTGATATATTTATGATGTCAGCTAACTCATGCAACTTCACTTTTCGATCATTCAAAACGATTTTGTGGATTTGTTTGCTATTTTCTGGTGTTACCGCCTCATAGGCTGTAATTACTTTCTTCTCCTACCGGTTATCTTTTAAGACTCAGCACATATTCTTTAAGAATTTACAACATTTTATTTTGATATTGGGAATGATGATTGCTGCAATAACTGCATATATATAATATTTTTCAAACCTTTGCAGTCACTTTGACTGCATTTGAATATAAATTTCCGTTAGAAATTTTAAGTTTTCAAGAACTAAATGTCGCATTTTTATTTTAATGGGCACTAAAGTGGAAATAAAATTACCAGGGAAGATATTTGAAGGAGTTCTCTTAGTTTTCTTTGAAGGAAGTCGATATCCTCCGCGATGGGTTACATCATGCTTGCATATTTTTCCAAAAATATTCAATTTCTTCCTCATTAAACGTAGTAGTCGGGAATTTCGCGAACGCCAAATAAATGAGTTTGCTGTTGTAACGCTCTTCATATGGTTTAACATTGGGCCTGGCGTTGTCGTGAATGAGAGTGGTTTGGCCATGTCGACTAGGTCTTTTCAGTTGAATAGCCTCATTAACGCGGTGTAGTTGGGAAATGTAGAACTCCCTCTTAACCGTGACATTCTTTTCCAGTATTTCCCAGTGCACTATGCCTTCCCAGTCCCACCAAACACATATGCAAAGAAGAGGATGAAGATCCGGCTTGACTCTCGGCTTGGCGTATCTCCTGGGGCCATCCATTCATTTCTTTGCTTCATATTGATCTATGGGCACCATTTCTCTTCTCTCATGACGATTCGGCCCAAATGCGCTGTTTATGACCGCACCTTGCTGGATGGCGAGCGAGATGCTGAGAAGCACTTTGAAGGCGTCTTTCTTTGTTTTTTTCGTTGTGCTCGTGAGACAACCCGGCTCCCAATTTTTCGGTAAATCCCATTGAATGAAGGTGACTGAGAATCGTTTTATGATCTCAGTTAATTTTTTCCGCCAATTTACGACTGGTTTGGCGACCGTTCTATTTCAAAAGTGATTTGAGACGTTTTTCAACGAATTCAGATGGCCTTCCGGGACGTGCCATCAACGTCAAAGTTACCATTTTTGAACTTTGCAAACCATTTTCGTGCTGTAGACTCGCCTAAGAAACTTTCTCCATATACGACGCAAATATCTCGGGCTGCTTCGGCAGCTTTATGACTTCGATGGAAATAAAAAAAGAGCGGGTGCCGAAAATGTTGATTTTTGCCTCCTGGGTATTGCATTTTTAAGCCTCAAAACTAATGAAAATTTAAATAACTCAAAAATACAATTCAAATAGTTTTGTAGAGCAGAAAGAGTTCTATCGAATGAATACTTACCCTTTGCCCAACCGCAAACAAATCGTTGTAAAATAGAAGCAGACGCGTGAACGATGACAACATTCGATGAAACGACGCTTGGAGTCTTTGAGAGAAGGATCCTGCGAAAAATTTTCGGACCTTTTCACGTTGGCAACCGCGAATATCGCAGGCGATAGAACGATGAGTTGTATGAGCTTTACGACCACATAGACTTATCGTAGCAAAAGATCCAGCGGTTACGCTGGCTGGGTCATATCATCCGAATGGATACAAACGATTCGGCTCTGAAAATATTCGATGCGGTACCAGCTGGTGGTAGCATAGGAAGAGGAAGGCCTCCCCTGCGTTGGACAGATCAGGTGGAGAACGATTTAGCTCCACTTGGTGTGCCCAATTCGCGCCGGTTAGCAGGAGAGAGAAACGACTGGCGCGCTTTGTTAAACTCGACCAAAATCGCGTAAGCGGTTATCGCGCCAATTAAGAAGAAGAAGAAGAAAAGAAAATACCGCCATGAACTTATTCCCCAATTCAATATGTAGTTTTGTTTTACAGAATAATTATTAATGAAATAAAAACACCACAACGAAATTTTATCAAATGTTCAGGGTGTATAAAATGGTTTTCTAGGTCAGCAGCTTAATCTAAGCTCAGTCAAAGAAAATCTCGATAAAAGTGGAACAGTTCAGAAGGAGCAAACGCTCTCGTTCTCATTTTCAGCTCCATTAATCAATGCCATGCAAAACAGAAAATTTGCAATATCTTAGCAATAAAATTAAACGAATATTCTGCATGTTTACATATCCAGTATAAAGTCATTTCAAATTTGTATGTATATAAAATTTTATCTACGACTACGACTACTGTTATTATTATTAGAAGGCCATTACGCACTGCGACCAGAGTTGATCTATTGTGCAAGGCCAATTTTTGTAACTCTAGAGTTTTAGGCTTTTTACAAATTTTGGTACAATTTTGAGTTTGTTGTGCCAAAGATTGCATGGAGGTACTACTATACCAGCAAGGAGGTGAAGTCTTTGCCTGCCTAATGCAGGACATTCACAATTCACATTTCTGAGCTTTCTATGCCCATTTCGCAAAAGCGGTCTCTGATAGGCCAATATTATTTAAATGATACTTCAGGCTACTACGACTAAGCGTACTAACATTTTAGCATTCTGAAGATGTACATTTTATTTAAATAATAAATAAATACATCTGCGTGCTATGTAAATAAATCAATTTAATTTCGATAGTTGCGATACATTTTGCGAGATATTTGACACATATCCTGATCTTGGAAAAAATGTGTTATATGATTTTGAAAACAAATGATTCTACTATGTACCTGTATGATACATAACATACTGTTTTTTATTTACGTCCTCTTAGTCCGTGTAAACTCTCGGAGTGATATTCGTAAAAGGTGGCCACCTTTGTCATCGCTAAGTAGCGAAGGCTGCCCAAGGCAGTGTGCTGTCTTCATTGCTTTGGTGCATGCTGATCGATCCTCTAATCACCATCTTAAATAATGCGGGAGTCAACGCATAAGCAAATGCGGACGACGTTGTCTGCTTGATAACAGGCCCTTCGCTTATGAACATCTATAGAAAACTCTGGATATGATTCACACTTGGTGCTTTGCGAATGGGCTTTCGACAAATGCTACCAAGACTGCTATTGTCCTCTTTACCAGAAGGAGGAAGCTTGATGGACTCGTTCTGCCTAAGCTAAAAGGAGTCACAATCTGGCTATCCAAAGAAATTAAATATCTTGGATTAATCCTCGATAGTAAACTCCTTTGGAAGTCACACGTTGAAACAAATACGTCCAAAGCACTGACAGCCTTCTGGCACTTTCTGTGCATCTGCCTGGCCTTCGATCGAATCAGGCTTGAGGTCTTTGGCACTGATGTGTTAAGAAGCGACCATCTTGGCTCCTTGGCACCACAAGATCTACACAGATTTCTTCGGAGATCGGGTAGATTTAATTAAAGAAAATTAAAAAGGGAACCCGAGTGCAGTACAATGGATTCAATTGTTTCTGAGTGCTGTACTTGCTAGTCTGTCCCGCGAGCTAATCAATGACTCCCAGTAAATCAAAGCAGAACCAATTTTTCTTCATTAATAGTGAGACCACAGAAACTGGGTGGGCAGCTGAACCCTTTCTATTCTTTTTTTGCTATTTGAATGACTGATAATATAATATCGTAAATTATTTACGTAATTAAATGATTTGATGTGTTTGCATACCACCTTGATCCAAAAGTTCCCGGAGCAACCGCTAGGTGACTCTGTAAGTCATTTGATTTGAGTTCTGTTTTGTATTTGTTAGGATGCCACATCTGTGATTCATTCCTACCAAAATTGTATCACCATTGCTTGACATTTGTAAGAGTTACGCCGTCTTGAGTAAATCTACCTCTGTACGTGTTTTCGATTTTTTAGTTTTAAAAATGGATTTGAATTTATAACAATGATTTTGTATTAAACTTTGTTGTTCAAAATGGATTCAATGGTGCATGAACGCTTCAGAAGAGATCCCTGAGCCTATCGAGGATGGTCTAAGTTGATCAAGAACCGCAAATTAACCATCAGAGGGTCGGTCGTTCAAAACATTGTAGTTAATGATTTGAGTTTGAGTCGTATTGCTCAAAAGGTGATCCGAAAGGATATGAATTTCATGTAAAAAACCGACCGGCTTGATAACGCCAAATAATTAATTTCCAAGGCGGTATCCGACGCAATATTCATCAAGCGCATCATTTTTGTAGACGAGACGTAGGTTTATCAGACGCAATCTAGACTTCAGGCGAGTGGGTGGAGAGCTCTGAATGAACCAAGACCAAAAAATCATGTCGTTTTCAATCAGACGATCAAGCGACGCTCACGGTTTTTATGGAACATGGATTATTGTAGTCATACAGTGCTGTAACCGCACAGTGCCATGAGTATCCGTGAATGTTTGACCAAGAACGAAACGAACATCCTCCAACAGCCATCGAATTCACCTGATATGGCAGCCTGCAAATGTTTTTCTGTTTATGGTAAAAAAAAACACTACGGGGAACGCGTTTTAACATCCAAAAAACCCGAAAAGAGGTAATGGAAAAATCGAAGAAGGCTTTGCAGAAAGCAGAGTTCCAGAAATGTTTCGAAAGCTGGATCAAGCGCTGGATGAAGTGTGTTGCAGTTTATGGGGAGCACTTTTGAGTAATAAACTTGTATGTTGAATTTTCCGCAAACTTTTTGATCAAGGGTATTGTCCGAAACACTGATTAAAAAAAGATTAAAAAAAACCAAATAATTGGCGAGTAGACTTTTGTTAGGTCTTTATTCGAGCTCCTCCTTCTATTTGTGACGTGCGTCTTGATGTTGTTCCACAAATGGAGGGACCTACAGTTTTAAGCCGACTCCGAACGGCAAATGGTTTTTACGAGTTGCTTTTTACTTGACTGATTTGTGGGTTTTTTTCAATTATTTTTTCTTGCTTTCCCTTTTTCTGCGCTATTTTGCATTATATTTTGGGGGGAAAAATATGTTCAATTTTTGTGCTAAATTAATATTTTATATTTCATTTACAGCTTTAAATTGGGAATTTTAATCTTCACAACGATTTTCCACTTAAATGCATCATCTGTATCCGTCGCTAAAAGGTGACCAATTGTGTCCTCTGGGGTTCCATCCCCAGACCCGCTATCCAACACGTTGTAAACGTTGCTTTCGCGATTACAAAGAACATGGCGGCCGGCGGGGTATTGAAGATGTGGCCGTCTCATCGCCGAATTTAACTGACAGCGGAAATTCCAGGTAATTGTATAGATTTGAAAGCAGTAATACTTTGTATATAACAAAATCTACTACCCAGACCATCATCACGCACATGGACCTCTACGCAGAATCTGTCGTCTTTCAATGGCACTGGGAGTAGCAGTGATATTGGTATGCGAAACAAAACTGAAAATACTTTTGAGATCCCGGTTTTTTGGAAAAAGAAAAAAAAATTGTTAATCGTTTTAATGAAGCTTCTATTTTTTGATTTTTGAAGCTTTGCAAAACTGCTCGTACATAAACACTTACACAACCATATATTCTAGATGTCAGTCACACAAGTTCATGTAAATAAAATACCCGCCTGTACTTTCCCGCTTAACCAAAAAACTTCATTTGTACTCGCGTTTCTAAATTATATTAACCCAACTGATCAATTTGGCTTCACATCAATTAACCTCTTCAGTAAACAAAGAAATCCTTGTATTGTTGTTGTATGCTCTAATATTTTTGTGTAAATAGATTTTGAGACGCTTCGATAGAGAACGAGAAATGAGAAAAAAATATTTTTGATTCGTTCTCTACCACATGTTATGACTACTTAATCGGCTTACATCTCATACAGGGTGGTCCAAATACAAATTTACGTTTTAATCAAAGGTTGTTTTGATAATATCAACGCTTTCTCGCCAAACATCCTGACTGGCTGTGAGTATCCTACCCCTGCCCAACAAATAGTTTAAACACAAACTTCGGCTGCTGTGCAAAATTTGATTCAAAACATTCACTACATTGACTTGCTAGCAGACAATGCCCACGGTCCCCGCTGTCACACGGTGTGTACTGACGAGCATGTCGCTTGAGTGTTGTAACTCACTTCAGGAACATCTACACATGCGGAAAAGAATTCAGAAGGTGTGGCCAAGATTAGACCGTTAATCCGCTCTCAGTGAATTTGAAAGAATCAGCTCATTGGCTAACGTCACCGGGGTCATGCCAGCGGTTTGTTTACGAAAAAACTGAGATTGTGTTGGTGATATATGATAAAAATTAATGCAGTCCTCTCCCATGTTGCTTCGTTGCCATCTGAACAACGACTTGACTCGTCCAAGTGTGAATGCGTGTGAAATGAGTGGCTAGAATTCTACTTCCGAGTAACCGTTGGCGTGGCAGCCGAAGCTGGTCGCTCAGTTTCGTTTCTCACCCTAGCAGATTGGCCAAACATGGTAATCTATCATCGGTCTAGCATCGATCCACCAATGATCTTAAAGACTCAGCATTTCGTGAATCCTTCTGTGGAGAGTTCCCCACAAAGATCTCTCACTATTTGCTTTAAAATTCCTCTTCATTTCCGCTCATTTTGGGCCAAAGTGCAGATTGAATTAGACTAAAATTGGTTGGGCGGAATATTTTTTTATGAGACACATTTTCAAATTCATCATATTGCCGCATCTGGGTTTCGGAAACCCAAGAATATTTTAGAAAACCCGATGCATTCGATGGAGCTCTAGTTTGCTATGTTTGAAGCTTTTTTTGGGAGTGGGGCCATCATTGATATTGGGGACACTTTTACGGTTAAGAGCTCAGTTAGTGGAGTCTTCATTTATGCGACTTAAAAGAAAAATATAAAAACAAAAAAAACACAAAAGATAATTTGCGTACACAAATCTGTTGTCACAAGTAACTAAGTCCCTCATGGTGTTGCAGCGCAGAGTCCTGAGAGGGATGTACACCATTATAATTAGGTCCATAGTAGCATATGGAACAGTTGTGTGGGTATCGAGGATCATCCTAATGACGGCAGCGACGTACACCACCTTGCAACCGCGATAGAGGTGATGCTCGAGCATTCCGCCAAGCGCTTCCTATAAGTATTTAATATGACTATTGAAGACTAGTGAATATGAATACGGAATTGTTGAGCTCTCAGTTTCCACTTGCCAAACTCTCCAGAGATGATATAAGTAAGGCCATAAAATTTCAAAAGAGGTTCAGTATTGAACTGGACAATAAACTGGAATATCTCTGTTGTTGAAAGGAGACAGAAAGGAGACAGTTTTCAGGAAGTAAATGGTGTCCAGATGGCACGAAAACACCCGACGGCATGGGCGCTGAGATATACGCATATGCACCTAAAACAAAGCTGACTGAACCGATGGGTAGTTTTCTTGGAAACTAGCAAGCAGAAGTATGTGCAGTGAGCAATTCAGAAAGAAACCTCCGAAATGAGTAGATTGCCATTCTAAGAGTTAGTCAGGAGGCACTCAAAGATTTGTTTTCCTTTGAGGTCATTTTTTGAATAAAAACACTAGCTTCATATTCTGTGGAATCGAAACTAGTGCACGAATGCCATAACTATATAAATCAATTTGGTGCAACAAATAAAATTGTACTTTGTTGGGTTCAGGGTCACTGTGGAATAAAAGGCAATGAAATTGCTAATGAACTCGGTAGCGGCATCGGTAGCAGATTTTCACGGCAGAGAACCATACTGCGGCATCAACTGGGCAGAAACTAAATGCAGGGTAAATAGTTGGGAAAATAATTTAAGAATCGTCCATTGGGAAGTCACACAAGAACTCCGTCAAGTCAAAGGGTTTATAAGACTTTTTACTTACCATAGGCAACTGCATAAGATGCGTAAAGTCTCTTCATCTTTTTAATTGGCGCGATAACCGCTTACGCGATTTTGGCCGAGTTTAACAAAGCGCGCCAGTCGTTTCTTTTTCGTGCTAACCGGCGCCAGTTGGACACCACAAGTGTGTGTCGATTATCCTTTCATGGATTTGGCGTATTTTGAATATCTGATCGATTGTGGACATTTCAGAGATGCGGAAAGTGGACATCAGTAAAATAGCAGGTTTTCTGACTGGCCACTATTACTTAAATTAACATTTCTCAAAAATTCACATTGGGAATGAGACAGAATGTAGACTCTCTGGAAGATGGTGAAACCAAAGATCATATATAATGCAACTGTGTTGCTTTGGCAAAGACAATACTGCACATCTTTAATCGAGATCAAATAGAACCAATGAAATGAAGAATGCTCCTTGTTGTCCACAAGGTGAAAAATATACTGAGAGACTTTGGCTTTCAACTAATTTCCAGTCTAAGGTAGGGAACAACCAGGCTAAATAGATCCTGATGTAAGTCAGTAGGACTAGTATTAACTACTTTTAAAACATGTAGTAGGAGGTAAAATATCTTTTAGGCCTAAGTGTCAGCCTTTGGGCACTCTACAGATATAGAATTATTGTTACTATTATTAAGTCTTTGAGCTCATAGAGATAACAAATATATTAGCAGCGTGCAATTATATTCGGTATTCTCACCGGTCACTGCAGATTGCATAATCGCAGGTTCGGGATATGGTTCAATGACTTCTGTCGTGTTTGCGACCTATCTCCGGAAGCACTACAAACTACATCTGCTCGGTGATGCCATATTGAGAATAAGGGGTAAGAATTTCGACTTGATGCAGCCAGCTCCATCCTAGGTTTATTAAGGGAACTTGGTTTGGACGAAGTATTGTGATAGGTATTGTGTTGAGGGTACAAAAGGCTTTCAAGTCGAAGTACAAACCTCCTTTCCTTCTATTCTATACCTACTATGACAAAACGCCTTAAGGCGAAGGTCTTGGTAAATTGGGTTAATAATTATGTCAACTGAAGGCATTGCCTACTCTTCCTAATAAAGCCTTAGTAGACATTTTATTTTGATTTCATGTGAAATATATTAACTTAGCGTGGGTCATAGTAGATAAAAACTAGTCAACTCCTAGAATGAGTAGATAAAATCTCTTGGGCGTACGGGTAAAAAGAGGGAAATGAGCTTGTCAGGAAGGGGTCAACTGAATTGGTCTCAAGACCTCCTGGGTAGTCATCGTCATCCTCCTGACTGTTGCTACAGGGGAATTGCATAACTTACTTCTCAGGGAAGGGCGGAAAAGGTGCTATTTCGAAAATCCTTTAGAAACAATTGAGCTCCTAGGACTTTCTGAGTCAGTAGACAGAGAACTCAGAAGGTTCTGGGGACTCAATTTTCAAACTCGCAGCTGTGTTTATCAGTCATTGGACCGGTGGGAACATTTCAGAGAAGACTGTTGAGTACTTTCTCTGTAAATTCCCTCGTTCGACAGCAAGACAATTAGGGTCACTGGACGCTCCTTCGACAGCCTGGCACAGTGCACCAACCTAAATCCCATCAGTCTTCCCCATAATATCAACAACTCTGGCTGACTGTAGATATCTGCCTTTTGGACGTCTCATAATGGTATCAAAACCGCGCTTTAGTGCTACTTGGGGAGTTGTTCACCTACCTTTATTAACTTATTATCATTTGCCCCTCGCCTTTGCCCACAATACTTCGAAATTGTTCTGAAAGGCTGCCCTTGTCAGCTTCATCAGGAAAAAATTAATTTTGTACATATTTGATTTTAAAAAACCTGTACTTGTGCCATCCTTTAAGCTTCTCATTTAAATGCACTTGATTTTTTGATTGTGAAATGTAACAACATCCCTGCAAAAATCATTATACCTCTGCATTGGTTATACGAGTATCATTAAAATTTGTTTGAGTATTCGTACTTTTTCATTAAATTGCATTTCTTGAATATTTCACATAAATATTTTTGTATGTTGGCAATTTGACACACTGTAAAACACTGCCGTCGCTGCTGATTGCGGATACCAATACGTGTGCATAAATGGTTTGTAATTTTGTGGATACCAACAACAACTTTTGTACGAACATAATCTCAATAACATCTTAACGTAATCGTTATCGTAAACGTTATGTCTCTGGCTAATTAATAAATAACAAAATCACATCAACTAAAACACCGTAACTCCAAACGTACGTAATCGTGTAATCGTCTCGTTAATTCGGGCTCACCGCACGGCATCGCACTGCACCGCATCGTATCGCCAATTTGCATTGCAATATCTGTACTTTGACTAAATTTGACAAAAAAACGTAACACCGTAACGCCAATGCATACAACCACACTGTTGGTCAATTCACATCTAATAGTTGTCCACTTCAATGTAGAACTAAAGCGGCGTCCACAGTCATGGACTTCCACTCCGGACATCGACGAGGCGGTCAATCAGTCGAACAAGGACAACACACGTTCCAGTGGACGTACGCAGGAGAATGATGTGGATGTGACGGTAAAAATCCCAGTGCCGACACGACGGCATACGACGGCGCTGGATCTAAATGAGGTAAAAGAGTGGTGGAAAGAATTTCCAAATAGTATATAAATTATAATACGTAGCTTAGCTCAACATTTAATCTGGAGGTCAGCCAGCCACGAGGAAGAGTGCAATGAATGTATGAGGTGGATTGGCGGCTCTTATGAGCGTAGTTAAAATGTTCATATTTTAAAAAAACTTCTCCAAATCTCATATTCTCAATCTTAGGGTAAGAAGAAGGGCACATACTAGGTTTACTGAATGAACTGGGTTCTTAAGAAGTTTTGTGATGCATCGTCATCGTCATCATTCCATCACCCATTCTGTACATGCGCCCCAGATACCCGATTCGTTGACTATTTATAAAGCGTTTTGCGTTTCCACTATGTATCAGTTTGTCGAGCTCGGAATTGTATCTTATCCGATATGTTCCGTCAACTCCGTCGCCGGAAGGGAGCATAGATGTTACAAAAGAAATATTACGGTTGAAATAAAATATCATTAAAATAGGCGGACAAAGGAAGATCTTATTTATGGCAATTACATTCATATCGAACACAGACTGGTTAAGGCTTCTCCTAGTATCCATTCTAAATTCTACATCGATGATTGCAAGGCGGAAAATGGACTTACATGACATTTAGACAGCAACCTCAGATGCTTTACTGCCATAGGTATGACGACAACGGTCTTTTAATCGAAAGTCTTTGCAATGCTTAAAGTAGGTGAGTGGATATATAGCGAAAGGTGGCGAAGACATAAAATTGGGGAATGCCAAGTTGCTTTAAGGGGGAGGTAGGGTTTAGCGCTAAAAAAAAAACACTTTTTTTGTGAATTTTTTACAGAAATATGGCTTAAGATACTTTAATAAAATCAGTTACATGTTATTGTACATCTTTTCAATAAGTTTTAAAAAAAAAATTAATAATAAAATATTGACAAATAAGCCCATGACAGAGTTTTTTTGGAGATATGTTTTTCGAGAGGTGCTCTGCGGTGCCAATCGGCATTCGTCGTAGAATCATCTGAAACTAAAAAAGTCGAATTTTTCAGTTAAAGTATGACGTAATGCTCCCCCCTACATTAATAAATTTTTTTTTTTTTCATTTTTGTAGTTTTGGTGGCAAAAAAACGTAAAACGAGCATTTTTGGCGAAAAATTTCGCCATATTTGTAAGTGAAAAACAACCTTAAAAAACAAAAAATAAAAAAAAAACAGTGTAGGGGGGAGGTATTTTTGATTTAGAAAACGTGTGCCAAATTTGAAAAGAATCGGTTGAATAGTTTCGGAGTTGTGATTGGCACCGACTTTTAAGAAGTCGTTTCGAGTAAAACGCGTTTGAAAACATGACTCTGAGAAATTATCGATGCTTCGCATTCGAGGTAGAGTGCCTACAAAGGCTATAACTTTGAGAGTTCTGCTCCGATCCACTTAAAATTTTGACACAACATTCTTGAAATGATTTACTATAAGATGAGTGAAGAAAAAAAATTTCGATTTTGTGACCCTACCCCCCCCTTAAAGGTCTTTGAAATCACTATAAAAAATTTTGTAAGAATGTATTCGTATTATAAATTGAGACAAAACTCCGTTGCAAGGTGGGCATGAACTCATGTGAGTGCCGTTATACTGCGGTAACGAATTGGTAGATTAGCGAACCCCGGTTTTAAGAGCGTCCAATTGGAGCCAAATTCTCGGCCAACATGGCAGAGATAGTTGGGTTAGTCAAGAGTTTCATTGAAAAAGTCCATAAAAAGTGTTGGTGTATTACGGACACCTGCAAAACAACCAAGTTCTTCCTGAAAAGGCCTGACAGGGTGGCAGCAAAATTCCTTCTCAAGTAGAGGAGGAGTAAACTACGAGCCTTTATAGAGCTAATTTCGGGCACAATTCCCGGCGACTACATATGACCATAGCTATAATCGACGATCCATTAGGAGCATCTTGTTTGGAAGGCATCTTGGATGATGATAGTACGAGAATTTTCTCTGTCACTTTCTGGCTTTCGCTAAATATAGATGCTATACTTTTGGGTCGAATGTACCGAGAATGGATCCTGCTTAAGAAAAATTTAGGAAGTTTAGAGAGGGAAGATAGAGTATTGTTTAAATTATCTCGTTGGTCTTTATGTGCAATGGGCAATAAGGCATGAGTGTTTCGAAAATTTCCGCTTATCCACAATCCCATTTCAATATTTGTGTAACCTTAGAACTTTATGTATATGTCTTGCTTTCCTGTGGAGCAGTTCCTAATTCCATTGGGACTAATACACCACTGTTTTCAGAATTATAGAAGTATTGTAGATTTTTAAAATTTCAAGATTTTGAATGCATCTATTTAGTAAGATTTAAATCTGTAAATCCCTACAGCCCCTGGATTGATGCTCTGAGGTTTTTTTTCGGTTAATATGGAGACAGGTGTGGCTAGATGAGATTTTAATATTCTTCCCAAACAATTTGTTCTGCCGTTAAACCAAAGACGGTAATTTATACTGACCGCCTCGGTAGTCTAGCGTAAGTGAATTAGCCTGTCATTCCAGAGGTTGTGGTTCTAATCCCCCGTAAAGCACGAGGACCGTGCTATTCCAAATTTACCTACTTTCCCTGTTTCTAAAAAAAAAACTCATTTCTTAAACCCTTTCCATCCTTACTCCCGCCCAATAGTCAGCGCATTATTTCCATTGTGGCTACTAAAACAAAGAAGAACACATTGCATCAGTGGCGCCAGCATGAGGAAGCGGGCGACAGCGGTATTCGCGCAGACACACCAAATTTAGTGAAGCCTTCAACCATCTGCGTGATCCTTCTGCTAGAAAAATGTGAAACACAGATGGTGCTCCAAGCAGTCAGACTGCGTTGTTCCTAAGCAACGACAGGTGGGCATTCCCACTACTTAGGACTGATAGCGGCCAGCTTATCACCTCCTCTGTCAGAAATCAAATAGATTAACGAAACAAACGCAAGACAAGTCTTGTCGAGGCCCTATAAATTCTAGGAAGCGAAACTTGTCTACGGAGAGCGATACAGTGAAAGAAAATTCTTAAAAACTAAAAGATACATACATTTTTTAGAGTAAAACGGAGACAGTAGCGTAAAAGATGTAACTCATATACCTGACTCCGCAAATTAAGGAATCTGTTTGATGTGCCTTTTGACTTATTTTATATTGTATAGGTATTTTATGGTTCCCAGTAGCTCATGGCATCCCTTATGAATGCTGCAATAACACTGCTTTTCCTCATGAGGTTCGTCTGGTCGTTGTTGTCCTTATTCAGGGCGTTTAGAACTCTAGCCAGTTTTGAATTAGTGGGACTGTAAGTCCTCACCTTCCAACATAATATAGATAAGCATCGGCGAATGTAAAATGATGGATAACTTTTTAAAGGTATCGATTTTCAGAAGCTCGACCCAAATACATTAGCAGTGCTCTTTTCATATTCCTGCTTTGATCCATTTTGCTATTGTGCCGCCTTCCATGAAATCTTAAACCTTAAAATCCTTTTATTGTAAATGAAGTTAAACTAGCCTCTGTCTCTACTTATTTAAATTTTGGATCGTAGGTTGTGGAGGAAAAAATCTGCTCATCGTCTAAATTTTATATTTTGATATATATTAAAAATAAAGGTGTTAGGAGTGAGAGTGGAGGTAGAAAATGAAGGAATTTCAACCTCGATGATCAGAATGAGCTTCTTATTCACTTTAAATTTTCACTAGATTTGGGCGCGACGTTTTGTTTGTTATATAAATATGCAATGAAACCTCCCTTGCGCGGCCACTCATCGTAAATTGATCTTTCTTCCCGAAAGAGATGTGTCCGCTCAAGAGAGGGTAATTTGTTCCGTTACCCAAGGCTTGTTATTGGAGAAAATTTCTATCCGAAGTAAGTGCGAGTCTAACAAAGGTCTCCATTAGGAGAGGTTCCACTGTACCTATATAATATTAAAGGTGGATTTTCGGAAAAAGGAAATAAAATTACAAAATCATAATATTCTTTAGATCATCGTTACTGGATTCTAAAATTATAAATTTCCACATTTTCGGAAAATATTTTTACAAATCATTTCTTTTTTCAAGTAATTAAGCTTTTTCCATTGTATTTATTTTCAATAATAATAATGAATATGCACGTAGGGTGAAGATTCCATTTCGAAGTCAGCCTCGTCGTCATCCAAATCATCACCCTCGCGTTCTACTATTCCAGAGGAGCTAATTATCCTCTCCACAGACAGCCTCGCCGAGCGGGTACGTAAAATGAATTTGCTGAAGAAACAGCGTCAAAACTCCCGAGAATCCAGTCGTGAGCGTTCAGTTTCCAAGAAGAGCGATGAGTAAGTTAAAAATAATCAATGTGTGCATTTCTCGCCGCTGTGTAGATATTGAATGTGCTAGTGCTTCATGTTTGGTTTTGTCCTCGCTTTTTGTTTGTTCCCCCAAATATTCCGTCCGTTACTAAAGTAGTGATAACAATTCATCCAGCGATACTGAGAGCAAAGCGCCACCTGATCGACCAGAACGTAGCAAATCCACCACCTCAGTCACAGAAGCTATTGCCAAACGCAATTCCCTGCCACCAAAGAAGATACCAACGTCGAGTACTGCATCCACAACAAATTCCACTTCCACAAGTACTTCCACAGCAACTGCTAGTGGCGCAACAAAATCAGTGAGTGTACCAGCTGCAGTAACAAATGGTCCAAAAACAACGAATACATCCTCGTCAACAAACAAATCGTCCTCAAGTACTTCGACAACGACGGCAGCCTTGAAGCAACAGAAGGAGGAAGCGCGGCGTTTGAAATCTGCCGAAGATGTGGAATTTATGCTAAAAATCAAGGATAGCAAGTTTGCACAAAAAAGACAAACACACGACACAAGTTCCCTTACGACGGAAACGACTGAAACCACTTTGGTCGGTCCGAACGATCGAGAGCTGCAGGACGAGCTGAAGCGGTTGCGCGCCGACTACGAAGCGATGAAAACGCGTGCTGAGCGTGCCGAACGCGAGAAAAGTGACATTTTGTTGCGTCGGCTAGCTTCTATGGACACCGCCTCGAATCGGACCGCAGCCTCAGAGGCTCTGGCACTGCAGCAAAAAGTCAATGAAATGAAAGAGCAATTGGAAAAAGTAAATGAAGAGAAGCGTAGACTGAATATACGCATGAAAGATATTGAAAATAATCCAAAAAGCAACGAGTATGAGTTAAAACGTAAACTGCATGCGGCTGAGCAGTTGTGTGAGGAATTGATGGAGGATAACCAGGAAGCGAAAAAGGAAATTCTTAATTTGCAAGCCGAAATGGATGAACTGCAAGATACATACCGCGATGATGAAGTGAAGGCGAAAACAAACCTTCAAAAGGACCTAGAAAAGATGACGAAGAACTGTCGCATACTCAATTTCAAGTTAAAGAAATACGAACGCAAGGTGGAGATAATGGAACAGGAAAAACAGAATGGCTACAATTCAGATTTACTGGCGAAGGTCAACAAACTTGAAGAAGAGCTGCGTTTCTCAAACGAGTTAACACGTAAATTGCAAGTAAGTTACAGTTTCTGCCGCACATTTCTGTGGCCATATAACCGAAATATTAATTCTTAATAGGCTGAAGCTGAGGAGTTGCGTAATCCCGGCAAAAAGAAAACACCCATGTTGGGTATTATCGGCAAGTCTACATCGGCGGATGCCAGCCCACAGCCACCACTACAATTGCTGCGGGACTTGCAAGACTCTGTGGAGCGCGAGTCTGACTTGAAGGATCAGCTGAAATTTGCAGAAGAAGAGGTAAGCATATTTTATTAAAGTATTCCACATAGTGCCTCAGGTCTTATTAAAAAGTAAATACTATTATGAAACAAAAGTTTACTATGCAATTGCGTGCTAAAATGGGCACAAATATTGGTACACAAACGATGGAACTCTCTGAAGTCCTATGCTTTCCGCGTGCGACACAAACGAAGCGCCTGTTATGTGCAGATGTCGCAGTCGAAACGGAACCAGTACTTATTGGTGGTACGAGCACAAATGTGGTAGTGGCTACCTGCGAAAATTCCACTAACACTGATGAAACTGAAACCATCGAAGTTGCCACAGGAACAGAAAATAATGAAACGCAAATTCGTGAAAGCAGAGATGTTGGCACCGAGATGACTGACCATGTTGTGTGTGATGCTTCAACTGAAACCGAGCGTCTAGAGCTAATTGACGCCACCACCGCGACTGAGAGCGGAGAAACTTCTGTCGATACTCAAATTGCTGTACAGAACTTAAAGTCTTTCTGTGATCGTGAATGTTCACCATTTGCTACGGTGTTTGCGGCTGTTGCACCAAGAGCAACTCCTGCACTACTTTTCCCGTCTGCAATGTCGCATGCGCTCATGGCGAGCGCTGGTGCAGGTATTTTCACAAACGCTCCACAATGCACTTAGCTTAGCTTTGAATGACAAAGTGTCCTTTGTAGTATGTTTTTTTTTTTGTATATGCTCGAAACTACTAAATTTTTTCTCACGCTCACTTTATGTATACTTGTAGTTAATTTTGAAGGGATCCCAAAAGCTAGAATTTTAAGCCTGAAGAATTCGGGTACGTTTAATGGAAAGCGGGAAGTAAAAACTTAAAACATGGAAGACCAAATATAAGCTTTTTGTTGGAAGCCTACGTTATTGTGGCACTGACATCCTTATCCACTGGAGATAATGCATACCACACCGAAATGAAATAAGTCTCGTCAATGCGGTAACAGTTTTGTATGGACTTTGGAGTAGTGACAGTTTTGGATCATTTTTTACAAGAATCACCACTTCGAGTGAGCTGCAGAGCAATGCTTACTGTCCGTTTGTGTGCTGAAATTGAACGGCTAGGCCTTCAAGGAGCTTGGGCTCAGCAGCCATGCATCCTACCTAACAATCAATCTCAATCAATAGAACCTATCTGGTGATGTGAATTTGCGGCTAATCACTTTTTTGTAGGAGGCTCCGAGAGGTCGATGCTACGCCTTTAATTATAATTGAATGAATTATAATAAATTATAATTAAATGTCTCAACCTAATATATTATCCACGCGTTTCGTAGGATAGATCCAGAAATGACTGAGCTATTTCGGAAACAGCTCAGACAGGTTCATTTTCAATGATTGGTGCCTATATCCTCTGTTCTATATCCTCTTCCTATTTGTGGTGTGCCTCTTAATGCTTTTCCACATATAGAGAGAAATATAGTTTTATGCCGCCTCAGAACGGCAGATGATTATTTACGAGGTCTGCCATTGCCTATCGAAGAGCTACCGCATAAGTTTTGTATCATTTAGTGTCTTATGCCGACAGTGGGTTTTGAAACCGGGCACTAACAAAGACCATAGTGCACTGAAAACATTTGATGCTTTTTCACTTTATAGAATTTTTTTGGGAACCAGCCGAAATTTATGCCTACGAAAAGCTTGTCCTTGCTCGCTCGTCTATAGGCTGAGATAGAAGTACGTTTCTGTTGGCAGATCGGTTAGTCTGTGCCTACCCCTCGCGGTTCATCTATCATATTTTGGGGTTTTAAGACAGCTGCCAAGATGCAAAAGTAGTGACCGGTAAGATTAAGACACGCTCAAGACTCTTGAACAGGATGCGTCAGATTAATCGCATTAGAGACCCTTTTCTTTAGCCACTGTCTCGACAGTATGAGATGAGATGAGTGTGAGTAGGTATGTGAAGCGGGGCGATAACGGCATTCAGGGGGCGAGAATTGGTGAATGTGGTTACAGGCTCTCGGTGAATGTCGTTTCAAGCCCGGCTGTACTTTTCGGCTTTATATGCGTGGGTTATCAAGTTTCTTTCTGGAGTTTCTCACTTTCTCATTGTACACGATTGCGTAGAACACCTAGTCGTGCTTAACTACAGTAAAGTAATGGTAATTAAGAGTAGGTAGGTAGGTGAAATGGTTCAATTGCCAATCTCGTACTCCCTGAGTAGCACTAAAACGCCGTTTCGATACCATTATGAGACCTCGAACAGGTAGATATCTACAGCCAGCCCGAACTGTTGACGTAATGGAGAAGATTGCTGGGATTTAGAATGAGGGACTACCCCAGGCTGTCAACGAAAGGCGCACCCAGTGACTTTAATCGTCGGGGGTTAAATGGTAAACCTAGCTTTTTCGCATGTGTCCTGATCGTTCAATGACTGGTAAACAGCTACGAGTTTGGAAATTGAAAGGCGTGGGGTGCTTAGAACTTTCTGCGTCTTTCATGTATTGTACTGGGGCCAACGGGTTTTCGAAATAGCGCATGATGAAATGGCGTTCCATTTTTTCTGCGCTTTTCTGACAAGTAAGTTGCGGAATTCCCCCTTAACAAGAGTCCTGGGGATGCCGATGACCGTGTAGTAGATCTCTGAGACCAATTCAGTCCTTTTCCTGACAAGCTCATCAGCAACTGATAACTAAAACCTATTACAATTACCTTTAAATATTTAAAAAAATAAAAAAAATAAATAATTGGCGCCTACACTTCTGTTAGGTGTTTGGCCGAGCTCCTCCTCCTATTTGTGGTGTGCGTCTTGATGTTGTTCCACAAATGGAGGCACCTACAGTTTCAAGCCGACTCCGAACGGCAGATATTTTTATGAGGAGCTTTTTCATGGCAGAAATACACTCGGAGGTTTGCCGTTGCCTGCCGAGGGGCGACCGCTATTAGAAAAATGTTTTTATTAATTTTGCTTTCACCGAGATTCGAACCAACGACCTCTCAGTGAATTTCGAATGGTAATTACGCACCAACCCATTCGGCTACGGCGGCCTTTAAATATTTTCGTCCGGTTATCTCAATTCTTATTAAAATGGCAAGTTGATTTTCAGCAATTAAACTAATGCATGACCGAACAAAATCTTAGTAGAGTACTAATCTTCTGTTCTAATTGTACAATTTCAGGCGGAAAATTTGAGGAAAAAGGTTGCCCGTTACGAGGATGAGAATGATTCGCTAATGATGCAGTTGAAAAAAATGGCAACACGCTCCAGAAGTACGAATATGAGTTCAAACACAAAATTTTATATTTATAGCATTTATTAAATTATTCCTATATTTTCACCTTAAATTTATAAATTTGGACACAATTCCTATTCGAATAATAAAATATGCGCATTAAAATTTCAAATCTTACAATTTTACCAATTTGATCCAAACTAACCCGAATTTGAAAAAATATGACTTGCTTCTTACCGCCAGTACTTGCCATTTTTTACAGCTGCTCATCACCAAAACTAATACATACACACATTGTTAAATTAACCAGTGTTCATTCTAAAAAATTCTATTACATCAAATCCCATCATTGATGCTTTGCATGATGAAATTCATTAATTGACTAAAAGCTTTTGACGTCTTTTTTTACGATCTACTTATACATACATACATTTGTACACTCTTATCCCAACTCTATAGCAACACGCAAATTGAGTCCTATTCCACATCGTTTGATGCCCGAATCTGCTGCCGATCGTGATGAAGGCATTTCTGATGAGGACGACCCCGCCGAGTTGCGTATTCTACTGGAATTGAATGAACAGGAGGCGTCGATATTGCGACAACGAGTTGATGACTTAGAAAGAGAGAATCGTGAAACCAAGAAACATGTGAGAGAGCTGCAGGAGAAGGTGCATCAAGCCGAGGTTGGTGAGAAAAGGTCTTCCTCTTCGTTGCTAACTTTTAACTCAACATCAACAAACGCATCTGATAAGAAACTGAAAGCACTCAATGAAGAACTGATGCAGTTACGGAAATCATTGTCCGACAAAGATCGCACCATTGAACGTCTACAGGCGGAGTTCTCTGCTAAAACTGGTTCAACACTTCCGCAGGACACTAATATAGATACGAAGCGTCAATTAAAGTTGGTTGAACAAGAAGCATCGGTGTTGCGCACGAAAATTACAACATTAGAAAGCGAAAATGAGAAACTGCTGAAAGACAATAAACGTATGCAATTGCAAGCTCTACGTAAGACCACATCATTGGAAAAGAATGGTACGAACAGTGAAGAGCTAACAAAGTTGAAAGAGTCATTTGAGTCGATGGAACGCGAGCGTAACGAGTTAGATGGTAAACTGAAACGAATACTACTCGAAGCCGAAGAAAAATTGCCAGTGCGTACGCCGAAACGTGTGACAGATCTCACGCCGAAGAATCATTTGAAAAAGTGGGTGGAAGAGCTTGAGGATGAGATACGGGAAATGAGAGTGATAGTACTGAATAGTGGCGGTGAAAAATTAAAGACGCTTGAGACTGAGAAGACGGCACTGGAGGAGCAATTGCAGAAGGCGAAGCAACGCCTGTCCGTAGCAGAGGGCGATATTGGTGAGTTGAAAATTTCAATATCCACAGACAAAAAAAATGTTGCTCAACATGAGTAAACGCTAATAATTATTAAAGAAGATGTCGCTCAGAATAATTTTGCCGAAGACACTATTAGACCAGAGTGTCGGATTAGAGCAGAGTGTCGGATTAGACCAGATTCACGGGGGTTAAAGTTCTAATGTTTTGTCAGAAAGTGCGTATTGAGGGATTAGGCCACCATAAAAATTCAAATAACCGATTTATATGCTTAAAGGATGGAAGGGCTTAATTAAATACTCTTATTTTTAATAACAATTCCATTTAAACCGAAGACTTTCAAATCGTTTTTCTTGAAACCACATTTTTCACGTCACGGCTGGACTCATAGTTCGCACAAATCTTAACTGATTGATTTGAAATTTTTTATCTATTTATCGTTCTGGCTCAGACGGCTTTACGACAGCGTCTCCAAACCTATCCCGTCATAAATTGCTCGCCTTAAAAGCCTGAATGGCTTCTAGATCTCGTGAATAACAACGGTAGCATTCCGCCAAAAGGTCTAAGGAGGCCCGCTCCGAGGCAGCTAATTGACATCGTCAAGATGGCTGCTGACACGATTGTCGGAGTTATTTCTTTAATGCACAATGTGGCACAAAAAGTCGATAATAGTGGTTCTGCTAGTTTCTGTGCATTTACTGGAG
The DNA here is from genome assembly GCF_027943255.1 of Anastrepha obliqua. NCBI lineage: Eukaryota > Metazoa > Arthropoda > Insecta > Diptera > Tephritidae > Anastrepha > Anastrepha obliqua. The sequence continues at coordinate 49,622,487 of NC_072896.1, read as the reverse complement.
TCTTCACAAACATTTGTAGGTTTTTCTACATTCCAGCATAGCGATTTTGTTAATATAACTGCCGGAATGAAGAGGCGACTATTTCAAAATTACGACTGTTCGGACGATGCCCGATTTAAGCTGCTTCAGGCCCAAACAGGCAAGTGATATCCAGTGGATGGCTGGTTATTATTGGACTTTCCTTGTTGAATGATTGCACCTTATAAATGAATAATACGAGATCTTTCTGAAAATTGTCTTCAGAATGGGATGTGAGTTATCGAGTCAATGGCATGTTGCTGTTCTTGGACACACATTTTCAGCTCTATAGCTTTCTCTATATCATTGCCAGCGATAGACATCTTCCTTCATAAACTTGAGTAAAATGAAATGAGTGATTCATTTCGCTCCGGGAAGGTATAAAAAACCTATTACTTTAAGGTAAACTTGTATTTGGATCGGAGTATTTGTGCATCTTCTGTTATAAATAAAACTCGTTTTCCCTAAGTGGGAGCTCGTTGTGTATGTTTGAAATATTTTTAATTTAAATCCCTCCGACTTCTGTCTAAATGCCATGTTCTAAAGGATTCTGTAAGAGTTTTAATGTCTATGAGGAGAGGAGCCTCTAAGTCGTACAAAACCCTTGCAAGGTGCGAAAATTCCAAAGTTTCTAATACCTGCCATAACACCACAACAGAACACATACAGAAAGGTAATTCCTATGAAAAAATTGCCAATTGTCTTGTGTTGCTTTTTTTACTCTTCCATATTTTAGTATGGAATCTTTGTTGTTATTCTTCAATTATGAAAGACTTAGAGATTCTGCCTTGTGAGTTTCACAATTCCCTTCGAACCATTAATTATTTTTATTCTTTTTAACTGAAAATCTGCTTTCTGAAACTAAATAATGACTCATACATTTTCGTCTGATTCCTTGTTTTTTAATGCTTTTCCAGAACGATTGAAGACACTGACGAGCTCGACACCCAAACTTAGTGAGCTGGAACATAAACTGAAGAAGTCGGACGATGAAGCCAGAAAATTCAGTTCGAAAGTCAAAGAGCTTGAAGACAAAATCAAGAAGCAGGATAATCTGGTAATACCAACTTCCTTTTAAGAAAATACAATCTTATTTATAATGTCGATTCTTCACGTAGCTCAAACAAGTTGAAGCCGCGAAAGCCTCTCTCGAATCGCAATCCAAGCGTGACAAAGAAAAACAATCTACACTAGAAAAGGATTACGAAAAGGAGCGCAAGGAGCGTGAGAAGCTCGAGTCGAAACTAACGCAATTAGAAGCCGATCTTGGTAGCGCTAAAAAAGCTGCAGAAAAAACAAAAGCCGCGCATGAGAAGGAAATGAAGGAACTGAAAACTAAATCTTCAAAATCTGATTCCAAACAAGTGCAGGAGCTTAAGAAACAAATTGAGGAGTTGCAAATCCAGTTAGTTGATGAAAATAAGCGCTACAAAGATTTGAATACACATTGGGAAAAGTTGTCTGAGGAAACGATACTTATGCGAGCTCAACTAACCACCGAGAAGGACAACATGCAAGTGGAGCTGAATTCTATGAGACAAAAACTGAATGAAATGGACGAAATACGTGTGGAACGTACAGAGTTGGCAAAGAAGCTCGGCGATGTGAAGAAGAAGCTGCAAGAGGCTGAGGCGAAACAAATCAAAAATGGTGCCTCGGAGCATGAAAAGACAATGCTGAAGAATAAATTGGCAGAGAAGGAGCAAGAATATGATCGTTTACGGCGCGAAAATGAGATGAATATAGATTTAGTATTTCAGTTACGTAAGGAAAATGAGGATTTAGGTAGTAAGCTAAATGACTTTAATCGTATCGAACAAGCGCAGTATTCGATTAATGAGCATAGTAGCAGTTTGCAAGCAGAAATCAAAACGCTGAAAACAAGGTAAGTAGTTGGCATTGAGAGTTGATTAAAATATTTCTATGTTTTTTTTTCTATTTTTAAGGTTGCAGAACTCTGAATTACAGCTTAAGTCCGAGGTAGCATCAACACGTCTACGGTATGAGCAACAGGTCAAAAATTTGAGTGGCGAATTGACCTCTATGCAGGTAGGAGAAAGTAGAAACACTACGTTGACTATATATTATAATTGGAGCACACATCTTTTTTTTTGGGTGTTTGGCAAAGCCACTCTTCCATATTTCGGGGTGTGTCTTGATGTTGTTTCACAAATGGAGAGGCCTTCAGTTTTATGCTGCCTCCGGATGGGAGATGATTTTCTAAGATATTCTTTCCTTTTAAAAAAACACTTTCTATAATTTTTGTGTTTCATAAAAGGTTCCGAACCCGAATACTACCGAACGAAAACCACACGCAAACCCATTTGACTATGACAATCGCGTGCCGTAGACTTCTTTGCTACATCAAAAATGAGGTGTAAAGCAATATAGGCAGAGTGTGAAGTAATCTCAATGGCAACATGCCTTTCTGCCCCTTCACGTACGTCTCTCATCAATGAAAACCTAATATTATAAACATAAATCTGATGATTTTGAGATTCTCGATCACAACCCAGTTTCGGTATATACCTTGGACTAAACGCATGGGTTTTCGAATAATTTGTTCGGAATTGAAGTTTAGCTAATTCTGAATGCTTTTTAGGGATAAAAAGGAAATTTTCGATTTTGAGGGATGTGAATGCAGTATCCTGGCACTGGTACAGGCTGTGTTTGTTCCCTCATTCTTAGCTATTTCATCGGCTTTCCTTCCGCAGTAGATATTAACCCGGTTGGTAGACTGGTTGAATACCAGCTCAGCTGGTTGAAGCAACAGCATATATCCCCGTTTGGAAAATACCACAGTAGTCTGGGGTTTATTTGATTGTTATAGTTCGAAGTTCGCGTTCCGAGTGTCAAAAGATTAAAGAAGGAATTCCATAATTACGACTGACTTCTTTTTAACGATGACTGGAGGTACGACGTGTACCGAGTTACGTTTCGGTCTTCGCACAGTTGTATTAACTGTTGTGGTTTCATCGATTTCCGCGCTGGAGTTTCAACTGAGAACTTCTTTGAAGGTGTCGAATACTGGTTCAGTTTCTCATCTAAAAACTTATACATTCAGATTACTAAAATCGCTTTTTTGCCTTCATTCCTTATTGCAACTTTTCCTCAGTTCTTTATTAAATCTTGTGTTTACAGCGCCAATGCGAGAAGTTCAAGAAAGATCGGGATACCTTCAAGCAGATGTTAGAATCAGCACAGAAAAAAATCGGTGATCTCAAAGCAAGCAGCACAGGCCGCCAGAGTCGTGGTTCAATGCATAGCAGTGATGACGATGATAAGAGCAAAATCGCCTATCTGGAACAACAGGTTTGCTCTTTTGCAGTTTTACGTTTGTAAAATCTTACAATCTATTATCCTTCCAGGTCGGTTGTCTGGAGGACCAGTTGGTCGAGTCACGCCTCGAAGTGAGTAAAGTAAAAACAGAGCTTGTATCTGAGCGTAGCGCAAATGAGATAAAAATATCCGAAATGCAATCCAAATTAAATGAGTTCGAAGAAGAACGCGTTATCGGCTCTGGGCGCACAAAAATACCGGGCATGAAAACAAAACTGGAACTCTCGTGGCAAAAAGAACGCGAAGATCAACAGCGTCTGCTGCAAGAAACATCAACATTGGCGCGTGACTTGCGACAAACGCTCTTCGAAGTTGAGCGAGAACGTGACAAAGAGCGTCTGGAGTCAAAACGACGTTTAGAGCAACTGAAACGCTCTACGGAGGAGGAGATGGAGGAAGGTCGACGAAAGATTGCCGAACTGCAATGTGATTTGCTGGAATTGCGCGACGTGCACGCCAAACTGCGAACATCCAATGAAAAGTTGCGTCGCGAACGTGAACGCTACGAGAAGGAGTTAGTGAAACGCCGCGTGGAACAAGATGGAGGTGAGCGTAAAGTGGGCGCTTTGCTACAAACTGTCGATGAGCTGGTGAAGATAGCGCCAGACCTGAAGATGGCAACAACAAGCAGGCGCTCATCTTCGAGCAGTGGCAACACATTGCGGCCTGAACAGGCGGGTACGGCACGGCAACGTAGTCGCAGCCCCTCGCCAAACACAGTCTTAAATAATTCACAAATAACGAATGTGCTTGCACGCCTCGCTGAAGCGTCAGAAGAGTTGCGAAAATTCCAGCGTCTCAGCGAAGATGAGAATGAACGGATGCGTGTGCGTCGCAGTAATTTGCGGCGTGCGGCATCGCAGGAAAATGATCCACATGGTAGTCAGAGCTCAGTGGCCAGTGCAGCAGGTTCAACGCGCAACGGCTCCAAATTATCGCGCACTTCGACACACAATGGTAGTTTAATAAGGAAGAGCCTCTCATTGGATCATTCAATACAGAAAGATCAGGTTAACTATTATGTGATAATTTAGCCTTATGAAGAAAATAATAAAAAATAACTAATTGTTACAGAACATTTGGCGTCAGGATGATGGCAGCGTCTCGTCAATGCAATCCATTGATTCCGAATTGGGTGGCATGATGCGTGACAGCAGCTTTGACTCACGTCTATCTGGTGGCTCCACGCAGAGTGACATACCACGCGGTCCGCGCAAAAAGAAGAAGAGCTTAATGGGAAAATTGCGCAGTCTAACGAAGAGTAGCCGTAATTCCGAGAGTGAAGTGTCGGTAAGTTGAAAGTGTGTCGGGTTATATGTGGCAATCTTAATTATTTTATGCTTGTAATTGAAGGTTCAAGGATCTGACTCTGACATTAGTGTAGCCAGTGATATGCGTGCCAGCAAAAAAGACTTACGTGGCCGTTTGTCAGGTATGTTTAAGCGTGCGGGATCAACGTCTCGAAGTGAGAGCATCGAACGCATGGCAGTCGAAAATCGTCCGGTGGCAGTGACAGTGGTTGGAGACGTGGATGGCCCCCAGCCGCGTGAACCTCCTCCTGCTAATGCTGCGACAGCTAAACCAATACGTGCTGCGGTGAGTAAAATTGCGTAAATGAATACAATCGTAGGCCAGTTTATTTACATACATATTTATTGTATCGGACTGGATATATAACCGAAGCCTCTATTGAAAACTCAAGAATTTTCTGATGAAGAAGAAATTTAGAATTTAGAAGAATAAATGAAGAAGAAAAAGTGAAGAATAAATTTAAAAGAAAATTTGGATAGGTAATCTGCATCGGGGTGCAGATGTGCCCATGTTTTTGTGGTCGCAAATATAGGCCACACTACCTTCCTTCCGCCCCAGGCTCATTCTTTTAGACTTTGGTGCCTGATAAAAAAAGTGGCATGTTAGGAGCCTCCTTCTCTGAATCCTCATTTAGTAGAACAGGATGCCGAGGGTTACTTCATAATTCGAATGAAACTTTTGGAATGAAATACCTTTTTACACAGACATTTTAGCTTTGCGGGATACCAAATTTAGGCATAGAGTAAAGGAAGCAGATAAACAGGGGCTGCTAAAAGCGGATTTAAAATCACGAAAGAAATGGTGTGTGCCTATAATTTTCCTTTGGGTTTTTCCCAAGTTCTGGGGAATAAATCTAGACGATAATTTATCTAACATTGCCGGCAGGAACGGCAAATAAATATTTTAAGGACTACGATTTAAGGGTATGTATCTGAAACTTCCATTCCTTTAATGGAAACGGCACCCCTGGCTGGCTGGTTAACGTCCTCATAAGAGTAGAGCCTGATACTGTCGTCCCCAAGAGATGCAATGATAGTAAGGCTATGGGATCTGGCGATGTCTATTTCAATTGTTATGTAAAGGTGCGCCAAATCGGCATGGGATTTATGATGGCAGCGACACTTCGCCACCAAATACTGTCAATAATTTCGGGGAACGAACCTCTTGCCAGTATTTGGCGAGCTCATCCTTTTATTTGTGGTGTACGTTTTTATGTCATTCCACAAATGGAGGAACCTACCAAACTTTTTCATGACAGAAATATACTCGGAGCTTTGCCATTGCTTCCCGCGTGGTGGACAATATTAGAAACATATTTTTTATTATCTGGTCTTTCATGTCGCGGGGTTTCGAAGCCGTGAACTACCGAATGGTAGTTATAATTATAGGTAGTTATACTTATTAATTATAATCAGATAGTCGACTATCACTTCCAAAAGAGTAAGTGGACTCAACTTGCGTAGGTTTGAAAAAAATGGAGTAAAAAAAATTACATCTTTCGATAGAGACGAGGAGACAGGGTACTAACTTTTTCATACCTGCCTCAAAAAGTGCAGCTCCTTCACCTACTTTTCCTTCAAATCTTCGTCCATTGAAAACCTTTTTCCACCCATATCAGAGAAGTGAACAGATAGTATTCTGAACCACCAGCCGGTGGTGGTGTGAAATGTCCCATTCAAAAGAGTCCTAGAAGTGCTTTCTCTCGTTCTGGAACCAATCCCTGGACCCATCTCTCGATATTCGAGGGTTTCTTTGATAGTTTTTTGCAGCAAAGAAGTGGAGATTTTGCAAACGTTTCGAATCGCATACTTCATTTTATGCACCATTGGAGGCCTTCCGCTCCTTTTGTATGCACTTGTACAATTCATAACTCCTTCAAAAATCTCAACTGGAGTTTTTTTCCTTCAAAACGCAGCGAGTAACGGTGCAAATATCGTACTTGACGGGAGATCACATCGACATTTTTGTTGGGTGTACAATTTTTACCAAACCGACTTCGAGTTGGGTTTGTCTTTAAGGGAAGGAGTCAGGTTATATAGGAGTGTTGTAATAAACCCTGTCGAAATAATTCTCTATGAGAGCCGTAGTTTGTCTATTTTGGACGTGTCTTGTAGATCAATGCTGGTGTTTTGGCTGGTACAGTTTAATAGTCTCAAGTTGATTGAGAACCGTTGGGAAAGTGTAAAGCGGAATATCAAGAAAGGAAAACTATTGAAATCCACTAAAAAATATGTATACAAGGTGGCGTAAAATTAATCGTTCATTTTTGATTTTCGTTAGGATAGGTTGAGTGGCTGTCATCCGACACACTTAAGTTTGAATAGTCACATTGTGATACCATTGGAACTCATCATTTACACCTCAGCGGAGGTGTTCTACGGTTTCCTCCTCTTCCATATCTTTATAGCATCGACAAAAGTTATTATGTGTACTCCCAGTTTATTTCCATGCTTTCCAAATATATTATACAATGCCCTCTTAGTACCGCTATGGTGTTTTTCATATCCTGTCTCCTAAGATGGATAGTCAGACAGCTTCTCTCGTAGTTAGGGATATCTTCTTAAGAGCCCTCTCTTATGGCGATAACCTCTGCCTGAAAGGCACTACATTGATTAGGAAATCGAAAGGGTGGTAATGGTAATGGTTGTACAGGTTAGGCTAAGGTCTTTATGCACCGCGACCAGATTGATCCATTGTGCGCCCTTAAGTGCTTAATTTTAATTATTTAGGATTGCGTGGAATCGAACCAGCTCCATAAGAGGGAGCATTTGTAAGTCTTCATCCATTAGTAGGTATGAACCCAGGATTATGTGTGACCTAATGCTTCGCAATTGGTGGTGAAGTGTTCCATGGACGCCACTTCGTCAAGGCAGTACCTGCACAAACTAGTGCTAGATAGTTCTATTGAAATGTTTATTGCAGGCAAAGTGGCATGTAAGTGCTATATAGAGTAATCTGAGGCCCTTTTTGTCTAGGGTTAGAGAAGATTTTGCTCTGTTTGTGTTAAAGTTCAGGAGCTTTTTGAAGTGATTGAGGTCGTTTGTGCCGTTCTATTACCCATTGGTTTTTATTTGGCTCCATTTTTTGGTTTCCTGTTTTTGGAAGTTTTTGATACCCAAATCAGGAAAACCTGATTAAGAGTCGCCAGTTTGTTGAGTGCATTGTTACACTCTATAAGAACTTTTGAATTGAATGTAAAGTTATTTAGACTTAGAGAACTGATTGACTGTCCGAAAGTATTTTAATTTTTACGAGGGGTGCCTTTTATATTTCGGGATTTGGCAACCCTGGTGTTGCAATCTGGCAACTGACAGCTGTATCGCAAAGTTTGACATTTTTTGGCTTTTACGTACTCAGAACGTTTTGAAATACCAGCGCTATTTGTGTTGTTTACAGTAACTTAAAAGATTTATCTTGGTCCAAAAATGGAATTAAATCGTGAACATTTTCGTGCGATTATTTTTTACAACTTTCGACGTGGATTAACTCAGCAACATTGCATGGATGAACTTAATTCATTTTTTGGCGATGAAGCTCCATCAAGGACCAGTGTTTATCGATGGTATGGTGAATTCAATCGTGGTCGTAGTTCACTCCAAGACGAATTTCGTGAAGGTCGTCCAAAATCAGTTGTTGTTCCTAAAACCATTGATGCTGTGCGAGAACTGATATTGAAAGATCGTCATGTGACCTATTTTGAGATTGAGACAATCTTAGGCATTAGTGGGACCAGCATACATTTAATATTGCATAAACATTTGACTGTAAAAAAAATTTGTTCGCGTTGGATCCCACAAAATTTGTCAATCGCTCAAAAAAAGGCTCGTGTCGATTGGTCGAAGGAAATGCTCAAAAAATACGATCGCGGGGCTTCGAAACACGTCTATGACATCGTGATAGGTGATGAATCATGGATTTACGCTTATGAGCCCGAAAGTAAACAGCAGTCGACTGTATGGGTGTTTCAAGATGAGCCAAATCCAACAAAAGTTGTGCGCGCACGAAGTTCTTCGAAGCAAATGGTCGCCTGTTTTTTCGGAAAAACTGGACATGTCGCAACCGTACCACTAGAACAACAGCAGAACAGTAAATTCTGAGTGGTACACAACCATTTGTTTGCCAGTTGTCTTCCAAGAAATTAGGAAAACCAATCGCCAAAGACGGATCACTCTTCACCAGGACAATGCGAGCTCTCACACATCGGCTCAAACAACTGCATTTTTGAGCACCCAAAACATCGAATTAATGGGTCATCCGCCGTATAGTCCTGACTTGGCACCGAATGACTTCTTTTTATTCCCGTACGTAAAAAACAAACTGAGAGCTCAACGTTTTTCGACATCTGAAGAAGCGGTTGCGGCATTCAGAATGCATGTTTTGGAGTACCTCATTCAGAGTGGCAAAAGTGCTTCGACAATTGGTTCAAATGCATACAAAAGTGTATAGATCTTCATGGAGAATATTTTGAAAAACAATAAAGTGATTTTCGATGATTAAAATTTGTTTTTGTTCTCTAATCCCGAAATATAAAAGGCACCCCTCGCACTCTTTCGAACCTTTTTTTGGATACGACTTCGACGGCTTCTATTATGGCGAAAAGCTCCGCATGGAAAATTGTAGTATCTGTACTCAGTGTTAAAAATTTGTGTGCTCTACGCCATACTAGCGAAAGGATGCACCGATGCTTAGCTTTTCAGAGTTTAAAGAGTTTGGTTTTGAATATTTTTTTTTACTAAAAACAAAAAAAAAGAAGTATTTTGGGTGATTGAAATCCTTATTTTTACTTTTACTTGCTTCAGTGCTTCTCTGTTTGTATGCTGCAGCTGCCTCGTTCACAAGTACCAAATATGATTGACTCACGTCACCATTTGCAAAAACTATAAATCTTCCGGAGGGGTTATTAATTTTGCGCCACCTTTTGCGTATACGTCTACGAATGTTAGTTTAGTGTGTTTATTCGCTTAGTATTCGATTTCACGAATAATTTACATACTTAAATATGTTAATGTTAGAATAATATTTGTATTTTCTTTGGAATGTAAATGCTTTGTCCGATATTGTATATATGTATGTGTGTCTACATGCATATGAAAGCGCACACAAAAGTTATCACATTGTTTTTATTAAAAGTAAATTTTGTGCAATTGAATTTCCAATTTATTTTTGTTTTCAGATAAAACCACCGACGCCTACCACACCGCTGACAAAACGTCGAACAGCTAAATAGTTGCCCACTTTTCTATTTTCTGTATTAGAAACTTGTTCCATGCCACGGTATTTCGAAATCCTACATACATCCACGCGTACTTTTGTTGTCTTATTTAAAACATTTAAATTATTTGATATGGTAGCGAAAAGCGTATATATTTTTGCTACATATCAGAACTGGCAATGGCGTTATTCAAATTGTTTCCCATTCTTGAATGGAGGAGTTCAATTTTATCGCATTGCATCCAGATTCATATATATACATACTTTTAATCAACTTTTTTCTATTACTTTTATTTATTTCAAATATTTACTTTCTTAATGTACCGTAATGTTAGTATGTCATACTACAAATCATTATATTTATTAGCCAATATGAAACTATGTTGTTCGTTATTTGCGTTTAATGGAGCGTTGGTTGCATAAAAGTAAGTTAGAGCAGTGCAATGGGAGTATTAATAAGTTTTTGGAGGAAATCTGTTAGTACCAAAAGGGGGGAGTTCCATTGGATTTCGAATCAGGATTAGTAGGAGTCTTTTTTTTTGCCTAAAAAAAGACAATTGGACGGAATAATAAGTAATACCACCTTTATCAAAGAGTTACGGAACAAGCGCCAGGTGACACTCTAAGTTAATTGATTTGAGTTCTGTTTTTTATTTTGGTTAGGTTGCCACATCTGTGACTAACACTGCCCCGAGTAACTCAACCTCTGCATGTGTTCTAGATTTTTTACAGATTTAACCTGAATTTGCAACAACGAGTTTGTATTAAAGCAACAATGAATTGAATGGTGTGAAAATCTTAGAAATGTTGGGAACTGTTTCGGTTATGATACTACAGAAAACAGCCGTATTCGAGTGGCATGAACGCTTCAAAAGAGATCGTGAGACTATCGAGTTGACGAACGTAGAGGCAGGCGTCGCATCGAAAATTGATGAAAACATCAAGAAACTGAAAAAAGTTGATCAATAAACGCAAATAAACTATTAGAAAGCTGGCAGAGGATTCGAACATTGCTGCAAGAACCGTTCAGGGCATTGTAGTTAATGGTTTGAGTTTGCGCCTCGTTGCTGTAAAGCTCCTCCCAAAGGACCAGAATTTCATACAAAAAAGGGACCGAGTTGATATCGCCAAAGAAATGACAGTTAATAAGGACTATTATTTGGCCTTTATGAGATGTTTTCATAAAGCATTTTCCCAAAAACGAAAAGATTTGTGGGAAAACATTTCGTGAGTCACACAGTGCCATCATTATCCGTGAATCTGACTAAACCGAAACGAATACCTATTGACAGCCATCGAATTTACTTGATTAGGCTTTCTGCGATTTTTTTTCTTTGATGGTGTCAAAAAACCATTAAGGGGAACGCGTTTTAATAGTCGAAAGAAAGTAATGGAAAAATCGGAAATAGCTCCGGTGGTTATACTAGAGATGTTTCGAGAGCTGGATCAAACGCTGGCATAAGTGCCATGCAGTTGGTGGGGAGTACTTTGAAGGCGATAATATCGCTTTTGAGGAGTAAACTTGTGTTTTGAATTTTCTGTTTATATTTCGGGAACTTTTTGATCAAGGTGGCATTTATTGAAAAGCCCTTCAATACAATGATTTCGGATTTTGTAGCCTCGGTGAATGATTGAACTGTCTTCAACTAATATAATTCTAGTATAGTTTTTTTGTGAGTACCTTTTTCACCTTTACTTGCCATGACAGTTGTGAGAAGATATCAAGTACCAAAATGGATTTAGAATCTTCAAAGTAATAATTTGTCCAAAATTGAATAGCGCTTTTGCATTTTGCCTTGCCGCTTTAATAAGTTTTCTATCGAATTGTTGGCCTATTGAAACAATTTTTTTATTTGCATACAGAATGTGACAGTGATGATACATCTTAGTGTGAATATACTATATGCATGTACAGGGTGGTCCGTCTAATGTTTTTTTCATATGCTCATGTGTTATTTAGACAGTGACAGCTGCTTCTTTCTTGAAATATAGACGGACAGTCAGTACCATATGCCCACGGAATGAAATTGATCGCTTTACTCCTGAACGATGTTGGGAAATATTTCAATCTTACTTTCAAAGTCAATATTGTGCAGCCCAAAGAGTGCGTTAATTGAAAAGAAGTTGAAACCATTTTTTTCTGGAGAAGCGTATTTTGATCTCGGCGGCTTTGTTAACAAGAAAAAATGTCGTATTTGGCAATCGGGAAATCTGGAAACCCGCACGTGAGTGTGGGGAAACCAATGCACCCTCAAAGAGAGCCAGTTTGGTGTGGATTTTGGAGCAGGTGCATCATTAGAGGGACTCTCCGAACGATAAATGGCTTTTTATGAGGAGCTTTTTTCGGGCAGAAATACCCTCGGAGGCTCGCTATTACCTGTTGAGAAGCGACCGTTGTTAGAAAAAATTTTTATTAGATGTTTTATGTACGGAGATTCGGAGAGGTATGATAAGCGATTTTTTGTGGTCAAAATTGTCGCGTATTTAAACTTGGAAGGTCCATGGTTTCAATAGGATGACGCGCCTTGTCACACAGTTCATACCACAATCGACCTTTTGCGCGCAAAGCGCGATATTCATAATATCAGCCATCTCGAAGAGGGCGAATATCGAGTAAACCATTCTTGAGATAGATCCAGAAGCCGCCACGAATGTTTTGAAAAACTAAGCTAACAGGATGCACTACGGCGAAGCCAGCCAAGGTAGCAAAAATGAATGTAATCATTTTCCATAAATAACGGGACCATTTACTCTTTCGAATAAACTGAAAATAAATATATCGAAAACAATTTTTTGTTAATTTTTTTTAAGAAACCACTACACAAACCACCCTATACATACATGTGTGTATGTACAATACGTTAATGCAATAGTGCTCCGAAAATAGTGGATGCCATTTCAATGCAACGACCACATTACTGCAACTGCTGTCAACACCACTTCCTGTCACAAATTGCTGCCGTAATAATGAAAACAATAAAAACAAACTAACAACATTAACCATTTCCGCACAAAACAATGCAGCTAAGCTAGTAGAGCTTTTGTATCTGCGCTAACATGGCAGTGTGTGCGAATACATTTTGTTGTTTATACTGATGCTGGCCAAGCGCTATCAATTAGAGGCATGGCAAAACCAAAAAAAAAGAAGCTATAATAAAACTATGAAACCGCAAATCATCGAGCCGAGTCACAACACCAACAATTCGAGTCCCAACAACGACCGGTTCCACATTCAGTTCCGTAGTGGTTGCCGAAAATTAAAATTTTAATTAAATTTCAGGCCAGAAGGCATATTTAGGCACCACAAATAAATGCACAACAACCCCGCAAGAAAGTCGCAGAGAAAGGAATAAATATGGCATTTTCTAAAGCTTTCAAAATTGTATTTTTTTGTGTAAAATTACCTAAAGTTGATAATATTACGATAAATTGGAAGTATCTGGTGACCAGATAAGAACACTAGGAAAATAATTGTAATAACTCCACAGCGGTGTTCTTGTGTTATATGACCACTTCGACTTCTCTGGCAGTGCTTCAACGAGCAGTTCAATTTTTCACCACTTAGTCAAATATGCGCGGCTTTATTCCAACACTAACATCCTGAATGTTGGCCTCGAGCTCACCCAATCTTGGCTTGTTAGCGTAGTTGACGTAACCCAAAAAAAAAAAAAATTTAGGGGTGTCAAATCGGATGTTCGCGGCGGCCGATTGATGAACGCACACTGTTAGATGACCAACTATTCAAATTTTTTTCTTCGCTACTTACAACTTTCATTGCTTTTGTGTTCCGTAGTGTTTTGTTGGAACTACAGCTCGAAATCATCAATGTTGGCGAGGTCTGTCACACAGAAATTCGGTTAACATTGCTCGATACCGAGGACAATTGATGGTAAGGGTGTCTCCTTCTTCATTTCGAAAGAAATAATGTCCGATGATGCCACCGTCTCATAAATTACTCCAAGCATTCAATATGTGTGGATGCATTGATGCTTGGTAGAATACTTGTAGGTTGTCTTCGTCCCAGAAATGGCAATTTTTTTGGTCTAAATCGAGTTCTCTGGGACAAAATTTCCTCGATCTAATTAGCGAACTTACGGCTTTGTCTATGGCCGTTCGGATTCCATTCTTGTATAAGCACAATTTCATATGAATACAGGCCTAATCATACAGCAAAATAAGCCGATTTGACTCTCTAGTAATGTCCAATTGAGCTGAGTGACGCCGAATCAAAATTTTTCGGTCTTCTTTGATATTGGCGGTTACGTCGGCTGTGCTTTCTTAACTTTCCCTTAAGGGAAGAGTGGGCGATGTGCGACACTTGGAGACAGAGAATGGCTAACACGTTTACGGATTACTCGAAGCCGGACGGAAAGGTTGGTGGGGGAGTATTCTGCGACGAGTTCCCCATCAAGCTCAAATGTAGGCTTCCCGATCACTGTTAAATTAAGGAAGTAGTGTAGTGACTTCTGGAATTATTGTGAGAAAGCTAAATATCTACTTCGAAAGCCGTGAACTAGGGCACTGGGCTTGTTTTTTGTGCGTCCAAAACTTCCGATTATTACTAATACCGATATTTTGGCTCATTTGGGCTCGTGGTCACAGTAGCATGACGGAAAACTGGTGGGTTGATGAGCGGTCTAGGCAGGCGATCCCGAAAATGGTTTCACAACGGAATGAGAGAATTGGGGTTCCCTTGCGAACCTGTGATCTACTCCTTGAAAGATGGGCCTCGTGTCAACTCAGTAAGCGCTGGGTTAGTGCGCAAGCGTGCAAAGTCACGACATCCTTCTCGCCACTGATCGGCGGTGGGTGTTCGCGGGAGCTTCTAAGGCTAACAAAGCAGCAGCTTTCTATTTTGGTGGGTGTCTTTTCCGTGTACTGTTAGGTATCCAAGCGACGAGGCTTGAGATTGTTTCAAATCCTTTCTGCAGAAGCTGTCTACAGGATGAGGTGGAATCATCTCTCGGTATACTCTTCTCAGCGGCCCTGCTCTCATCGGGATAAGATTCAGACTCTGAATTTTTTGTTACACCAACGGATATAACGGGTTTGAATATCACACATCTGGTGAATTTCATCAGTAGCTTGAAGTGGTTGATACAAATGGAATTAGCAACCGTTCGTGGTCATCCTTCAATCAAAAGCCTCTTCTTTCTTTTTCTCCTGTTTGGTTCTTTTGTCTCTGTTTTTCCTCTGTATGACTTTACAATGAACGAAATTTTATTCTTTGTCGAAGTGAGGCCTCGCGTGGGCAGCCATTTATCCTAACCTAACAAAGCTAGCTTTTTATGGAAATCAGATAAGAGGGCAGAAGACACTTCCTCTTTGTCATCAGTCTGATTACTTTTTACGAAAATGAGGACTTTGTGCTGATCACTTTTTGATAACGAAAATGAGTAGTTTCGCCCATCAGTGCTGATTACTTTTTGATAACAAAAATGAGAATTATGATAATTTGTGCTGAGAAGCTTGTGATGACGACAATGAGGAGTTTAGTTATCAGAAGTTATTACATTGTAAAAATAAAAATGATTAGTTGCCTGTCTTTAGAGCATTTTCAGTCATCAAGAGAGATAGAATATCACACCGACAAGGGGCTAGAACGAAAATGTGTAGTTTGATTAGAATAGTAATGATGATAATATGAGTGCTTATATGATAGTCAGCTGTCTTGTAGGGTAGTGCCACTTTGAGTTTACCACATCCACCTCGGTATCAAAGATTTTTCCTGCTGGTACTGCGCCAGCACGATGACTGCAGTACGAAATGATAGTGCAGCGTCATTCCCCTTTAATCCCCTACTTATTATTGCTTCCGGTGCATTTATGCGTTTGCTTTTGTTATTATACTTGACTTGTTGTTGTTATTACATTTGAAACCCGAACGCAAATAATAGAATGTGTGCGCAGTTTTTTTTGCCGTCAGTTGTGCAGATACTCATAACAGTTTTAGCGAAATTATAGAAAACAGCTGCTTTTTATAATCGGCCATAATGAACGGTGCTATTACAACAAGTGTCAGAAGTCGTGCGGTGGATGAAATAATGACTTAAACGTAGTAGAAGGGGGAGATGAAGATAAAACGATGTACATGTATATATGTACGAGTGTCGTTTGAAAAGGTCGTTCAAAAAAATAAAAACTACTTAGTTTTTATTTTTCCATAGTCTTCTTTTAGGCTCATAGACTTCGTCCAATGATGTTCTAGTTCGTTGATCCCTTCCGAATAATAGGATTTGTCCAAGTCTGTAAAATAGCCATTCGTTATTGCAATTACCTCCTCGTTTGAATAAAATCTTTTCCCCGCCCGCCATTTCTTTGAATTCAATTTAAAATAGTATTCCGATGGATCCAAGTCTGCATAATAGGGGGATGTGAAACGAGTTGGAATCCTATTTTCATTCATTTTGCGACCACAACTGCTGAGACGTAAGCTGGCGCTCTGTCGTGATGGAAAAGGAAAACCACTCGAATTCCTCGGTTCAAACGAATGCGAAATACAAAGAAATATACCAAACTGACTGACTAGTGGTGTGTGCTCTACCTAGTGATGTTAGTCACTAAACATAACCTCGATACGCGCAAGTAGTGCTATCTCTCGGACTTTTCAAACGACCATCGTATATGCATATACTTACATGGAACTCAGCACTTAAATTTTTTTTAAATATTCGGTAGAAAATTAGAAGGCATTCACAATAAAATATTGAAATATAGCGACTTGATTATTACACGCCACTTTTACTTGGCTGGGCTTCCATGGCTAACTGCTGATCTCTGCGGTGATGCGAGACATTTGGATTTTCGGCAACACTCACCCTTTTGAATGAACTTCTTTTTGGCGATTTCATATCGACTCGTACGTGAAAAAATTTGAATGACGAATAGTGCCACTTTGGGTGCCGTACAGCCACGATTTGTCCGATTTTGCAAGTTTTGATTTTACACAACTTTCAATGTATATCGATATATGAGTATGGCCGAGATTGTTTTGGATCCATAGAAAAAAAAACCTAATTGATAACTGGTAAATGTTTTTAGCGTTAAGAATTTAAATCTGGAAAAAATCGTCGAAAAATTGGTTAATACAAACAACATTTGAGCGCTTTTGTAAAAATCCTCGGTTTACAAATTGTTTTTAACACCACAAATCACCATAATTAAAATCATGATCATGCATTTTACAGTGCTCTCAAAATGAAGTCACATCTTCTTCTTCTTCTTAATTGGCGCGATAACCGTTTACGCGATTTTGGCCTAGTTTAACAAAGCGCGTCAGTCGTTTCTTTCTCGCGCTAACCGGTGCCAATTGGACACACCAAGTGAAGCCAAGTCCTTCTCCACCTGATCTATCCAACGTAGAGGAGACCTTCCTCTTCCAATGCTACCACCAGCTGGTACCGCATCGAATATTTTCAGAGTCGGACGACATGACCCAGCCAGCGCACAGTGCGGCCGATTCCCGAAAAGCTGGCCAAAACTCAAAAAATTAAGTAATTGATTCAAACTTTCTTACTCGGGGGTTGTCGGGGTCGCTGATTACGAATTTGATCTTAGAATTTTGAAAATCCACCCCCTGCTACCCCTATTGGCCACCCCCTCACGTGAAATAGCGTATATTCTAGAACATAATCAAGATGCATGTTAATTTATATGTTTTCGGGGTCGCTGATTACGAATTTGATCTTAAAATTTTGAAAATCCACCCCCTTCCACCCCTATTGACCACCCCCTCACGTGAAATAGCGTATATTCTAGAACATAATCAAGATGCATGTAAATTTATATGTTTTCGGGGTGGCTGATTACGAATTTGATCTTAAAATTTTGAAATGCTCAAACGAAGGCCACGTTGAGACTGAAAATACAGAGGATACTTAGGGTACAGGACGTTGCTATGAACGGTTTCCACTAGTCAAGGCATTACTGTAGCCAACCCAAAGACAAAAAAACTCTATATAGAAACTTTTTTTTTCGACTTTTGGCCAGCTTTTTGGGAATCGGCCGCACTGTGCAGCGTAGCCAAGCTGTGAGTTCCGAATGAGGTTCAATAACCCATTGATCTATTGCTCCATGCAGCGTAAATTTTTTTATCATTATTAGACCACACCATGAAAAATTTAATGAGAAACCTTCATTTTGTCAGCAAATGAATTAGAAGGTACTTCCCCTGAATTCGCTCAGCTGATTCAATTAAAAAAATATCATTACCGTAATGACATCGACGGTACTTCCCCCAGCTTTAGTCTCAAAAATAAAACCTAAAAGAGCAAAAGAAAAAGACAAAACAAAAAATGTTGCAAGTATCGACTAAAAAATTTTCTAGTGACGCAAATACTGAGTACGCAATGCAAAAAAAAAAAAATGTGCCGCAAGTAACGAGGTGTGCAAATATCGAAGTTTGTGCAAGAATCGAGTTTCTACTGTATATTTGAAAGGTACGATTCGCACCTAAATTCCAAGCATAAAAAAAATTTCAAATTTATCAAATAAGGTACCAGCGTACCCATACCTGTTTTTTGTACATCACTGATACGCTTATATGTCCATACATACATACAAATGTATGTGTTTACACAAATAGAAAGTTGTTGCCGGTATAAAAAAGCAGACAAAAATTAAAGCATATTTTCAGGTTATTACTATTATAAGCGATTGATAAGGAAACGTTGAAAGCAAAAGCACACACGCGGCCACTCCAGTATAATTACATAAATATGGATATATAATGGAAAGAGATAAAACTGTTTGAGGATAATAGAGCGCAATTGTATTGCCTTGCGCAAAATCACCAAATATGTTGAAGAGACTAAGCATCGAGACGCTAATGGTTTTTTGAGAAAAACGAACAACAAGGCAACGAAGGGAGAGGCATGCATGCATGTAAATTGAGAAAAAGCTCAGCAGAAATGAATGGACAGCGATTGCTCTCTTGACTTTACGCTCTACATTGAGAGTATGACGAGGAAAGGTTTATGGCTTCCATTTACGCAGCTTTTGCAAAATAAAAAAACAATACTAAACGTCGGAGTAATAAACGGATATGCGCTCCCAAAATTCTCAGCAAAATCTAAAATTTTACTTCAATTTCAGTTCGCCTTATTTATTAAGTACTTGCCGACACCAGAGAGAGAGAGAGGGAGTGAGAGCGTTTTTCAATACTCGTTAGTAAACAGGCTCTTTGCGGGTATTATTGCGAGCACACGAATGGATAAGTCTAAAGAAAATACATGCAAATATAATTGTATACATTCAAATAACTGTAGTTAAATACATTTAATAAACAAATGCAAACAATAATATACACATGCGCGTCATAAATTAAGGTCAGTTAAGAAGCACGTGTTTGATAATGGCATACAAACAACTAGCTATTGTACATATGTATGAGTGCGCCAGTGTAATGCATACAAATAGGCGCTTAAGTTAAACGCAAGCATTTATGCAAATTTCTGCATTCACTCTTCCATACACACATACATACATACATACAAGATATTGTATACAAAGAAGCAATTGCGTAAAAGTGTGGTAGACAGCTTTGGGATATTCAGCAATCGAATTCACTCACAAATCGATTTTTGTGCGAGTCCAAGCATTAAACGTGACCGCAAATATATTAACTTAGAGCTCCGCAATCAAGCAACTTAAAAGTATGTAATTAAAAAGTAAAATTGAGATTCGGTCGATCGGTTCAAGCGTAGGATTGGCTCTTCTTGTCCCTGACGCAGTTTACACAACCAATTGCATTGAAGTTATCGTTCAGAAGTTATATGACAACATCCTATGAAGCGACGCTTGGACTGCGTGAGTGAAAGATTCTGCGGAAGATTTGTGGACCTTTACACGCTGGCGACGGAGCTGTATGAGCTTTACGATGACATAGACATAGCGCAGTGAATAAAGATCCAGCGGCTTCGTTGGCTGGGTCATGCCATCCGAATGGATACAAATGCTCCGGCACTTAAAGTATTTAACGCGGTAGGAGCTTGTGGTTACAAAGGAAAAGGAAGACCTCCTCCGTGTTGGAAATATCAGAAGGAGAAAAACTTGGTTTCACTTTGTGTGTCCAACTGGCGTCGGTCAGGCAGGAGAAAGAAAGGACAGGCGAGTTTTGTTAAACTCGGCCAAAATCAAGAAGAAGAAGAGATTATTAGTATCATACGAGGTACCTTCATCGCCGAATACATATATTTGTGACGACTATGTTATGTGAACTTTCAACAATTCTGAAAGAATAATGCGAGCCTCTAGAGCCTTTTCATTTTGTACGCGGTGCGAAGTGGTTGAAGTCTAATGACGACCTTCGGCAGGCTAGACTTGATGACGGTTTCTGTGAATGCCTTTTACAGCCTTTCTGTATTCTGAGGCATCTCATCAGTCAGTTTCCGACGTTCTAGTTCCCACGTTAGCACCACAACAGGAGCATACTATTATGCTCCTCAACAAAAAGCATATACGCCTCACTATACAGATGTTGGATACGAGACAGCAGGGGGCATCACACCGCTGTTCTGAGCTCAGTATTTTGGCATGCTCGGAGCTGCGGCCACAGCGTATCACTGGTTTCCAGCAGTCTGGCGGCCGACATATTGCATTAACTGTCGTTTCTTTTTCTTTGTATTGTCGAGGCCCTGTGCTCCTGAGAGGAGTGACCAGGGGGAAAAAAAATCTGCGAGAAGCTCGAAATCAAGCTCAAATGCGGGCTACCGAACCTCGAACCGATATTGCGATCAAACTTCCAAGAAAAGATGATAAAGCAAAGCTTACCACCGGGTGGTATCCTTTTTTTCTTGTTTTTTAACTTCTATTACTCGATGCTCGCATCAAATAATGACACCGTTGGCTTGTATTATATTAAAAAAAAAAATCTTTAAAAATTGTATCAGTAGGGTGGAGGTGGTGATATTTGCGAAAAAATTGTTCTGGAAAAATATTTAAAAAATTGATTTTATTTATAAAAAAATTTGGTTTTTGGATGTACTTTCCAATCGGTCGAGATCACGAGATCACTGTATTTCCAGATTTGAGTATCTAATGAATAAAAGGAATAATGTTTTTTTTATATTTAGGTGCATTTCTTTGCAATACAATTTCAGTTTGGCCACTAAGAATTGTCATCAATAGTTTTCGTATATTGCATCAAAACAAATTCCATTTCGCTAATGTAATTTTAACACTTGTTTGTGTGACTTTATGGTATTTCAAAACCGAATCGCTGCAATCGAATAGGAGTACATGTCACTCATACGCCCTGTCATCCAAAATATATAAATAATGATATGTAGTTTGAGAAACTCTTTCATTCATAAATGATTAGTAAATGAATATATTAGCTTTGCAATTTAAGAATTACTTAAAGTTTACATAGAATATAATATAATTTTGAATTTACTTAGTACTTACTTACTTAATACTTACTTAATACATAGCTATCCATCGCGCTGACTAATTCCAGCTGTTCTTAATTGCCCACAAACTGGGAAGTGAAGGGGACAGATACCTGTAAACGGCCATATTTTCACTGATTTAAAATGAAGAAGTATTTTTTTTAAATTGGCATACAGTTTATTTATGCACTAAAATAGTACACATTTTTTTTTTTATTTTGGTCATTTAAAATGGCGGATGTACACTCAATTCTTCCAGGAAGTTCGGAGCGGGGCTTCTCAATCGACTGGCATTGTACATAGCATCGGCCTCTGTGACCTGAATACAAAAAACCATTTTCTTGTTTATAAATGTCATAATTTCTATATGAATTAAACAAAAGTGGAATAAAATTCGCGGAATAAAATGCTTACAAAAAAATGAGTTTTGGGGCGAATTTTCCTACTATTTTTGCTTCGAAAATTTTCAAAAACTATGTGAATAGAAAGTAATATCATAAAAAAGATATGTGCAACATTTCAGGGAAATCGGTCAATAACTTTTCGAGTTATCGTGTACGCCAATTCGAAAAATATAGTTTCGAGAAAAACGCGTCTAAAGTCGACAACACAATTGGTGGATGGCGCCATATAGGGTACTGAAGTGCAATTCGATGGTTGATGGGAGTGAAGCCTTCTCACTTTTTTGATAATGCTGTTAATTCCAACCATACAGGGGCCTTGATCTTTTCCAATCCACAGACTTCTTTACGCCCACGTTCGGGATTTAGGTTGCAACTGAGTTAGTGATTGCGACTTTCAGTTAGCTAAATGCGGTGGAGTGATATCCTAAATAAGTTTTTTTCAGGCTAATAAATAAATTTCCATGTCATTGGTAATGTAGGTACAGCGCAAATTTTATGACTCACCACCATTACTTTTATTGATTGATTCCCAGGATGATTTACGTGGGCTTCCTTATGCAAGGCTAGTGCGAGAATTGCAATGTTTGTGGAGTCATTTGCATCGATAGCACCATCGAATGGTTACCGCGCCGTTGAAAATAAATTGCGGCAACATGGCGCTCAGCTGCTGTCGTTGGGTAACGCAAATTTTGCATTAACATAGTTTTGTTGATAGTGTCCGTTACTTTTTGTATTGAACGACTTACGGAAGATTGCTCTCCTACTGGCCTTTGATAACAGCCTGTTGCATAAAAGCGAACCACTGCGAGCACAAGTATTAATGCATATATTTATAACTACGAGCGTCGTTTCAGAAGTCAGTGAAAAGTCAGAGAGATGGCACTACTGGCGCGTATCGAGGTTATTTTTAGTTCGTAGTATCTCTAACACTCTACAAGGCTCTCATCATGCCCGTCCTAACGTATGGCGCAGAAGCGTGGACGATGACAATATCCGATGAGGCGTCCCTTGAAGTGCTTTAGAGAAAGATTGTGCGCAAGATTTTTGGACCATTGCACGTTGGCAACGGCGAATATCGCAGGTAGTGGGACAATGAGCTGTATGAGCTTTACGACTACATAGACATAGCGGCGCGAATAAAAATCCATCGGCTATGTTGGCTGAGTCATGTCGTCCGAATGCATACAAACGCTCCGGCACTGAAAGTACTCGATGCGGTACCAGCTGGTGGTAGCATTAGAAGAGAAAGACTTCCTCCGCGTTGGAAAGATCAGGTGGAGAAGGACTTGGCTTCACTTGGTGTGTCCAATTGGCGCTGGTTAGCGCGAGAAAGAAACGACTGGCGCGCTTTGTTACATTCGGCCAAAATTACGTAAGCGGTTATCGCGCCAATTAAAAAAATAAAAAAGAGAGGGTAGCACCTCTTGAAAAAACACATCAAGTTTCAGCCAGATCGACCTGTTTCTTTGTGTTTGGCATTCGTTTGAAACGCGGAAGTTCAATGTTTTTCCTTTTCCATCACGACAACGCACCAGTTCACGCCTCAGCAGTTGTGGTCACAAAATGAATGGAAATGGGGTTAGAACCCGTTTCACATCACCCTATTCTCCAAACTTAGCACTCTCGGATAACTCGGACTACTATTTGTTCCCCACTTTGAATAAATGGCTGGTGGAAAAAATATTTTATTTAAACGAGGAGGTAATTAGAGAAAGAATGGCTATTTTCCAGACTTGGACAAAT
Organism: Anastrepha obliqua; assembly: GCF_027943255.1. Classification (NCBI taxonomy): domain Eukaryota; kingdom Metazoa; phylum Arthropoda; class Insecta; order Diptera; family Tephritidae; genus Anastrepha; species Anastrepha obliqua. The sequence goes on along the minus strand of NC_072896.1, from coordinate 49,599,072 downwards.
TCTATTATTGGAGGAGATCAACTAACCACAAAAGCGTTGGACGAAGTGTGTAAGCCTAAAAGGAGACTATATAAAAAATAACCTAACCAATCAAGTAGTTTTTATTTTTGTACGGATTCCTCAAACGGCCCTCGTAATATTGCAGAACTATAGCACCTCTTCACTTGGATCTTAACTTATAATGCTGAAATATAATTCCTCTCAATTTGGGTCTCTGGACACGAAAAAGTAGCGGACGCATTGGCAAGGGAGGCTGCGGTCTCGCCCTTGATAGGTCCCGATCCCTTCTTTGCCATGCGATAACACACCATCAAAGAGAAGCACAGGAGTGAAGATTTAGGCCTAAGGGAGGTTTGTTGGCCCCAAATTATGTGGCTACGCCAGGCCAAATCCTTACTGAGAGAGTACAACCAAAAGAGGTTTAGGAAACTCATAACCCTCCCAAAGGATAATCTGAGAATGCTCACGCGCATCCTCACGGGCCTCTGCAGACTGCGAAGTTATCTGCAGATGATCGGGATTTAGTTTACGGACTCTTGTCCTTTCTGTGACCAACCGCAGGAGACTCCAATGCATTTTTTCCTGGAATGCAGGACTATAGCGCGGAGAAGGTTGAGACATCTTGGTCAAATGCAGCCAGAGGAAAGTCAAACCAATGGCCAGTCCACATATCGCACAGTCCGATAAAGCGCAAAGTCTTCAAAGTTGACTACAAAAATCGATAAAAGTGTGCTCGAGCATTGCAATGAATGTTCGTCTCAATCGTTAAGTACTAATACGAAAACTGTACCAAATATTTTGAAAATCGAGCTTGGTTGCAGTTGCAAAGGACCGTATCCTTGTTAGGGTTCTGGAACGAGGCTACGAACTAGGAATAGTTTCAAAAATCCACTGGAAAAGTGTTAATAGAGGTTTGGCTAACGTAATTTTTGGCGTTTTTCTGGAGAACCTCCAAACTCCGTCGATTTAAGGGCTCTGGCTAGTATTAAGACCACATTAAGGTTGTGGTTTTGCTGGTGATGGCGCGAAGTTGATGACACTGTACACGGCCACCGTCTATTTCGGATCATCTATTCTATCTATTCACAATCAGAGAATGCGTAAGGGCGTTACTTTTGGCCAAACCGTCTGCTCAAGAAAGTGTTGTTAAAATATTTTAGGTGATCAACACCACCTTCCCAGTCAGCGATTTGGGGACCATTCGTGTGCAGAACGCTGATGTCTCTTTGAGACAAATAGGCTGTTCTTAAAGAAAGAGCCTCTCGAGCGACTTGAAAAGAAACAGGGATGGGCATTTTAAGGCATGAAGGAGATTTTAATAAATATCTATCTTTATATCGTGGGGAGACGTCCGCCGTAGCCAAATGAGTTGGTGCGTAACTGCCGTTTGGAAGTGCCCAAGTTGGAATCGCCGGGAATGAAATACCAAATGATAGTAAAACTGTTTCTAATAGCAGTTGTTCCTCGACAGGCAATGGCAAATACCTGTCTGGAAAAAACTGCCATTCGGAATCGGCTTACAACTTTAGGCCCTCTCTTTAGGCCCTTTATGGAACAACGCCAAGACACACATCACAAATAGGAGGAGAAGTTCCGCCAAATACCCAACAAAAGGCGTGGGACGCGATGAAGTTTAGAAGAGCTGAGAGCAGCTTATCTTAAGTCAAACTTTGCTGACATTTGTCATATAGCTGTTGGACACTATATTTTCCTTTTCGTAGGATAACAATTTTCCACCTATTCGATTTTATCACCCTTTAAATGAAAACTTACTTGCTGTCCAAATTTTTATGCCCACATTTGTATGGTCATAATACCTACATGCATACATATTTACTTATACAAAGATATGCCCACATACTGTAAATTCGTCTATTGTCACTTATCAATGTGCACCTCTATTCATTTTATGCCATCCTTCTATGATATTTTCTACGGTAACTTCATGCAAATACCCTTGTCGGCTTTCTGGTTTTCATTTCGAAAACAAAATCAGACATCCGGACGAGTGAAATGCATGAAGCTTCCGAGGCTTTTGTTGTGCCGCAGTGCGATTGAAGAGAAGTAGCATGAAAAACAATTATTTCAGAATTTTTCACAAAGCATTCATCACCAGTTGGGGAAAAACGAAGAAAAAAAGGGGGCGGGGAACTTTGAAAAGGCCATACAGCCATTCAGACAGAGATGTGACCATGTCTACCCGCCTAGAGAGTGGAAATGAGGATGTATATATCTACTTATATATATGGTATGTGCGTGCAAATGCAGCTACACACTTTGTGGCACTGATTTGAGCAAAAAGAAAAAAAAAATCCCAAATGAAGTAACAATTGAAAATGACTTCCTGAATGGAAGCCTGCTGAGAAAATTGATCACATATCTACGTACGCTCAGATATGTAGCGTCTAAGAAGTTTTCATGAAGTGTTTGCATTCTTCGCAGGCAACCTCAAATTGGAAAGTACTTGATTAAGTGCCGCAAAGCAATTTAATTAGAAAAGAGACTGGAGCGTTATGCAAAATTGTTATGAATTTTCGGAAAATTTTCGAAAAATATGCAAAAATTATGCAATATTATTTTTTTCCGAAATATGTTTTCTAGTTTCAGCGCTTAATGAATAAATTCGATACAATGTAGCCTGAGTTTGAGGTTTCTACATATGTGTGTATATGAATTTTTACAAGGTGGCGCAATATTAATCAACTAATTTTGATTTTGAATAACTTTTTTAGAACATAAAAATACTGATTTTGAGTAATGGAAATTTGTATTTTAATTTTTACGCGCCCCTTTTCTTTTCTACAGCTGTTTACTTGACAGGTGTCGAATACACTAAGTGAAATAGTTATATACACAATAGGGACACTGAAAAAAAATATTTATTTTGGAATAAAATAATCAGAGGTTAAAGAAAAAGGGAAGAAAACAAATGTAAGAACAAAACAAGTTATTATAAATGATTTATGTCAGCCTTTTATTGTAAAAATTTAACAACTTTCTAGGATGTAAAAGGACAAAATTGATATAAAATATATAAATCTTCTGAAATCAATACAAAATAATATTTACGAGGGGGATTCAATAAGCACATATGTGAGAAATGAAGACACCATTTTAAAAATTTTCCAGCATAGTCTCCTGTTAGAAAGATACACCTCTCCCAACGCTTCGGCCATTTTATAAACCCTCCAAAACATAGGATTTGTCGAACTCTCCAGAATACACCTCTGTCTCGGCGATGATTCCTCCGTTTGAACTAAATTTGTTTCCCGCGAGCCATTTCTCCATGTAAGGGAGCAAGAAATATTTGCAGAGAGCCAGACCGGGTGAATACGGAGATGCGGCAGCAATTCGTAACGCAATTTATGCAGTTTGGCGGCGACAACTCGGGATGAATGTGCGGGTGCGTCATCGTGGTGAAATAGCACCTTCTTTTTCGCCAAATGCGGCTGTGTCCCAGTTCGTAATCCACAAATACTCAACCCCCTTCCTTCCGCCCAGCCGCCCCTCCTCTGTATTCGTTCATCTTATCGGTTTCCTTCACCTTACTTCCTTTGCAAAGGTATCATTAAGGATGCATTTGATTTCTTCGTCCAAGTATGCCCACTCTCTGAGCCATTCTAACCTATCCTAATCTACTGTATGATTGGGTGATTACTTTTGCGCCACCTTGTATATACACATGTGCATATATGTATATATTTCAAAATATCTGTTAAAATTCAGTGAGCATATTACTTCATTGTAATGAATTTTTTGAATTCGCTTCACTGAAATTTTATCAAATAGAGATACACCTGAGCTATGCGGCTCAGAAACCATTTCGCAATCACCTCATATTTTTGCATGCATGCATCATCTCGTATCCATGGATATACATGCATTCATATACACTTGCATACACACATACATACTCACTTCTGTATTCATCAAATGAAAATGATTCAAAGCATCAACCAGAATCCATATGTGTGTGCTAACACACATACCTAAACGCATACACATACGTACATAACGCATATAGTATATACTCATGTATGAAAACTCAACCGAACTCTTGTCCATACATGCACGAACACATCCATGCTCGCATATGTATAGGTGTATATCCTAGATGGCCACAACCGAAATAGGAATATAAACAAAAAAGTCGGTGTCGAAAACATCAATTCCCAGCAACACACAAATAAGAATAAAGCTCGATAAAAAAGCATCGAGGTAGTAGTGAAAAAGCAATCTAATTGCATGCATCCCGACGGCTAGGCCGATCGCCAAGCCGGGTAGGCAGAGCAACAAACTGTGGAAAAATTCAACAAAAGCTGCAGCTGAAACTCATATTGCAGAAATTTTTTGCTCTACTCCTTTTTTGGGGCTTTTATTCACATGTGCATTCAAATGTTTCCGCTTACAAATGCACATACAAACATATACGTGAATACACACATATGTAAATGCATATGCGTGTGATTGGAACGTTCGGCCACTAGTGAGCCAAACGCCTTAAAATTTACATACAAATGGGCATATATTCCTATCGTGCAAGTATTAGGGTGTCGCAGGGAAAAAATAAAAATGTTTGATCGATTGGGTTGCTTTAAATGTAAAGTTAACTTTTCATGATTAAACATGGAACTGGAGTTGTAGTGAAACAGTAATTTTGGGCACTTCTTTTTAAAACAAGCTAGAAAATGTTTGTATTTTTTCTATGCCAATAGTAATATCTGAGTATAAAATTGTTCATAGGTATAAATAATATGAAATATAAATAAATAAAAATATAAAATATAAATAATTTGTTCGTGTCGTGACAGACGAGCAAGCTAGTCCATTGTACTGCACTCGGGTTCCCTTTTTAATTTTCCTTAAATCTACCCGGCCTCTGAAGAAATCTGAGTAGATATTGTGGTGTCAAAGAGCCAAGGTGGTCGCTTCTTAACACATCAGTGCCAAAGACCTCATCGCCTGATTCGAGCGAAGGCCGATAAGATGATGCCTACCTTTTCCACGTGCTTCGTCCATAGAAAGTGGTCAGTCATCACATTCTGCTTAATGACATGAGGATCTGCGACAATCGGGCGACATCACAGGTAACATTAGTTTTGTCCGCCTGCTGTCTCTCTCAGCCTGCCAGACTCGCTTGTGGGTTAAAGTAAACCATTTGGTAACCGTGGCTTTGATAGCTGCATAAGGGAGTGGCAGAACGGACTCTGCGCCAAAGAAGTTGGCCTCAGAGCCCATCCCCTCTAAAGAGACAGAGATCTCGTTTACCCGCGAAACCCACTTGTCCCGGAACCCATGTTAGTATCGAAATATTATGTTTACCGAATTAGTTCAGCCAGGATTTACACAACTCAACTACCCTTGAAGTGGTTGGGGGGCTGTCTAAGGCCATGAGCGCAGACATATACAGATCTGTCTCTCCATCTGTTTTATAATACTTGTATATGTATATAAGAGGTATTGACTTTTCATGTCCCTTTGATACGATATCTAGAAGTGTGCTTTTTTAAAAATTATTGTAGCACCTTATGGCCTCTAGACCTATATGATAGAAGTCTTAAAACTGTTATACGAAGACACCTCAAATCATATTTGGCTCCATGACGAACTTTCTTCCCCTTTTTACACATTAATAATCCTCGAATCTGCATTTGAAATAAGCTAAACATTTATGATTCGTGCTGAAGGATGATCATGTTTTGTGGGGCATAAGTTTAGGGCGTTAACCAATACAATTCAGTTGAAATACTTCTACGATTTAAAAATGAATTGTTCTTTGTAGCCAAATACTCCGAATTTTGTGATTCACATCGAAAGAGATCAGCTTCCACACTATCTACATACACTCCGAGCACATATGAACTTTGTTTTGCGGTGTTTTATTTTGTCAAGTCATAGGCTTCCCCGCGTCTTTGTTGAGGAGATTGTACGCCTCGGCGCTCATTGGTTAAAAAAGTGGAACGATATCTCGCTAAAGTTCAATATGGAGTCTCTTAATGGTTTTACTTCTGAGTCCTTGTCTGTGTTCATACTTTCGCTTTTAGGTATTCTTAAGAATAAAAAACCATCGACTTTTCTGGACTGTGGTGCTAAATCAGAATCGCACGAGTTGTATACAAACTTCGGCCTAAGATATATTAAGTATTTCAGTGACGATTTTTCTGCCCACGCTATTAACTTAATTTTTCGAGCACGAGGAAGTCTTCTTAACCTAAATGCGAGACCTTTTAAGAATGTACTTTCTACCGCCTGTCAATCAACCTCTCCAAAACCACTATTATCCCATTAACCAAAAAAAAGGGGCCTATATACACCCACTCAATAGAAGTACCTCTAAAGGAGGAGGTTAAATATGTAGGATTTATCTTGGAGACCCACCTCAAGTCAGTAATAAAAAACAACGAAAAACCACTGAACAATAAAACAACTCTTAGGTAAATCCTGGGAATCCTATTAGAATCATTTGCTTGCTGTTCGAAACAGGGCTGTAATACATCTTTTGTCACTTCTGCCATTTTTCCTCCAGCTTTAGCAAATTCAAAACTTGTTTCTTGAAATACAGGTTTCGACTTGGAAAACAGTTATCTGTAGAAGTCGCATGGCGCAGCATTTGCCGAATAGGATGATCGCTGTCTACCTCTCTTACTCACACTTAACATTTTTCAGACAAAACAAAAAAAAAAAAAACAATTCTAATGCGAGAGAAGATTATGACTATACTGATTTGTTTACAGCATTCGAAAGAAAGGGTTGAAAATATGTAAAATTCTCAGCGGAATGAGAAAAAGAATGCGTTGAAGTCATGACGAACTCTTTTATTTATAATACTATAACACCAAAGAGGAACGAAAGAGACGGCGGCGCTGAAGGTAGTCCTACATATTCCACCCATTGATATATACATATGTTCAAGAGATAGTGTCCTAATCTGCTTCCAGGTTTGAAGGAGTAGGTATGCTAAAAAAATCACGCACTTGCAAGACGAGAATAGATGACTGAACATAACCTATAAAATACGAATACCTGACAGAAAGGATTGGCAGACCAGAGTCATTGACAGCTCAAAGATGGATAATGGCACTGGATCAGAAGTGTAGTTGGAATAATTGCTCTTAAATTGCTCATTTAGCACCCAAACCGGTCTAGCTTCTTCCATGCTAAGATCTGCGCTATAAATAAAGCAGAAAAACGATAAGACTGATGAAGTCAAGCAGCGATCATGACAACATGCATCAATTCAAGATATCGCACCCTAAATACAAAAGGGGCACAACTCAAAATTTTCCACACTCGAGCTTGACTTGTTTACAGTAGCACAGAAAACAAACTATGTGACATATCACGCTGAAATTTGCCATGTAAGCTTATAACAGTCCTACCAAAAAACAAAAAATTTATTTTTGCCATATGTTATCCGCGGACCGTTTTATTGATAACGTCTCGTTCATATTTGAGCTTCTGCTCATTTTGAGTTGTGACCTTTTTGTATTTAGGGTGCGATATGTGAAAGAATACAGGAGGTCGCTCTCGCTTATCCAACAACACAACACCACACTTTGTTAGGTTCTCGTCCACTCTGGAGTGGAGAAAAATGAAAGAGCGGATGAGTGTGCAAGAAAGGCTCTGAGCATGACTTTCAGCAAGTGTTAAAGAGCATAAACATTCCTCTAACTGAACTGGGCGGACACCGTAGTCGAATGGGTTGGTGCGTGACTACCATTCGGAATTCCAATATCCGTGAAACAACAAAATGAAGAAAAAGTTTTTTCTCTAGCGGTCGGCCCTCGGCAAGCAATGGCAAACCTTCGATTGTATTTCTGGCATGAAAAAGATCCTCATAAAAATATCTACCGTTCGGAGTCGGCTTGAAACTGTAGGTCCCTCTATTTGTGGAACACCATCAAGACACACGGCACAAAAAGGAGGAGGAATTCGGTCAAACACCCAAAAAGGGTGTACACGTGGAGCAATATCCATGGCGAATTGGACCTTCTGAAAAAAATTCGTGGGTACAATACCGCTTGATCGTTGTGACTGAAGATACCTGTTTTTTTGGTCTTGGTTCATACGAAGCTCTCCACTCTCTCGCCTGATGTCTGAATTGCATGTCGTACTCATAGGATTACGTCCCGTAGCCAGTAATGATGGATTTTTGATGAATGTTCAGTCGGATTCAAACATGGAAATCATGTATTTGCTAATATCAACGTGGTCTTTCTTTGGATGAAATTCAGGTACTTTATGAATGAGTTTATAAACAATATTCAAGTCCTCTATGCTCACCTGCTCTCTGATGGTTAATTTGTGGTTTTTGATCAACTTTTCTTTCACTTTATTGACGTTTCTATCAGTTTTCAATGTCGGTGGCCTGCCATTAAGATCGTTTTCATTTCATTCATATTGAAGTTCTCAGATTACCTCCATTTCGCCTCACTTACGAAAGGACTTGCGGAGTTTAATTGGTTTTGCGGCAGTCTTGAGCTTGATTTTGCGATGCCAAGGTTTCTGTTTAAGCCATTCATTGAATATTAAAATTTATTGAATTGACTATCTACTTAATTTAGTTCTTGAGTAATCTTGTAAATCTAGTCAGTAAGGTTTGTTGGCATTGAAGTTAATTAAAACGATAAAAAAATATGTGCCTGCAAAAATGTGATGCCTGCAAAAAGAACTCTGTGTAGAACTTGCAACAAATCAAGACATTTCCTATGTGCTGTCTGTGCGTGACAGAAACATTGCTGAAGAACACAAAATAAATATTTAACTTGCAGAATATTTTTAGAAGCAATCAATTTTTGTCGGGTTTCTTCTTATTCCACGTTATTTTTAAAATGAATAAACCTTTTACAATTTCAAATTATAAATATTTTGTTACTAGAATTAGAATTTAAAAGTAGTTAGGTTAGTAACACCAATCCGCCTCGCAAAGTATGCATATTTTCCCGCCTTTCTAGTGTTAAGCTGAGTAAGACTTGGGGGTAATCTCCTCGACACGTACGTTGGATATACATACATGGCGGTCATCAGACTAGTAATGCTCTATAGATCGCTAGTATGGTGGAGGGCGTGACTTAGCGTAACCGGCGCTATGAGCACAACTCCAACAGTAAGATGTTGCAAGATACTCAGCTAAAAGATTTACTCTAAGACTGAAAATGTCAGGACAATTCTCATCGAGCCGTTATGGTCACATAAACATTCTGGATTCTGGATTCAAACGGAAGATTGACCCTGCGGAAATGGGCAGGTCACTATTTACTGGATACCAGGATACAAATAGAGGGAAATGAGAGGGCTGATGAGCTCGCTAAGGCAGGTATCCGCTTGCCGAGATTGAAGTGGCCAGAAATATACCCATCACTCTCCTTTCTGAAAATGGAACTAAATGAGGAACTAGCTCTGGCAAGGCAGTGGATATGGAATCACTCAATCTCGTACAAAGCTGCTAGAATTATGCTAAGGACTTGGAATACGAAAACTGCAAACTTTATTTTACCACTGTCTAGGAAAGACTGCAAAATATTGGTTGGAGTACTGACGGGACCTTATCTCACCTCACATCACGCAGCCAAAATAGCGACAGCGAATGCTAGGGGATATTACTGACAAAAGCTGAATGGCTTGTTAAAATTCACGAAGACGTGCATAATGAATTATATAAAATGATATCTTCGACTCCAGATACATAGCACTGGCAACATAAAGAACCCTAGGGTATAAGTGAGATCTCTTTCCAGATCAGCCATCACTACCTAACCTAACCTAGCGTTAAGCATAGTACTAAGTCCACGTTTCACGTGAAATGGGTGTCAAAATCTATCTAATTGAATTGCTGTGAAATATGCGTGAAACTACGTTGCACTTTACGGTAAAGAAGTATTCAGCTCGTGCCGTGAAAATACCAGCAACATTTTTCACACCAATTTAAAATCCGTATGCTATTAAAAATTCAGTGAAAACTGAGAGTTCGTTTGCGAGTCAAGTGGCTGAGTTTGAATACTCCGAAGACATGACATTTTAAAGCGAAACGTCTGCGCAAAGAGTGTAAGAAAATCTTCCTTATATTTTTTTAGTGCCAATTTGTAATAAAAGGCTTTCCAATAACAGGTGTTACAGGTGAATGGATTGCGCTATCGAGAGATGATTAACGATTTTTTATGGCCGGAATTGGAAGGTATTGATATGGGCAATATTTATTTTCAACACGACGGCGCTACGGGCCACACAAGCAACGAAACCATTGATCTTTTACGGGAAAAGTTTCCGGACCGTGTTATCTCTCGAAGAGGTGATCACAATTGGTCAACGAGATCTTCTGATTTAACATCTTGTGACTTTTTTCTTTGGGACCACGTGAAAAGATGGTCTACGCCAACAGCCCAGGGTCGATTCAAGACCTCAAAGATTGAATTCGTGAGGCTATCGAGGACATAGGGCGGCCACTTTGCAATTCGGTTATGGAAAATTTCATGAAAAGGATATTGTCCTATAAGCGTGGTCGTGGTGGTCATTTGCCTGATGTTATTATATTTTCCACTATTAACGGCATATCTTCCTCTTTATAATGAAATAAACTGCTATTAGAAAACACTTTCTTTTAATTTTTTGACCTTTCACCGAAATTCGAACCGACGTTCACTCTCTGAATTCCGAATGGAAGTCACGCACCAACCTATTCGGCCACGGCGGCCGTCGATTACCCTGCTATAATTTTGTAAGATTTAGTATAAGCTCCGATATTTTTTAACAAATACAGCTTAATGAAAGTTTTTCCTGTTCTATTTCCAGACTTCCTAATACATCGGCCAACCTAAATCCCATCAATCTTCTCTATTATATCAACAGCTCTGGCTGGCTGTAGATAACTGCCTGTTGGAGGTCTCATAATGGTATCAAAACGGCGCTTTAGTGCTACTTGATGATCAGTGTGACCAGATTACCATTTTCGTAACTTGATTTAACATTTTTTGTTCTCTAGCCTCAAAGTTTTCGTTCTTTCTTCCTGATTTTGTTTTAGCTTCTTGTAATTAAAATTTGCTGTTTATAATTATGTAAAATACAATTTTTTAATTAGTTCAATAACTCGCTCAGTTCTATTTAGCTTTACTGTTTTTTATTATCTGGCCACTCTATCAGGGATTCCGATTATTATTGGGGTTGGTGTTAATTCGAGTGCTATATGTGCGTATGCTAAGCAGGCCACAGAAGGGAAACAAATCGAAGCAATCGGTTGAAACTCATTTCGCCACATACGTGAAGAATTGTTGGCGATTTTAGTTTCGCGTTGTGCGTTGCTGAGTGAATATGGGTTGCGGAAACAAATTATTGCCATCTATGCTACTTAGTTTTGCGTGAAAAGAAGGGGGAAAAAGTTGTGCAATTTGGGTGACGGACATTTAAACTTATTTATTTTTTCACACTATCTACATTAGTGTTTTTGTCTACTTCTTTATATTATATTTTCACATTTCTGTCATTATATTTATCGTTCTTATTTTCCACAATGAATAAAATTTTTGAATAAATCTATAAGTTCGCCAATAAATGCATTTGCTTAATGTCACTATTTGTCAGTGTGCACATGAACACTTCGAAATTTCTTTTCAAATATAGAAATTGTGAGAAAAAAAAAAAATTTATATCGAATACTTTTCTAGCCTTTTAAACCAGTCCTGCACCCAAATTGAATGAATTGTTTTCTCTTCCTCTCCTCCCTTCTTTTAGCGTAATCATTTTCCTCCGCGTTCCATGTTTACTCAGCGACGAACACTGTAAAACTAAAATCGTCAACAAATCTACACGTGTGTGGCGATTTTAACCGATCGTTTCTTTTGATTCCCGTCTGTGGCCTGCTTTATTTGCCTCTGACTTTTGTTTGCTTTATTTACATTCTTTTCCAAATTTGTTCTTTTTCTCTTTTGAGCAGTCAAATCTCTCTCGCACAACTGCAGTGTTGCCTAGTTTTATACCTAAATAAAGGAGCGCTAAAATGCCCATTTAAAGAAAAGAAAATACCAAATTTTCATTGAATTACTTAAGGAACTTTGTATGCATGGCAAATGTACTGTGTGCGATTTTTTAAATAATTGTGTTATGCTTATATGCATGGAAAATACAGAGTTTTAAAAATCCTTCCTTATATTTAAAATTTATGTTAAGAGAATTTAAAAAAGCCGAAAGCCGAAAACCGCTATTTTGCATATTTGTAACAAGATAGGGTACTCCTTTTTTAAAAATAACTTTATGGTTTCTCCAGTATTACCTCGCATTTTTTGTGTGTTTGTTTTACTATAATTACACTCCTATGGCTTTAATTCGTATTCAAGCTTTCACAATTTTATTCAGGCTTTTTAAAATTTATCGAAAAGTTTTGAATGCTAAGAAGAGTTGAGAGAAATAGATTTAATGTTGTTGTAGAACCTCAAAAGGAGCAAGAAATGAGAATAGCACTTTCAAAACATAAAATTTTATAAGAATCAACCAATTTTCAATAGCACTAAAACCTTCTCAGAGTGGCCTTTTTAACCTTTTTTAATTATACCTTTTTGTTTTTTAACTTTCTGGTAGTTTCCAATTAAAATAAGAGACAAACACAAAACTTAAAAAATTTGCCATTTTGGGTATAAAAAAGCACTAACTTTATTGCGAAGAGCAACAGGTTGGCAACACTACACCACTAGGCTAGTGTAAAGTCACACACGCTTTGATGGGCTCAATCTTTTTTCTATTCTTGGTAGAACTTGCTAAAAAGAGCACAATTAGTTATATTTTTATGTTTGAAAACACTTTACTTGTCAAAATTTGCCAGTTGGGACGATGCTCATAAATTTGCTTGTTTACATTTCTGCAATTTTCTTTCTGACGTTTCTGCTCATTTGTCAATCAGTGTTGCTGGCAAATAAATAAATGAAATTGAATAAAATGCATGTTGATGTCGAAATTTCACGGCAGTGAAGTCAGTACTAGGCCTTAGTGCCAAAAGTGCCAGTTGCTGATATTGAAAAAATATAAAAGGTAAATTGGTTCAGCTGGAAAGCAAACTGGTTGTAAAGTAGTTCAAAAGTAATGGGTGCGACTCCAAGGTATGTATGAATAGCTACGCTATACTGGTAGAAATACAAACATATTTACATGTATGTGTAAGTATATACATAGGTGTGTGAATGAACACATGGAAATTTATGTTTGTATCGCCATGATAAAGGATTTACGACTGTGTGGCCAGGCTAGATATTTGGTGAGTTTTTCAGCGACAATAATTTTTTTTTTGCGTTCTAACCATTTCGGGATTTAGTCTTTTTTTCAATTTTTTCCTCTTTGTTTTCCATTTTCTACACTTCTATTATTTGTTTTCTTCTCTTCTCGGGTTTGATGGATCATGAAAGCTTTTTGGTGAACGACCGACACACGCTTTGAATGGTCAGCATTGAAGAAGTATAGAGAGATAGACAAATAACGGTTTGCTATGCATTTACACACACACACATCTGCATATTCAATATGTGTGCATACGAACATTGACGTTGGCATGCAAATCCTATCAATGATGCGATGCAATTTGAATGGTGTGACGTTCTTTTTTCGAAAAATTGGCATACAAACACCTTTACAACCATAGGAAGGCACAAACAAGAACACAAAAAAATGTTCCACTGAGCTTAATCCAATTTCAATAGAATATACGGATCGAATTTTTTCATGGAAACGTGCACAGTTTCATTTTGCTTGTTTGTTTCTTTTTCTGTGGTTGCAGCAGCTTTAACGTGGCATATATTTGTGATTTATCTGACACACATACTTCACTTTTTTATATCCAATCAAAAGGGAAAAGGCTTAAGGTATTAAAACCCCATCCACGAACCGTTGTTCGGAACTCATAAAAAGAGGCGTGGCACATATGAACGTACACAGTTATGTAGGAGTTAAAGAGTTTTAAGCTTCCATCGAAAAAAGCCACTTTATAACCGTTATTGGATTCTACTGTTAATAAGTGTTATTGCCAAGTTATATATTTATATGGTATAATGGAGGATTGGCGCTTCATAAGCGTTTTAAATGAGAAACAGTTTTTCTTATTATTTATGAATGAAATTTTGGTATGTGACTTTTCCTAAATTTAACGCATTTTGAAGGCAATTTAGTGAATATTTGAATAAAACACTTATTCACCCGACTAGACTAGGGCGTTATCATTTTTTTTACTTACCGGTTGTTTGTAATATTCTGACGGAGCCGGATGTGATATAAAGGGTCTTTCAAAAGACGCGCCTGGATTTTATTTTGAAATAAAACATGCACACATTTTAATTCTTTCAGGTTTTACTACTTTTATTCAAAATACGGCTCTTAACAATTATACGGACGACGAATGCGATGCAAAAACGCTTCAAAACGCCAAGATAGAAAATTGCATTGACGGTTTGGCCCATTGGCACGAGCTCCTTGTGGCCAATTCCCTTGACATCGTAAAAACAAATGAGCATGGACTTGATTTTTGACTTCTGCAAACGAAATTTTTTGGGTGGCGGCTCGTCTGGGGCCTTCCATTCGGCACTTTGACGCTTAGTTTCAGGTTCATGTTGGAAACACCACATTTCATCACCAGTTAAAATGTTGTAAAGGAAGTTCTCGTACTTTCTCGTTTCTTAATGAGGTCTTTCGAATGTTGAATTCTGAGCAATTTTTTGTCCTCAATTAGCTTGTGCGGAATGAAACGTGCACATACCTTTCGTAAGCCCAAATGATCAGTTAAAATGCAATGCATCGATGTTTTGGAGATATTCAACTTCGATTCCATGAATATCAATGATGATTTCGTTTAATTTTTGATAAATTTACCAACAATTGCGATGGAGTTTTTGGTGATTACTGATTATGTTCATTGTCATTTATGTCCTCACAACGATCTCTGAAACATGTAAACCACTCATGAACTCTGGCACGAGATATACAATCATCGCCATAAACTTTTTTCATGAATTCAAATGTTTCGGTGAACGTTTTACCGATTTTAAAACAAAATTTGATATCAGCTCTTTATTCGAAACTCATTTTTATACCGATGATACAACCATACTGACACTTTGGACGCTCGGGATTCACATCGCGCATCGCTTGTGGGGTAACTAGGTAGGTCTGGCCTAGAAGGAGTGAACAAAGAGCTAGGTCTCTCATCCATTTAGACCAGATTTCCATTGGTACTGTGGCTGGTAATATCACCGGTACCCGTCTAATGAGTTGATTTCTGTCGCAGCTGTAGAAACGAGGAGAAACTGGAGAGTGTTTAACACTTTTTCTGCCACTGTTCAGCTTTTGCTAGAACGCAATATCGTTGTTTAAACTCGCATTTGTTGGGATGTCGGGCAGACTTTGGATTCTGCAGCCAATTACGTTTACTTTCGCTTATTCGAGGAGCAAAGTGGTTTCATCACATTGACAATTAGAGGGGGAGATTTATTCTCAAACAGAGGTATAATGGGTTCTGGACCTCATTGAGTTGCACTCAAATCTAATGGGGAGTGAAAAATACCGTAACATAACCTAACCTAACTTAATATAATTCTGGATAGTTTGCTATTGAAAATGAACGAAATCTTACTTACCACACCCATCTTCCGTCTAATGCTGATTTTATACAATGCAAAAATTCAACACTTCAATCAACAGTAACACAAATTTTCTTAAATATTTTTACGGGATAATATCAATGAAGTAATTACACTTTAAAAATTATGTCAAATGGGCGTAACACCGCCTACTTGTGAATAAAAATGCATAGCGGCTCCTTCCGATTAATTATGTGTTGCATACTACGCTTCTTGAGAAAGCTTCCTCCACATAAATTTAGTCGGGACAGATCAAAAAATAAATTTTTATCATTTGCTCGAGGTCAAAACTTTCGGGATTTGTCACACCTGGTAGCAGAAGGTGCTGTACTGCGATCTTCTGATTGGCTTATAATATTTATCAGGAATAGGTATCGATAACCACTATCCGATATGCCATACACGACCTGTCGATCATCGACTCTGAAACGTCAGCCTAATTAAGAAAATATTTTTATTTATTTATTTAAAGAATATACATTTTCAAGAATTTTTAAACTTGGGGTTTCAGGGTTTTCTACTTATGCTTTTAGTAACTTAATACTAGTCTACGGAAGTATACGGGTATATACATATATACGTACACATGAGAAGCAAACTTCAATTTATTGATGGTGTTTATATTGGAGGAGGGATAGTCGAGGAGGAGTTAGTTGAGGTATAAGCCGTTGGGAGACTTTTTATATTTGTGCCATACGAATGATGAAGTTTAGATGTGGTTCATAACATTTTATATTTATGCGGAAAATGTGAAAGGTAGATTTTCCATTAAGCTTGCACTATGAATTTTCATATTTTGTTGCTACTATTATCGTCTGTATACTTAAGTAGACTCCATGGTGTGCCATGTGCAAAGCGAAATGAATAATATCAGGATCTGCTCATAAGTAATATTTTTATTTGTACTACTATCATACTAACAATTTCAGTGTATTTTATTTTTTGAGATTGGCAAAGGAGACTTGGGAAGCAAAGCTTTGAGAGAAAATTGGACAAAAATTTGAGCCAATTGATCACAAAATTTAATAAAATAAAACACAATGAATTAAAAGGAATATACTTACATGTAATATATATGCATATACAGGGTCCGCCTGTGTACATAAAATGTTAAAAAAATCTTGTCAAAACAAGTAAAATAAGACGAAATAAAATAAGAGAAAATAAAACAAAATTGGGGGACGTGCAAACAGTTTACAAAAGTGAAACGCACTTTCAGTTCAGTAGTCTTTAATGCAGAAACCAGAATATAACTTTATAATGAATGTGTGGTAGTACAAGTAAATAAATAGGAATGGAAATAGAAGAAGGGTTGCATTTACAAATATTTCAATAACAAAATAATGAAAATTAAATACAATAAATTTAAACACACTAAAATAAAATGAATTAGTAACATGAAACAATTTCACAAGAAACAAAATATAAAAATTAAATAAAAAAGAATGAAATAAGATAAAAAAACATGAAATAAAATAAAGTGAAACAATATCGACCAAATTAAAGTAAAAAAAAAATTAAAAATATTAAATGAAATAAAACAATAACAACAACAACGAAACAATATGAAATAAATCAAAACAGAATACGAATAAAATAAAATCAAATGAAATAAAACGAAACAATATCATATAAGTTAAAGAAAAAAATAAAAACAAAATAGAAATAAAATAAAAAAACCAAAAACAGCGAAATAGTATCAAAGAAATAAAAAAATATGAAAACAAATATGAAATAAAAGCAAGTAAAATAAAATATATTAAAATAAAATAAAATAAAATAAAATAAAATAAAATAAAACAAAATAAAATAAAATAAAATAAAATAAAATAAAATAAAATAAAAATAAAATTAAAAAAAAATAAAAACAAATAAAATAAAATAAAATAAAATAAAATAAAATAAAATAAAATAAAATAAAATAAAATAAAATAAAATAAAATAAAATAAAATAAAATAAAATAAAATAAAATAAAATAAAATAAAATAAAATAAAATAAAATAAAATAAAATAAAATAAAATAAAATAAAATAAAATAAAATAAAATAAAATAAGATAAAATAAAATAACCCACTTAGCAGGCTTCTTACACATAAGCAAAACGGCTTTACACTCAAAACAGAAATAAGAGAGCACACTTTCAACCATCTTCTGTTTGTTGATAACTCGCAACTTTACGCAAACAAAAAACAAAAGCTTCATGAGCTGATAGATGTCACTAAGGCTTTCAGTGATGACGTAGGAATGGAGTTTGGAACAGATACGTGCAAAATAATACATCTAATTAGAGGTCAGCTTGATGAAACCGAAGAAAACTACGCAGTAGATCAAAATATTATAAATATTTAGGATTTCTGCAACTTAAAGGAATCAACCACACGCTAGTAAAGCAAAGCCTCATTAACAAATTTGACTGAAAGCTGTATTAAAAACTAGTCTGAACAGTGGAAATAAATGCAAGGCAATCAATACCTGGGCCATACCTCTTTTGACATACTCGTTTGGAGTAATAAAATGGTCTCAGACTTTTACTAAGTTCCAAACCCATTACCCTCAAACCGCTGTGGAAAGAATATCCCTTCCTCGAAACGTTGGTGGGAGAGAGTTTGGAACAGATACGTGCAAAATAATACATCTAATTAGAGGTCAGCTTGATGAAACCGAAGAAAACTACGCAGTAGATCAAAATATTATAAATATTTAGGATTTCTGCAACTTAAAGGAATCAACCACACGCTAGTAAAGCAAAGCCTCATTAACAAATTTGACTGAAAGCTGTATTAAAAACTAGTCTGAACAGTGGAAATAAATGCAAGGCAATCAATACCTGGGCCATACCCCTTTTGACATACTCGTTTGGAGTAATAAAATGGTCTCAGACTTTTACTAAGTTCCAAACCCATTACCCTCAAACCGCTGTGGAAAGAATATCGCTTCCTCGAAACGTTGGTGGGAGAGGAATCATTAATATAGCGCGTCTACACTTTTCGCAAACTTTGAAGTTACGTACATATTTTCTAAGTAGCGAGTCCCATCTATTTAAAGCTATCGCTATGGCAGATAATGGCTTTACCCCGCTAAGTCTGATGGACCAGGATTTCCCAGTACCTGAGGGGGTTAAATCCCCAGCAGAAATGATCGCAGCATGGAAGGCAAAAACAATACACGGTGCCCATCCGCATGATCTCGAAATGGAATGGATAGACGCACAATCATCCAATTTATGGTTGAAAAGAGGAAAGCTATTTTCTGAAACAGAAGGTTTCGCAATCGCTATCCAAGACCGAGTTATTCCAACAAGGAATTTCCGAAGGTCGATACATGGCGAGGCAATAGAAGATAGATGCCGAAGGTGCGGCATTTACGGCGAAACAATCGACCATGTAATTCCTGGATGTAGTGTACTTGCCCCCCGTGAATATGTCATGAGACATAACAATATAGCAAAAATCCTCCACCAAGAACTTGCGATAAAACACAGTCTCTTACAAGAAGAAGTCTTGTATTTTAAATATGAACCAAAGGCAATATTGGAAAATGCGAGTTTTAAACTGTATTGGGACAGATTTATATCCACAGATCAAACAGCAGCTGCCAACAAACCTGACATTATCTTGTTCGACAAGACAAATAAAACGATCGAAGTAATCGATGTAGCGGTGCCCCTTAATCGCAACATACAAAGCACATACTCAACCAAAGTATCAAAGTATGCAGCTTTGGCCATAGAGCTTAAACGGATGTACAAAGCGAGGGAAGTGAATATAATACCAATAATTATATCTTCCACTGGATTAGTGCCTAAGCATTTAAAAAAAACTTGAAGAAGTATGACTGCCAACACCTCTTAGAAGACATGCAGAAGTCGACCATACTGGACACATGTGCAATAGTTCGTAGGTTTTTAAATATTTAAGCAATAGCAATCGCATGGGCGTAGAACTTGGACTACGCTCCACCAGAGCACAATCCCTTGAAAATTTTATCCGGAATGTGTAATCTCCGGCAATAGCCGAGATGGATTAAGCTCAAATAAAATAAAACAAAATAAAATAAAATAAAATAAAATAAAATAAACCGAAACAATATCAAATAAATTTAAGTAAAAAGAAATTGAAGAATAAAATATAACAAAGCTAAACAATATCAAATTACTTTAAGTAAAAAAAATTGAAAAAAAAAATTAAACGAAACAATATAAAATAAATGCCAAAAAAGTCTACAATAAGGGCAATCAAAACTGTCATAAACAGCGTAGACGCCTCGCTGTATATAAAGGGTCCGCCATATAACTTTACGGAATTAAAAATGCTATAAAAAAGAAACTACTCAATATTTTTCCAAACTGTTTTTTTTTATTTTGAAGTACGGATTGATGGATAATGATGGAACACAACTTCATTCATATGGCTGCCTCGACTAGCCATGCACCATCCCATACGATCGGTCCAATTTTTCAACACATTTTCGATTGTATGCGGCTGTATTTCAGCTATGACATCGCGTATGTTGGTCTTCAGTGCATCAATTGTTGCTGGTTTGTTGGCATAACACTGGTCTTTGACGGCACCCCAAAGATAATAATCCAACGTTGGTTTGTCAATAAGCAACCCAGTTTATCTTACTTTTTTCGCAAAGTAACGCACATTGGCGGCCGCCGTAGCCGAATGGGTTGGTGCGTGATCACCATTCGGAATTCACTGAGAGGTCGTTGGTTCGAATCTCGGTGAAAGCAAAATTAATAAAAACATTTTTCTAATAGCGGTCGCCCCTCGGCAGGCAATGGCAAACCTCCGAGTGTATTTCTGCCATGAAAAAGCTCCTCATAAAAATATCTGCCGTTCGAAGTCGGCTTGAAACTGTAGGTCCCTCCATTTGTGGAACAACATCAAGACGCACACCACAAATAGGAGGAGGAGCTCGGCCAAACACCTAACAGAAGTGTACGCGCCAATTATTTATTTTTTTTTTTAACGCACATACGCTCCATTCGGTGCTTTCTTCTTCCCATTGCCGTACGTAATTTTCGTACACATTCTGCAACATTACCATGATTTTCAAAGTAATGTCGCAATATTTCCCAGCGTTCTTTGAGCGTATACACAACCATTTTCGTTCAGCGGAAGAATAAAACTAATTTTCTGTCAAATCAGATGACAGCTAAGTGTTACCATTCTTCAAATAATACCTAGTTCAAATCCGTAACGATAGATGGCGGGCCCTGTACATCACATCCGGAGCAGCACAACGATCAATTCTCGATCCCGACCTGTGGAACATTAGTTATGACAAGATATTTAATATAGAAATGCCCGATGCTATCTTTCTAATCGGATATGCAGATGATATCGCCGCAGTCATCACAGTACGAAACTTCGAAGAAGCTGGTAGAAAACATAACCAAATAATGATGCATACACAAAGCTGGCTAGATTCACGTGACCTCAAATTACTCACAGAACACAAATTTATAACCAAGAAGCACATCCTGTTAGAAGTTAGCATGCAAAATTGCTCAAATACGCTAACCTAAAAAAAGGTCTTGAAGTACCTAGGCATAAGACTGGCCCCAAGACTATCTTTCTGGGCCCAAATAAAATGCACAGTAGAGAAAGCTGGTGACGTGGTTCAATACCAATAGATTTACTAGCCTTTGAGGAGGAAATGTTGTGTGCATTAAAGCACGAGAGGATGGAAGAAGGAGTTAGCAAACCAGCAGTGCGCGAAATAGAGGACGAAAGGCAAGACCGCTGGAGTAACGAAACACGCTTCAGATGGACGGCTAGGCTAATAAAAGTCATCGCTACATGGTACAGCTGAAACTTCATTGAAGTCAATTTTTATGCAACCCAAATGTTTTCGGGGCACGGGTATTTCCAGAAATGCGTGTTCAAAATGGGGCAAGGCGAACGCTCCACATGCATATAGTATACGCTAACGCAGCCGCGTATGATGCTGACACACCTTTTTCCAATGCCTGCGTTGGGAAGAAGAACGTTAAACGCTGAAGAATGCAGTTGGTCACATAACCAAAATCATAAAAAATCATATAAATGCAATCGGAAAGGTGCGAAGCAGCGAGAAAACGGGGCTTCGCGGAAAAAATTCTCCGGATGAAAAAGCAGGACTTGGACACAAGCATAGACCTTGTAATGAGGAAGATGAAAGGAACGTGAAAGTGGTTCCAGGATGGGTGACGTTTCCAAACGGGTGGGAGCTTTTTAGTCTCCGGACATACCAATGCTTTGACAGCAGCTTTTATGATGCATTAGGCATTTTAAACCGCGAAAAAATTATCAAATAAATTAAAAAACGCAAATTTAAACAAAGTTAAAATAAAGTAAAATAAATTAGTACTACATAAAACAAAATAAAACGAAAGAATATCAAATCAATTAAAGTAAAATATAAATAATAAAAACAAAATTAAAAAAAAAATTAAAATTAAAAAATTCAATAAATATAAAATAACGTAAAATTAAACTCAAAAAATGAAGTAATACTAATAATTATCTCCGCTTAAATTTTTTCCTCTTCTGAAAGTATGCAGCAAGTTGCACTTTTTGTTTATCATTTCATTTTCTGAGCAAATTGCTGCATTTCTCAAATGGCTTATAACATATTACAGCTAAGCTTTACATCACGTTCTAACCCTAGGAAAAGAACCGATAATCATAAGAAGAGTCCCCCGAACAATAAGGCTGAATAAATTAATAAAAAAGGTAGGTTGGCGTACCTCATTGGTGTGAGCTAATAGGCTCCATGCGCTAAAATTCCCGCTATCCTCGCTTCCTTCACTCTCCTTGAGCTAGTTAGTTTCAGAAAGCGATCTCGTTTCGGCTCAATTTTCTTCATATACGATTTCATTTAGCCATCCAAAGCCTTGTTGAGTATTTTTGCTCTTTCAGACGAATGCAGTTTTTGTATTTTCCGTTTAACATCATTCTGGTGCATTTCATAAAAAAGCTGATAGATAAAGTGAAAATTCGAGGCAGTATAGGCATCGCTAATATGATTATCATACGACTGGTTGGTGTTCCTATTGCGTCCTATTACTCCAGCATATGCCATATATTTAAATCCAATGTAGAAAGTCGATAAGCATGGCTTTCTAATACCCGTTCAGTTGGCCACCAATCCACTGCGCTTACTTCTCATAAGAAATTCACCTGGAGACTTGCTGTTGTCTGCCGAGGAGCGACCGCTATTGGAATGAACTTTTTTTATTAATTGGTGTTTTATGCCCACAGCGGGTTTCGAACTCGCACACTACTGAATCATAGTCTCGCACCAACCACAAAGCTTAAGAAAATCACCGATATTTGACACTCGATTCAAGTTGCTCTGAGGCCCTATCTAAGAATTGCCATCATTGTGCATAATTGTACGCCTCAATTCGCTGCGCGAAGTGCTCAAGATAGTTGCAGAATTGCATTACTGCCTGATCCATAAGAAAAAAGTGGCGCTAGATTCAAAATATGCGATGTCTATGGGGTATCCAACATTTGCGTACACGTATGAGGACATGCATATCAGACATATCAGCAAGTGCAAAGCTCATCAGAACTGGAATTAAGAAAATCACAATAATACTTAAATTTCATATTTCTTGATTACAACATGAATTTTAAGAATGTATGCGAGTATGTAAGTGTGTAAGAGTGTTGTCGAAAAGAGTGCCAGGAATGCCAAAGACTTCAAGTATCAACTTTTCGTTCAGAAGCACAAAAGAAATTTGTCCGAAATGAAAACAAATGTGCGGTCTCTGCGGAAATTTTCTCGTTTGCCAGATATGCCGGAATGGCGGCAGTCACGACGAAATGAGTTCCAGCCAACTATGTTTTGCTGCGGCCGGCCGTCTATCAGCAAGAACAAACAAAAACAATGAGATGAAGCAATGCAAATAGCCGGTCAACGGTGGAACGAAAACAACAGAAACCTTGGTGGCCGGTAAATTGTTGTTTTACTCAGTTGTGCACTTCGAGTTGAGCTCACAGCATTTCATTTGCATACGGTTCCACATGGTTGATGCCTGCAAAAGGAGGAGTGAGCTAATGGAGCAGCAGGCTGTGATGGCATTGCATGTGGAGCGTATGAATTTATCGCAATGCTGCATCTGCAACGGCCAAATATCGATTTTTGTGATGCCTGCAACTCCATGAGAGGAGTGGACAGCACAAGCAAAAAAAAAACAAACAAATATTGAGAGATCAGACATTAAAGTGTTTCGCATGTGCAGATTGAAGCGCACACATACAAATGTAACATATATAAGAACTTATATGATAATACATATACGAAGCTAGTTGACACATCCCAGTAAAAAATTGCTGTCTGTTTATTGAAAATTCTATGGTGCTACCAGAAAGTCGCACAGAGAAGCCTTCAAATGAGGTAAAAAATATTTCAAAATGGCATACATTTAATACCAAGAATGATCGAATACAAGATTTCGTAGATCGAAGTGAAACTTTGAGACACATAATTTCGAAGAGCTTTGAGAGAGATGAGAGAGGAAAGTGCCAAAAATGCCAACTTTAGGAAACAACAATAAAAGTTGGATTATGTAAGTGTTTGGAAGAGAATAAATGAGAAACAAAATTTGTCGGAGCATAATTTTAGAGAGTTATGAAAGAGACATGAGAGGAAAGTGTAAAAAGCTGGCTTTTGAAAACAACAATAAAAAGTTAGATTAGGTTAATGTTAACATTAGCGGCAGGCTAATCACCTACCCTGTCGGAAATCAAATAGATTAATGTAACCAACGCAGTACAAATGTCTTGTCGAGGTCCTATGCTCCCGAGAGGAGTGAACATGGAAAACAACAAAAATGTAAACAAATGTAAAAAAGTTGTTTGCAAATAAAAAGATTTAAAAAATCTCTAAAATGACACCAATTAAATTCACTGAGAACAGAGAAATGAAAAAATGCAGTAGTGAAGTATTTGCACATTAGATTTACGCATTAAAGCTGGAACAGTTGAAACAAAAAAAAATCTCGGGAAAAACTAAAAAAATAGTACTTCTTCTTCTTCTTTATTGGCGCGATAACCACTTAAGCAAATTTGGCCAAGTTTGACTTTCTGGTGCAAACCGGCGCCAGTTGGACGCATCAAGTGAAAAGTCCTTCTCCACCTGATCTTTGTAACGCAGAGGAGGCCTTCCTTTTCCTCTGCTACCACCAGCTGACACCTCATCGAATACTTTCAGAGTTGTTTGTTTCCATTCAGACGACATGATCCAGCCAACGTAGCCGCTGAATCTTTATTCGTTGTGGTATGTCTATCTCGTCGTAAAGCTCATAAAGTTCATTGTTCCTTTGTCTAAGATATTCGCCTTGGCTAACGTGCAAAGGTCCAAAAATCTTGTGCAGAATCTTTCTCTCAAACACTCCAAGGGAGGCTCCATAGGATGTTGTCATTGTTCAAGCTACCGCGACATGCGATACGACGGGCATGATGAGAGCTTATAAAATATTAGTTTTGTTCGTCGAGAGAGGTGTTTACTACTCAATTTTCCTCTTAGTTCTAAGTTGCACTTGTTTCAGGGCTGACATTGTGATCAGTGTTAGTGTTGGTTTCTAGATAAATGAAGTCCCTTACAACCGCGAAATCATAGCTGTCAATAATGACGTGGCTGCCAATATGTAAGTGCGCCGACTGTTTGTATGATGCAAGTAGGTACTTCGTTTTGTCCTCGTTCACTACCAGATCAATTCGCTTTGCTTTTTTATCCAGTTTGGAAATGGCAGAACTAACAGCGCGGTTTTTAAGGCGGATGATGCCAATATCATCGGCATACGCCAACAATTGAACACTCTTTTAATAAATTGTGATTGAGCGATTAAGGCAGACATGTGACAGCGAGTCACCCTGCCTGAAATCACGTTTGGTATTAAACTGCTCGGTGAGATCCTTCCCAAGCCAAGGTCTGACGGCGCTGCTGGTATGGAGCAGCGTCATTTTACTTAGCTGTATCCGTTTTGCGGAGATAAAAAATTCAGACAACGCGGCATATAGTCAACTCCTTCTCGTGCTGCCAAATGCAGCTTTGAAATCAAGAAAAAGATGGTGTGTGCCGATTCTCTTTTCATGGGCCTTTTCCATGACCTGGCATATTGTCAATATCATGTAAATTGTAAATTTTCCAGGTCTAAAGCCACTCTGATAAGATCCAATCAGTTGGTTGATGGTGGGCTTCAGCCTCTCATACAATACGCTCGCTAGGACCTTATGCGCGATATTTAGAAGACTAGTCCCGCGGTAAAAGGCACAGGTTGCAGTATCACCCTTCTTGAGGATTGCGCAGAGCACATTTAAATTCCAACGTCCGGCAAGCTGTCATCCGATCATACTGTGCATAGGCGCGGATGCATGTACCTTACCAGCTTCTCACCCCCATGTCTGAATAACTCAGACTCCGTAAACTCCCGCGGCTTTATTGTCTGTAGCCGCGTTATCGCTATTCTTACCTCTCCATGGTCAGGTCGTAAAACTACAGCCCCGTCGTCGCCGATTGGGGTATCGGTATCTCCACATTTTCTGTGAAAAGTGCAGCTGTCACTATTTAAAAAGTTCGAGACCCTTGTTCTTATAGGAAACAAAGTCAAAGAAGAAGAGTACTTATGATCTTTAAAAAACACTATCTCGGAGATTGGAAAACTTATCTATTCAGACGATTAGGTGAAAAACTACTTACACCAGCTTTTTATTACTACTTTTTTACTTTACGTAACCAATTTTAACTCAACGACGAGTCGGTTATTTAACTTGTATGCTTCGTTTCATAATTACACCATCGTCTCCGACTTAGGGGTCTCTTGTTTGTATCGGTAATTTATGCTTACAATCAAAACAGAATATCATTGCGCAAAATTTTTCGAAAATTAAGGAATAAAAATTTAGTAGGGCCGTATTGCCGTACCAAAATTAAGATTACTTCCAATTTAAATGTTTGTTATAACATGAAAATTTGTGAATTAAAAACTAAAATCACCATCCCGACTAAAGGAACACTATGAAGCTGCTCTCTCCCCTATTTTGCCTACTGGGCAATTCTACAATTTTTTCTAGTATACCAGAATGTACATACATACAGTGGTGTTTGAAACTTGAAAGTGCTAACCACAATAGCATATGGTGAAACTTTTCCAGTCAATGGTATTAGTTAGTTTTAGTTCAAGAATTTGCAAACACAAAAAAACGAAATGTACACAAAAGACATAGGCAGGCTTTCAGGCACTCCAGGATAGACATATACCCACACACCTAAGACACATTTTTTATTATAAAAAAATTGAAATATATATTATACTTACAAACATAGTTGGACATGCATGTACACTATGTTAGGAGTTTGGTAGAGCTTTTCCTACAATTTGTGGCAGACGTGTTGATGTTGTCCTACAAGTGCAAAGACCTATACTTTTGTGCCATCTCCAAGATGCAGGTGGTTTTCTGAGAAGCTTTTCTATGACAGAATAATATAAACATAAATTAAACAGTATAATATACGCGGATGTGTGCCATTGCCTGCCGAACGCCGGTCGTTATTAGAAACACTTTGTCTATAATTTGATGTTTCATGTTTGCAGTTAGATTCGAAACCAGTATAAGTTTCATATAAGTTTTTTGATCAAAGTTATGTAATAAGCTACAGGTTTCATCTCACTTACGTGCATTCAAGTATCTTCAGCAACTTTGAGTTCATTCCTCTGGTGATTGATCAATGTACATCCGCGTTTGTTTCGAGCGGGAAATTCCATGAAGAGAAGAGTGGGCGTGGTGCAGCAACTGGTAGCAGAGTCTGGTGAATCTGCTCACGAATGACTCGCAGGTGAATGGAAGAATTGGTGGAGGGGTGTACTGCGAGCAAACTGAAGTTTAGGCTAACGGACCACTGCATTGTGTTCCAAGCAAAGGTAGCCGCAATTCAAGAAGCAGCTGATTGGCTGCGTACTTTTGCAGTAACTTTTATGGAAGTAAATGTGTATCTACTCCGACAGCTAAATGGAAATTAGGATCCTGGGATCGATTATGGAAAGCTCGAAGCTGGACAGGGAATGTTAATCTTCTCTTTCGATCGCATCCTAATTCTTTGTTATTAGGCTCCTCTGGGTACCTAGTCACGGTAACATTACATGAAACTACGAGACGGATGCACTAGCAAGACAGTTGCTGTGTGGTTGTTTTTCCACGAAATCAGATAATTTGTATTTCCTGTTTTTGGAAGGGTGCTCTTCATGTAAACTCAGCAAGCGCTGGCAGATCACAAACTTGCAGAGTTGCGAGATCCCTCTGCCCACGGGTGGATTGAAAGCTGTCGAGGGTGGAGCTTATAAGATTAATAAAACCTCATCTCGAATTTTGTGGGAGCCCTTAGTGGACATTGTTCGTGAGGTATGCTTGCTGTGAGGCTCGGTATTACTTCGAGTCATTTTACGGTACCTGTGTAGATCAAGATTTAGGTAAGAGGATTGCCTCTTTGCATTGGAAGGATCACGTGGATGTGTGTAACTGGCTTTATTTGCTGCATTTAACTGGCGCCGGTTAGCACGTGAAAGAAACGACTAGTGCATTTTGCTCTGCTCGGCCAAAATCGCTCAAGCGGTTACCGCGCCAATCAAGTAGAAAAGGAGAATTTTAAAGTCGAAATAAAATATTTAACAAGGACGGTTTAGTTATTGGATAGTCAAGCCTGATAAGACTGATGAGATCGCACATTCATATTGTGCAGAGCAACTCGTTCGGAGGCTGGTTCCATATGTAGTAGTCCGGGCAAGTGGGGAAAGTCCCTAACTGCCATTCACTTGGGAGCGGCCAGGACGATTCTTCTGTTTATAGTCCAAACAGCTCAAAACGTCCGGGCTTTGCCCAAGTATACTCTGGGTAGCTTCCGAACATCCGTTCTTGACCGAGCTAATGTGAGAAGGCAAAGTGACTCAGGATATCTGGTTGAGCGCTGGAACGCACCTGGAATGTCCAGTCTCTTAATGAGGAAGGTGCTCCTGTAAGCAGTTATCGCGCCAATCAAGAAGAAGAAGGAAATTTCGTTCGTAGGTTTCGTCGTTTTTGTTGATTTTGCCGTTATCGCCATTTAGAAAAGAAAATTTGGAAAACGTTTTGTTGTGGGTGCTGAGTTTCCTAACCTTTGAAGGCATATGGAAATGGGTTATCAATATAGAATGAGTAGATCTAACCTTCAAAGATTGTTCCCCTAAACACTTTTTACTTTATAATAAACGGATATATTCATTTGAGGTTGCATATGAAAAATTTTATTAAGGTTAAATCTAAACTGCTGAAAGGGATGAAGAACAGTTTTGTTAATACATTTTTTTATGTATCTGGAGAAAAAGAAAGCATTTCATGATACATATGGATTAATCATAACGTAGAACTCAGTTTCTTTGGATTTACAAAACATATTTCTAGGGTGACCAGATAACAACGATGGGGAAAGAAATTTAAACAAAACAATATCGGAGTGAAATGTCAAAATATTTCTGATTGATTTATTAATTTAGAGCTACATTCATACCCTTATTCATACAGCAGCACACCTTTTAATGTAAAAAGCCGCAGGTTCATTGCCACCAGACGGTCAATATTTTTGGATATATTGCCGAAATCTTAAGAATCACTGAGGTAGAGGACATAAGTATTCATTTAAACGAACTACACACTGCGGTTGACTTGAGCGTAATCACGGAAACCAACAGAAAGAGGTCTCTGACTACTAACTGCAGGTTCTCCAAGGCGCTCAGGTCAAAACTGAATATTTAAAGGACAAAATGTCTGCTTGGATTCAATATATCAACTACTAGTGTTCTTACAGGTGTTATAACGGGTCACTGATTATTGACACCCCACCTTCAGAATGACTGCCAATATCTCGGCGATTATTTCTTTGAAGGCCTGGGAAATTAGCAAAATGCCTCACTGGAGAGACTAGTTCTTCTTCTTAATTGGCTCGATAACCGCTTACGCGATGTTGGCTTCAGTGTTTCACACAATACGCTAGCTTTCCTTAATAATTTAAGTTTGCTGGATGTCAGTCACCGAATCACCGTCTTTATTGTTACAGGAAAACACCACGGTCTTAAAACCTTCCGTAAGCGGCCGAACTTTCTAGTAGAATTTTCGGGTGTTGTTCCTATGCGCCATCATCTCAACCTCCTCGTACTCACGTATTTCGGTCTCTCGTTTCTTCTTTCGGATAATACGTCTCTCTTCCTTTCTTAGCTCTCTAGCGATCCCACATGGCTCGCGTTGCGTCCGATCGCAGTGTGGCTCTATAGGCAGGATGAAGTTGCTCGTCGTACCAACTGTTTTTTCGGGCTCGCCGGAATTCGATTTCTTCTTCGGTGGCGGTACGTAGAGAAGGAAAAATGTTGCTCCATTGCTCGTGCTCGACTTCTTCTTAAAAATATCCAAGCGGTTTAATCAACTTAGTTAGGGGACGGAAATCAAATGCAGTTATCACAATGGGGCCTAGGGACACTAAGTGCCTTGTCTTAAACAAGCAACCTTGCTAACTTAATCTGACCTTACACACTTTGGGCAAGCGTGACGCGATGCATAATGAAATGGCAAACTTTGCTGAATACGAGTATTTTGACAGCTGAACGGCACTGGTAACTTTCACAGCCGCTGTAATGGGACAATTGGAAAAACTATGATATTATTACTACGAGTATTTGGCCATTCTTTATATAAAAATATTTGCACAACTAAACAATTTTGCAAAAATTCACAATTTCTGCAATTCTTGATGCTTCCGAATCATTAGAAATAAATACAAGATTGAATAACCTTAGCAGAGGGCAGTGTTATATTTGTTTAAGAAATAGAAATGCGTAGATGCATATGTACATTTATATAATATATGTTAGCATAGTGCATTATGTATGTATGTTTCCCAATCTCCAAATAATACCAACAACTATTCTGTTTGTTTCTATCCCATTTCCCATTTTTGCTTAGTGGGCACATATGCTTAGAATTGTATGATTGTAGGTATGTCAGTGTATGTGTACAAAGTTCCGTTTGTTGTATCGCCTGTGATGGCAGTAATAATTCAGTTGTTTGTTGAGTGTAAGCAAACTGACATTGACGCATTGCCTCCGCCATGCGTTTCCTTCAATTCAGCCCCACATTGGATGTAAAAGGGTGCTAGGGCGCTATTCTTCAGTTTCAGTAAGTTGCACAAAGTCGGTCTTTGTTGTTGTTGACAAGCAAGTGCGCTCTTAAATCCGCCCACTCAATCACGCACTCACACACACACACGCACTCATGCATACAACTGTTTTAGCTATTCCGACCTCGACACAATGCGTTCAAAGAATAACTGAGTCGCTGCATATTCGGTTGCATTTGGTTCGATGTATTTTCGCATATTTGTATTTGTAGATAGTTTACTGGACGTCTATACAGAGTGTTGCTGCTCTTATTGATGGCATGCAATCGTTGTAGTCCCATCCAATTTTATCTGTTTTTGCTTTCATGGCTGCAAATGCCGTTATTTGAGAGGTTGTTTTTGCTGTGGTAAGTAAGGTGTTGGTAAACCAATTTATCTCCATATTTTTCGTTTTTCGATTTCTTACCTTTCCAGTTCCATTATAAATTAATCAAGGGCGCATGAAGTATGAGCCACGACACTGTATATACTTATACAAAAATATATTAGGATGGCGCAAAAAAGAAAAAAAAATTTTTTTCGTGCTATGGCCCAAAAATTTATACACAGTATGTGCCAGAAAAAAGGAACCGCGATTATTCCTGCAGTATAAAAGATATGTATTTAAAATTTGTTTACTTCAAAGTATGTACAAAACCACTAGTCACAATTACTCAATAAGCCGTATAGTCCTCATCATTGTTGAATATAGCTTGGCATCTTCTTTATGCTTTGAGTCAGCTTTTCTGCGTAGCTCTTCGACGAACAGGACTAGATTTTGCGAACTTGACTCGTGCGTCATTAAATCATAGACTGGCTTTCCGGCAAAATGCTTTTTCCTAGTTCCCCACGCATTTCCAATGGGGTTGGCGTCTGGGGACTGGGAAGGCCAGTTCATTACTATGACGGATATTTCTTGTTTTGTTGTTTTTCAATGTGTTTTTCTGAGAGCGGTGGTTTTGATGATGTGGGATGGTAGGATATGTTCGCCTCCTTCAGTCGTCGTTCGATGGTGTTGATACTCATATCTATTTCCTCTTTGGCAAGAATTGTGCGTGCTTGGCGTAGTCGCAAAGAAGGGTCCCGCTTAAAAAGTTGGACGATCACTTTATCCTGCTTTTTTGTCGTCATTCGCTTTAAGCCGTGCTCAGAAGAATCATCAACACTTTTGTACACCTTATACCGCTGATTCCACATCACAATAAACTTTTTTGATTTCTAATTACTTTTGAAGCTGCGGAGTAAGATAAGTTGGGCCCTTTCAAATGCGTGCATAAAAATACCGCCTCAATACGCTTCCGTACTTCTCACTAATTTTTGTTTGGTTGTGTTTGCGGGAAAGTTTCGAACGACACTAACCTGAGTTAGAACTGGCGTCGTAGCCCTTGAATGGGACTATTATGCAGCAAAAAGCAGAACGAAATATATCTTGAAGTTCCAAGAAAAAACCGGTTCTTTTCTTCTGACACAGACTGTATATATATATATATATTATATATATATATAATTGGCGCGTACATCCTTCCTAGAGTTTAAGGGTCGTGCTAAGGAAATATTTCCAGGTAGGCAGAATTGGAACGAGAGGAAGATCTATACCGATGCTGGTACTGCTGTCTTCACTGACGGCTCCGGGATGGAATCGGGAGTTGGAGCAGGAGTTTTCTCTAAATCAGCCAATTTTCATTAAAACTGCCGAATACAGCTAATGTTTTTCAGGCAGAAGTATTTGCGATCCTGCAGGTATGCAAAATGCGTAGGGAACGTGGGAGCTAGGGAGATATTAACATTTTCTCCGATAGTCAAGCCGCGATCAAGGCTCTGACGACTCAATGGTGCAGATGCAAATTGGTCAACTCCTGTAAGGAGGAGATGAAATATCTTGGGTGTGCAGGTAACGTTGGTCTCATCTGGGTTCCAAGACATGGAAACACAGATGGACATGAAATTAGTGATGAGCTTACCAGGAAGGCGTCGACTGAATTGGTCTCAAGATCTCCTGGGCGGTCATCGTCATCCTCCTGACTGTTGCTACAGGGGAATTGCATAACTTACTTCTCAGGAAAGGGCGGAAAAGGTGCTATTTCGAAAATTCTTTGGAAACAATTGAGCTCCCAGAACTTTCCGAGTCAGTAGACAGAGGACTCAGAAGTTTCTGGGGACTCAATTTTCAAACTCGTAGCTGTGTTTATCAGTCATTGGACCGGTGGGGACATTTCAGAGAAGACTGTTGAGTACTTTCTCTGTAAATTTTCTCGTTTGAGGTCACTGGATGCTCTTCTCTTCGGCAGGCTGGGGCAGTGCGCCAACCTGAGCTCCATTAACATTCGCCATAACATCAACAGCTCTGGCTGGTTGTAGATATCTGGCTGTTGGAGGTCTCATAATGGTATCAAAGCGGCGTTTTAGCGCTACTTAGTAAGTGCCAGAGTGGCCATTGTGCTGCCGTAATACAAAATCTGGGGAATTCAATTAAGTGTTAGTTAAAACTTTGTAGGTTGGCAAAACCCCTCCACTGAACCCTCCCCTAGGGTGCCGACTGGTAATAGGTACCACAGTTCTCACTCTGTATGCAGATGAGAGGTAGCTAGCTAAGGTAAGGCTTCACGGGTAAGGGGTTTTTAGTCTTTACTGTACTATGCATTTGAAAATGGAGTTTTACTTTGTTGTGAGGATCAGCCTGGCCAGGGGCCCTTTTTTCAAATATAGCCCAGTCGCCCTCGAAAGGTCAACTACATCGGCAGCTGCCACCAAAAGACCTCTGTCTTTTTCTACTGAAGAGGTCAAACCGTCAGCGAAAACACCGAAAAATCGAAGCATAGCGCCTAACAAACCGTTGGCCGAAGTGGCCCGCAATCGCATCATTATTGGTGTCCTGGATGAGGGAAGAGTTCCATATATACATATATATTCAGATAGGCAATCGGTCCTGAAAGCATTGCAATCACCTAATATTAACTCGAAGACAGTAAAAGAATGTACCGACGTTTTGACAGAACTATCACAGTACTTTACAATAAACCTGCTCTGGTTGCCGGCACAGCGACATAGCAGGCAACTGCAAAGCAGATGAACTAGCGAGATTGGGTACGACATTACCGATTCAACCAGACAAAGCGAACATACCTATAGAAACTTGTTTTTTGCTTATAGACAAACACACTATCAGAGCTGCGAACAGGCTATGACCTGTGCAACAAGTAGGATGTCGAGGCCAGAATGGAATATGGGCTGCATAAACCACCTGTTGAAACTGAACAGGATGGACATGAGAAATCTTCTTGAGGTTCTAACAGGACACTGTCTGATTGGCAAGCATGGGAGCTCCCTACAATGACTATTGCAGAAGCTGTAACGACATTGAGGAATAAGAGAGTATAGAACACTTTCTACGCGGGTGCATGGCTCTGGATAGAAGAAGGTTCAATATTTTAGGGAAAAGTTCCTTGAATAACTTGTCAGGAGTAGCCAATTTAAAAATAACAAGACTTGTTTGATAAATTAAAGCCATAGGTTGGTTCAATGAGGACAATGTAGAGTGAGCGGGCAGCAATGGTGGTATCACAATGAGCCTACAGCAGGCTTAGTTGTGTCAGTTGACAACCACTATACCTAAAACTTTGTCAATTAAGTGTTTCTTAAATTTGTTTTGTAAGCATGGCAAAATGCTTTACTTTTATGACCTCTACTATTTTAATGTTAACCCTGAATTTCTATCTTTAGCTATAAAAAGTTTTAAGGAACTACAAACAATGATAGCTGCAGATTTTGCAATGAACTAGAAGAAAGGGAAATTCTAGAACACTTTCTATGTTCTTGTCCTGCATTAGGTAGAACCCGAACGGAATGGAGGAAGTATCATGAATTTTACAAAATGATTTTTTTCCTTTCCTACGGTTATCTGGAACACCTTGTTTGACTTTGTGAGGCGACGGGTTTCCGAGGAATACCATCCAGATTGCGTGGTAGCTACTATTAAGCATGGGGGGCAGCATTATGATCTGTGGTAGTATGGCTGCTGATGGTGTCGGCGAAATGTTCATATGCGAGTGTCGAATGGACAGTCAAAAGTACGTAAAAATATAAGAAACTGGACTTTTGCCTCTTTAAGACGCATTTTCGACGACACTGATTAAGATGAAGTTCAATTTCCAACAAAACAGTGCTGCTTGTCACAAATTAGCGAATACAATGCGTTGGCTTAGAGTCAATAACATTGTTCTGTTAGATTGGCCAGCATCGTCTCCAGATCTTAATCTTATAGAGCATTGCACACAGCACACATTGCTTTAATTCACGAGTGTAGCGTCATAATACAGCCGAATGTGCAAAGCTGGATATATGAGTGAGAAATATCAGAAATATGTGTTCCATATTTTATTTCAGCGATACTAAAGGAGCTGAATACCACTGCAGCACGAGTTAGGTTACGTATACGCAGCGTAGGCTGGTTAATCGAAGCAGACCGGGACAACTTAAGACCTAAGAAACTCTTAAATAGTAAAGAGCACACTTTAATTTCTCAAAATAGCGAAGGTTGTAGTTCGCCTTTAATCATAACTCTTCGGAAATGCTATTTTTAAGTGCCCTGATGCATAAAAAATGTATCGCGATAGAGAAATTCGTCTTTATCACGTCACATTAAACCGCCGAAACGGGGTTTCACAGCAAACGAAGGTGAATTTTGCAGTATAGTAAGATCAATATAATTTAATTTTAATAATAATTTAGTATTGGCTGAAGTACGTAACTGAACTATTCTGTTTATTTCATTTCGATTCACATCGGATATTTAGCATATTTAAATTCCGGAAAAGTCTTTCAGTCCAAGTTTTTGCACTAAAAAATGCTTTAGTTTAAGTGCTTTTGCCCATGCTTTGGGCTGAGAAAACCTCGTGTTAGTGGTAATGTCTGAAGTGGTGGCAGTATTTACGTTTCCTGTTGTCACGTCACATTCTAATAATAGCGTGCCAATGCACTCAAGCGTGTCAGCTGTAATGTGTGCCCAAGAGAGTCGAGCTTTGTTCCGTCTTAGCACACATATCTATATGTCACATAGATGCATGTGAAAATTCTACAATAATCACGCATACATACATATGCCCACATCTGCATATTGTGTGCTTCACTCCATGTTACGTATACGCCATAGCCGCCCGCAAAATGTTAAAAGTCATAGTAGTGGGCACACAATATTCATTTTATTTTACTACCACTCGGTTGATGATGGTCTGACTGTGTTGGGATAAGTTCAGCTGTTCTGCTATTGCTCTCTTTTTTATATTTTTCGCATTTTCCTTTGCATCGCCTTGTTTTTCGCGTTTTCATTATTATTATTTTTTCGTTTTTCTTGTTATTTTTATTTTATTTTCGTCGTTCTGGTTTTTAGTTTTTCTGCTCTTTAGTTTTGTGACGAAGCCAGTGATTGGGGAGGTTGGAACAATTGTGGCAGATGTGCGATTTAATTGTTCCACTGTTCCGTACCCGCCTCCCGTTTCCTCTTACGATATTCGCCTCTTGCTTTCTCTGCTTCTCATCATTCGGAGGTGTGGAGGTTTTGCGAAAATGCGAATTCCTTCGTCCAGCATATATTAAAATACGCATAAGGACAGCGGTGTGAATATGTGTGCACCCTTGTGACTTTGCGGAGAATGTGGATAATTCATTTGAAGAGGCAGGAAGCCGTCGTGTTGATACGTTTGTGTTAACGGTTGACGTTGTCTTGCCTTTTCCATGCACAGCTTGTGAGGACACATATACACACGTGATTATATACTTATATATGTATATGTATCAGCTTGTTTTTAATAGATTTCCTTGGCACACGTGGTCTTGGGTTCGATCCAGCAACAAAATTCTACCATGAAAAGTGTTCTTGTATTGTAAAGACTATTTGGCTCCTGGAGGAGTCATAAATTTCTACGGCCCTTAAAAAGGGTGCATTGCAAATTCAAGGAAAGGTTCGATGGAGATGCCAATATAACATTCCCGATTTGTTGAGCATTTTATGTTTTAAAGTAGACTCCGAGTAAGAAAAATCGAAGTCTAAGCAAGAATAATATCCTCTCAAGAGGGCCATTCATCCCATTAAAATTTATTTTGTCGCCTTCAAAATAGCCTCCATTCAAAGCAATACACTTATGCTAACGAACAGTTCAGTCATCAAAGCCTCTTTTAAACGCATTTGAAGAGATATTCTTCAGCTCTTTTAGAAAATTCTACGTAATGGCTTCTATCGACTCAAAGCGGTGCCCGCAATTTAAGTTCTGGGAAAAGGAAAAAAACAGAGGGCTAAATCCGTTGAATACGGTGGTTGTTCGATGAGATTTTTATCGAGTCTTTGGTCAAAAAAATGTTCACAATAGTAGCCTTGTGAGACGGTGCGTTATCATGGTGCAAGATCCATGAGTTTTCTTTCCACAAATCGGGTCGTTTCCTACGCACATTCTTCCAAATAATATTCTTTCTTTAGTATGATTTGGAACAACCTCCCAGAGCACAACACCTTGATAATCAAAGAAAACGACTAGCACAACTTTCACTTTTGACCGACTTTGACGGGTTTTTTTGGATTTCGGCTCATGTGGATAGCGCTATTCAGCCATTCAGGTGCCTGTTGACTGCTTTGCGTGTCAAACTCATAATCCCACGTCTCATCACCTATTGTGATGCGCTGGATAAACGTTGGGTCCGAATTCACTTGCTCAGCCACCTTCATGTCTTCAGCCACCTCCTTCCGATGAATTTTTTTTTAAAGAAATTCAACTTTCTTGGAACGAGTCGAGCAGCCACGCGTCTCATACACAATTGATGGTGTAAAATGTTGAGAAGTAATTCGTGAGACACGATAAGATGACTAGCTACCTCCGTCAAACTTAAATTATGGTTTTCCAGCACCATTTCCTTGACTTTGTCGACGTTTTCGTCCATTGAAGACGTTAATGAGTGACCAGATCGGGGTAAATATTCCACGACTTCTCGGTCCTCTGCAAAAGTCTTATACCACTCGTACACCCATGATTTTGATAAAGCCCCCTCGCCATAGTCTTTCTGCAACATTTTCAACGATTCGGCACATGAAATCCCGTTCAAAAGACAAAATTTAAGACAAATTCTTTGCACTATATTTTTATCCATTGTGAAAATTGACTCATATAATTAAATGCCTAAAACAAGCTAATTAAAAAATCACGCTCAAGCTCTGCGACACTATAGAGGACAGTTGTACCAACATTCCAGCAAAACAAAAAAAATTACACATTTGCGTAACGCGCTTTTTCTTTCCCGATATTTTTTTGACAGAATATATTTCAACTGGTGTTGTCATATCTCAAAACTTATGTAACATCCTGTGCATCCAAGAAACTAAATTCACTTAGTTTTCCCGCCACATGTGGGATTACCCACTTTTATCTTAGAATACCTTTGATTCCTTTATATTTTAAAGCTCTCACTGGTGGCATTTGATCGGCCGCAAACTATTCACATTTATTGAGTTAGTTGCTGACAGATGGTCACCTAAATCACACGCAACATCTGTGTGCAACAATGTAAATATTTTTATGTATTCGGGTGCTCGTATGAAGTGAAAGCAATGAAAATGCAACAATTTCACTACATTGGCATTGGAACAAAATGGTACAACAAAAGAAACACGCAGAGTATACAACTCCTTTGCAAGCTTTGTACTCCTCAGGTAGCCATTAGTTCTTCAGAACAAAAAATAGTTAGGAAAAGGAATAAGAAATATTAGTTACAAAAATATTTAATTAATATACACAAATTTTACAAATACTTACCTTTGGTTTCTAGAGTTATTGCATGTACAGTGTGTTTAATGGAAGCTTGACCGGCAATTCAAAATTAGAGTTTCGTAATACAATAAATTTAAGTGCTGCATCCTTTTCGCAATACACGTTCTGCAATTTGTTAGTTTGTTGTAAAATTTAGAAAGTATACGTTGTTTTTAAAAAATGAGTCCCGCGTATGAAAAAACCATTTGAAGCAGTGTTCTGATGTACACACCCTAAAGGTCCGAAAATGTCACGTGCATCTGCAGAAAAATATTTGAAGAAGTCGGAAACATTCATAAATACAGGGTGGGCCAAATAAGACCTACTAATGACTTAAGACTACTGCCTAGCAGTATGCGCAGTTGCTCCATCTTAGAGATCAATGCTTAGAAAATATCCAACGGAAAACGAATATGGATGACTAAACTGTTACCAAGGCAAATACGGCAGATTTAGGAATGATCACCTCCACAACTTGCGCAGAAATTAACACAAAGTTAGACTCAAAGATGTGAAGTCATTATAGTTAATGGGGGTGAGTATAGTTTTTACTGAATATATTGCTTATAATAAATATTATGTTATAAATCCATACCACAAAGTTTGCTAGAATCAAATTGGTCAAATAGTTTCTTGGTTATGGCGGTCACGATTCATTTAGAAAGACTGTAGCTCTGTAAATAGTTGAAATATTCATTAATACTAAACCGCAGCTATTGCTTATATAAATTTTAAAACTGTTTATCCATATTTTTTAATGTACGAATATAATGGACTGGTCGTCACCTGGTGCAAAATGTTTCCGAGGGTTTTATGCAGTAATCCTATATACTGTGCTTTTCAATAAAAAAAAGCAGTTTCTTAAGTTTCACTTAAGAACTTTTAGTTTGACCCCTGCTCCATCGAGGACAAGGTCAAAATATTTTCATAGTGCTCAGAAACTTGTTTTCAGAACTACAAAATAAAACTATTTATAAATTATGTAAAACCACGCTTCAAATTCTCTGAAGTTTTTGTGCTCAAGCAAAAATTTAAAGTTTCAATATCTCACTCAAATATAGAAATCTCCAAAATTTAAATTGTGGACACAAAATTACAAGAATTTGCAATTCTCTAAAATACTTAAACTTATCGAAAAATGTTCATTAATTTCAAAAATTTTTACTTACCAAGCTTTGTGTTTCTTACTTCTAAATTCTTCTAGCTCTAATTTTGTTCAGCACAAACTTATAACTCGCTTCAAAATTAGTTGAAAGTTGGGTTTGTTGTTGTTTTTGTAAGAGCATAAACATGCCTCATAGATGTACGGAGAATGCTGCTGGAGTCACATTACTTGGCCGGGCATAAATCCCGTCGTTCCGGTATCATAGAACCGACTGTCGTGGGAATAAAAATTTGCTTAATTGTAGGTAGGTAGTGAGGTAGGTGAAATGGTTGAAGTGCCAGTCTAGCCCTCCTCAAATAGCACTTAAGCGCCGTTTTGATACCATTGTGAGTCTTCCAACAGGCAGATATCTACAGCCCGCCAGAGCTGTTGATGTAATTGAGAAGTTTGATGGGATTTAGGTTGGTGCACTGCCCCAGGTCACTTTTCGTCAGTGAAATTATTCTCTTTAAGAGGCTCTGGTGTTTTGTTATTTAACAGCTGTAAAGCTGCTTTTGCCAGAATCAACTCCAGAATATTTCAAATTGCGACAGAAGTATCTGAAGTATCTTATTGCTGAAAGTCGCATAGAAATTCTTTTTTTCTACATAAAAATTATTTGAAGCCGCTTAACTACTACAGAGATTTTTTGGAGCTCACAATAATTCTTTCAGGAGGAGAGCTTCCAAGCGGAAACAAGATATGACAAGCAGGCGTATGCTATCATGCAATGGATCATCTAAGCTATTTTTAGCGCCATGAGAACCATCGAAATCAATAAAAATGGTTTGACGGCTGAGAATGGCCAGTTGTGTTAACATTTCTGTTCAGTAAGGTGTGGGAAGATATCATGAATCTCTCTGGAGCACTAACGGGATCATCGGTCCTTACTTCTTTCGAAATATGGAGGGAGCTACCGTTGCGATGAATGACGAGCGCTATCGAGGTTTGGTTTTGAATACAAGAAATGACAATGAAAACCAACAAAACGTACAAGCAAACCCAAAGACATTAAAAATATTAGGCTGGAGCGGGGCCGCAAAACCTCCTCACTTATGGGAAGAGAGGCGGAATCGCCTCTTCTAACTGGCACAATCTGAAGGACAGCCTCTAGGGGCAATATGAATAGGGGCGGATGAGCGTTGGAGTCGACTTCGGGCATTGTCCTGGGGCGGTGTGAATGAGAATTCGCTTCACATAGGGAGGCAGCCACATGCGGCACCTCTTTCGGATCGTGATGAGGTAGGGCTGGAGGGGATGGCTAGCACAAGTAAGGGATTCTCTCCAAGCTTTCCGAAGGCCTCTCTGCAGGAGTCCTCTGTTAGGCTTAAACAGCAGTCAGGACAGAGCAACAGAACCTTCTCTGATCTGCGCATATCTACTAAGATCCTCGAACGCTACAGTGACCAACATATTTCACACGTAGCTGAAAAGTACTTAGCACTTAGTCGTTGTTCAGACGGCAACGGCCGACGGCAGAGGCAGTGTTGAGTTTTTCGTTAATCAGCGACTCAATCCCGGCTTTTTCATATACCAACCGTTGTCATATCCCCGATTACATCAGGCAATCAGCTGATTCCTTCAAATTTGCTGAAAACAGGTTAACGGCCAGATAATGGCCACACCTTCTGAACTTTTACGAAACAGCTGTTAGCAGAATGAACGTACAGAAATGTTCAGCTCGGAAGGTTGTACCTGATGTCTCTTGGTCAAAGAGCAGAAAGCAGCAAGCCTGAAAAGTGTGTGTGAGGTATGAAGATTTTTTGTCTTGTGTTCTACCAGCATCACATTAATACAATTAAATAATTCCAATACACTCATACATGCATATACATTCAAATATATATGCATACATACAAATTTACAAACGCGTAT
This sequence comes from Anastrepha obliqua, assembly GCF_027943255.1. Classification (NCBI taxonomy): domain Eukaryota; kingdom Metazoa; phylum Arthropoda; class Insecta; order Diptera; family Tephritidae; genus Anastrepha; species Anastrepha obliqua. The sequence goes on along the minus strand of NC_072896.1, from coordinate 49,557,480 downwards.
AATTACACTTACTCGCATATGAAACATGTTGGCATAAGTACCGCACGCAAACACACCTTCATTTGGTGGCATCGATGAAATGTCAAACATGCCACGTAATCTCAGACGTGTGTGTGAATGTAGCATATATAAATATTAATTTACATGTAGCCATGCCAAATGACAAATTTATGCGCGACTTCATAGCCTTGCCAGTGCCTTGGTACTTGATCAGCTTCTTTTTTATTTTGTTGTATTGTATCTGCGTTGCTGTTCATGGGATTCCTTGTTTTGTTATTGAAACCATCAATGCGCCATTGTTACGATTACTTTGGCTGCAAGTGTGTCAGCCATCGGGGCATGTTGTATGTCATCTCGTTCAGTCGGTTGACATCTTATTGATTGTATTCACTGCCATGAATTTGTTTATGTTTTGCCTTTGCTGGGCCAGTCGAACAATACGAGCTGCCGCATTGTGTGACAACATGGCGTATGATTAATTGATATGTGAATGTTTGTGAATGTATGTGTGCATGCATATGAATGAGCTCAATTGAACACAATGGATGCAAGTTAGTGGGTATGACAATGGATTACTCCAATTTGCTCCAGCTGCAATTGTTGATGTGTATTTTCATAATTTGTGGCAGAAGCGAGAGTCTTTAAAAGATTAAATATGTTTATGTGGATGTAATATTTTTTTTTGTTTTATCTTCAGTTTTATTCATATCAGTTTCTGGGTTATCAAATTTCAGAGAAAAGGAAGATGAATTGACTTCAATTATCTTCGCTTCTAAGAAGTCGGTCGGTTGGACAATCATTTGCGTAATGGATCTAGTGGAAATAAATTCATTAATTTTGCGTGCCATTGTTGGCTTTATTTAGTTCAGTAAGAATGATCAAATTATTTAGGTCAAATATGCACCATTGTATCGTAACCAGGGGTAAAACTTTGGCCATTACACTTAAGACCTAAAAAGAGAATTTAAGGGATAGGGAGAGGCAGGTGGGATGGGGATTCCTTGCTACTTCGAAAACCTCCCAGACTTTCTTAACAACTTATCAATCAAGGATGACTCCACAGGCAAATGCACCAAGATCGCTTAAAAAGCCACCAAGGGCAAAAAGTAGCTATATTCCAGATGCGATAATGACCCAGTGTTAAACTAGGAAAAAAATTGGCACTTACACCTTTTTTGGGTGTTTGGCCGAGGAGCTCCTATTTATGGAGTGCGTCTTGATGTTGTTCCACAAATGGAAGGACCTACAGTTTTAAGCCGACTCCGAACGGCAAATGTTTTTATGCCAGAAACACACTCGGAGGATTGCCATTGCCTGCCGTGGGACGAAAAAATCTTTTTCTATAATTTTGTTGTTTAATGCGTGGAAATTCGAAGTATGTAGGTTCCAAATGGTAGTCACGCACCAACTCATTCGGCTGCGGTGGCCACCTTCATTTATCTTCAATAGTCGAATATATCTTTCACCTTTTACTAAAGACTAAAATCAATAGCAACAACAATAGCTTGCTAAATTCCCAATTCAGTAGTCGAGTTAGAGAGTGCTAGATAATTCTAGTTCATTCTCAGTACATTTGATTTGAAAATGTATCATCTAAATCTGACCAAATCCGAATAGCGGCAGAAAACACGCTCCGCACTATCCTCATCCTCCAAACAAAATATAGACAGCTGATCGTCGTGCCTATGATAACCCCATGTCGTCCTTATTCATTGTGCCTCATAATTTTCCTAGCAGGGTTCGTGGCCTTCTCTGACGAAGAAGGATTTTTGATGTTACCTTGGCAGGCCTTTGAAGAAGCAAATGAGTCGGTACAATACCTTCTCTGTAGATGTCCTGCACTTCAAAGAAGCCGTGTCCAATATTTTGGTCTTTGAAGAGTTGGGAAATTTACAAAATGTTTCATTGGAAAGGCCAGTTGCCATCTATAAGTGGCTTAAGCAACTTAGTTAGGGGATGAAAATCAAGTGCAGGTATCACAACGGGTCTTAGGGCTAGCGATGTCTTGTTTTGGAGAAGCAACCTGCGCAACCTAACCTTGGCAGACCTTGGATGTTTTGCAGTTGACAGTACGGCAATGGGTTTCGTGAGTTTTATTAATGCACCCGACTGCTTCCGCATACCTGGCTCTATTTGCATGTATACATATTTATAATAGGCACTTACATTTGTTAATGGGTATTTGATCCAACTCTTTCTCCAGTTTGTGGAGTGTGTCTTGATGTTTATGCACAAGCAGAGGGACCTACAGTTTCAAGACGCCTCCAAATGGGTGATGGGTTTTCATGGAATATTTTTCTTGACAGAAATACACTCGGAGGTTTGCCATTGACTGCTGAAGAGCGGCTGTTATTAGAAACGCTTCGTCTATTAAATGGTGTTTCGTTCGGATTTGGAACCTGCTAGTTACGCACCATTCCATTTGGCTACAGTGAACGCTTCTAGTCCAATTGGCCGTTACCGAAAGAACCGAGGTCCGCCATTTCATCAGCTAGTTGGCTGCCGTGAACATCATCATGCCCCAATATCCTATAACTTAATCCCCTTTTAAGTTAATGTTATTTTCTCTGTCTTCGGGAAATGCTCGTCTCTAATGGCAATAAATTGGAACAATGGACTTTCAAAAGTTTCTTCTGATGTGAATTTTCCACCAGAAAAGTGTTTCACCGCATTCGACCCGGACGAGCCTCAGAAAATCTTCAAACAATAGTAGAAATCAGGAAGTGAGATTGCACAAGAAATTCCCAACCAAGCACACCAAATCAAGTCACTACAGATGTTATCCACATGGAACATTATTCCTTTCTTACTCGCTAAAGCTGACTACTTCTATGAGCTTCCTTCCCTCAAATGTTCCAAAGTCAGCGCGGGCGCTGGCTCAGCATTTTAACTTGACGTTTTGGAAAGTGATACACCTTTCATCACCAGTGAGCCTCCGCTTCAAAAACGGGTCGATATGAGTGGCTATGATTCAGCAGCAATTCCCAGATGAAAATTCGCTCCGAGGGATTTTTTTTGCGTTCACTCGTGTGGCCCCCATCCATTAAGATTCGTTTCATAAAGAGTTAAATTCAATATATTCTGAATTATTTATTGAGTCACTCGAAAAAGTGCGTACATGTCTATTAGACTGAACCAAAATAATTTTTTTTAACGACATTTTTTATAAATGATCTTCCATGGTGTGGTACCACTTTGGCATCAAATTTACGAGAAGGATGTTAGAGTAGGTAGAAGAACCACCTCCTACCTACGTCTGATGCTACATTCTCTTAATTCGCCGATGAAATTCGTACTTACGTTAAACAGTACCAGACCCGTCGTAATTCAGAGAGGCTTCGAAGAGGAGTTCATCCACACACGTCTCACAACGCACCACGAATCGAAAATTTGGTGTTTTATTGTTTTGTTGGTTCGTCCCTGGACGTTTATTTTGCAGGTAGATTTCTTCTAGTCGGATCTTTCTATTACATCTGAATTAGTACCCCGAGCTTAGTTATTCGGAAGGAGGATTTGTAGCTTTTGGCTGGATCTCATCTTGGGGTGCGCTTCCAAAGAGGATTATGTTTCTTGTATTTTGCTGTGCTTGAGATTATCTTCAAATATTTCAAACCAGTTATATGTTGATTAATTAAATGCTTTTGAAAAAAAAAATATTTTTTTAGGTCTAGGAGTTAAGAAATACGCTTGTCGCTTGTCACTTTGCGGCTATTTCATAGGATCAGTATGACAACAGTATTAGTGTGGATTTGGATTACACTTATGTCTTGAATCTATCGAAATGGCATGAAGTTGCTTACAAGAGTTCCATCTCTACTAAAAATTTCCTACTTTATTAGAACCAAATCAGTTCAAAACGAGTAGCTTTGGCTGCTGGGTATGTCATATACCACAAATAGAATAGAATAATGTAGATATATAGTATACATAAAAATTGTGACACAACACATTTAGCGTTACGCCAACTACCGACAAATTTAATTAACGAATTGTCGTTGTTTGTGGATGTCGTCATTTCGGGGAATTTCAGGCAAAATCAATATTTGACCATTGCAGATGTGCCACTACGATAAATTCGATGTCAAAGAAATCAAATCAAATCAAATCATACTGCCTGCTGCCCCCACGTGTTCGCTCACACACACATACATATGAATGGAAAGGGTTAAAAGTTGACAGTACGACGAGAGTAAGCAAAAAAATCTCCACCAAAAATATTTTTTGCACGCAAATATTTTGCTTGTGGTTGGTCTGCGTAGTCTGGATTTGTTTGCCATTCTAATGTATGGCTAGTCTTACACTTTGCTTTTTCATTGTGGCCGTCATTTGTAACACCATCGTAATTACAAAGGAAAATTGGAAAATTTCTGAAAAAATACTGATTCCGTTGAATTATGGAATCTGTTAGATTTTTGTACCAGAAATTGTTGCTGGACCGGCTGGTAGCATCCCTGGTTTTTTACTCAAAGTACGTAAATTGCAAATTGCATACAAATTTATTCTCCATTCATACTCGTGATGTAACAAAGGAATATGAACTTTTACGATATTTCGCAGACATCATCTTCTTGAAATTGTTTTTAGAACAAAGTTTTTTACCAAAACAATCTCGCGTCATGTTCGATGTTTTTCTCCCTCAACAAGATAAAATGACTCATCTCTTAGCAACGTTACTCTGAGCTTGATGATCAGGCGCCCGAAACTGGTCAGGGAATGCCTGGCTTGTCTATCGACCGCATCCGAATTCTTCGTCATTTGGGTGACACGAACATTGCGAGAAACTGCTGGGCAAATAAGCTAGCTAAACAGGGAACCTGTGAACTGGTTGCTCCTCAAAATGAGAGAATTGGCATCCCCTTGAGTACCTGTGGTCTGCTTCTGAAAAGGTGGGATTTGCGTCCACTCAGGGAGCATTGGTTATAGCTGTCAAATTTTGTATATACCCTTTTTTTCGGGACCATCTAGCAGGTACAGCACTCAGGCACAATAAGTCCATTGTACTGCACTCGGGTGCCCTTTCTAATTTTATCTAAATCCTCCAGAGAAATCTGAGTAGATCTTGTGATGCCAAGGAGCCAAGGTAATGGCTTCTTAACACATCAGTGCCTGATTCGAGCGAAGGCCGTGTAGACGCACAGAGAGTTGTCCGCCGTCTCATCCTCCTCTCCACATGCTGGGCAGAGTGCACTGTCTGGGATGCCTACCTTTTCCATGTGCTTCGCCGAAAGAAAGTGGCTCGTCATCAGTACGTTCCCCTGCTTAATGACAGGAGGATCTGTGCATAAGAAACCTTATTTTTTTTTAAACTTAATTTTTCACTACAAAATATCGAAACATGTTTTTCAAGGCGGTTTGGTAGCATGATTGAAAAATGACTACGTTTTTATCACGTATCACGAGAAACCAATAGAAAACACCATAAGAGTACACACTTCGACATGAAAACCTCGGGTTTTTCAGGATAGCATCAAAGAAGAGAGAGAGAGAAAGCAGAAAAGAGGAATAGGTCGCCCGCACGATAGTCAGTTCTACGTTACCGAAACGACCGGGATTTTTATTCTGTCTACGATTGTCACTCCTGCAGCATTCCACATGCAAGTATGGGCAATTTTTAGGGACTACAACAAGAACAACAGATAGGTATATGATGGCTAATATCAGACCGTTAACCGGCGGATAGCCAAATCTTGTAATCTATCATCCTTGGATCGGTAAGAGCGAATAACAGAAGGTTGAGTATTTGTGGCGGTGAATGAACGGAGGCTATAGATTAGGAAGAAAAGGGTTCAAAAATAACCGTAAAATTGTAAATCAGTGATTTCAAACTCATTACGTAAACAACTAAACTTCCGTTTCAAATTAATTTGCATTTTTCAATTTCGTATGTAAAATGTAAACATTTGAAGTGCGCAATAAAGCTACAAATACCATCCTTTACTCAGAGCGATGTAGGTATGTACTCATAGTATGTGTATCAAAGCTTATGCCATATACCTACCTACTCGTAAATACTTTGGCATTGAAGCGTTCGGCAAAACGTTTCATTTGCACTTGAAAGCCAAACTAGAGGAGAAAAAGCAAAACAAGTGGAAAAAGCAATGGCACTTCGGCTCGGCAGGATCGATGAAAATACATATTAACCACTTGAAGATGTCTGTGCAGGTATACCTATACATAAATATATGTATGTGTGTATATGTGAATGTAACAAAGAAAATGGTAATGATTATTCAGAAGGCATTGAGATGCGCCGCACATCAAAGGTAAAATCGAAGCTACCGCTGTCACCGAACGAACGCTGATTGCAATGACATGCGGATAGAGGAGGGCGCGGTGAAAATGTTCTAGATTGCGTTCGCCTACCGCTGCTGCCTGCCTGTGTGGCGCCTATCAGCTACAGCTACGATTTGAAAAGTGACTGTCCGCACAGCAAAAGCCGGCAATCGCATTGGTAACATTTTGCGAAAATATTTACACACTTTAATTGAATGTTGTGTGTTGGCGTTGAACTAGAATTTTCAATTCGCTCAACACACGTACAATATTTATGTGCGAAAGCAGACATACATACATACATATATTTATATAGATAGGTTTTCATACTAAAAACACATACAGAGATGAGCGAAGGAGAAAATGGTTACTCGTAATACAAATTTTTGATACCGATCCCAGTCCCGTTTAAAACGGAGCAGTTTCATTATTTTTTCAAAATATATAAAGGCAAAAATGTTTATATAATTCATGAAATTTAAGCGTAGTTGGGTCTTTTGCTTCACCCATCCATATTAAACGTTTTATTTAGCTTTACAATTTGAAAATCCCATTTCCTTCTCGATCCTTCAGGGACACTATTGTGTTAAAGCATGTTGGTAAGATCCTGAACCTCGTAAATATAATTCAAAATGGTTTAAAAAAATTCCAAAATGTAATTTATTTTTCTTCCCCTTGGACCCTTATGCCCCAGCGCAAAATATCTTTGTAAATGATTGAAATGCTTTTTTTTTGAATCTCCACCTTTCAGCGGCTTTACCATAATTTTAAATATGCAAAAGTTATGTTTGTATTATATATATACATATATATAATTAGTGCCCTTTTGGGTGTTTGACCGAGTTCCACTTCGTATTTGTGGCGTACGTCTTGATGTTGTTCCACAAATGGAGGGGCCTACAGTTTTAAGCCGACTCTGAACGGCAGATATTTCTTATCAAGAGTTTTTTCATGGCTGAAATACATTCGGAGGTTTGCCATTGTCTGCCGAGGGGCAACCGCTATTAAAAAAACTTTTTCTTCATTTTCATGTTTCATCAAGATTCGAACCTACGTTCTCCCTGAATTCCAAATAGTAGTCACGCACCACCTCATTCGGCTACGACGGCCGCCGATTGTTTGTATTACATCCTGCAAAAGTCGGTTCGCAAGAGGTAAGTAAAAGTGATCAACTGAACTCAGTTCCAGTTAGTAGATGTGGCGAGTATTTTACTTCCCCAATTTGCTCGTATGGCGCAGACGCTTGGACGATGACAACATCTGATGAGACGTTCCTTGGAGTATTTGAGAGAAAGATTCTGCGGAAGATTTTTGGACTTTGCACGTTGGCGACGGCGAGTATCGCAGGCGATGGAACAATGAGCTGTATGAGATTTACGACGATATACGCAGCCAATAAAGATCCAGCGGCTACGTTGGCTGGGTCATGTCGTCCGAATAGATACAAACATTCCGGCTCTGAAAGTATTCGATGCGGTACCAACTGGTGGTAGCAGAGGAAGAGGAAGGCATCATCTGCGTTGGAAGGATCAGATGGAGAAGAGTTTCACTTGGTGCTTCCAGTTGGCGCCGGTCAAAATCGCGACCCTCTATGCCGGTTACCCCTTTTTACCACACAATTCATCTCTTAACCTAATAAGAACATGCAACGAGGGTGCTCTCTTATAATTAAATACATTAATACAATCTTAACAATTTGGCAATCTCAGCAAATTTTATGAGATGTTATTCGCTTGTGTTGTTGGACTTTCATGGTGAGATTCATTCATTCACTAATTCTTGGTGTAGTCCTAAAAAAAAGCTGAACCTCTGCAGATTCGATTCCTAACGATATCTGTTTCCTCTTGTGATTTTCATAAATGACAGTAAATGTTATTCCTCACTTCTTGTCAATAGTCGGCACCCTGTGAAAGCACCATCCAGTTTGGAAAGCGTTATCAGATTCATTTAGATTAAATTTTGGGTTTGCACTTCGTCCTCATGGTTTTTTATGCCCTCCACTCATCACAGTACCTTATTACAACACAGTCCCATTATTAAACATGAGATCCAGCTGTATTGGACTGAGCGTGTGCGCCTTTCTTCTGGCTGCAATCGGCCGATATGTATCAACCTTTTCCAAGCTATAGCGCTACACTCAAGGAGAAGGTGTTTTGAAGTTTCCGGGGGTTGGTCGCAAAACCTACAAAAGCCAGTGGACCATATCCCAGTCCAGTGTCTGTCGCTGAGCGAGCGACTGCAAAAAGCGGCTCTTCAGGTTAGACGCGACCTCATGCTATTGAGTATTTAGTCATCTTACCCGTGGGGCTCACCAGATCATACTTAGACTGGTAGCTTATAGATGCACTCCATGTTTTTCGAGCTACAGAAACAAAAATATGAACTTAAACCCTCGAGAAATACATTCTTCAAGTGATACCCACAGAAATGTGGAAAATCCACCTGCTACGGCAGCATGCACGTCGGATTTAGAGGTGCAGAATTTGTGTTTATATGGAAATAGTTTTACAATGAAGTTAAACGGTACAAGTGGCTAATTATCTTAGCATTTCTGAAGTGGAGGCCTATGGGAGAGAAATTTTGTGCTTGAAAATTCTTTCCGTTGTGAGCTGAGCATATAATTTTACTGTACTACGTGTTGCGAGCAAAAGGACCAGCACGATAACGAGCAGGCGGATTGCCTGTCATATTACCGCGCTACGTCGGGAACCTTCAATGCAATAAGACTATTAAAAATTGTGGAAATATAACGTTGAGTATCCAGAACAAAGGCAAGGATTTATTTATTTATGCAGAGAGAGTTACTAAATCCCCATTGGATTTTGAGGAATTTCAGATGGAATACTCTTGGTTCCGTTTTCATCTCAGTAAACTAAAAGTTTCTGTAAAAATATGCCTGTCTTTTGGATACCAAGGGATTTCCCAATATGAAGCATCACGTGGATCCCGAAGTCCCGTGGCAATCACTAAGCCCAATTGCGAAATATGCATGCATGCACTTGTATATGTAGTGTATGTGTATGTATATGTATATGTAGTATATGAATGTTAGTGCCACGAAAGCAGCGAGGGGATATTTCTGCGTTTGCGCTTGTTTTTTGATGATTTTATTTGAATTTCGTAAATTGATTTCACAAAAATGGCAAATAAACGCAAAACAAAAAAATGTTTCAACAAAAAACTGAGGGCTATTAATTTGGCAAACATGCTCTACTGAGAGCTTTTTTGTGCAGCCAAGCACAAAGATGTACATTTACGTGGCTGTATAAACAACAGTTTGTTCAGATGTAAATACGTTGTGTGTGGGCGGTCCTATGTACGAGTATGTGCAGTGTGCATGTATTTACATTAATTAAATTGAATATAACACAAAGACTACTAATATGGGACACGTTTTGAAATACGAGTGCATATACATACACACAGATATTTTACTAAATATTCTGTTAAAGTCCAGTATCCCCATTTATTAGTCGCCCTCTCAATATTCTAGGCGGGTTCTGTCTAAAACTTATGATGCGCGTTACTTAATACAAATTAAAGCCCCATGACTATATTTTCGTTTAGAAAAATTATTGTGGATGCAAGGTCGGCTCTTTATTAATTGATTGTAAGCTTAAAACTGGTTTTATAATTATTTTTAATTCTGTTGTTGAATCAGTTGAGTATTTCTGCTGAAATAATCTTAATTAGCGACTACACCGTTGCACTACCATTGTTCTCATGTGATGCCTTGCTGTTTTTTTTTTTAGATCCATTTCGCAAGATCCAAGTATGGTATGACAGCACACTCTTTATCTCTATGTCTGAGATTTCATTGATTTGGAATGCTATAGGAAAAGCTTACCGAAAAAGCGAGTCGCATAAATAGCGTAAAAACTTTCTTTCACCCTCTCCAATTGAGAGTTTCTGCAGATGCGATTGAAAGGAAGGTGAAGTATGGCTGCATGATCCCTTACCTTCCAGTGAATAGGTAGGGTTGCAGTGATACGCGAAATGTTTGGGCGAGAGCTTCCTAACAGATAATTCGTCCTCTGGATTTTGTACGACGGCCATGTTTATCTTGTCGTAGCGCATGTATGTAATTAACTTCTCCCACCTTCTTTCGGCTAAAGTAGTTTGAAGCAATAGATATTTTTATTGTGCTGAATGGGGTAGAAACTGCCGCCGCCCCTGTTGTGTCTATGGCAGAACCTTTTCTTGCTAGCTCATCTGTTTACTCATTACCCTCTATATTCCTGTGACCGGGAACCTAAATCAGAGTAATTTGAAGCCAATGATCCAACAATTTTAGTTCCTCTCTACACCGTAAGACTAGTTTGAATGAGGTGGAATTAGAATCTAAGTCCTTGATAGCTAGTTGACTGTCTGAAAAGATAGCTACTCTTGCACTAATTTCTTTGAAATGCTTCTCTGATTGCTAATAATTCTGTCTGGATCCGCTGGCATGGTCAAGAAATCGAACTAATTTGAGTAAGTTGAGCGGCTTCCAATAGAAACCAGATCCCACACCACAGTTTATCTTAGAACCGTCAGTGTTATCTTAGAACCGTCCAATCACCTTCCGTTTCCTCCATCTTGGTGTAAAATGTTCATTAAGGAGGCTCAAAGTCGTTTGAGTAGTTCGAGGCGAGTACATTTTGGTGAGACAAAAAATACTTTTTAAGTCGAAGCGTGCTTTCGTTTCTACCAATTCTCTGCCCAACATATTTACATGTCCAGCTCAGTGCATGCAAGTAATAAAGCCGCAAAGGAATCACATAAGCAAGTTTGCTCTTACATTCCTGTCAGATTGGGGAAGTTCTACATAAAGCGAGGAGTTGTTATTAAAATAAAAGTTTTATGCAAAAAATTAAAGCATATAAAAATACCACATTTGAGTTTTAAATCAGTTCAAATTGTTGCATGCAATACAACGCATGTTTGGCATAGCGAACCGCCATAAAACGGTGACTAACACCAAAGAGACTGTTGATACATACGCATGTATTAATGGACCCTGTAGGGTATAACCAAACTATGGGTATAGTAAAATTTCAGTTTGCAACTGGGTCGGCAAATGGTCAGTAATTTTTTGTAAATATTTGTGAATCCTAGTTTTTTTATTGGCGGGTATTTGCGGCTTCCCCGTTCGGATTATGTGGCTTGGAGTATCCATTTTGCATTTATTCATTTATCGGAATATGACCACTTATAAATGTGTTTTAAAAGGGTTGAACTTTTCCCTTCTCTTGCTTCCAGAGCACTTCAGAACTTAAGCTGGACAGGATGGATGAAATTCCATTGGAAGCAAAATCTTCAGGGATGAAAGGTACCACATGAGCTAAGCAGCGGAGACGCTAGATTTTTGTATGAGTCGCTCATGCTCCATTGTTCACGGCATTTGGCATCAACAATGTGCACAAATCGTGAATCCTTCCGCAGCTTTTTTCTCTCGAACACTTAAACACCTATACTGTACACTGTGGACAGTTATAATTTCGAGGTTGTAAAAGACTTCGTTTATTTAGGAATCAGCATTAACACCGATAACAATGTCAGCCTTGAAATCCAACGTGGAATCTCTCTTGCCAACCAGTGCTACTTTGGACTAAGTAGGCAACTGAGCAGTAAAGTCCTCTCTCGACGAACAAAACTAACACTCTACAAGACTCTTATCATGCCCGTCCTATCGTATGGCGCAGAAGCTTGGACGATGACAACATCCGATGAGCGACGTTTGGAGTGTTTGAGAGAAAGATTCTGCGTAAGATTTTTGGACCTTTGCACGTTGGCAACGGCGAATATCGTAGCCGATGGAACGATGAGCTGTATGAGCTTTAAGACGACATAGAGATAGCGCAGCGAATAAAGATCCAGCGGCTATGTTGGCTGGGTTATGTCGTCCGAATGGATACAAACGCTCTGGCTTTGAAAGTATTCGATGCGGTACCAGTTGGTAGTAGCAGAGGAAGAGGGCGGCCTCCTCTGCGTTGGAAAGATCAGGTGGAGAAGGACTTGGCTTCATTTGGTGTGTCCAATTGGCGCCGGTTAGCACGAGAAAGAAACGACTGGCGCGCTTTGTTAAACTCGGTCAAAATCGGGTAAGCGGTTGTCGCGCCAGTTAAGAAGAAGGACTTAAACACCTATCTCAACGGAACTTGAATGATTAAACATTTATGAAGTGAGATTTTTGTTCGTTGAGGTGGAACTTCACTTCTCCATTGATTACTTAGCACGAAGTAGCATTTGTTGGTATTGGATTTCATTGCTTCATTATTGTCTTCATTAGACTTCTATACTTATATTATTAATAGTCTTAAAGCTGATTCCGAAATGAACAAATTCCTCTACTACCTGAGCTACTAAATATATAGCAACCACCAGGTTTAAAGTTCTCCTACTTTAAAGTGTTTATATCCTAAATGGGGAAACTTAGCTTTTCGATCATTTAATTCAAAATGTTTTTATACGTTTTTTGAACTAAAAAAATAAATAAATAAAAAATATTTTAAAGTGGTCTTATGTGCGTAATTTTTTTTTCAAAATATAAAAAAAATATTTGTTCACTTGTTCCAGTTAAAAACTGCAACCGACCTTCAGGTAGCCGATGCATGTGGCGCTCAAAGACCGAACGAGGTATTTTGTCTTATCGACATTAATTTCAAGGCCGACTAGCTTTGCTTTCGTTCTCAGCTCCAGCGCACAGCCATCATGTGCGTGGTTTCTCGCAACGATAGACGCTTTTCGTGAAAATTTAAAATTAGGTTAATATGACGGTAGAGAGTGAATCTCTTCGTTTCACACTGGTGACAACATCAAATGAGTCTGAAGTTTTTCCTTGTATCACCTCCTTGGATGGTGTTCCTGCCAGGGTCATTGATACCAAAGACGCCAATTTCTTCGAAACACTTCGTCGACGAATTATCAAAGGCAGTTTGTTCCTACCGATGCTATTAAAATCTTTTTAAAAGTTCATAAATAAGAAGTAATGTCAAGACTGTGTTCATAAAATTTTTCAAAAATTTGACGAATTACAAAATATTGATGAGTACTTGATCTGTTCGCTCTGAATTTATTTTGATACTAGGCCAGAATATCCTATTGCAAGGCAGCAACCAGAGAGGACACTCTTCAATTTTAGAAAAATTCCCCTGCTTTCCTGTTACAACGGATTTCTGTACGACCAAGGATACCAACTTAGATAAATCCCTCGTCACAGTATTTCCTTCCAAAGAGGAATGGGATAATGGGATTACTGTTAAGGAAAATGATATAAACATCTATACAGATGGCTCAAAACAGATCATTGCAGTGTATTTCAGGCGGAAGTTACGGCCATAAAAGAGGGACTTACGGTAATAAAAGCGAGAGCATTATCCACAAATAAAGACTTCATATACTCGGACAGTCAAGCAGCAATAAAAGCGCTAGAATCTAAAACACCTTCGTCAAAAACAGTCATAGAATGTTTAAACTTCTAAATGACGTATCTAAATACTACAAAGTACACCTTATTTGGGTGCCAGGCCACAGGAATATAGCGGGGAACTGCAAGGCAGATGAACTTGCTCGAATCGGGACAACGCTCGACCTCGAAGTGGATAAGACGATGATACCCATGCCTATAGCCACTTGTAAACTGCAGATAGATAGGGAAACCATCAATAAGGTGAATACAAGTTGGCAAAACCTCTCAACATGCGAACTAAGCAGACAGACATGGCCGAAATGGAACAGCGGTCGATCAAAAAGCTTATTAAGATTTAACAGAGAAACTATAAGAAAAATGAGAAGGATATTCATTGGTCATTGCCTGATATGCAGCCACGCGAAAAGGTTAGGACTGCTTCTGTAGAAGCTGTATAAATACAGTAGAAGAGGTTACAGTCAGACACGTTTTATGTGGGTGTGAAAGCTTAACGACAAGGCGGTTCCGCGCTCTTGACATGACATTTTTAATTGATGTAGCGGACATAGCGCACCTAAATCTAACTTTGCTCACAATGGACCTATGAAAGGATTAAGTGTGTCATTGCGACAGCCACTCCACCTACCTACCTACTTTATAGGCCGAGTTTAAAAGGGAGATGCCTTTGAAATTGTTGCAATCACGCGTATCTCCTTTTTTTATGTATTGGGAAAATTAGTCTAATTTGCCAGTATTGCGGAATAACATAATTTCCTCAGATTCTTATTATAAATTTAGTAAATATAGATACCACAGCTGGACCGCCGTATTTAATGGTCTGCTATTATGCTATCTTCACCGCTTACTTTGCCATTATTTAGATTTCGTATTGCGATTTCAGCTTCCACCGTGTTTGGTGCTGCATGGGTTATTTCCATCGAATAGTAAGGTTGAGATATATAATCCTTAACATTGCTTCCTGCGTTCCTTTCGTTGTTAAGCAGATTAGAAAAGTAGTTTTGCCACCTGCGTAGAATTTGTGCTTCCTCTAGTAACATCGAGTCATCCGTATCTAAACAGATGTTTAGACTCTGAGTGAATTTGCACTTCTGCTTCTTAATATCCCGGTGCATCTTTTTATTTCTTTGGCTGCGGAGTTCGTTTCGATTTGGCGGATCTGATCTCTTAAATATTCCCTCTTCTTTGTTTTGCAAAACCTTTTTTGCTGTTCTCCTTATCTCTCAAAATCTGAAGTACATATTTTGGCGTGTGCGTCGAAGTTTTTCCTCCCCATTTGGAATTTTTTTCTCTAAAATATTATATGTGTGTTTTTTGTGAAGCTCATTAATGCACAATATATAATAGGTCTATGAATAAGTTCGTGCGGTTTTTTTCGAAATTTGAATTTCGGATCATTCCCATGGCTTTTAAACGTTTGGAAATGGTTGATTGATCAACTCCCAAAGTTTTTGCAACCTCTTCTTGCGTTTGAGCCGGATCTTGATCGAGCAATTCCTCCAATTCGGTATCCATGAACTTTGGCGGCGCGGCCAAAATCACCACTTTTAAAGCGTGCAAACCACTTCTGGCACGTTCGCTCAGCTAGAGCATGCTCACCATAAACTTCCACCAAGATACGATGACTTTCGGCTGCTTTTTTCTTCATATTAAAAAATTCCCCGCAAAAACACATTATTTGGCACGAAATTCGACATTTTCAAGTGTGGTAAAAATATTGTTGTTTACGCTTCAAATAAAAAACTTATACTGACGTTTGTGCCTTACGACAGTAGCTCTCCAATGAATGTTTGGAAATGTGGATCGATGGAATAAAAATCAAGTTACGCCATCTGTTGTAAAACCGCACGAACTTATCCATAGACCTATATTTATATAAAAGATATTTTAATAAAAAAAATCAAATAAAACTAAAAAAAATTATTTTTAACCGCTTAAATTTCATGCCGTCAGGGTGGTTTTACTCTTGAAATAACTTCTTTTATTATACGCTAATGCTATTTTTTATGAGTCGAATACATTTTTTAAACATTTTTATTTTATTTTGTGAAAAACTGAAACAACAAAAAAGTCTAAATCAACAACTAAAAATAAATTAACAATAGAGATTTGCAAAATCCCTACTACACCTTAAGTGATATATATAATATGTAACAGTGAACATAGATGGGCTCAACTTTTTATTTGAAATATTAAAAAGTCGAAAAATAGTCCTGAAAATACATATATTCAATATTAGAGACTTGAGAATTAACAAAATAAATACTCATCGGGCTGTCAAATCGAATTTCATTGAGTTCTGACATGAAAAGTTTCAGTTTCATAAGTCTCATGTCAGCTCCTAAATTCCCTAATTGGCCACATCGGTTTAGAATCAACGGTCTGCTCTGTCAGCTGCGGCTTTGTGTACTAACATCTGAGTGCACACAACACTTGAACGCTTAAACGTTAAACCAACTGAATACATAAGCGTATTTATGTGTATAGTAACCGCCATACCGTTTACGACTATGTGTGCATATCCATGTAGGTATATAAATCCTTGTTAAATGCAGCTATGTATATGTGTGCATTTGCGTGTGTGGATGTATGCGACCAAGTTGGTCCTCCGACAAACTGGCCCTCTTATAAATCGTGGTTACGTGGTCACAGGCCGTTTGTGTTTTGTTATGCCATGCTGCAGGCGGCAGCAACAACAACCCAAACAATAGCATTTATGGCAACATACTACTACATATGCACGTATGTATGTATAGCAACGAGTATTTAGTGGTTGTAGTCGTAGTTGTGGCAACAGCAGTTGCACTAAAGTGCACAGCAATTAAGCTGAGAGTCTTCGCCTTTGTACTTCTCTCATACTTCGAATGCTTTTGTTCACAGTGACTTGGAGTAAGCACCAGTAGTTTTAACAAATTCTCAAACATTTTGTATGACGTTGAAAAATAAATACAGACTTAAGTGTTGTGAATCATAAGTTGAGATCGTTTAGTACATAAAATTTATTTGTAAGCACTAATTCAGTTTAAAAACGAGCAACGCGAAACCAGATCGATCATGTTGCGATAGATGAGATACACACTTCTCGTGTTTTAGATGTACGTATGATCCGAGGCCCCAACATCGACTCGGATCATTATCTTGTTGCAGCCAAAATACGCACCCGCCTCTGTGCAGCGAAAATCTAACGGCGCAGAGAATACACGATATCGTAAAATTGAAATCCTAACAGACATCCAGAAGACCCACCACTCGTGAGAGTCATGAGAGTACTGCCTTCAATGCCCAAAAAACAATTGATACGACGACGAATGTGATGCTGCCGCGGAAAGAAGGGATATTTCCATAGGGCCTTGCTGTAATCATTCGCAACGCGAGCCATTTAGGATCACCACCAGGAGCTGAAGAACGAAGAGAGACATATTATCAGAAGGTTTTAAGACCGAGGCGTTTTCCTGTAAGACTAAAGACGGCGATCTGGTGACTAACAACCAGAGCATACATAAATTATGGAGGGAACATTTCTCGAACATTTTACATAGTGACAGCTGAGCATGTCACAGAGAATGTCAAGATCCCGATATCCCAATCGTTGACGACGGAACTGTCGTTCCGCTACCCGACCATGACGAGGCGAGAATAGCGATATCGCGGTTAAAGAACAACAAAGCCGTGGGCCCCGACGGACTACCAGCTGAGCTCTTTAAACATGGCGGCGAGGGGCTGGTAAGGTGCATGCATCAGCTTTTATGCAAAATATGGTCGGATGAAAGCATGCCTGCCGATTGGAATTTAAATATGCTAATTACCGGGAAAAGCGGCCGCCGTAGCCGAATGGGTTGGTGCGTGATTACCATTCGGAATTCACAGAGAGGTCGTTGGTTCGAATCTCGGTGAAAGCAAAATTAATAAAACATTTTGGTAATAGCGGTCGCCCCTCGGCAGGCAATGGCAAACCTCCGAGTGTATTTCTGCCATGAAAAAGCTCCTCATAAAAATATCTGCCGTTCGGAGTCGGCTTGAAACTGTAGGTCCCTCCATTTGTGTGAACAACATCAAGACGCACACCACAAATAGGAGGAGGAGCTCGGCCAAACACCTAACAGAAGTGTACGCGCCAATTATTTATTTTATTTTTAATTACCGTGGAATTTGCCTTCTCAATATCGCCTATAAGGTTCTAGCGAGCGTATTGTGTGAAAGGCTGAAACCCACCGTCAACCAACTGATTGGACCTTATCAGTGTGGCTTTAGACCTGGAAAGTCTACCATCGGCCAAATATTCCCAATACGTAAAATCTTGGAAAATACCCATGAAAGGAGAATCGACACACACCATATTTTCGTCGATTTCAAAGCTGCATTTGACAGTACGAAAAGGAGTTTCCTGTACGCCGCGATGTCTGAATTTACATAGTATCCCCGCAAAACTTATACAGCTATGCAAAATGACGTTGCACAATACCAGCAGCGTCGTCAGAATTGGGAAAGACCTCTCCTTCAAAGTGACTCGCTGTCGCGTGACTTTTTTAACTTGATGCAGCAAAAGAATGCGCGAGCAGTAGACATTAAATGCTCAGGAACAATTTTTTATAAGATTTTAAGAATATACTGTGAAATGGAAGGATATTCTCAGTACTTTTGAATCTACAGCCGGTTTAGCAGGTAGATTCAAAATCGTCACGCGGCGGCATGGATGGTCGCTTTTAAAAGTTGAATTTTTAAATTCCAAACTGCTTATTTCGGCCTGGTGTTGAAAAAAAAACTATTCAACCGAATCGGTTGAAATTTTAATATGTGGTTCGCAACAGCAATGCCTATCGCCCGTACTAGAATCACATTTATGTTTCAATTATTTTGAATTTTTTGATTACAAAACTGCAAACCCGATTTATAGAGTGTCAAATTCAAAATTCAAATTTTTTTATTCTAGTAGCGGGACATACATATCTACAGTCGTACTGATTAATAATTTTGTGGGTTTTTGTTTTTCAGATAAACAGAAGAGCCAAAATGGACAACACCGTCCAGGTTCAATTTTTCAAGAGGGTCAACTTCAGCGCCATTTTTAAAATTATTGAAATTAAAAAATTTTTTTTTCATTTTTGTATGTAAAAAAAGTTAAATAAAAAGCCTAAAAAATTTAAATATCGTTTTTAATTTTTTTATTGTAAAAAAGTCCTGAAAATACCCTTATTTTTCGAGCTCTAAACCACCGGTACCCCTTAAAATACGATGTGGAGCAAAATTAATCACTCATATCGAAGATCTATAGTTTTTGCAAATGGCCTAGTACGTCAATCATAATCGAGACTTGTGGACTAGACAGCTGCAGTATGCATACAGAGAAGGAGAATTGAGCGCATAGAAGTCAAAATGAAGATTTCTATCTCTCAAAATTATTTTTGTTTTATTTAGTTGCATTTGCCTCTCGCATGGGAAGCCATCTACCCTAAGTTAACCTAGTAAAAGGTTATTCAAAAACAAAAATTGGACGGTTAATTTTGCGTCACCTTGTATATCTACTCACAAATTTGGGCAATATTTAAGCCGTTTATTTTAATCAGCCTCAGGTTGAATAGTAATAATGGAGCCGCAGAATATTAAGCATTTTACAAATAATTTTATAAAATAAAGAATAAAAACATTAATACATTTTTAATATTGCCATTAAAAGTGGTGTTAAATTTCATGCCAATATTAACAGCCCTTCAAAGTTGCGCGTGCTTTGTGAAGAATAAAAAGAGAATTTTGCGATTTGAGTAACGACAGATTCTTAATGAGGAAAGAAGTTGAATTCAATTCTGTTTATAAAATGAAATTTCTGCTGCACAAATAGTGAGGAATTTAAATAAACTCCTGGGGATATAATACAACAATTTTTTTTACAGTTACAAGAAGGTATAAAAAGCGTTGTGGATGAAGTTCGACCTTGGCAACGACACACATCAGCTAATGATCAGCATCAACGATTCAAGGAAATCAAAGATTTGGTGTCAGAAAAGAAAAAAAATTAAAACTAAAGAAATATTTCTTATGTGCAGCTTTTCAAAAAAAGAGGCCTCATTTATATTCGCACTAATAGTAATGATGTAGTGGCTTCCGTAATGTGATACTTGGTGTGTAACTATCATTTGGCAGTGCTCAGGTCCTCGCCTTTGGAGTGAGAAAAAGGGTCCGCGTCGGCATTGCCCGCTCAAGCGAGACATGTTTAAAAATTCCTTAAGAATTTTTGTACTACTAAAAAAGTGCCGACCGTTGTTTAGGGTGTCCGAGTTATTCCCTTAAAAGAGGTGTCCGTTAGGATATCTTTATTTAAGGCAAAAGTTGTTTTGCTTTCAATCAGTAGCCAGTTTTATAATCGAAGCAACAATAACGAGCTTTCATAACCATTTGTTTCGGAAACAGTGAAAATAATTTGTTTTTTTTTTAAGATAAATATTTTTAATAGAAAGAAATTCGGACACCATCAGCGGCCGTAAAAAAGCAAATAAGTGAATCAATTTGTTTATTGAGCGCAAAGCTCCAGAGGCTGAGGAGGCTGCAATTAATATTAATTTGGATTTGATAGAGCTTGTGTGGACTTGTGGCTGTGGGATATCGTCGCTTATTTTCTGGTATCCTGAGTAAAGCAAAGGGAAAAGAGCCACAGAAACGTTCTCATGGTTTTTCGATGGTGTACAGGGCCTCGTGGTCTGGAAATATATATACAGGGTCTGGCACTCGAAGTGCGACCAACATCAGACCGCTCGGGTAACTAATGCATCAGATGTCTGTTGGCTAAATGACTGTCCCGAGTATTGTTTATAAGCGCGCGGAAGTATTATATTTTGTAAAGAGTAAACGCGAAAAAAGAAAATCAATAATGGATTTCAAAACTAATAGTGTGATTGCATTATATTTGACTGGAAAATCACAACCAGCCATTATTTGTGAGCTCGAGCATATGAAAGTAAATACAATTTTGTTTATCGCACCATTACTCGTTACAATTATATTGGTAGCATCGCGAAACGTCATGGAGGTGGTCATCAAAAGACTGCAACGTCACGTGAAATAGTTCAAAAAGTGAAGAACGACTTGAGCGAAATCTCCGTGTCTTCGCTTGGCCGAAAACGGTAGGGTTTATTTGACCGCTGTAACCACAGATGGACGCTCTCCAATCGTTTTCATCGAGCCTGGCGTCAAGGTAAATGCAAACTATTATCGGGTAAGTATTCTGGAGGTTGCCGTGGGCAGACAAATATTTCGCTGGCAGACCATGGACGTTTTAACAGGACTCGGCACCGTCTCACAAAGCTCGAGTGAGTCGAGAGTGACTAAAAAACAACATTCCAAACATCATAACGTCCACACAATGACTTTCAAATTCATCAGACGCGAATCCGATGGATTACTCTCTTTAGACCATTTTGGAGAGCAAGGCGCGAACTAAAAGATTCATCAGTCTCGAGACGCTGAAAAAAGCCATTGTCCATCAGTGGGCAAAAATACCTGCAAGTCACATTCGGGCAGCTTGCTATTCGTTTCTGGACCGTCTCAAAGTCATAGTCAAGTCAAAAGATGGTCATATCGAGCAAAAGTAAATTGATTCCTAATTTTGTATTATTTTCACACATTTCTTACTTTGAATTGAATAAAAGTAAAAGTAATTGGTTAAACTTTATTTATAGCATTTTTAATTGGTTACACTTCGAGTGCCGTACCCTGCATATATATTTGGCGCGTATACCTTTTATTGTATGGTTTCCCGATCTCCTCCTCCTATTTGTGACGTGCTTCTTGATGTTGTTCCACAAATGGAGGTACATACAGTTTTCAGAAGAATTTATGAAAGTGTCCAAAATACTAGGATCACCTGACATGGCATCTCAAATTCGTCTTCATAGTTTCAAAGCCACTGTAAAAGGATTCCGTTTATATGTATGTAAATATATGCCTTTATTGCATACAAATTCCACATATAAAATTTGACCGCTTGAAAAGTACTTATATGCATTTGTTAAGCACACATGCCACTCCTGCAGCAGCAATGTGCAACGTGCACTGTACGACAATAACCAACAACAAATTGCACGGTCGTCTGCACGCAGAATCCCTTTGAGAGAATATATTCGCCTGACATTCAGCCATACAATTTTGTTTGTAGCCCTTTTTTCACACATTTAATCGTTCGCACATCTATCATAATTACATGGAGGCGTACAGACATATTTATTTGCTTACTATGAGTGGCAAATGTGAGACAGCAACAACTGTTTTAACCCAAAACCTATAATTTCTTCGCTCTTGTCTCTTCTCTGTTCCCCCTTTTGGCCCTTACAGAGTTAACGTACTTTCTCCACACACTCTTTCTAAAGTATTGAGGCTTCCACTAAAGTCTTTCTAAAGTATTGAGGCTTCCAAACAAAGCAAGCGAACTTGCCTGAAGATCTTTTTCGAGAACACAGCTCTCAATACTATACGATGACTGGACGTCTTTCGTTAGCGGTAGTAGATTAAAAACTTTAAAAAGATGGCGTGATCAAAAACATTTTTATGACGCCAGTCTTGTTTATTTCGGACTTCACCTTGTACAAGTATTAAAGTTCACCAAATTCTCATGGTCAACATTTGTTTGGACTACGACAGTTCAGTTTTTCGTTTTGCACTTTTGTGATTTATTTGCTTGATTTTCAATTTGCGTTTTTCGTTTTTGCTTTTAACAAAACAATTTGTGAAACTACATACATATAAGTAATACAAACATAGCAAGCAGATGCTACAATAAAATGTAGTGAAGTGACTCAATATAGGGTGCCTCCTTTGCAATGGTATTGCGACATTTGCAGTTAGAATGCTGAAATGAGGAGGTAACCTTTCTTTATAGAGGAAAGCTTGTATCATTATTAGGACCAGACAGGACAAACACACTCGAAGACATTTTCACAGCATATTCTGGGTGCGTTTTATATTGTATTCGACTATCAATTATTACCCTTGGGTAAGTATTGAATAGCAGGTTTTGAATTCATAGTTACAGTCCCAACATTTACCTTCATAAATTCTTTGCCTTACTGCTGCTTATTAGAACCACATCAGTTTTGTCTTCAGCTAATTCCAGGTTCATGGACGTCAACCACGCCTTGATATTACTTATTGATTCCCGGGCCCTCCTTTCAATATCTTGGATGTATTTTGACACCATTACCTCCGGGATGTCATCCGCGAATCCAATGGCTTTGATACTACATTGGAGACATATCCAGCTTTTACATTCGTACCTTAAGTTACATAGTAGTGGGTCTAAAACTGATCTTTGTGGGACTCTTGCTGATATATTGCTCTACTCAATGCCTTTGTCGGCTCCAAACTCAGTTTACGGTCCGAAAAATAGCTCCCAATTTTTCTGGTAATATAACTAGGTACCCCTACTTTTATGTATGCTTCTAGCATACGCTGCCAGATTGCTGGGCTAAAAGCATTTTTAACGTTCAGGGTTATCACAACGCTTACTTTTTTACTTTTTCGCCCCATACCATTTCTTGCTCTCAATAGCTTCCTTGCTAAGTCTACCGCGCAATTGATAGGCTACAAGTCTTACATAGTCGGTAAGCAGTTCTCATGAGAGTTTTCTCTTCCCGGGCGTCATCCCAGAAAAAAAACCTGATAAGTGAAAATTCAGCCACTGGTAGTTCAATGAGAAGAATTTTGGAGTTCTTAAAATTAATCAAATGCGGGTTGGCCAATTAAAGTGAAAGCATAATTCCCCCTAGAAAAAAATAAAAAAAGTAATTGTATCTCAATCTTTTTTCAATTTCCGTTCAAAAAGATTTTTTTTAATTCTAAATTTGAATTAACAATTTTATTATTACACAGAGTGGACCATCTAGGATTTGAAATTTTATTAAACTCAGTACTTCGGTTGCCTCTAGACATAAAATGTATTCTTAGAGAATCCTCTCAAAACATGGAGGTCTTCCTCTTACTCTGTTATCACCACAATACTTTCAGTGGCTGAAGCTTTGGTAATTATTCGCATAATTGGACATTTATTTACCGCACTAAGTTTATGTCCCCGTAAAGTTACCTGAGTTCAATACTTCCATCGCAACGATGTCCCATAAATCTTCCGAAGAATCTTTCTCCCAAAGACTCCAGAGCTGTTTTGATGGATGCAGTCATCATCCAAGCTTTGCGTCAAGAGAGAGGATGATCATGCTCAAGTACTTACAAAGCGTGGTTTTTTCGTCGAAAGGAAACTTTACTGCTCAATCAAATACTATGTCCAAATTAGCATTTATTTGAAAGAGGATTCTTTATCCATGGCAATTGCCGAATAATTTTTTGCGGCAGGGCACGGGTTCGAAACTCACTTTATATATATATATAATTGGCGCATACACCCCTTTTGTGTGTTTGGCCGAGCTCCTCCTTCTATTTGGGGTGTGCGTCTTGATGTTGTTCCACAAATGGAGGGAGCTACAGTTTCAAGCCGACTCCGAACGGCAGATATTTTTATGAGGAGCTCTTGCATGGCAGAAATACACTCGGAGGTTTGCCATTGCCTGCCGAGTGGCGACCGCTATTAGAAAAATGTTTTTTTTTTATTAATTTTGGTGCTTCACCGAGATTCGAACCGACGTTCTCTCTGTGAATTGCGAATGGTGATCAAGCACCAATCCATTCGGCTACGGCGGCCGCGGTCGAAACTCACTTTAGGCATCTATTTTTGCTATGAAAGAGCTCTTCATAAAAAAACTTCTGCCATAAGACTGTAGGCCCCTTTATTTGTGGAACAACACCAAGAGGAGGAGAATATATAGGAGGAGAAACTTGATCATAGACCCAACAAAGAATCCACGCATCAATTCCATATATTCATATATTCTCCATTAAAACTCAAAGCTAACGAAGTCCTTAACTACTTCGAGGTTTCGAATTGCTCCCTCGACTATAGCCACCGCAAAACAAACACTATTTTGGGTATCTCAAAAAATCGTATTATTTTAAGGTCATACAAAAGTAGGGACTTGTTGGAAGAACTGTAACGAAATAAATGAAGACTGTCTTGAAATTGGGATGGGAAAAAAATTGGTCAGCCGCCGTAGCCGAATGCGTTGGTGCGTGACTACCAAAATTATAGAAAAATTTTTTTCTAATAGCGGTCGCCCCTCGGCAGGCAATGACAAACCTCCTTCATGAAAAAGCTGCTCATAAAAAATATCTGCCATTCGAAGTCGGCTTAAAACTGTAGGTCCTTCCATTTCTGGATCAACATGAAAACGCATGCCACAAATAGGAGGAGAAGCACGGCCAAACAGCTGACAGAAGTGTACGCGCCAAGATTATTTTTATTTATCTTGAAAAATAAAACCGTTTTTGCCAAGTACGGTATGCTTCATAGCAAAATTTAAGGATTTATTAACCCACCCTAGCAATAATAAGCGTATGAAATAAATATTACTAAAAAATGTAATCGCCTTATAATTGCTTTATGTTTTCCAATGTTTTTCACTTTTCAGTGTCACTCACGTGCAAAGCTAGGACCACCAGAAGTTTTATTTATGCGCAAGGAGCGCCGTTCTCATGAGAAAAATAGCTTTGCTAGTGTCTGTGGTTTGGCACAGCTGAACTGAATCTGTCTGCCCAGGTCGCCTGATGTAAATAAAATATTTTGCCCGCCATTGCTCCGCTATGCTCTCACACCTCACAGCTTCTATGTATAAGTAACTGGCGAGCCGATTACTTGATGGTTTCAGCATCTGTATCCACTTAATGAGCTTATGTCAATCACAGAGGGGATTTGGCTTCAATATCGAAATCAGCGTGATTATCCCTTTGAAGCGTTGCCACAATAGCTGGACAGCCAAATGCGTCTGCTACTGTGTATGCCGCATCCCACGTTTTTTCATTTGGACCACTTTTTTTTATCATAATACGTAGCTTAACAAACATTCAAATCAGATGGTGCACCGGTTGAAGACAACTCCGCTGCTACTGGTATCGCTGTTTAGTCGCACGCCCAATCACTTTGCAAGTTCACTGCTTTATGTATATCATTTGTTGATTTCGACTTTTTGTATTTGTATTTGTATGACTGCCATGCCGTCATTTGTTTATACTACATAGGCATCTTTACAATTATTTTTCATTTCCCAGCGCAGTTTTACTTGTTATGGCATTTTCCCTGCGGATTCATACAGCGCCGCAGTTAATAACGCATTGCTTTGAGCGAAAAAAGTACAGCCGTGATTGTGTGAGTTGATGGGTTCGAAGGTGGCAAAATCAAGTTGACATCCGGCGGTTATGTTATTTATATACTCAAACAGTATTACAAAAACTACAATGCAAGCAAGTTCAACAATAATTCCACAAACGCTTCCTTTGTGGAAGCAGCTTTGGTAGCACCGCGTTGGCTCCGTTTCAATTGTTTTTGAGAAATTTCTGTACTTGTTCAACATGCCCATTGTTGTTCTGCTCATGGCTATGGAAGTGTTTGCGGTTGTGGGGAGATAGCAAAAGTATGTATGTGTAGATTTGTAGAAGCACCATACATATGTACATACAAGTACACACCCCCCACATAAATGTATGAGGAAGACTTTAGACTTGCCATTCGGAATAAGTTTAGCTTTTGTTCATTACGGGTGGCAATTTTTTGAAATTTTTATGTAATATATTATATTTTTTTTTAATTATTATTTTTATACATTTTTATTTTATTGAAGTTGATATATCAATACATTTTTATTTTATTTTTTTTATACGAAATTGAATGTTATTTGACAAAATTAAGTATGTTGAAATATCAATAAATTTTTTTCGAATGATGGCCAATTTTAGCGTGAACTGTGAGCCGGTTGAGGAATGAATAAATGTTATGGTGACACATTTTTATACAAGTAAGTACTCGATAGTTCTCAACAGACCCATTTCGTGGTCTAAGAGGCATCGCTGTCTCTACATATGTATGTGCGATACGACAGCCAAACCGAAACCTAAGTACTCGATACCTGCATTTTGAATTCAAGTACAAATGCTACTGAAAGTTTCACCAAATCTGCTATATAATATACGTATGATAACAACTTTCTGGTCATTTATATAATAATATATAATTTTCATATATTATTTTATATAGATTCATATTATTTTGGTTATTTTATTTTGTGACTTATATGTGACTCATGAACGTAAGGTAAGACATTTTCTTGATGAGTCACCATAGTAGTTTTTGAGTAACATTGGCAGATTCTGTTTCAGTAGTGATACATACAACTCACAGAATCGCTTTTAGATGAAGGTCTCATTATTATACCTAAGCTGGTTGTCTGAGTACGTAAAATATCTCAAAACTGACTTGTGTGGAACTTTACGAAAAAATAAAAGAAATTTGGCAAAAAAGTTTTAAAAGCGTAGCTGAAGAGGCGGAAAGAAATAGTTAGGCCAAAGGGCAGTCTCTAAACTGTACTGAAATGGCATTATAAAGGAGACGTACTTATGATCTCCACATGCCAGAAGATTACTTGTCTCACGAGACTACAAAAAGAGGTAATAAGATAAAACCAGAGGCAATAGTTGACTATAATGAAGCTAAAAAAGGCTTTAATATTTCGCTGCATTCCATTCTCCGCTAGATAAAAGTTTAATTTGGTACAAAAAGATAGCAACAGATGTACTATTTTCGTCGCCGGTATTAAACGAGATGACCTGAAGTTGACGATTTTGCAAGTTTAAAGCATCTAATCCGAAATTACCTTGGACAAGCATCATCAACAACCGAACATAGCCTCACTTAAAGATTTTCAATTTCCTCTAGAGCTCCAAGATCATTAAACTCAGTTGCTTCTTAAAGAAGTTTTAGGCATAGTCTGCAAGAAATTCCTAGAAATATTCCTATTAAATTGGTGTGAAAAAGATGCTCTGGGTGCTATAAAAAATTGATGAATTAAGGATTATTGATTAGAATAGCCAAGCAAGTACACAATGAGTGCAAAATGTGTAAAAAGCATTCTGCTTAGATTGCTATAATGAGAATAATACTTGATTTTATAACGTTTTTACAAATAAAAATCTTCAATTGACTAAAATACAAGCTTCAGGCAAAACAATCCAGAAATTTTCTTTCACTTCCTTAGGTTTTTTGATACGCCCACCAATCATTAAAAAAAAATTGTTTAAGGTACATGCCAAAAATTTGTCTGAGATTATATAGATAAATAAGTCACATACATATGACTACGAACTTATTTGAAAACGCTCTCGTGGGTCACACATGACTCATTAGACAGGGAAGTTGGTAAAATCTACTTGGATCGGCGAAAAAGTCGTAAGCTAAATGAGGCTATCACTTTTCTACGTCGGCACTATACAAGTTTTACTTTCATTCCAAATATATTTACTTATAATAGCCTACAATGCACGCCCATATTCTAGCCCTACCCCGACTTCGGTGGTACTGGTCTCGCCCTTTTTCTGCTCCAAAGACTTTAACTTCGTGCGCTTATTCAGTTTGAAAAAAAAAAATAGAACGAAGGGCGAGGTTGTTGAGTTTGGAAGGTATAAATATCGTCGGCATGCGGCAGCAATTTTACGCTTCTCATATAAAAGACAGTTACTGAACGACGTTTGGAATGCTCAAAGCAATTTGCCTATATGCCTCACAAGAAAGGCTTATGATTAGTGCGTTCTAGCCGTTATAACCTATGGCTGCAAAGCGTCTAGTCTAACGAAGAGTACTGTGCAGAAATTGCACGTGCCTCAAACAGCAATGGAAAGATCGATATTGGGCGTAAAGATCGATATTGAGCTAGAAAACCAAAGTCACCGCAAGAATTACCAAAAAAAAAAAACATTGGAAGATCGGCTACAAGATGGAGCAGTGGCATTAAAAGAATAACGACAAATTGGACAAAAACGGCACAAGATAGAGGGAATTGAATATCAATATGGGGCCGCAATGGGCTGGATGATGATGATATCATCCGGTTGCCTAGTATGGTCATGAAAAATTAAGTTATACACAGTTTTTTTCTAATAATCGTTGCCTATCAATACGGAAATGTCATTCGGAAAGAATATATGCCTTGAAGATACTTCTCATAGAATAATCTTCAGTTCGGAGGTGGCATAAGATTATGTGTCATATCGTTTATACAAAAAAAATCGAGACACGGCACACATTGGAGGATTGCCAAAAGGAGATAAACGCTAATTATATACATACATACCATATGAAGGCGCCATAAAACTGAAGGTCTCTCTATGTGTAGAAAAAGAAGAGCTCGGCTAAACAACCAACAACTAGGGAAGTAAGCGCCAATAAGCTGTAGGGCTATTCTTAAAGAACTGGCTAAACGGTGCACCGCGAACATTGCCTTGGGGATATACACACAGAGACATTCTTGGAAACTGCATCGTGGATAAGTTGGTAATAAGGGAAGCTGATCTTCATCCAGCCAACTCTGTGCAGTGTGTGGGCATCTCTTTGTATTCAAGTAAGTTCTAGATATGATTGATATATACTACATCGCGCAGGTCAATAGTAGACGGACTACGGGACCTAATTGTGATGTAACCAGATAGGTCTGGCCAAGAAAGAGTGAACACAAAACTAGATCCCTCATAAATATATGCCGACTTTGTATTAGGACAGTGACCGTATTATTGTAGTATTAAGACCGGGCACTGACTAATGAGAACACACGGGAATCGTATGGGGATTCCCACTAATGTCTTTTGCCGCAATTGCAGAACCGAGGAGGGTATTGAATACTTTCTCTGCCACTCTATTCAAAATGCGATAACGATGTCTGAACTCTTACTTTTGGCACATTTGGAATCTGCAACCATGCGCAATATTTCATGGTTTATTGGAGATATTAAGTTGTTTTACCTCATTGGGAATTGGAGAGGTAGACTCGAGCTCAAAAAGGTGATATCAAAAATTTCTTGCAGGCCTAAGTTGGCACCTCTACACCCTCTTGGTGAGTGGTAGCCACCTTTGCTTAACCTAATTTGGACTGACAAGGGAAATGGTACAAAATATTATAGAAATACTTAAATTACATATTAAATACCCCGAAAATGCTGGATCAAAAAGTTTTTAAAAGCATATTTCTATTTTTAATTTTAAAATTCCGACTACAGATTCGAATTTAGTGAGTTAAAAAATTTTCAAGTAGCAAGTTTCGAACAAAAATGTTATTTTTAAGAAATCTTCCGCCATATCGATTCTACCATTTTGATTTTTTTCAAATCGGACCACAAAATTGTTTTCAGTGACCCAAATAATGTCTAAAAAGTATCTCTTAAGCTGAATAATTATATTATTTAACTGCTTGCGAGTTTATTGCAATAACAAACAAGATTCAGTCCAACATAAATCACCTTAGAGTCATTGTGCGCATACGATGGCCCCCGATAACTGAGTGTCAAATGGTAAGCTCATCACTCGAGGCAAGCAGAGATCAGCTGAAATTGAGATTTGCGAGCGTAAATGGAAATGGATTGGTCATACTTTGTGAAAATTTGCCACTGACTTAATAAGAATGTCCTTAGACTGGAAACCACAAGTTTCACTTCATAGAGGTCGACCCAAAGGATATTGGAGACGAAGCCTGTGCGACGTATTCACAGCAGCTGACGACCCGCTGATACAACAGCAAATAAAACTTGCAGTCAGGAATCGACCCCAATGGTATTTATTTGTTTCGGCACTTTTCGCCTCCAGCCGGTGCGCTGTCAAATAATAATCATACTGGCATGTAACGGGAAGTTAATTCATCGCCAACAATTGGCGGATCGGGGTCTTTACTTTCTTACTATAATAATTTCCGTTACTGTCAAACACTCGTGGGAACAGAGCATCCTCCTCAATTTAAGCATTCCTTATCCATCACTCACCAGGTCGCCATTCCTTTACCAGCAGGAAGAATTAAGAACTATTATTAGTAGTAATAATGTTTTTATTAAATAAGGGAAATTCAAATCACTAAACCGCTAAACCACTGTCGTTTAACCAAAATTAAATTGAACAACTTAAAGTGCTTCCACTTCACTTTCATTGGCTTTGTTTTGCTGTGACTAAATAACAATTCATTCATCTTCTTCCTTTGCTTTGTTTATTTTTTTGTTATATTCACAATTAATTAAGTCTCTCTTGTCAATGTCCCTCGGCCAATTATATGGCAGACATACAATTATTACCAAAGACCAACCATACAGCCATTTAATTATATCCTCCCCCAAGGATACTCGTCCACATAAAACACAATAATAAGAAGAAAGACGCTTTGTGCACTCGTGGAAAAAAATGTGATGAAACCGAGACAAGTTGAAAAAAGAAACAAAGAACAAAAAGCCATAAAAAATGCAAATCCGGAAAAGACACAGAAAACAAAAAAAAAAAGCAAAAAAAAACAGAAATTTTCAAACAAAAGCAGTAGAAAATAACAATAAAATCCGAATGAACAACTGCAACATCTGGCTTTTGTGGCGCAACAAACAATATAAATAGTGAGCGAATGTTGGCGAGTCCAGCCATCGGCTCGCTGCAGTGAAACTGCGAACTATAAATGGAGAATGAAAATTCTGGTGTGAGAGTGAAACTTTGTAACTAGATTTAGGCTAGTACGAAAGTAACTAGAATCACTCCAGCTACAAAATTACTATATTCAAGTTTTATTCAGGCGGTTAGAATTTGTTTTATAAAATCAATCCGAACACTTATTTCGAGGGCAATCATTAACTATTTATTGGCATAAGTAATTATTTTTAATAGAGAGGCTCCAATTTTTGTTCGATTTTGTGTTGGCTGCGTTTTGTTTTGTTGAAATAACCTACTTGTGCCGTCATCAATATCTACTTATTTATTGTTGAGAACGTTCATTTGATGCTCCGCAATGTTTTTCCTTACAGCAACAATATTTCTAGCTGAATGGCCCGACCGAATGCACACTGCTTTTATTATATTGCCGTTCCCACGACAGTCGGTTCTATGTTACCGGAACGATTCGGAATTATATCGGGCCAAGGACTGTCACTCTAGCAGCATTCCCCGTACATGTATGGGAGAGGTTTATGCTACCACAACAACAACAACCTAATGTACACTTGTATTTTATGTCTTGTCTTGAGACAGTTGACTAAATTTGTTCTGATTGACTTTTTCATTCTTGAATCTAAAATTTGAGGAAATATAAATTTCACAAGTTCACCATTTTCGTAGTGACCTGTAATTATTTTTTTTACTGTTCTCAGATGAGATTTAGCTCGTTTTATTAGATGCAGAACTTTGCTTCTGCAGATTTTTTTTTTAGTTTAAGGGGTCCCGGGGGTCTGGAGTTCGAAAATTTAAGG
This sequence comes from Anastrepha obliqua, assembly GCF_027943255.1. Taxonomy (NCBI): domain Eukaryota; kingdom Metazoa; phylum Arthropoda; class Insecta; order Diptera; family Tephritidae; genus Anastrepha; species Anastrepha obliqua. The sequence goes on along the minus strand of NC_072896.1, from coordinate 49,525,460 downwards.
TATTTTCAGGAATGTTTTTATAATAAAATGAATGAAATAAATAAATAAATGAAAAACGATATTTAAATTTTTAGGCTTTTTATATTAAAAATGTATCAAAAATGTTAAAAAAAAGTTTTAATTTTAATAATTTTAAAAATGGCGCTGAAGTTGACCCTCCCGAAAAATTGTTGTCGATTTTGGCTGTTCTATTTATCTGAAACACAAAACCCAAAAAAAAATATTAATTAGTATGACTGTAGTTATGCTTCGTACTAACTATAATAGAAAAATAAAAAATTTGTCGGTTTTGAATTTGACACTTTAAATTCGGGTGTTTTTTTCAGTTTTTTAATAAAAAAAATACGAAATAATTGAAATAATAATATATTCTAGTACGGGCGTAAGCCATTGATGTTGTGAACAACATATTAAAATTTCAGATGATTCGGTTCAATAGTTTTTTTTTTTTGACAAGAATAGGCCGAAAAAAGTCGTTTCGAAATAAATGAGTTTACAGTTTGAGGTACAGGAGCGCGCGGACCGCTCTCTACCCATTTAATGGGCTGTAGAAGCCATAATATTGGGAATTTCCGCATGAGAATTTCACAGTATATTCTTATGATACTATACTTTCGAAATATCGGAAAGCAAAAAAAATCGGTTTTTTGAAAATTTGTTTTTAAAAAAATGTGTCTCTTCCCGATCTTCCGGGGAGCGCATGAATTTCGCACCGGAATAACTAAAAAGGTAAATTAAAAAGAATTATTACTCATAAAATTCTTTTCCCAATATACAGAGTTTGATCGAAAAGTAATGAGCCTTACTTTTTCTAAGCAGTTTTATTAAACCTTTTGGCTTATACAATTAATATTCTTCAAAATAGGACCCTTGAGCGGCAATACACCGCTGGTAGCGGTCCTTCCACTGCAGGAAACATTTTTTACACTCATACGCCGGAATCGCGTTCAATTCGGCTGTCACAGTTTTTGGATCGCCTCGATGGAGTCGAAATGCCTCCCCTTCAGCTTTCTTTTCAGGCGCGGGAACAAGAAGAAGTCGGGATGGGACAGGTCTGGGCTGTAGGGAGGGTGGAGAAGCACCGGAACCCCCATCTTAGCCAATGCAGAGGTGCAGAGGAAGGCGGTGTGCGCCGGCGCATTGTCTTGATGAACGGTCTAATTGTTGACGAGGTCGGGCCGAACCCGGGTCCTTGAACGACTTGTGCCACCGTTTTACCTGGGCACTGGACAGAGATTGGTCCCCGTAAGCCTCCTTGAGTAGCCCAATGGTTTCGGTACTTGTCTTGTTTAGCTTTACGCAAAATTTGACTGAGTAACGTTGCTCCAACGATCGCTGCTTTTTCGCCACTGCAAAATCCTAGCACACTTTTAAAACAGCTTTCACGCGCGGAGCGATGTTGACTGCACCGCTGTTGCCAGCAAACTGGGGCCGGTTTCTAGTGGGAAGGCTCATTACTTTTCAATCAAACCCTGTATATAACCATAAAAAAGAAGACAAGTGCTGATTTTATATTTTTATAATAATTCTTCTGCTTCTTTCACAACATCACAATGCTGTTCCAAAGCGGTCGATCTTGAGCTTTTGCTTCGTAGTTGCGTATTCCGAAATCTTTGAGCTCGTTTTCCACTGCGTCTATCCATTGGCTCGACGAACAGCCTTTGACCTTTGTGCCCACTAGCTTTCCTGTCATGGATTTTTTCACGGCATAGTGAGCTGTCTTGTCCTGAGTGAGATCGTTTAGTTCGGAGTTGTGAAGCATTCTATAGGTATAGGGATCTTTCTTAAAATTTTTCTTTCCATGCTAGCACTAAGCGCGCAGTAAGTAACTCATCCATACGTTAAGATTGGTCAGATAAGAGTCTTGTGCATAGTTAGCTTTGTAGTTTGAGTCAAGAACCGGGAATTGAGCAAGTTAAAGTGGGCATAATACGTTTTGTTGGCGGTGTTGATGCGATCCCTTACTGCAGAAGTTGAATCACCGCTATGGTGAATTCTATCGCTTTGAACCCTATTGAAGGATTGTTTGGCAGTGAACATCTACCCTATTTCCTGATGCTTTCGCATTTCGAACGAAATCCGCATTGGTGGCCATCAAAAATGCTTTCTGCATATTCGTTGAATCGTTCATAGAGAACATTTGTAAAAAGCTTGTAAGCCGTGTTAAGCAGCGATATACCACGATATTTATCGCATACTCTTTTATCTCCTTTCTTGTGTATTGGAAATATTATTGTATATTATGCAGTCTAGCTAATCAGATGATATGGACTATTTTTCTCAAGCGTCTATTTTTTAGTGGTGGAGGTACCTTTGTAGCTCCTCACCACCTACTTTCAAGAATTCAGCTACTATAGAATTTTCACCGCTTGCCTTTCCATTTCGCAGTTTTTTGAGAGCCACGATGATTACGTCAAATATTGATGATGGGATGATGGTTTTAGCTATAGCTATAGGTTCCCAAGGTGGACACTCGTCTTGTTGATCATTATTTAGAAGACTGTCAAATGTTTTCGCCGTCTTTCTAAGATTCCATTGTCTGTTTGTAGTAAATCTCCATTTTCAGTAAGGCACATACATATTTATTCTAGGCTGAAATGCTGCCGTTTGGTTTTTAATTTGAACTAATAGAACTGAACTGTATGTTTTAAATTTTTTCCTCTAAATGGTAACCGTTACGTTGGATACACTCTTGAAATATGGCCTCCGTACTCCATGCCACTCGCTGGAGAAGCGATGCCGGGTTGCCATTAACCTCGCGAATAATATATTATATTTGTTTTTGTACTGAGTTGGTCGCTGGATTTGTTTTACAGACTTTACTATTGAAGTACCACTACAGGAAAACGTCCATAGGGCTAAGATCGGGCGACGTATGGCCAGGATATATCGCCAAAACGTCTAATCAGTTTGTGTGCGTGTGCAACGTGGTGTCCTGTATGTGTGCTGAAGGAAGGATATTCTTTCATTATTGGCAGAAAATAATCGTTCAACATGCGCTGATAACAGACCCTGTTCACAGAAATTGTTGGCAAAATTTAAAAAAAAAATATGGTCCCATTATTTCACTACCTGACAATGCTCGCCAAACCGTAACTTTAGGACTGTAAAGTGGCAATGCTTTTTTTACACTTTTCTTTAAATGAAAATGGGCTTCATCACTCCAAAAATAGTATTTTCTGTACGAAGTCGCTCCAGCATTGTCCCGCAGATTTGAATTTTGCTTTCATGACTTCAATTATGATGGGGTGGAGTCTAAGATCCTTCCTCAATATTTAATGCACCACAGTTTTTGGAAGTCCCAGAGCAGACACTCTCTTGAGCGCGGATTATCGTGCAAACTTTTAGCGATGAGCTTAATATTTTCACTTGTTCTCGATGTTGGGCTGGGCCCCAGCCGTGAGCTGTTTGCCACCATACTTGTTGTCCGGAACCTTTTCCACTTTCAGAAGGAAAAGAACAAACAGATGGAAAAAGGAAGAAGGGGCTTTGGATTAGAGTCTCTTAGAGCTACTAAGGAATTTCATCACATGTGTGATATTTAAACCCGCAATATCCGCAGGTGTACCAAAGAAGAGAGATTCCAGATATTTAAATCTTCTCCAGTGCAGCGGAGAAGAGGGTGGTGAGATGATTCTACCTCACTCGAGCGTCCCCGATCTTCCTGTGTGCAGAAGAATCTCGCGACTTTGCACGTTTACGCACTTAGCCAGAGCTCGCTGAGTTGATGCTAGGCCAGTCTCTCCAGGATTAGACCACAAGTTTTTAAGGGAACCCCAATCCTCTTGTTTTGCGAAGAAGCCATCTTGCAGGGTCCCCTGTCTAGCCAGCTCATAAGCCCGACAGTTTCCCTCTATACTGTTGTGACCAAGAGCCCAAACAAGCCTCATATCGAAGTATTCGGATGCAATCGAGAGAGAAGTCTGACTTTCCCCAACTAATTTTCAACGCAAAAACAATGATCCCAAGATCCTAATTGCCGCTTGGTTGACGGAGTAAATATTTACGTCCTTTACAGTAATTACAGAATTAAGCAACCAATTTACTGCTCCCTTAATTGCGGCCTCTCGATCCCTTTACATTGATCGGATCTTATTACTGGGTCTTTTATATTGCGGCCATTGTAGGCTAATTGATTGGTACGTGACTGCCATTCGGTAAGAGCTCGGCCAAATACCTAAAAAGGGTGTAATCGGCGATTAATTAAAAAAAGCGCCATCGCTTTTAATATTTTAAATAACTTTAAAAAGAATTAGAAATTTTCACAATTTTGCACTTCATTTACATTTTTTTGTGTTGTATCAAATTGACACACGCGCGACGCTTTCGTAAGTTTTTGCTAACGACGGATGCGTCGATGTGAAAATTTAGTGTCGGCTCTTTGTTTAAAATTCATTTTTCGACCATTGCCGCATGAGTACTGTAGCATTCGACGCAATAACTCAGCTCCTATTGAACCAAATGTCATGAAAGTTTGACACGTTTCCATGATGGCTCATACGTCCCAAGATCTACATTGGTTGCTGATATATGAACGCCTTCCGGAAACCTTTACTGCTTCTAATTGGCATCAACCACCGCAAGAAAGTAGCTCAGGTGATTGATGCGCTAATGAAAAAGTAGTAGAAGTTCTGCGTATCCTTAAAAAGAAGCTGAGTTTTGCTTATGCACATCAGCAGCAATTTGTGTTTTAAAAAGTGTCAATAGCTTTTCTATAGGAAAGCAATTCGCTTCAATAGACGTTAGTATTGATTAAAGAAACCTTAGGAATACAATTTCCAAGCAGAAACTATTGAATAATACAATTGAATTTTCTCCACTCGATTTGTTACAATGGATTAGTGGCAAGTGCCGTAATTGTTATAGTCTTTGAGGTTGCTTTTTTTGGCATCTCCTTTCTTTTTACCGCCACAGAAATGTGAATTCAGGTGAATTGTGGTAACAAAAAATTCTTTAATCAGAAAGAGTGTGCTTGAGATCTCGTCCATCACGATTTCCATCAGTTGCCTGCTTCAATAGGCAAACATACAATCTACCGATTTTGCTACTACCTATGCCTGTCTTTTGTTATTGTAGCTACTGTGTAAATTTTGTTATTGGAACTGCCAATGCTCCTTTGCATTATCTATTGCTTTTCGTTATTGTTCATTGTTGTTCTGTTTGTTGTTTTTTTTTGTTGTTCTCAGGAATATTTCGAAATCTCCTTTGTGTTGCCAGATGCAATTTTTTTGCCACAAGTGCGCTATGCATTGTGTGCAGCATTGTTGGGTACACAAATAAGTAGATGGAAGCGGTGGTTGGGAGGGTGTCACTCGAGCTGTGAGTTTTTCAACGCACTACATAAAAATTGCGATGCAAATACAGTAGCAGAAGGGGTGGTGAGGGTATGTTGTGATAAAGCTTTTAGCTTCCTTTTCAACGATTGGGTCAAAACAATACACCCGACGCCAAACACTCCAGTTTTCTCTAGCCTCCTTATAACGAATCAATATTCCTCCTCTTTTCAATTTTTTTTACCAGTATCCGGTGCACCTACTATACATTTTTGCATTGAAAAAAAATTCTATTATTTTACGCTACTGTTAACGAACCAAAAATTCAAATTCAAAGAGAATCGAGTTTTTGATGCTCTTGTGTGCGTAAGGCGCCGACAGCAGGATTTGCATACAGGGATGGTACTGCTATGCACGAGTATATGTGCTATGTACATAGATACGTGTTTGCTCATACGAATATGAATGCAAAAATTTATGGGAGCCAATTTTACGGAAATATCAAACTTGACTGAAAGGTTTAAATAGGCGGCCGCCATAGTCGAGTGGTTGATGCGTGACTACTACTTGGTTGGTGCCGTATTCGATGCTCACAGATAATATTGAATAAGCGAGTAATAAAAAAGGCAGGAAGATCGGCCAAACATAGATACAAGCACGTACATATATTAGGGCTTATTACCTCTCCATACAAAAAAAAAAAAAGAAAAAGGCAAAGAACGGTACCGTTTTTCGATCAGTATTATAAAATTAATTGCATTTTAAGACTTCTTCCAAAAATCGGTTTTAGTGTTTTAATAAAACTATTTTTGAAAAAGCTTTCTTCCAAAAAAATCCCCTCTAATGATAGAAGAGTGTAAGCTTAACATAAAAGGTTAAAAAAATTTATCAGCGCTATAAAAATAATGCGATTTTTGAAACTTACAAGAATGAGAAAATACCCATATGCCTTGATCAAAAATTTCCCGGAATATATTCGGAAAATTCAAAATTCAGGTTTATTTCTGATAATTTTAATCTAAGTTTAAGTTTATTCCCTACCGCCCTTAAACTAACTACTTCGGTTGATCCAGCTCTCGAAACATTTCTGCAACTCTATTTGAGGTATAGGCATCAGAGCCGTTTCCGACTTTTCCATTACTTCCTTTCGGTTGTTAAAACGCGTTTGACCCGATTAAACAGAAAAGCAATAAAATTGCTGGGAGCCATATCAGTTGAATTCGATGGCTGTTGATGGTATTCGTTTCGTTCTTGGTTAAAAATTCACGGATACTGATGTTACTAGGCGTTGCACAGTGGTCCGACCAGAAGGCGTTGGCGGACAAAATTCAAAAACTCATTTAATTAAGCTGAAAACATATATCTAGGGGTTTTAAGGATCAGTGATGACGAACTTGACCATAGTTTAAGCAAATTTTAAATTCATTGAATACTATAAATACATTTTTACTTCCGTAATTAGCTGGTGAGTTCATTTTTACATTTTTCACGATTCCAGAAAGTACCACGTGGAGGTTTACATTTTTTTTTTGTTTTCAGATTTTTTTTATTTTTTATTTTTTAATTTTAAAATTTTTTTTATTTTTAATTTTTAATTTTTTTTTATTTTTAATTTTAAATTTTTTTTTTGTTTTAGTTTTTAAATTGTTTTTGGATATTTAGTTGTTTTTTGTTTTTCATTTTTAATTTTTTTTTATGATTCAGAATACTCGGTTTCTGCTGAGCTGTTTTCTGAGGCTGGATTATTTTTCAAATTTTTGAAAATGGTTTTGGCTTGTTTTTCGGAACCTTAGTTTTTGATATTATAACTACATCTGATGAACAAAGCAAAGCATTTAAAAAATCTGTCATTGTTTTTTTAGTTGTCTCTTAATGCTGATGGGGTCTGTGATGTCTTTTTCTGTCTTTTACACAAAATTGCATAAGCCATATGTAACGTTTTGCCTGTGGGTAAATGCACAAAAGCTATATTATTTTTAATTTGCGCAACTTTGCGCAACAGGTTTCTGTTTGAAATCATAGCTGAAATATGTGGATACATCACTCATGTTGAGTTCAAGTGGACCGGTGTGGACCACTCGAAAAAATGATCTTTAAAAAAAAAAATTTCGAAAAATTTTGAAATTTCAAAAAAAAAAATTGGATTTTGTACCACAACTTAAGAGAATTATTACTGTTTCCGTTAATATATTCAATTATCTTTTTTTTCAATATTTGGTTAACAATCAAATGGTAATATTTATTTGCAGACATGAAAATGAAACTCTTGTATGAAGTACGATTTGCATACAATTTCATGTTTAAAGTCAAAAAACTACAATGAAAAATTTTTTAAATTAAGTAATATTTTCAGGAAATCTACCCTGAATATTTAAGAAAACATCTGCATTATCAAATTTTTATTTCAAAAATGTTGAAAAATTGAATTTTGTCCGGCCGCCGGACCACTGTGCGTTGGTGCGTTACCATGGTGCAAAATCCGCGAGTTGTTTTTCCAAAAATCTTTTCTTTTTTGGCGAATGGCTTCATGTAAACGTCTCATAACGCCCAAATAATAGCCCTTATTAACTGTCTGTCTTTTTTTGGCTTGGTTCATTCGGAGCTGTCAACTTACTCGCCAACAAAAGAAAAACATAACTCAAATTAATTGATGGGATTTTTTTTGCAAATGGAAGGATCTACAGTTTCACGACGCCTCTGGACGGCAGAAATACGCTCGCAGGTCTGACATTGTCCGCTGTGAAGCGACCGGCGACTTTTTTTGCGAATTGGTGTTTCGTGCCCGGGTTTTAGAACCTAGCACCTAACACCTTCCGAATGGTAGTCATGCACCAACCCATTCGACTATGGCAACCCCTCCGTTCAGCGTATATATTTTACATGCATAGAGGAGCTTTAAATAAATAAATAAAATAAAATATTTATTGGGATCTAGTGGCGGCTCAAGCTCATTAATGTTGCGTCGTATATCTTTTTTCAGATTAGAAACTGTTCTAGGGTTCTGAGAACATGTACAATTTACCTTTAAAAACGAAATCCCAGATCATCAAAACTCATCAGCGTGGTGACCAAGAGATAATTATCCCGAGATTGCACCTCTCTCACTCATTATTTCATTTACTACTATATACTACCAGGTTACTTCATTTACACATGATACTCCTGAGGCTACTTACCTTCGAGTTTCATTAATGAACAGAACAAACACTTCGCCAGCCCCAAATGAGCATCAAAGCGGATAATGCGACGTTGGAGGTATACAAAGTGGTTGGTTGTTCGTGTTGAGTAAAATGTTTAAAAAATTTCGGGTCATAGATCATTGAGTTTTGGTATAGTAAAGTGTAAGGTTTAAGTAGATCAAAATTGATACTGATTTTTGAGAATTTTGTTTGTTCGCGGTCTTCTGCATTTTCTTTATATGGAGGAAATCACTCATCACCGTCAGTAGGAAAAATTGTCAAAAATCAACGGGAACTACTTGAAACTTGTACCTAATTTCATTAAAATTCAGTGATATATAAAACTGTGTACCTGAATTTTTTCTAAAAATTCTGACTAAAATTTTAAAATTTCGATGGAAAGAATTAAGTCTCCCTCACGATGGGAACTGTATAAAGCAGGGCTGGGAATCTATAAGTCCAAAATTAGGAAGGCCAAGAGGGACTCTTGGAGAAACTTCTGAGGAAGCGTTGAAGGTTATCATGAGTCTTAAAGATTTAGGTAAATACTCAATAATTGGGACATTGGGTGATGAGCGGCGAGGAATCACAAAAACTGCTTCTCGACGCTCATTTTCCGACGAATCCGGTATCTAGCAGCACCAGCTTGGGAAGTACACCAATCTGTCTTCAGAACTGGGGTACTGCTTGGCTTGGGCCATTGGCTCCTTCGGGCCCTTCAAGTCGCCTGGTCCTGATGGCATCGTACCTGCCCAACTGCAGAGATCTGCGGAGGTGTCATGCTGCTGGCTGAGCCCTATCTATGCGAACTGCATAGCCAGGGGCTATATACAGTGATCTTGAAAGGATGTGAGGGTTGTGTTCATACCCAAGGCTGGCAAGAGCTCACATGTCTCCCCTAAGGATTTTAGGCCAATCAGTATCTCATCTTTCTAGCTGAAAACCCTTGAGAGGCTGATTGACTTACACATAAGAAGGGAAATCCCTTGGGGGTGTTTGTCGCATACCCAATATGCTTACTGCAAAGGCAGATCAGTGGAATCTGCCCTGCACACAATTGTTAAAGATATTGAGGAATCCCTATATCAGAAAGAACTCGCAGTTCACGCCTTCCTCACACTCAAGCATCCTCAGAAACTTTGAGTTCATCCCCTCGTCGACGGATCAGTGTGTGCCCTCGCTTAATCCAAGCGAAACTTTCTCAACCCGTATTCCATCAAGGGAGGAGTGGGCCGGGGGCAAAACTTTGGCACAGGGTCTGGTTAACTTGTTCACGGATGGCTCGAAGTTGGACGGTAGGGTTAGAGGAGGAGTATTCTACAAATAGCTCCCCATCAAACTCAAATTCAGGTTACCGGATCACTGCACTGTGTTCCAAGCAGAGATGGCCGCAATTAAAGAAGCAGGTGACTGGCTACTTACTTGCGTAATAACTGTTAAGAAGGTAAACATTTACTCCGGTAGCCAAGCAGCAATTAGGGCCCTAGGTTCTATTATGGTGCATTCTAAACTGATCAGGGAATGCCAGGTCTCTCTCTCGATAGCATCAGAATTCTTTGATATAAAGATTATTTGGGTACCTGGTCACAGTGACATTGCTGGAAACTGCGAAGCCGACGAACAGGCCAGACAAGGACATGTGAGGTAGTGTGCCCGCGAAAGGAGAGGATCGGGATCCCCTTGACAACCTGCGCTCTACTCCTGGAAGGATGGGCCTTGCACCAACTCAGTGAGCGTTGGATAGGAGGCGTTGGAGGGATATTCTGAGGATGACAAAATCTTATCTCTGAAATTTCGTGGGCATCCTCACGGGGCAGTATCTGCGGGGTATACATGCCGTGAGACTCGGAAATACTTCGAGTCCTTTTTGCCTCAGCTATATGGAGGATGAGGTGGAATCATCTCAGCACCTGCTCTTTAGGTGCCCAGCTCTTGCGGGACTAAGATTGAAGCATCTTCGTTCTCACATCTTTTCTGCGCCTGCTGATATAGCAGGTATTGATAACAAAAATCTGATGAACTTCATCAGCAGTATGCCACCGCAAAGTCTATAAATTAGTCACCGTTTATAGTCCACAAATAGTCAACCCTCCCCACCCCTTTCCATTTCGTCCTACGGTTTTTTCTTCACCTCTTTTTCCCCTCTTGCAATGGTATCACAAACGATGAACCAAACTTTTTTCGTCCAAGTGAGGCCACTCTCTGGGCAACCATTACTACCTAACCTAATCGAACCTAATCTAACCTACACTTTCGTTTGAAGCTCTTTTTCTCTTGTTGTTTTTGAGATGTCTCCACTACTTCAAAATCATAACCGTCAAAAGTGGCGTGATTGGCGAGCTATTGCTTCTGGTTCTCCCTGCAGGGATTGTAAGCTCACATACATAAAGAGTCCGCAAGCATGTGGCTGATGCTCGTATTATACATATTTTGTGCGAACAGCTCTGGGGCGTTGTCCAGTTACATGTTCGTCTCTATTAATTTCCAAATTGCAATGGGGAAAAAGCATGTACTTGTAAAACATTTTTTTAGCGGGAATTCGGTAACGCCAAATGACCAGCTAATTGCTCAAAGCACCAGACCACAAGCAAACCACTTTTATTTCATGCCCCACAAAAAGGGAGTCTTTATTCCCTACATCCGAATTTATTTGACTGCAAGTTCTGATGAGGTATTGATTCGAGTTATGGCAGGGTGATAGTGTACTTGTTTCGATATGATTGAAAATAAATTGTTTTTAAATGTTAATAAATTAAAGCAAATGAAAATAAAATATATACGAGTACATATGCACGTACAGCACTCTTAAAAAAGGGTGTACAAGTACGTTTTAAAGCATTTGTTATTTTGCCGATGATGTTTATTTAAGCAGGAAAAAACTTTGTAATATTTGTATTATGAAAACTATGAGTGGAAGCGACAATAATTACAAAAACATACAAACAGATGCTTTTCGCATATCGATTTTTGTATGAAAAAAAAACGACAAAAAAACATACCCTTTGACTTTAACAGGTCTAGAAATATGAATATCAGTAACCCAAACATTGTTACGTTATTTCATACTAATAACGATTTATTTGGAAAAAATAATACTAATAAATTTCCTATACATAAAAGCTTGAAAGTAAATGATAAAATGCCGAAACAGGTCCAATAGCCAAAAAAACACAGGTTCAAAAGGTACCAGTGTTAGATTGCAAAGGGCATTCCTGAGGGAAGTAGGTGTTTGCATCGTGTGCTGCCAAATATCAAACGACGGCAAAACAAATATCAGACTGATGGATAGGTTAGTTTAGATTTGGCAGTTATTCGAGTAAGACATGATTCGTGATTTTCCCTAAGATGGAAAGCATCGTTCGGTAATTCTCTTTTTGTTCTTGGATGGGAAAAATGCGAGGAGGTAAAAGTATAGTTGTATGCTCTTTATGGGGACACTTGGCTATTTATAACCACAGTTAGATATTGATTCAATTGGTTGAAATTCACGTGGACGAACATTCCTTTTTGACGAGGAGCGAACAGGATGCCCGGTAGACGTGGTTACCGAAGAAATAACTCAAAAAGTCCATCACATGATTCTCGCTGATCTTCGAACAAAAGTGCGTGTAGTAACTAAGGCCATAGATGTGTCGACCGGAACGACAATTAATATTTTACATGATAAGCTGGTGATGAAATAATTGACGGCCCTATAGGTTCCGCGATTGCTCACGGTGGACAATAAGGGATGCGGCTGTTAACTTCGAAGCAGTTTATGGATCAATTTAAGCGAGATCGGAAGGAATTTTTGCGTCGAGTTGTCAACGTTGATGAAACCTGGATTCAATCTTACACACCAGAAACCAAGTAACAATCAAACACCCCCCTCGTATACCATATACGAAAATTCAAATTGATTGAGCAATCTTTATTATTTTTGTGTAGAGCCATTAATGAAATTTATTTTTTGAAGATAATGCCTATTGGCCGCAACTGCGACGTAATTCGGCCATCCGTAAACATCAATATTTAATGACTTGCTGGAGGACTTCGGTCGGTTTCTCGTAAATAACTTTAGTTATGTTGGATTCCAATACCTCAATTGAAGCTGGATTATCCACAAGGCATTTATACTTTACATATCTACACAAATAAAAGTCCAAAGGTGGTGACCAATTCACAGAGATACTATAAATTGCTCACCGAAGCAACGACGCAGTAAATCCATTGTTTCATTGGCTGTATGGCAAATAGCGCCGACTTATTGGAACCAAATGTTGTGGAGATCCCGGGCTTCAATTTCCGGCATCAAAAAGTTGTTGATAATTTCGCGGAAGCGTTCGCCATTCTCTGTTAGATAGGCGCCTGTCTCGTCTTTGAAGAAATATGGGCCCATGATTCTCTAGCTCATAGGCCGCACCTTACGATTATTTTCAATAGATGTAATGAATGTTCTCTAAAGACTTCGGATTACTCTTCAGCTCAAATATGCCTATTTTCATTATTGATGTAGTCATTAAGCCAAAAATGGGTCGCATTGCTAAAAGAAATTCCGGTTGCACATTCAGGATCTGCGACGAGTTTTCTAGAGCCCAACGGCTTGAATTATGAGGCTTTGGGAGAACTCCCGGATTGAAATCGTGGACTATTTACATTTTATACGCTTTCAAAGCAAGATATTTGAGCAAAATCTCCCAGGTAGTGCCATAAGATAGGCCAAGTTGTTTAAATCTACTCCTAATCGATTCTTCCAAGTCTTTGAGAGAAATCTCATTTACAGCCGCAATATTATCTTCATCTCAGACTGATGAAATGTCAATCAATACTAAAAAATATTATATATTATTAATTTGACAGTAGTCACGCAGAATCTGTCAAAACACCCCTATTGGAAAAAGTACCTCCACTCTAATCATCCTTTTTATATATTAAATGGCCAAAATTTGAACGCTAAAAGGTTTTATATATCAGTTTTAGACTATAGAGAGTTCCTTATAGCAGAGTTCAATTATTAATTTATTTAGGAGCTGTGACAGACAAAATCGTTATTGTCATTCTTACATTCTTATTTATTTTCTTTATGAATATATTAAATGAATTAATGTATCAATGAAATCACTTGGAAACCATAACTTTTACAAATTATGTAAAGAACTACTACTATTTTTTTTTAAATCGGTTTTTTTCTTGTAATTTTAAGATATATTTCGTTCTGCATTTTACTGCGTAATAGTCGCGTAAACGCCACCAAACAAAAATTAGTGAGAATAGGCGAAGCATTTTGAGGCGGTATTTTTATGCACGCATTCGAAAGGGACGAAATTATTTTACGCCGCGACTGCAAAAGTGATTAAAAAATAAAAAAAGTCTGTTTTGATGTTGATGACTTTTCCGAGCGCGGCTTCTTTGTGACTACGACAACCACGATCAGTTCTTCCTAAAAATGGAATAGATGTGAGTATCAACACCATCGAACGTCGAGGTGTAAGAAAAGTAATACTTTGCAGTAGAAAGTCTTTAATAATATTGAAAACAAACGACAGAGAAAGAATTGATCTTCTACAACAATTTTAGGGCATAAGGGTTCGTATTCCGGCATACATCGTCGGTCGTGATTTTCCAGCCAAATATAATTCAATCACACTATTAGGTTTGAAATCCATTACTGATTCTCTTTTTTCGCGTTTATTCTCGACAAAAGCCAATTAACAGGCAGCTGATGCCCTTGCATCAGCTACCCGAGCGGTCTGAAGTGGGTTACTCTTCGAGTGTCGGACCCTGTAAAATATTGTGAGAGACTCCAGAAAGATCCGTGTGAATGCAATCGATCTGTTGCCATGCTAAGAAATCTCTCATGCAATATTCTCTAAAAACGGCGAGATTAGACACTGTGGATCGCCCAGTGACGAATCCATATGCTGATTGCACGAAATCAAACTCTAAGTGGCAAAGGACATCTTTCTTTGACAAGGGTTTCAAAAACTTTAGAAATCGGCGAGAGCCATTCTTTCACGTTTCTTTGGAAAAATTGCAGAGAGCCCAAAGCTCCATGTTGTCGATAAACGTGTTTCTTCGATAATTTTTCCATTAGTTTGAGGTCATTTATTTGATGTTTCAAAGAAGTTAGTTTGACTTTGAATCATTCAGAAGTTTTTTGACAAACACAACTATTTTCAGCCAAGGTTGGCGTGCGGCGATTAAATGTGTAATAACAACTATGCGCACATAGAAATGATAGAAATTTAAGCATACATATACATATTTGATTGATTCTACTTTTGCTGTAATTTAAAATATCAATAGCTAAAGTGTTCATAAGAAATGCTGAAATATTTGTGTAAAACGACAACGACTTCCTTTATGTTTGCAAATTTATTTAATGTGAACTTCAAAATAAGTCATCAGGTCAGTCTGTTAGTAACTGAACAATGATGACAGAATAGGAAACAATTTCATTGAACACAATTTCATACATGTGTACTCGTATGCCGTTAATTACATACAGATGTAATTGAAATTTAATATGTGGCTCTAGTGAATTCGAATACAAGAATGCACGAAAACCCAATTTGTGTTAATAGGGCTGTGTAAGCGATACATTTTCAAATGCATGTTTGTTTTCTCAAATGTTCGAATTATTATCAATATAGCGGCATATGTATGTTGATATTTGTGCATGCATGATTACATATGCACGTCTGCAGCCGACCCAGCAGGGAAATTCTAATGTGTTCCAATAACTTCACATATATTGGAGAGGAAGAAAAAGGCCAGTAACGCACTATATGCATGTGAAAGAATGCTGGGAGTTACATGGGGTCTATCTCCTTATGTATTGGTGCTGCTTAGCTGTAGTAAAGCCAATAATACTCTATGAAGCTCTAGTGTGGTGGACTGCATTGAGAAAAACGACACACAAGGGAAAGTATTCAACGTCTTGGTTCACTCTGCCCGACAGGGGCAATTAAAACTAGTCCTACGGCAGCACTTGAAAGAATACTCAGCTTACCACCGATTGACATTGCAGCAGAAGGTCTAACAGCCAGATCTGCTGCAAGACTTAACGCAACGGGTGAATTTACCTTAAAATATTCGGACATAGCTCAATAGGTATGAAAATCCGAAATATAATTGGGTGAAGAGATTCCGAACAACAATAGAAGAAGAGGGATGGAAAAGAGATATGAAACCTATCCCCAATACGCTTATGAGAGGTTAGAATGTCTCTCGGCGTTAGAGCTTCAGAGCTTACTTAGATTCGCAAAAGACGCAGGCTTACTACAGGAGGCCTACTACAAGGAAACGTAAGGGACAAGCTCCATCTGGTACCACTAAGGACCAATAGGTCTTTGTGATGGCTTTCAGCCAGCCAGGTCAACCTAACCTAACCTCCCATAACTTCTCTTTTCTATATAATGCTAGAGTCACACATACATGGTATTAGTAATGCGCTCACTACTACTCCTATCGTATGTCACCCTCTTTCTACGAATAGTTTCGAAACTAAGCGCTATTCGATTTAACTGCACTTTTAGAACGGTTTCATATGAAGTGTCATATCGGCCTTAATGGCTTCCGAACTGCGCAGAATATATGACGAAGCTAAAAGCCTAAATAGACGGTTTACGGCCGACGAACGAGAAAGAAGAAATACAGAGGGTATGGATGAGTGCCAAATCGCTGGGATTTACCGACAAAAGGCAGACGGACACACAAACTTATCGGTAGCGCACAGACATAGGTCGAACGAAGACGTGGCAAAACTTTTTTCAACCTAACACAATTCCTGATGGGTCATGGCTGCCTTAGAGAGTACCTTCACAGATTTGGGCAAAATGACGCAATGGACTGCAGTGAAAATGCGAGACATAAGGTGTGTTTCATAATCATAAGACACCTTTGGTATACAATTTTTCAACTACCATAAGCTCGCTTTTACTTCTCGGAGTAACTTTTATTTTGCGTCATTTTCACAGTTATAGACTTAAGACTTCCATCAATTGTTTCTGGTGCGAAAGCTCACTCTATTTTGTAGAATCGTTATCTTTTTCCAAGAAGATGCACTGTTGCTAGCCTTTTCGGCTATTAATAATGATAACACACTAGTCGAAAATAAGCTTCTGAAGAGATAGATGGATGACTTTAATTTTAATTTTATTCAATTTAACCTAAAATGCCGAGGGGTCCAATATTATCACAAGAGGAGCGTGGAAAAATTTTGGCCTATAAGGCTTGTCAATCAAACTAATTGCAAAAAAACAGGCAGAAGACATTGTGTTATACGTAATTCTTTACGGAGTTCGGAGAATTACAACATTTTGAAGCCTGTTGGAAGAAAATTATCACTATCAAGTCGAGAACAGCGAGCAAGCTTTTAACTCGGCTAAGTCTTGCGCCAACTTGGCCGCTGTTGTTCAAAATAATGTTTCAAAAACAACAGCTTATCGCACATTACAGAGGTGCAATTATTTAACATTCAAAATTAAGAAAAGGACACCTAGACACCAACTGGGACACAGTAAGATATTTGAAATATTTTTAATGTGCCCAATTTGATGTAGTGGGCCAATTTCAATGTAGAATCCAGACATAACTCAGGTTTTTCAGAAGACAGTAGCACAAGGACTAATTTATGAAATAAGTATAGTCAAAATCCAGTAACAGTTTCCTGCTAAATTGGGTGCAAAGTATAAGTTACTGTGAAACCATCTGAAGGATTGGAATCTTTGTACACTCTAATGTAACTATAATAAGCCGATAAACATTTTTTTGTTCATTTTGTTTGTTAAAACAAAATTTCGTTGAACACGATCTGAGTCCAGTTAAAAAATCACCGATATGGTCTGTTTTTACGAAATCATTTGTGCTGAGCGAGAAGTGTTCCTTGCAGGGTAAGCTTACAAGCCTCCTAAGACACATAGCTTTGCACATAAATTCACCTACAATTCGCAATGGAATTTGGCAGTATGTATGTTATGTAGATACAACAATGTGTATTATGTCCACATTAATAGATAGATTCGTATGTCTTTAATAGATATATTTGTATAAGTATGCGTTTAAAAGCATCCCAGTTGGAAATTTCGCCATGTATGACAGTTAGGACGTATTATGGGTGATATATTACAAGGCTTGGGGAAAAACAAAATTAAGCAACTGCCACGTCACCGAGTATTCGGTAGCTCAATTCTGCCCGCATATTTCACACGCATTCATACACTCGCTACTAGAGAAAATCAATTTCAATATTCCTCAGCGAAGTTTACGGAATCATGATTTTTTCTGGTTAGGGATGGTAAGAACTAATTATGATTCCAATGCTCCGATTTCTAGAACTCTGGGTGATTTTAATTCGCTTTCAAATGATAATGGCCAGGATTTTTCTTCCACAAAGAATCACTTCAAAATGGTTCTAAATGAATTGTTGAACTAACTTCTTAGTATTATCCAATAATCCTCCTGTGTAAATTATAAGAAATGTTATCTTTTTCTTTCACTCATTATAATTGATAATTAATTAAAAGTTTAATTTTACTTTGATTAATTTATTTAGCATTAGTTTGTTTTCATTGTCTGTAAGAAATACTGTATTTTCTAAGCTTTTAATTAATTATATTAAATAAAATAAAAATAAAAATAAAATAAAAAAAACAGTTCATGTTCAGACTGCAACGAAGGCTGTGTTGATTTTTTCATTTATCACCAACACAATCTCAGTTTTTTGGAAACAAATCGCTGTCACGATCACGATGACCTCACCCAATCAGCTGAGTCCTTGCAATTCGATGAGCGCTGGTTAACTGCCTGATATTGGCCCCACCTTTTGATTTTTTTCACCAGGAGGGCGTATGCCCTAACATGTAAGGATGGTTCTAAAACGAAAATAGAGTGAGATTTGAGCGCTCCACCAATAGGAAATCGCAGGCATGCCAGCATGCATCCCAAAGGTAAGGATTTTGTCGTATTTACGCTCTTTGTTTGGACCAAACTAGAGAATATAGAGAATACAGGGTGGGCCATATAGCGTTTGGTTTTTGAACCACCTATTTTTTTGAGAATGGTAATACAAATGACATGTCAAATGTGTTCATAATTTACTTAAAGGTTTGAAATTTTCGAAATATACGCTTGAACGAAATTGGGAAATACTGAAAACCTATTTCCAAAGTGGTGAGTCTTCTCCTTCTTCCGCGGTTACAGTAAATGGCGAGCGTTACCGTGACATGTTCAACGAGTTTTTGTTTCCAAAAATTGAAGAGGATGACATGGACGACATTTGGTTTCAACAGGACGGTGTAACTTGTCACACTGCCAAAGTTACACTCGAACTTTTGGCTACCGTTTTTGAATTCCGATATCAATTGACCGCCTCGGAGCTGTGATTTAAGCCCGTTGGACTATTTATTGTGAGGAGCCGTTAAGGTCAAATGCTATGCGAACCATCCAGAGACGATTGATGCTTTAAAACACGAAATCGAAGTTACCATTCATGAAATTGGAGCCCAAGCAATCGAAAATGTGCTTAAAAATTGGGTTGATCGAATGGCCTACTGTAAAGCCAGTCGTGGCAGTCATTTGAATGATATTATTTTTCATTCATAAAAGACAATGTTCAATCTTCAAAATAAAAAAAAATTTTGGAAAAATATTGATTAGTTTTTTTTTATAGCCGATTCAAAAAGCAAATTTTACATGGCCCACCCTATATTTGTTTGTATCAAATATCTTCATTTTTCCTCTCTCTGTACTTATGATTATTTTATATTTTCCCAATAAACGTCGAAGAAAACACGTGTTGTGAAGTTGTTTGATGAACTGCGTAGATTTTTTTCCCCTTGTTCTAGATATGGCTATTTTTTTAAGTGATTTCAAAAGCGATAAATGGAGAATTTTTGATGTAAAAGAGGTTAATTTCAAAATGGTGTGCCTGCCGTAGAAAATAGATTCTTATACAATGTGGCGCAAAATTAATCACCTCATGGGAAAATTTATAATTTCTGCAAATGGCGTCGTATGTCAATCATATATGACACTTGGGAATAAGCCAGCTGCAGTATACAAACAGACAAGCAATGGAGCGCGAAAAGGTCAAAATAAAGATTTCCTTCACTCAAAAAAATATTTCCCCCACTCAAAATATTTTTTTTTATTTGTAGTAAAAAAGTTATTTAAAAACGAAATTAGATTACTAAGTTTGCGCCACCTTGTGTGCACCATTATTGTATTCAAATCGAATGCATAAATCCGCTCAATCAATAGAGAGAATGAAATTGTATAAAGACCAGGAGAGAGAGAAAGAGAGCGAGTAGCAGAAAACGAAACTACAAATGCGCTATTTCCTAGTTTTCATTTTTGCTCTCGCTATTGAGCTATACAGCTTGTTTGCATTCAATATTAAAAAAAAAATCAAATAAAACTCTGTAGAATAAATATTCCCTTATTAGCTTTTTTTGGTATGTTTTTGGAATGCGGACCTGGGAGGTGGAATCTTCTAAAGATACGTATGAGGCAACTCATACGTGTGCCCGATTCACATGAGATATTCCCCGGCTATTTTTGAACTAAGTTTCGTAGGGCCTGCAGACTAAACCACCCCATCGCCTAGCTGTTCTGCTTTTTCCACTCGGTATTACCAGTTAAGATATTCCTTCGAGGCGGCAGGAAGTGTTTATTCACTCATTTGTCTGCGTTCATTACCATCGTGTCTCAGCCTTCGCATAATTGTTGAGGTAACGTTACAACCATAGTTCCACGTGTCTTCAGATTCAAGCATATATTGTACTATGCTGTTATGCTCTTGCCGATATTTGAGTGCCACATGCTTTGTTCCCCATTAAATCTACAGCATTCGAACAGAGCATGCTCAGGAGTTTCATATGATATTTCCTTTGGCAGTATAGGCAAAATGGGGAGTCTGTGTGCTTCTATTTGTACAAATACTGCCTGAAACAGCCATACGCAGTTAAAAACTATGTCAGCATGAAGTTAACGTTTCCATGTGTGCTCCGAATTCATTTCGGTATGTCAGGGATCATAGTGAAAGTGGTGCTTCCCTTCTCACTATTATTCCATTTGGCCTGCCAATTTTGCAGAGCGATATCATCGATCCTTTGTAGGGCGTCCCTCAGTGAGGCTTTGTTAACAGATATCCGCGCGCCCTCTATTAGTTTACGCATATACATATGTATATAACACATGGGCTGAAAAGTCCCAGGCTTACCACATATTGTAGATGTTACTAGTTTTATTGCATTCATTCAGTTAGTATTAACCTTAAAAAGGTAGCTGTTAGACTTCATGATATTCTATTCATTACTTCGTGAGTTGTTGTGCTAATAGTGACGTGACTTTTGTTGTTTTTAAAACAATGGATAAAAAAGAATTTCGTGTTTTAATTTTACACTGATTTGAAAAGTGTTATGGAGACTCCGTTCCATCAGAAACAACAATAAAACGTTGGTGTGCGGACTTCAAACGTGGTCGTAGAGACACCGATGATGCACAACGCAGTGAACGTCCAAATGAGGCGGTAAGACCAGAAAACGTCAAAAAATCCACAAAATCGTTTTGAATGATCAAAAAGTGAGTTGTGTGAGTTAGCTGACATCATAAAGATATTAAAGAACGTGTTGGCTTTATATTGGATAAGCATTTTACTATGAGTAAGCTCTATTCAAAGTGGGTGCCACGTTTGCTCCCTTTTTTGATTCATCACGACAACGCACCGTGTCACAAGTGAATCGAAACAATAGCAACATTGCATTAATTGAACTTCCAATGCTCCCACATCCACCGCATTTCCCCAGATTTGGCTCACAGAGATTATTGGCTGTTCGCAGGCCTAAGACAATGCTCGCCGGTAAGAAATTTCACTCGAATGAAGAGGTTATCGTTGAAATTGAGGCCTATTTTGAGGCAAAAGACAAATTGTTCTGCAAAAGTGGTATTGAAATTTTAGAGCGCCGCTGGAATGATTGCGTTGCTCTTGCAAATTACGCTAATGAATAAACCTAATTTTGAATGAAAATAAATGTATTTTTTTTGGTTAGGCCCAGGACTTTTCAGCCCATGTGGGATATACATATACCTATTTGCAAATGATATAGAATGTGATATAGCACCATATTCTAAATTATAGACACATATAATTAAATCAATCATTAAATTATATAGTCAAGATATCTATAGATTAGTCCGTCATGTATGAAACTCTTTTTAACATTAAACCTTGAAGGGTATATAAATATAAAATTTTAAGTTATATTCAACCATACCTGCAAGCAAGTATTATATACTGAAATACCTAATTCATCGGCAATATTTTCACTGTAACACCGCAAAAACGCATACAAAATGCATCTAACAAAACATAAACGAACACTGCCCAAATAGCATAGAGCAGTAGCGCTGGTTGGAGTACACATGAATAATTTCGCAAGTAGCGCTCCGGCCGATTCCAAGCTCTTTACTTCTATTCAAACTACAGCGAGAACTGAAAATTGTTTTTTGACTACTGCTATGAGCTACTGGAAGTAGCGAAATGAAGCTTGGAGCGTAGCAAAACAGTTGGTCCCGCGTTTTGCGCTGCCTGCTACACTACTTATCTGTTCAAGTTAAGAGCAGTAGCGAGAGCAGAGAAATGTTTTCGTTGATTTTGTTGCTACGAAGTAGTTAATGCAAACACTGATTTAAACATCATTTCCTGCCTAACCTTAGACTGTAAATTAACATTTCCGCCTGGGATAGAATGTTTACTTAATGTGTCCACTGGCAAATGCGAAACCTACTAATGTACATACATATTTTGGGGCAAGTGGGGAGGTAGACGCCGCTTACTTTATTTGGTTTACTAAAATTGTTGGAATTACATATATTTGATTGTAAAATTGAAATAAAATACCTTAGAATTAATGAAAACTTTTCTTAAAATTGGGTTAAATCAATAAGGGATATTAATTTAAAGGGCTGCAAGGGCTAAAGTTGCTGCATTGGAAGGTCTAAAATAGCGTTTTGTAGAAATTATTTTTAAGAAGGAAAAAAGCAATCAAATACTGCGGATATTTTCATAGATATTTCAACAATATACTCAGTATGTATGGATATACACACATACATGCACAAAACAAATTTATACATACAAATGTAGATCCTAAATCTCCCTTAAAACGCAAATACCTAGAAAAATATTAAATATTAAATTTTCAACATTAAAATATCTTCTATGTGAAGTAAGCAAAACCAGGAAAACTGATGTAATTGATATTTTTTTAAGGTTTGTGACAAAATATTTACTTTTTGTGAAAAAAAGAGTTTTATTTGTTAACTATTCTTGGTATATAGTTCATGGAAAATATTTTAATATATGTTTTTAATTGAAATATTATATAAGATAGAAGAATTCTAAGAAAACCAAGTTTGGGATCACTTAAATAGGTCACTTAGTTTTACTACAATTTTGATTTTAACGAATTTTATTAATTGGCGAACAAAGGTAAAGTTAGGTTAAGTTCGCCAGGTTGCTTGTCTAAGGCAAGACACTCGGCGGCCCTAAAGTGCATTGTCCAGTTGCTAAAACCACTTAGATCTTTTTAAGAAGGTAACTGGACCACTGATATATTTTACAAATTTCCTAAGACTTCAAAGGAATAATCGCAAAGATATTTGGCACGGCTTCTTTTAAGTTCACGACATTCACAGAGTATGTGTTGTACCGACTCAAATTCTTCTTCATATCCCCATTGTGAGGTATACCCATTCTAGGGGTGCCAAAAGCGCAGTAACCCATTATAATACCTGTGAGGACGCTGGCTGTTGATCTATTGAATCCAAGCCGACATTTGGTCTTTTCAAGATTTAGTTTTGGCCAGAGCGCGTTGGATAGCTTATAGTTAGCAGTCAGAGACCACCTTCTATTGGTCTACGCGATTACGCTCAAGTTAATCGCAGTGTATAGTTCATTTAGAGGGATGCTTATGTCCTCTACCTCTCGCTGTAGGTCAAACTCAGAGCCTTCCGCTATTTCATTTCCCTCTATTACAGATTGGCCGGGAACCCAATATAGTGTGGTGTTGTGTTGTTGGATGGGCGAGAGCGACCTCCTGCATTCTTTAATACATGTTGATGCGCGTTGAGGCCAGTGATGGCTGCTTGACTATCTACAAATATAGTAAGGTTTGGTGGAGGTAAGTCCGTCAGTCTTATCGTTTTTGCTATTTTATATGTAGCGTAGATCTCAGCTTGGAAGACGCTTACACTATTTTCGTTCAAAAAACGACGTCTCTTAACAATTCTATGTGAAAAAATGGCATCATTCAAATGTCCACCATGAGCACCTCTACAGGTAACATCCGCCAGAGAGTAGATTCGGAAATGCTTAATTGTTCAGAACGTCGAGATATCGATGTGGAAGGTCGTTCAGCAACACCTTGCGCTACTGCGGCAATGTTCTCAAGAGAACGCCCACTTTTTGGTCCAGTTCTTTTGGTATTCCCGACAGAGCCAGAACCAATTTCTTGAAATTTTTTCACCAACCTTTGAATTATCGACTCACTCAGATGATTATTTCCACCAAAAAAATTACGAATTTTTTGACATGCTGGTCTTAATGATCGGCCATACTATGTTTCAATAATTTTAACGCGTTGTTTTATCGTGTAGAATTTTACATCTGTCTATTTGACAAACCTCAAAGATGACATATGTTAAAAGAAGGTACCATCTAGGACTACTATCACTTCTGATATTTAGGTGCCACTTTTAAATTATGTTTTTTATGTATAATATTATAGAAAATACGCCAAACGCTGACGCCAGTGACCGCAAGTTGTTTAGCTTAAAGTCTTCTCATTTGAATACAGCATTTCTCACTTCTGTAAAAAATCTGCAAAGCCATAACCAACTTTCGTATTAGAATTTTATTTTTAATTTAGGAGAAAAAATAATATGTCTAACAAGTAAGGAAACAAAATAAAAATTCCTTTTCGCTTCCCAAAAAAACGATTTCTGGACACGAGCTCATTGGCACTAAAGAACCAATTTCGCACCACTCTTCACACTCTTGATCATACTTAATGATGATTCGATACACAAAATTAACTTTATCTTTTCGAAAACGCTCTAAATGTTGCTGAGAAAGTCGCATTCGAATGTGTTTTTACCTTCTGCTCAAATATGAACGAGACGTTATCAATAAAACGGTCCGCGGATGACATATGGCAAAAATAAATTTTTTGTTTTTTGGTAGGACTGTTATAAGCTTACATGGCAAATTTCAGCGTGATATGTCACATAGTTTGTTTTCTGTGCTACTGTAAACAAATCAAGCTCGAGTGTGTTCTTCGAATTCTCTTTTATGACTTCAATTGTCTCAAAATGTTTTCCACGGAGCGGCAACTTGAGCTTGGGAAACAGGAAAAAGTCACATGGAGCCATATCAGGCGAATACGGTGCTTGCGGAACGATATTAACATTATTTTTGTTCAAATAATCGCAAACAAGACGTGATGTATGAGCTGGTGCATTATCGTGATGCAAGAACCATGACTTGTTGTCCCACAATTCCTTCCTTTTAAGACGAATATTCTCGCGCAAACGTCTTTAAAACGTCTAAATAATATTCAGCGTTAACCGATTTTGCGACTTGTGCGATTTTCAAGCACAATTTCCTTTACTTTTCCGATGTTTTCGTCGTTTATTGATGTTGCTGGACGACGTTCATGAGGCAAGTTTCCAACCGATGTACGGCCCTCTTTGATGAATTTGTACCACTGGAAAACACGTGCACGCGATAGAGCAGAGTCCCCATAGGTTGTTTGCAACGTTTTTAAGGCGTCTGAAGCCGAAATTTTGTTGGAATAACAAAGTTTCAAACAAATTCTTTGTTCAACTTGAATTTCCATCGTTAGATTCAAAGAACACACTCGAGCTTGATTTGTTTACAGTAGCATAGAAAACAAACTATGTGACATATCACGCTAAAATTTGCTATGTAAGCTTATAACAGTCCTACCAAAAAACAAAAAATTTATTTTTGCCATATGCCATCCGCGGACCGTTTTATTGATAACGTCTCGTTCATATTTGAGCAGAAGATATACCATTGTTAATGCGAATGTGACATCCATTGTAGATCCAGGTTTCTGAAACCCAATACTTGCTTCCTAGTGCTTCTCTTGAATCTCTTTCAGTCACTCGAGGATTTTCCAATACGATGACCTGTATTTTTTCTACGATTTCTGGATGTCCTTCCGTCTTCAAGGCTTGTACGACCACGTTTGAATTCAGCAACCCATCTTTCTAGTGTACTAATTGATGGCGTAAAGTCCTTATACACTTTCAATACTCGTTCATAAATTTTCTTTACTTTTAAACCTTCCAAAAATAGAAATTCCATTTATCGTATGGTGGTGATTTTTGATTGATTTTTTCCATTGTAGAAAATACTATGCAACTTCGATACTAAATGGCTTGAATACATAGAATTAATTGACGGCTTAAAATGATACTTCACATACGTGTATATGAAGAGTTGAAGAGTAGGTACACTAAAAAAACAAAAAAACATGGCTAGTAGCAACGCCCTGTCTTATTGAGGTGGGGAGCAATGTATGTCCCAAGTTCCATTATCCTTTTTCAAAAACTTTTATTTCACCGAATTTCTTCCTTTTACGTTTATCACTGGCAAAGAGATATTAAGTATAATATATTTCTTTTTTGAAAATTACCGTTATATGGGTCGTAGGATTTTTGACCGTTTCATTGAAACGTACTAATTTTTGCTACAGTCATCTTGTGCAGGAACTGGGTGTCAGACGTAGCGAGATTGACTACCCCCATTTCTTTGAGTGTTTCGGTATGTGTCTACTAAGCATATATGTATATCTCTATTCCTTTATGCTGTTACATAAAACCGGAGACAAGTGCGCGCGGGTATAAAAAGCCGATTTCGCTGTTTTTACAAGGAGGCGAAAACATTTTTTCTCTCATTCCTGAAATACTCTCATAGTTAGTGTTCATAGTCGGTTAGAACATTTTGACTTTTTTTGTTGAACGACTATTGAACTTTGAACTCTTTTGACCCCTGTGCATGCTCATCTACACACAATAATGACCTACATGCTTGTACATATCCACACACGTATGCACATACACATATACATATACAGCAATAACCAGTGAACCGCCTTTAAATAGTAATTAATCCAACATACTCGGTAGTCTTTTGCGGCTCTTCTGTGCGCCTTTGATTCAAATAAATATTGTATTAAATTTTCTTATTCTTCCTGCCGATACCTCTCAATAGTGTACAACGGCTTAAATAAGTAAACAATCAGCCTAAAACTTAGCTATGCAAGGGAAAAGCAGAAAAGAGAATCTAGCCCAAAAACCTTTAATATTTGAGCACCCAGGAAGGCACTGATTGGAAGCAATGCCTGCAATATGCTCTCCTCTATCGGCAACTGGCAACGTTTTTGCAAATATTTACATACCTTGATTGACTGCCAACGTTGGTGAAGGCAGTTGAAGGGAACCGAAGGTTATCAACAAAATTTCGCTTGCCTTCTAAAATGAAGTACAACGATGCATACATACAGGCGCGTTCATGAAAATCTGCACACGTTCTAAGTTTGCAATTAAAGGGTTATAGGGTCTAGCAGAAGTGAGATTCAGCGGATAAGTTGCTTTTTTAGTAAAAAATATGCTGTGCTTAAGAATCGCAATGAAAATTACCGAAAGTGAGAAGAGCAAAATGTTGGTCTTATTGTAAGAAAAATTGTACTATGCGGGAAATAATTAAAGTAAGTAAACCGGCCGCCGGATATTTATTGATGAATTATGAGAAGGAGAGAACCAACCAAATAGAAGAATAAGCTAGAGAGAGAATATCTCTCTGGAACGCCCCTGGACAGGCAATGACAAACCTCCGAGAGTGTATTTCTGTCATGAAAAAGTTCCTTATAAAAAAACCATTTGCCATTCGGAGTCGGCTTAAAACCGTAGGCCCCTCCATTTGTGGAACAATATCAAGACGCTTGCCACAAGTAGGAGGAGGAGCTCGGCCAAACACCTAACAGAAGTGTGCGCGCCAATTAATAGGTCTATGAATAAGTTCGTGCGGTTTTTTTTCGAAATTTGAATTTCGGATCATTCCCATGGCTTTTAAACGTTTGGAAATGGTTGATTGATCAACTCCCAAAGTTTTTGCAACCTCTTCTTGCGTTTGAGCCGGATCTTGATCGAGCAATTCCTCCAATTCGGTATCCAAGAACTTTGGCGGCGCGGCCAAAATCACCACTTTTAAAGCGTGCAAACCACTTCTGGCACGTTCGCTCAGCTAGAGCATGCTCACCATAAACTTCCACCAAGATACGATGACTTTCGGCTGCTTTTTTTTTCATATTAAAATAATGAAGAAGAATTCCCCGCAAAAACACATTATTTGGCACGAAATTCGACATTTTCAAGTGTGGTAAAAATATTGTTGTTTACGCTTCAAATAAAAAACTTATACTGACGTTTGTGCCTTACGACAGTAGCTCTCCAATGAATGTTTGGAAATGTGGATCGATGGAATAATAATCAAGTTACGCCATCTGTTGTAAAACCGCACGAACTTATCCATAGACCAATATTTATATATATGATTCCGACAATATGTTGCACGAAATGTGAAGAGCTCTTTAACACATATGAAGGGGTTCGGCTTACCCTAAATCAAGATGATAATCTTTTTTATTGAGGTGTTGAGTTATGCGCTAATACGCACCGACCGTTATTTGGGAAAATGTTGATCTCTTCGTCGTGTCATATTGGGCAACTTACATACAAGTATATTGAAACTGGACCAATAATAATAATTTTTTTCAATACACACCAACGTAACTAATTATTACTCATTATTCATTTTGACTTTTTTCTGGCGCTCAAGTTGAATTTGGAGCTTTGGTAAATTAAGAGATTATAGTAAAATTTTATGAAAAATATTTTTGTGGTACATTTTAATCCGTTATGTCTCTCCGTTATGAGTACTGTTTTCCCTTTCTCGCACAAGAGACCAACAGGACTGATCTGTTAATTTCTAATATCGACCTTTACTATGTGTTCATTGTGCTTATGATAGCATAAATGACTACCCACGCGAGATGGCCTACTTGGACAGAGAATCAAAACTCGTCCGTTGTAACACCATACGAGAAGGAAAACAGTAAAAGAACCAAACAGGTGCAAAAACGAAGAAAGGGCTTTGGATTAGAAGATTACGACCAACAGTTGTTAAATTCGTTTGCATTAACCGTTTTAAGCTAGTGATGAAATTCATCAGGTGTCTGATATTTAAACCCGCAATATCCGCAGGTGTAAAAAAAAGATATATCCCAGATGTCTAAATCTTTGCCCGTCGAGAGCAGGGCAGCTGAGGAGAACGTGCTGAAATGATTCCACTTTCTCCTCCAGACAACTACTGCAGAAAAGACTTCAGGCAATCTCACCGCATGGACACCTAACGTACAATGTCCGGTAAGGATGCTTACCAAATTCGAGAGTTGCGCCTTTGTTAGCCTCAGAAATTATCTCTAGCGCCTCAGATCTAGCCATTTTGTTACAAATCACCAATTGATTTAGAATAACACCGTCTAGGTGAGCGAGTCTTTGTTTTGCGAGAACTGTACATTCCTCATGGATGGCTCTGGAGCTTCATCATTCTGTTCTAAGAAGCGGCATACGCGAGTTTCTAGTAATTTTAGTTGCTTGAGAGTTCAGCGTTAGCTTAGCAATGTAGATCTAAAGCTGGCAGCTCAACATACCGGGACAGTGATGATAAGTGCACGGAAGAAAAAGATGACTATGAAACTCTCAGTTGGTGGGCCCGAGATACTGTCAAAGGAGGCAATAAAATACCTAAGAGTCAAAATCGACACGAGACTGAGATTTAAGCAACATCTAGCAGCAGCTGTTGTAGTGGACGCTCTCACAAAAATACTACCGAACATTTAAAAGTGGTGCGCAAGGAGAAAGAAGGCGATTATTAGTAGCATTCGTGGACTCATTTGCGCTTTACGTGATGCCGGTATGCACAGAAGCCAAAAATATCCACATGCGTGAAGTGGTGCGCACAGACAGGCGGAGCCAATTACGGGTTTCATGCGCGGATAGAACGCTATCAGACGATGCAATACGTGTTGTAGACTGAAAATTACCAGTTGAGCAAGGAGCAAAACCAACGGCAACAGGAAAAGCCGAACGTTTGCCGGAAAAATAATGGTACGACTTCAATTCATTGTAAACTGGAGTTGCAAGTACGACATGCAGATAAACTATTCCTGAACAGGACGACGATACACGCAGACACTTGAGTCAATCACTCAAATAGCATCAGACAGAAGACAATACGATAGTTCGTAGTGTTCGTGGATGTTCTTTTTCCTCCAGACGACTTAGGAAAACAATGGAGGAGTGTATATTATCGCGGGTGTAAAATCTTCTTACGTCCACAAGAGAGGGGCCAGGACGCAGGTACCTGGTTGTGTCAATGGACATAAACGCGACTTCACTTTGATGAAATTTTTACGGCGGTCCCAGGGTGGAAATCAGCCGAGGAGGAGGAATGTTAAAGTGTTAGTGGGAGCATGTTCCACATACCACTCGAGCGACGGCGCCTTTATTTAATCTCCTAATAAAAAATAATAAAAAAGGTTCAGTAAGAATTCGAGTGATAGTTCGTAAGTTTTTTCTATCCAGGTTTAGTAGCTACGGTATGAGTCACTCCCGCAAATTGGACCATAAATCTTGCGAAGAGTTTTTCTCTCGAAAGTAAGTATAAAGTAAGACCGGGAGGATTTGTGATTGACAGACCGTTCGCGAGAGGTTTCTGCTTTTCTATTGCCTATCCAGCCGTAGCAACTGTTGGCAAGAGATATTCTTCGCTGCATCAATCCTGGATCCCAAGGTAGATAAAACCCTTGACTACGCCGAACTCGCAATTGTCAATCGTAATCTGCTATCCTACATGCGTATAAATTTTGCTTGTTGACACAAAGTACTTTGTCTAGCCCTCATTTACCGCAAGATAAACTCGACGGGATACTTTTTCAAGACTGGAGAAAGCTCCACTGACTGCCTCCTTTTACAGAAAATAGCTCCATCATCAAGGTGAAAATATACAAAATATTTATTTGAAATCATTCTCTTTAAGAAGTTCTGTATTTCGAATTTTAAGTGAATTTTCAAAATATTCACTCCTAAAAACAATAATAAGTTCAGCAAAAACTGCATTTTTTTGCATTCTTAATCTTATGTCCGCAACTGTATGACAACAGCAAAAATATTTCATTAGAACAGCAACTACAACACTAAGGGAACTAAGCAATTCAACCCAATTTTAGGAAAGCTTCTTTCTCGGTTTTGGCTCTGCTGTAAATTGACATACATACATACAAATGAATTTTCCAAAATGAATTAGGTCCTCGGACAGGTGCAGATGTATGGTATACACACATTACCATACATATGTATGTATTTATATCTGTATGTATGGGTTTCTAGGGATTATGTATTGATTTAAAGGCTACCACTTTTGAAGATTACCATCAAGACGGATTGTTTGTAAGATAAAATCATTTTGGTAGCTAACATCCGGTAAAGCAATGCGCCACAGCTTACGCATAACAACTAATGCAATTTGTGTACTTTGAAGTAAAGGAAAGAAAAAACCAACAAAAGGCTGTTGAAGACATACCCACCGATGGAATAATGAACGAAATTTCGGCTTTAAATAAAAGAAGATATAGTAAAGCACACACATCCAGTGTGACAAGTATTCAAATACATAATTCATTTTGAAATATGCCTGACCGAAGTGAAGTATATATCTACATATGTATGGACACATTCACACAAGAGCACATATATGCTATAGGCCACAGTAGTGCACATGCCTGCATACATACGCACGAGCACACTTGAAACCATTTTGCACTTTTGTTGCACAATCAAAGTGAAATATGCGTAAAACGCATAGCGTTGATGTCCCAGCACTGTCTATCATTTTCAGAAGTCATCTATTCTATGGAAACTCACAAGAACGGTAAATTTATGATAGCAGTGTAGTTCGTGAGTTTCACTTGCTGACACATGTACAGAGCAGAGTTTCATCGGTATATGTAGATGCTCGTATTTATGCTCCTGACTACCCCAAAAAGGCAATGAGGAGGTGAATAATCGATGAAAGGAAAGCCATTCAGCAGGAATAACGGAATTGGCTACGACCAGCTGAATAACATATGATTTCGGCAGAAATTTCCGGTAAATTTTGTATACGTTTTTTAAGGTCAAGATGACAAAACTACTCGAAGCTTAAGAATGACAGGCGGCCTACGTCACTTTATGAGGAAAAAATAATATTTTCATATTTTTTTATTTTTCAATTAAATAAACCTCCAGCCAAATACACTTCTCGCATCAAAAATTTGATGCCTCTATGCCATTGAAAACCACTCTAAACCACCAATTTATCTTTAAAATTTATTTATTTTTTAAGCTTACATGATAATAAAATTATTAAATAAACTGAAGCAAATACAGTGCTAGCGACAGAGGCTTTCGGCTTCTCTTCAAGGGGACAGATACCTGTAAAATTTCAAAAAAATAGTTTTTTTCTTTTCATAAAATGTTAATATAATCCTTTAAGAATATTTCAAAAAAAATTTTTAGACCGTAAATTTAAGTATTTCTTATATTATAGATCGTCAACCGTGATTATTCTATTCTTTGTGTTCGAGCGCTGGGAGAGGTATAGGTACGTTGCCGACTTTAGACGCGTTTTTCTCAAAACTATATTTTACGAATTGGCGTACACGATAACTCGAAAAGTTATTGACCGATCTCCCTGAAATATTGCACACATATTTTTTATGATATTACTTTCTATGTGAATACAAGTTTTCGCAAATTAAAAAAAAAATAACTTTTTTGAAACAAAAATAGTAGAAAAATTCGCCCCAAAATGCATTACCTTTTTTGAAGCATTTAATTCCGCGAATTTTTTGCCCACTTTTGTTTAAGTCATATAGAAATTATGACATTTAGAAATAAATAAATGTTTGGTTTTTTGTATTCAGGTCATTGACGCCGATACTACAATGCCCGCCGATTGAGAAGCCCCGCTGCGACCTTTCTGGACGAATTGAGTGTACATCCGCCATTTGAAACTATTATATTAAAAAAAAAAATTATATTATTTTAATGTATAAATAACCTGTATGCCAATTTCAAAAAAAAAATTATTGACTTTTTCATTTTAAATAATTTTAATGAAAATCAAGGAAAATATGGCCGCAGGTATCAGGCTCCTTAAAGTAGTTTTTTTCACTGTCATCCAAACATCTTCGCCAAAAACAGGAAAGGTTCCTAGGCGCAAGATCTGTACTGCCAATTTAGGGTTGCTTGCCTTGTTCTTCTTATACTATTGTTAGAGGCACTTTAACATTTTAACTTGATAGCATTTGATGCAAATAAACACGTAAACTTATAGTTATTGTAGTGTCACAGTTTACAACATTACATACATACATATTTTTCTGTTATTGTAGTATATATACTGAATTATATGTATGTTTTTAATTTCGTAGTCAAAAAACACAAAGGTTCTTTTTGACCATTCATTTAGTGCTAATATAAACCATTTATTAATAGAATAACAAACAAAAAAACGATCTCAAACTAATGTACAAATTAATTAAAGGAAGACAATTATATTAGCGAATTAAATGATGCACCCAATAAAGAAGATAATTGATTTTTAGTTATTGCAAAATCTAATGACACAGATTTCGAGATCTCATTAAACAACAACAGAAAGCAATAAAAACTAGTTGTAGACTCCATAAATATAGTTTCTGGACCGAAGACGGAACTTCGGGACACAGAGAAATCTTTAAGTTGCTATCTGAGCAGTATCTACTGTTTTTGGCACCTAAAGACGACCTGATACCCATAGTTTCATTTGGAAGGAAATTTGTTGTCAGATTTCGACTGCGTGAGCAATCGAGCAATCCAGAATGCATGCAGGGAGGTTTGACTGATATTTTCTTTACCGATGGGTCCAAGAATGAAATAGGGTCTGGAGCCGGATGGTACTTAAACGATAGTAATAAGTAGCACTATGCATGGGGAAATGGCAACTGTTTTCCGAACGGAAATTTTTGCCATCATGAAAGTAGCTGAATGGATAATCGAGAGGAGATGGAGCGGGAAACAGATTGGAGTTTTCATTGACAGTCAGGCTGCACTGAATGCCCTGGAGAACGCGAAGAAAACCTCAAAGATTGTTCAAGAATGTAAGAAGAAGCTCAATTCTGTCGCAAGACAAAATAGGCTTGTACTTATGTGGGTTCCAGGACACTCCGGTGTTCAAGGAAACGAAATTGCCGATGAAATGGCCAACTGCAGATCAGCCACAAGCGCCAGAGCCAATAAGCGGAATCAGTTCCGCACGAATCATTAATTGGATCAGCGATTATGTATATTATACAATTTACATAAAGAGCGATGGTCCGGTCTAGAACGCTGCATAACTGCAAAGTGTTTTGTGACAAGTCCGAACAGAAAACTGTCAAACTTTCTACGAAAACTTGGAAGGAAAGACGTTCGGTTGATGGTCGATTTTATTACAGGACACAACCCATGAGGTCAGCACGTGACCACCATTGGAATCATTGAGAATCTGATGTGCCTGTCTTCCTTGGAGGCGGCTAGCACTGAGCACTTTCTCTATGAGTGTCCTGCCTTTGCTAGAACAAGGCTACGGATTTTGGGTTCCGATGTCGTGGGAATGAGCAATATTAGTTCTCTAAAACTGGAGCATATTTACAGATTTTCCAAAGAGTCTGGAGAATTTTCACAGGACTTAATATATTTATCTGTATCTCCATTCTTTCTTATCTCTTTCTCTGATACTTTTCTCTTTTTTAGGAGGCTCAGGCTTTTTAGCCTGAGTGTTTTAGGAGCCACCAAATCTCTTGGTGCTCCTTGGCTCGGCCTATTCAAATTCCTATTTCAATTTCAAAGATCACTGCAGCGCACCGATTGTAAGCAACTAACTTATAAAATACAGTTCACAGATTTAATTTGCATTTAAAATAACTTCTTCTGACTTACTACAGATGCGGCGGCAAAGCTTACCACTAATTATCTAAAACACTTCATCCGACTTCTGGCCACAGTTCGCAATATTTGAACCACTGTTCTGGCTTATTAGAGTTAATCTTGTGCTTTGAGTTTGTCCTTTTTGAGTTTGGCCTTTTACGGTCCCACTTTTGCAGTTCTACTTCAACGACATCAAATATTCGATTTGCATAAAAGCGTATTTTCTGTGAGAAAGAAAGGCGCTGCAAACGAAGAAGGAGAACATCATTTCATGTAAGTACATCGCGATGTGCATGGGAAAACACGAAAGGTGTAGCAAACTTTAATGGTCCATTGCACCTTCAGGGCTTGTTTGCGCATGCCGGTTTTTGTTAACAATTTGACATCAGGTTATAAAAAGCGCGCCCGCGACATTATCCATTTAACGGCTGGTGCTTGATATATTTTTTGCTTGTACTCCACTGAGTGGATTGTCTTGTTTTGTCACTTTTATTATATTTCTGTGCTTATGTATTTGTGTTTTTACGCCTTGGCTTTGAATGTGTGCAATAACAGCAACAACAACATGAAATGTTACAAAAATACCTTGATGAAATTAATTTTGCGGAAATTCTGTCTTACGGCGCTTTTTGAGAACACGACCATTTTGCCGAAATATGCATGTAGATGTTATCCCGCCAAAACTAATTATCGTTGTAACGCATCCGCCACCACATCCGTACACAGGCGAACTCCTTAACCTGTGCAGCATCCTGCCTCATTTTCTGTCAGACGCTGCTCTTTTTTCCAGTAGGAAATTTAATTGTCGCGCAACATTAATTTAGGTTAGCTGTAAGGCTTTGTGGGCGTACACTTAAACACACACGCCTCAACACTTTCATTTCCCAGCGAATTTCACAGCTCGTTTCTTGTTGTTCTTCGCCTCGGGATCAGCAATGTAATTGGAATGTTTCCATTACTTGTATTATTATAGCGTTTGAAGCATTTGGTAGGTGCTTTGCCTGGGAAAAAATAAATATTTTGTCTGCAAGGCGAAAGCAGCGAAGGAAAGGATAATCGAAAGGGTTCGCTGCGACGCCTGCATTATTACTAAAAGTTTTTCTAAGGAATGCGAGAGATGTTTTTGAGAGAAAAATTAAATTGACAAAATTTAAAGGGTGATACAAATGCAAGAGTTTTTTTTCAAAATAAAAAAACTCCAAAAAAATGAATTGATATCGAGTTTTCGTTTATCTGCTATTATAGGCAATAAGCGCCTAAGTCGACTAGAAAAATACGTAAATACAAATATACGCATGAGAAAATGGTACTCAAACCTGTTCGGCCACCCTCTGAATGTTTTTTAAGTTATAACAAAAACTTATTGGCATCTGTATGAAAAATGCAGACGTACATAACACATGAAGTCTGGCGTTTTATTATACCAAAATCCAATGGGCTGGGTTAGATTAGATTACTTCGAGGTTTGATCTTCGACCTAATAACCTTTTGTGCGCTCTACTCATCACAGTACCGCATCCAACCGCAGTCCCCTTATTAAAATGAAGATAGAGCTGGGGTAGATTGAGCGTTTGTTCCTTTCTTCTGGTTCCTGTTGACCGAATTGACTCAACCTTCTCCACGCTATAGCGCTGCTTTCGAGGAGAAGATACTTTGCAGTGTCCTGAGATTGATCGCAGAAACGGCGGCAAGAATCAGTGGACCATATGGACCGATCATATGTAGATGACTGCGCAGTCTACAATAGACTTTGAGAATGACTGCGAGCATTCCCAGTTTAATCTTGGGCAGAGTTATGATGTTTCCTTCTGAGCATAATTTGGTGCCAGCTAACCCCCCTTAGCCTTTGCTCATCACTCCTAAACGTATACTTGATGGTGTGTTGTCCCATAGCAAGAAAGGGATCGAGGCCTATTAACGACGAGGCCGCAGCCTCTCTTGCCAATGCGTTCGCTACTTCGTTCCAAGTTATACCCATGTATCTTGAGACCCAAATTATTCGGATGCGATTGTGCGTTTCTAGTAGATTCAGATTCTCGATACACATAAGAACCAGTGCGAATTTAAACGCACAGGATGACAAAGCCTTGAGTGCTGCCTGATTGTCGTTCAGAATGTCAATTCGCTCATTCCGGAAATTTCTGTCTGAGTTTATCTCTGCACATAGCCAGATGGGATACATCTCCGCTTGGAATATGCTTGGAAAACAGCCCATTGACACAGAACATTAGGTCCTGTGCCTATGCTTTCTGGTGTATTCGAGCTATCTGTGTACCAGTGCAGGGTAGACTCCTGAAGTTTCCTTTCAAATGCAGGACTACTCAAGTTTAACTTTGCATGCATTTCAATTCTGAACTTCTCTTCCCAATGCGTTGAAATTTTGGTATAATTTCAGATATGTCAGCATGAGTTTATTTGAACTCGCTAGGTAACGCTCATATTTCGTCATTAAATAAAAAAAAAGAAAGTATTTTTGGGCCAATATGATTCGTATTCAAATTGGATATCCCTTCTAATATTTCTAATAAAAATAAATCCGCTAGATGGGGCATTATGAAATAAAATTTGCATTGGTATCAAAACAAGTTCAGTAATTCTTAGCAAAGTGAAAAAAGACATAGAAACCCAACTTTAATGAGAACTTTTTTGAAGAGTAATATCTGTATCGTGGCCGCTGTAGCTGAAGGAGCACGAAACACCAAATGATACAAAATTTTTTATTTAGTACCGGTCGCTGCTCAGCAGGCAATGATAGACTTGCAAGTATATTTCTGTCATCAAAAAGCTCGTCATGAGAAACCATCTGTCGTCCGGAGGCGCCATGAAACTG
The DNA here is from genome assembly GCF_027943255.1 of Anastrepha obliqua. Taxonomy (NCBI): domain Eukaryota; kingdom Metazoa; phylum Arthropoda; class Insecta; order Diptera; family Tephritidae; genus Anastrepha; species Anastrepha obliqua. The sequence goes on along the minus strand of NC_072896.1, from coordinate 49,488,057 downwards.
TAGGCCCCATTTTCTCATTATTCGCTTCAGTTTCTTGTCCACATCCGCCTTAAATCACCACTGACGCTGCTCATGCCCACTTCATTTCCACTTCCGTTTCCCCCGATTTCCCTTGCTAGTCTCTCCCAGTTTTTAACTTGACCTGTTCTAGTCAGCTTCGGTTCCTGTTATTTTCATTTGCACTCAGTTCCTTGTTTTCAATCTCCAATCATTATTGGCTTTGTTTTGTTCGTATCCGCTTCAAAACGTATCTGTCTTGTTTCTGCCTCATTCCGATTTCCGTAATTCCCTCCAACTCTACCTCTAATTTGCACTGTTCTAGTAATTTCAGTTTCTATTGCCTTCCGTTTGTTGGTAATCTCCGTTTCTACTCACTTCCACATTTAGTACATATCAGCCCTGCCTCTGCTCACTTCCGCTTCATTTCCTCTTCTGTTTACCATAATTTCCCTTGCTAGTACCACACGGCCTTTGCCCTCTTCTGATCACTTCCAGTACCTGTCATCGCCGGTTATTCGAACTACCAATTATTGTCAATCTAGGTCTTCTTGTCCATATCCGGCTCAAATTGGCCCTGTCTCCGCTGACTTTCGCTATTCTATTTCTAGTGCGTCTCGCCCTCTAATCTTCTTATACTATTCAGTTTCACTTTATTTTCATTTCCCATTGATCAATTCGGTGGAAAATATAAAGAAGTACATCACAAATAGCCGAACACCCTAAAAGGGGTAAATGCAAATTTTACAAGGAATTTAGAGCTATTTGAAAAAAAAAAAAAAAATATAAATGAGTAAATAAATATGGGAACACTGCTTGCGCCTCTATTTGATAAGCTGCGCACGCCCTTGCAGCAACATATACATGGCGATGTGAAAAACACGAATTTTTGCAGTTCAATCCAGCCACTTTTAAAGATTGCCCTCAGGCCGTATTTATTGTAATTGCGAATGCAAGAGGAACTGCAAACTGTTGTCGCTAGAAACTGAATGGAAAACCGATACGAATCACTACAATATGCGGAATCAGCACTTCTTTTCCTTTCCATCTTCTCCCTTCGCCACCGATAATAGCTGCCTTAATAACATTAGGCATTCGTTTTTTAACCAAGCCAACTTTTAAGGGTAATATGTGTGGCTGCATTCCAGAAAGCTCTAAAGCTTTTAAAAATGGGTGTTTTTGTTAGGTAGAGTTCTGGGTTTCTCCATTCGATATTAGGGATAAATGTGTAGAAAATTATGTTCTGCATTCTGTTTTTTTTCGATTTAAATTTAGCGTTACATTTTGTGATACCCAATGTGTTTCCTGCCTAGCATAAAATGCAACAGTAAAATGTTGTATTGTAGATGGCTGATAGCCTTAGCTGCTAGCCATTTGCAGGCTGGCTTTGCTGGCTGTACTCGTTTTGCTTAGCTTTGAAAACTTGTATGGCCAAATGGGCGCTTTAAACGCTGTCATAACAAGCAGATGATTCGTAAAAGAAAATATGTAAAAGTGCTAGCCATATTCAATGTATCATATACATATTTGTATCAGGATGTTAACTAGAAGCTGTGAAAATATATTGCGAATTCCTCTATCGACAGTGAAAATGTACAAGTTAAGACGCCAATCTCGCCAAGGGCGAAAGTTTGGGTGCGCGAATTATATTTAGATCAACAAAAACATGGTGACTTTTAGCTTTGCGCAAGCTTGCAAGAGATGAGGAACAATTCAATAATGATATATACTTCTATGCCTTTCAATGGCATTTATCAAATTTTCTTCAACAATTTTTGAAAAGCAAATATAAATAAAAAATCTCCCTAATCTGCCTAAAATTATGCCCACAAGACTTTCTGAGTCCTGCTTCTATTTTACTGGAGCCAAAGGGTTTTCGAAATAGCTCATAAAGAAATGAAGCTCGTTATCTTCTGCGCTTTCCTGAGGAATAAGTTGTGCAATGACCGGGTAGGAGGTCTCTGGGACCAATTCAGCAATCTCGTCAGCAATTTCATTCCCCTCTATGTTCCTATGTCGTGGAACCCAGATGAGAAAAATGTTACCTGCACACCCAGGAGATTTGATCTCTTCTTGCAGTTGCCCAGTCTGCATCTGCACCATAGCGTTGTCAGATAATTGATTACGGATAAATTGTCGAACAATTTGTTAATATCCCCCAAGTTCCCGCGTTCCTTAAGCGTTCTGCATGCCTGCAGGAAAGCAAAGACTTCCTGACAAAGACCTGAAAAACACTAGCAGTATTCGGCAGTTTTAATGAAAATTGTCTGATTAGAAAAAACTCCTGCTGCGACTCCCGATTCAAACTTGGAGTCGTCAATGAAGACAGAGATACCAGCTTCGGTACGATTTTGAGACTTAAATTGGGTGAGAAAAAATTGTAAGTCCCCAAAGACGTTTATTTTAAGGGATATATTTTTTTTATTTTAAAAATATTTTCACACGTATTCAGTAAATTTTTTCCAATAAGTAGATTTGTTGCTGTATTTTTTGTATTGCCTACGCAATTCGCCTTATTTTTTAAGTAACAGCAGGCGCTTTCGATTCATTACAACTCTGCTCGCTATGTTTCGGCTCTACTCGCTTTACGAAACATTTGCATATGAAAAAAACAACGATTCACTGCTAGCGAGTACGGTTATACCTGCCAACAATGGAAGATCTCTTTTATAATATTGGAAAGTTTCATTAGACCGCAAAGTTTCATATAGTAAAACTTCTATTGCTTCAACTTGGTGAATTCTCTTTTGATGTTCTCGTCATGTTCACACCCCTTGCAATTGTTAGCTTTTGGTGTACAGTCAACAACAACATTGAGAAGAACGAGAACACAAAGTGTCTTCACAGGGAACATCAAAAGTAACGAGTTGAAGCAACAAATGTTTCCTTGTCTGAACCAGGTCTTACGAATACTCACTGCTACTGATAAATGTCTAAATAAATGTTTTTAATGAATATAAGTTAAATGTTCATTATTTTGTTTTTTTCTAAAAGCACAATCGAATTCGTACCGCCAGTGGCCCGCACTAGCCTCTCTAATCGGGCGGTGCGTACACAGATCTTGAGATGATAAGACAGTATAGTGCAGTGATGAGACAGTATAGTACAAGTGTTTTGCGTGTTCGACGATTTTCTGCTATCGAAAAAGATTGATCAAAGAAGTTACATAAAATTTTGTGTAAAAAATAGAACTAAGTGCTCAAAAACACTTGAAATGTGGACAATGGCATACGGTGATGTTTACCAGTGGCACAAGCTTTTCACAGAAGGTCGAGAAGATGTGAATGACGACGTCTGCTCTGGACGCCCCCGCATATCAACAACGGATGTAAATGTTGAGAAAGTGAAGAAAATTGTAATGGAGAATCGTCGAATCAGAATTAGAGAAGTTGCTGAGGATGCCGGCATATCGGCATATCGGTTGGCTCATGCCATGCAATCTTTTCGGAAATTTTGGACATGAAGCGTGTGGCAGCGAAGTTCGTTCCAAAATTGCTGAATTTCGACTAAATCATCAATTCCATGAGCATCGCTGAGGAATTCTTGAATTACGTCAATGATGATCCAGATTTGTTTAAAAGGTCTTAGCTGATGACCAATCATTGGTATTTGATTGTGACAGCGAAACAAAAGCCCAATCGTGCCAATGGAAGAGTCCAGAAGAGCCAAGACCAAAAGAAAGCACACGAAGTTTGATCAAATGTTAATGTTTTGCTCACCGTTTTCTTCGATTACCATAGCGTGGTGCATCAGGAGTTCTTACCACAAGATCGTACGGAAATAAGGAGTATTACTTTGAAGCTATGCGCCGTTTGCGTGAAGCAATACGAGAAACACGCCCGGAGTTGTGGAAAAAAATGTATGGCTTTTGCATCATGATAATGCGCCAGGTCACTCATCTTTGCTTGTGTGAGAGATTATTTGGCCAAAACCAGCACCGTTATCGTGCTTTAGCCTCCGTATTCACCAATTTAACTCCTCTGTGACTTTTTCCTGTTCCCAAGATTGCAGAGACCCATTAAAGGACGACGTTTTGCGACAATTGCGGAGATAAAACCGAATCGCTGAGAGAGCTCAAGGTCATACCAAAAAATGCATATCTGAACTGCTTCAAGGATTGAAAAAAACGCTGGCACAAGAGTATTACATGTGAGGGGGACTACTTTGAAGGAGATAAAATAGAAATTGATAAATAAATAAATATTTTTTGAGAAAAATCAAAATTCACCTTATTTTTTTAGCAAACCTCGTATGCGATTCGAATAATTCAAGTGATTTGAATGAATTAAGTGAGAGGTCAACTTTGAAAAAAAAAAAAAATGGAGATACAAATTTAAATTTTAAAGATGAAATGCAATGTAGCAGTATTTAAAGTGTTAGTGAAAACTTAAAATAATTATTGTATCTAAAAAACAAAAAATGTCTTCAAATTTTTTTCTCGCTCATAATAATTATGGGGTGACTTATATAATTTTAGTCTTAAAATAATAGTTGTCGACAATTAAAAAAAAATATTTATTATTAGCAATTATTATGAAAGAAGTTTATAAATTTTTCCTAACCATCAAATAATTATTATTCTGGCATGCACATTTACCATTTGAAGTCGCATTCTTACTGATTTTAGAAATGTATCTATGAGTGTTAAATACATTAACTGTTTCATTTTATACGCGGGCACGAGCTATTAAGTGGTTTCGGTGGTCTAGAATTTTCAAAATCATCGCAAAATCGCTTTTTTATATTTGGAAAGTATAGGCTTCAAAGAATGTACTGTAAGGAAGGATATTCCCAATATTTTCGATTTTACAAAAACTTTAAACTCAATTATCTCAAAACTACTTTTTTCGGCCTATTCAACCGAATCATCTAAAATTTTAATATGTTGTTCACAACGGGCGATAGCCCGTACTAGAATCATATTATTATTTCGTATTTTTTAATAAAAACTTGAAGAAAAATCCGATTTTTAGAGTGCCAAAATCAAAACCGCGCCATTTTGTCAAATTTTTTTATTCAATACGGGACATAGCTACAACCATACTGATTAGTAATTTTTGTGTTCTAGATAAATATAAGAGCCGATATGGACAAATCCGTCCAGGTCCAATTTTTCGGGAGGGTCAACTTCAGCGCCATTTTTTTAATTATTAAAATTAAAAAGAAATTTTTTTTTTCATTTTTGTATGTAAAAGAATTTAAATGAAAAGCCTAAAAAAATTAAATATCGGGTATTTTAATATAAGTTTTAATTTCCCTAAATTTTCAAGCTCTAGACCACTGGGACCCCTTAATGCAATTTAATTTAACAAAATTATTTTTCAAATTAAAAAAAAATATGTATTTTTTTTTGTATGAAAAAGAAGTTAAGTAAAAGTCATAAAAGTTTTAAATATCGTTTTTCATTTTTATATTGTAAAAAAAAATCTAAAACCCTAAATTTTCGAGCTCTACACCACCGGTACCCCTAATGCAATATATTTGACTAAAATAATTTTTTTGTGAATTTCAGCACCATTTTTAAAAAATTAAAAAAAAAAAATTCATTTTTGTATGTAAAAGAAGTTAAATAAAAAGCTTCAAAAATGTTAGAATCGTTTTGCACTTTTTATTGTAAAAAAACCTGAAAATATCCTAAATTTTCGAGTTCTAGACCACCGGGACACCTTAAAGCAATTAATTGATTAAAATTATTTTTTTTTTGTGTAAAAAAACGCAATATGTGTTATTTCACAATATAAGTCCGAAAAAGTTTCCTTATCAAGTACCACATATTGACAATCAAAAACATGCGAGCTTTACATAACTTGCGACCTTTTTCTTTTCCTTCCAGAGGCTGTGGAGCTCACAATCGTAGCTTGCAAAACCTTCTTCATACATTAGTTACTCTAATGACCTCTCTCTCCACACGAACTTCCCGCCACTTCACGGTGAATGCTGATCATAAGATAAGTAAAGTACTTGCATACCCACTTTTGAAAAAAAAAAAAACGCATTAAACACTTAATCAGTGAGTAATCAAAGACTGATTTGCAGCTTATCTTAATCTCGCCTTTCGCTAAATCGCCAACAGCTGCAACAATTTTGTCCTTCAAAAGGTTGCATATTGCCGGGGAGAAGGGCTAAAGCAAAACTTCGATGTGCCATCTGTGTGAAGCTGCAGTGTTGATTTCAACACTTTTTCTGCTCAAACTTCTTAGTATTATTCGCATCAATTGCGAGAGAGTGCAAGTATTCATTAAATGATTTTATCTTGCATGCATGTCTGGCTGACTGGCTGGCTGGCTGAATGCCTGAATGGCTGTTGTATGACTTGGTGCTTCAAATGTTGCTTCTTGACAGACTTGGCGATTGCAGAAATGGGTGGTCGGTGTGATTACATCCCCCGCAATTGAAAGCTTTTCAATTTCTAGAAAGCAACAAAAAAGTGCTGGCATTATGTTGCACAGATCTTATGCAGCAGATCTCATACCGCTTGCTGTTCCAGCTGAAGTTGGTGCCGTTAATGGCGAAGTGTATATGTAAAGCGCAACGTTGCCGTTATTGTCGTCGTCTTCATCATTGCTTTTGCCACCCTCTAGCACCAAGTTTAGATGCAATCTCCCAGTGCCACAAGAAAATGAATGCCACCCACGCAAATATAAGTTTTGCGTTTTCCTCAGCTGTTTGTTGTTTCACTTCTTTCTTTTTGTTTTTGTTGCACGCTGTTGATCCTTCTCACTTCATTAATTTTATCGTTCGCTTTTTAAACAATTTAACGTAATTTTCTGTAGCCTCTTCAAATTGCGGTACCTTACCTGCTCAACCTACTTTTACCGCTTTGCTGTGTGTGGCATGTGAAATGATATGCAGCAGGGCATATAGCACGATGACAGTTGCTTTTCACCACCACAATTCTCCGCCACAAACAACATGTACCTAGAATATCCGCTCACCAACAGTTTGCCAGTCAAGATAGACGAATACAATATTGCAGAGGCAGTAAGCACTTCAGACTGGTTCTTGTGGCTGCTCGTTGCACAGTGGGTACGACTTATGCCGGTTGTTGCGGCAAATAATAATAACCCTACAGTAATTGTATGATGGAAAATAATGCAAGGTGGTGCAAAATTAGTAATTTTGTTTTATAATACATTTTTTTACTAAAAAAAGTTATTTGGAATGATGTTCTTTTAGCTGCATGAGAAGTGTCGATATCGATAAATATGGTTTGACAGCTGAGAATGGCAAACTGTCTTGATTTCCATTCAGTAGGTTTGGCAGCGTAGAATCTCTCTTGCCAACAAGTGCTACTTTGGACTAAGTAGGCAGCTGAGTAGTAAAGTCCTCTCTCGACGAACAAAACTAACACTCTACAAGGCTATCACGTGCCCGTCCTAACGTATGCACAGAAACGTGGACGATGACAACATCCGATAAAGCGACGCATGGAGTGTTTGAGAGAAAGATTCTGAGCGAGATTTTTGGACCTTTACACGTTGGCAACGGCGGATATCGCAGGCGATGGAACGATAAGCTGTATGAGCTTTAGACGCATAGACATAGGCACAGAGATAGACATAGACATAGACATAGACATAGACATAGACATACCCATAGACATAGACATAGACATAGCCATAGACATAGACATAGACATAGACATAGACATAGACATAGACATAGACATAGCGCAGTGAATAAAGATCCCGCGGCCACGCTAACTGGGTAATGTCGTCCGACGCTCCGGCTCTGAAAGTATTCGATGCGGTACCACAATATGGTAGTAGAGGAAGATGAAGGCCTCCTTTGCGTTGGAAAGGTCAGGTGGAGACGGACTTCGCTTCACTTGGTGTGTCCAACTGGCGCCGGTTAGATATACTCTCACTAAAAATATTCAGGCATTTTAAATTTGGTTTAGAGACAATAAAATAGTTTTGTTAGATTGGCCACCACATTTTCCAGATCTAAACTCCATAGAGCACATGCCAGTTATTTTAAAACGTAAGATAAAGGAACACAGCATAACAGCGCAAACAGCCCTGAAAAATACTTTAAATCACGAGTGGAGCGCCATAAGTCAACCGAATATGCACTGCTTGTTCGCAGCATGCCCCAGAGGACTGCTGTTGTTATTAAAGCAAAGGGTGAACCTATTGAGTATTCATGTTTTTATCACTAATTCCTTTTATTTGTAATTTGTACTGATTTATTAATAAAATACCGTTACTTCACTCTTTAAAACGAAAAATTCAGTAATTAATGTGGTGTCTAATACTTTTGGCAAAGGTTATAAATCTGTTCGCGAAGTTCATAGAATATTGGCGGCATCATCGGTTCCTATTTCTTTCGCAATGAGGTAGTTGGTGCCGTTACGGTGCATGACGAGCTCAATCAAGTTATAGGTTAGGTTAGGTTATAGTGGTCGGTCTGTATGACCAAATCACTTATACCTTACCGGCCCGTTGTGATATCACTGTGCGACACGGGAGCATAAATGGGGAACCTAAATGGTTTTCTTCGTGGAACCATTTTGTGGCTCTTATGAAGTGCAGAATTACTCCCATCGCCAGACAGTTCCATGAGAAAATTGAAGAAGTATCTACCTAGAAAACCTACTCTGCTCTTAGCTAAGGCTGGACAATTGCAAAGGAAGTGCTCAACTGTTTCTTTCTCTTCCTCATCTTTATAACTTCTACAATATTCATGGGAGAAAACTCCTAATTTCAAGGAATGCCTGTCAAATAGCTAATGACCGATTATACAAGTCACAAACTTCGAGATATTCTCTCTTATGTGCTAAGCAGTTCCTGTGTCTTTTTTTATTTATTGGCAGCACAGTAATCTAGCTGTTACGCACTTGTCATCATCTTTCCATGCAATCCACGTTGTTTTTTGTTATGAGTTTGTTTGTAACCATATTTATACCAATGGTACTTCTATCACTAAGCAGTTGAAGAGTAGATACGTAGTCACTTCTTTTATAGCTACAACTTCTGCCTGATAGACGCTGCAGCAGTCTGGTAGTCGAACGGATATTTAAAGTTCTAATTTCTTCGAAAATACTCCATAGCCAACCTTAACATCTAGCTTGCAATCATCTGTATAGAAATTTAAGTCCCTCCTTTTCCAGGATCTTGGTTTTTGCCGTTCACTTCTTGACGGAATGCTCGTCTTGAAGAACCGATCGAAAGTGAATCTAGGTGTAGAGTTGCCTATTTTTTGTTTGTAACTATTCAGAGTATTGCTATTGAGCTGATTGAATTTTTGTTTAAAAAATTAATTGAATTTTGAAACAATAATTCAATCAGCCTAGCTCGCTAGCAATACTTAGCCAAACATCGAGGAAATTTGGTTCCAAGAATACGGCGCAACTTATCATACAGCGCGCTTAACAATTGATTTATTGCAATATACATGCCTCCATTATGCGATATGGCCAGATTTATTTGAAAAAGTAGTCAAAAACTGGACTTATCAAATGAACAATGTAACTCGTAGTCACGGTGTGCATACGCCGGATATGATATTCAAAAAATAAATGCAATACAGTTATATATTATACCAGATTATATTTAATCAAAAAATCATTCCAACAATATTTCTCGCTCACTTACCGATATTAAGTTTTTCATAAGCGATAAGTCAGAAATAACATCGCAGAAAAATTTAATACGTCAGCACACAGTCGGTCGGATGACGGACGAAATTCCAAAGGATTTTGGTTTTTTCGTCATTTAGGTAAGTAGAAGGTAGGTTGGTTAGCTGGCAAGAGTACCACGAGTACATTACAAGTAGCACTAGAGTGCCGTTTTGACACCATACTGCAGACCACTACCTGTTAAAAATTACAAAACTTAAAGAAAACAAAAAAAAACATTTACAACCATCCAGTGCTGCTGATGCAGTGGAGGAGAGAAACAGAATCTGGGATGGAGAACACCCTCAGACTATCCAAAGTGTTTTTGAGGTACCACACAATAAGATAGAATTCCATCCGTCCTGCGCTTTTAAAAGAAAAAAGTTGTGCAGTTTAAGGGGACACCGATGTCTGAGATGGGGATAACTTAAACCGGTTTTGTCGACCCTTTTATGCCAATTTCATTTCCCTCTATGTTCTTGTGCTCTGGAACCAAGATAGGAAAAATGTTTCCTGCGCATTTGGAAAAGATATTTATGTCTCCCTCCCAACAGCGACCCATAAGCATTTTGAATGCCTGCAGGGTCGCAAAGACCTCTGCTTGCAAAACCACTATAAGTTTTCGACAGTTTAAAGGGACTGAAATATTGGCTGATTTAGAGAAAGCCCTCTGCCGAACTCCAGATTCTTGGATCCGTTTCAGGAAAAGATTTTTGGAATCAGTAAACAACGTCTAAATTGTATTTTTTTATTTACAATGATTACCATTTCAAGCAGTCACATCTTTACTAAAGCATCTCTAATAGCAGACCTCCAATGCGAATAAATTTACCAACACCAACATCCTTTTGCATTTTGCTTCCCATTTGTGGCCACAATCTTCCACTGTGCATGGCAAAGTAAAGTTAGCGTTTGACAGCGTATGAGTATATCAGAACGCCTTATCGCGCTGACGCTTCAGCACCGATTTTGTAGTTGTGGTTTTTGTTGCTATTGGATTTGTTGTTACCGCGTTTTCCGGCGTTTAAATGGCTGTTGGGTTGGAAGTTGTTTGGTGGTTGAATGGCAGTTTGTCTTGATGACGCTTTTTAAGTGCGGAGGGGTGCGGTTGTTCGCTTGATGACGGTGCAAATATTAAACACGCAATTTGTCGTACAAGCCAGAGGGCGTTTTGAGTGTTGCTGCACGCGCGCACAAACAAGCACAAATAGGGAGGCAAAATAGAAAAGAAAGTAAAGCAGAAAGAAGGCAATACAAGCAGCAGGGAATAGCTGATGCTGATTCTGGTTGTGAATTCTGATTCCAACTCTACCACTGAATGGCTCAATGCATATTTACTCACATTTTACACCATATCCTTTTTCCTGTTTGGCATAATGGCTGCATATGTGGTGCTTGGGTGCTGGTGCATCTTATGCCGCCGGAACAACAGACAGCTAACTCAAGCACATTCTTCTTTGAGTGGACGTATATATGTATATCTGTGTCTGTGTGTATGCATGTATGTGCATAAGTGTAATCAACTTCAGCACTCGATGGGCCATGCAATTTTGTCATCAGCAACATCAACGTCTTTTGCCTTTGTTGGCTTCCATTGTCTCTGCCTCCGCAATTCAGCATCTCAGCAGGTGCTCAACTACTTTACTGTCACATACATATACATATAGATGTATATATATCAAAGCAAGCATCTTCCCATTGCGTGTTGCCAGACTCACAAATTCGCGTCTGTGTATCTACGATCAGCTTACATGCAATCCCTTAACTGCTTCAATGTCTCACAGCGTTCGCACACGGCTTCCCTTCTCGCCTTCGCTTTTTAGCGTTTGCTTATCGTTGAACCGTAGCAATTATGTCTTTTGCCTTTATTTCAATTTTCACTACCTCGTACTTTTCTACCAACGCCGTGTTATCAACATCATCTTCAGCGTCGTCAACAGTCACGCAGCGAACGACATCGTCATTATCATCTTCAATGTCATTTAGATCCGTTTGTTTTTGTCGTGCTTGCCCTTTTCTGTGGAGGGGCTTTGCTGTGCTTCGCTCTGTGCTCGTGCTGCGTTCTTAATAATCCTTGCAGTTGCAACCCAGCACTTTAACCCTTTCTCGTTTTCGTGCCAGTGTTTACGTTGCATTTATTCTTCGCAATTTTTACTTTGATTTGTGTGACAAACAAGCGCAACGCACACAAACACTTCCGCAATCACCCACCCAGCAACTCAAGCAGCGATAAACAATGTCGTACCTCCTTCTGACTGCCGTCCGCCTCAGCAGGAGAACCAGCCGCGCCAATTTCCAAAGAAAAAATTATCTAAAGTGCGCTCTTGAGGAGATAACATTCGTAAATGCAGCGCCTCAACCCCTTACTTCCTGATTTTCTACCACTGTCCATGCTGCCGATGCTGTGATTTAGCTATACAGCAATTTGTTTTCTCAATTGCTTTTCCTCTTTCTTCTTTTTATTTTACGGTTCCACTTTTTGCTCTTAATCGCAAATAATCATTAAAATTTTCGAAGCGATTTCTTTTGATCCGTTCAGGTAATGAGTGGAAGTCATTTGTTAAGAATTTGTAACTGACATGAAAATTAATATTAAATCTGGTCAGTTGGGTTGAGGATAAAAGATGTTGTATATACGAGGGGTGACTATTAAATACCTAGACTGAGGGTGGTATAGAAAGTAGCACACAAAAATAATTAATATTCGCGTAAGTTTCTCTTAAGGGATCCCGGTGGTCTAGAGCTTGAAAATTTAGGGTATTTTAAGGAATTTTTTTTATGCAATAAAAAAAAGATGAGAAACGATATTTAAATTTTGTATACCTTTTATTTAACTTCTTTTTCATAAAAAAATGAAAAAAAAGTTTTAAATTTTAATAATTTAAAAAATGGCGCTGAAGTTGATCCTCCTGAAAAATAGGACCTGGACGGTGTTGTCCATTTCGGGTCTTCTAAAAGGTTTTTCAATAAGGGCAAGTAGATGTTGAAAATGTCTATCGTGGCGTTTCCTAAGTGGCACGTAGAGCCGTCCTGCTGGAACCACATGTCGTCTAGGTCCATATGGTTCAATATGGGCCATAAAAAATTGGTTATCATCGTTTTGTAGCGCTCGCTGTTGACGGTGACCGCCTCACCAACGTCGTTTTCAAAAATGTACGGACCAATGACGCCGCCGGCCCAAAACCCACACCAAACCGTAACTTTTTGAGGATGCATTATCACCTAGTGAACCTTGTGTGGATTGGTGTCGTCCCATATACGGCAAATTTGTTTGTTAACACCGCCATTCATCCGAAAATGCGCCTCGTCACTAAAGATGATTTTTCGCCCAAAACTGGGGTTCTCTTCCAAACGATTCGAAGCCCAGTCAGCGAACAAACAGCGTTGTCTATGGTCATCAACTTTGAGCTCCTGGGTCAGTTGGATCTTGTACGGGAGTAGGCCCAAGTCCCGACGCAAAATTCGCCAAGTTGAAGTCTGCGAAAGGCCAAAGGCTTGTGCACGGCGAGGAATAAACTGCCTCAGGTTCTGCTGTACACTTTTACGGACCGCAGCAATGTTCTCGGCTGATCTTGCGTTCCTTGAACGTACGGGTGTTGGCTGATTGTTTACTGACCCGGTGGTCTCAAATTTGGCCACCAAACGTTGTAGAGTCGACTTTGAAGGGCCACCACGTCTACCGAAAAATGGGCGCAATGCGCGCAACGTTTGCGTTAATGAACACTCATTTTGATAATAAAGTTTTATCATTTGAACGTGCTGTTCAATCGTGTAACTTGTCATGATGGTTTGGCATAAACAACTGAATAATAAACAAAAGATTTGACAGATGTGACTAAAACAAAATGGCTGCCACAGGGCGCCAAAGTCGACCCGCGCCAATTGAAAAACCCTTTATTTATCTGAAACACAAAAACCAAAAAAATATAATCAGTATGACTGCAGCTATGTCCCATACTAGAATAAAAAAATAAATTTTGACAAAAAGGCGCGGTTTTAATTTGACACTCTAAAAATCGGGGTTTTTTATTTGTAACAAAAAAAAAAAAACAACGAAATAATTGAAATAATAATATGAATAAAAATAGTACGGAGATAGCCATTGATGTTGTGAACAACATACTAAAATTTTAGACGATTCGGTTGAATAGATTTTTTTGTTTTTTGACAACACCAGACCAAAAAAAGTAATTTCGAGATAAATGAGTTTAAAGTTTGAGGTACAGGAGCGCGCGGACCGCTCTCCACCTAGTTAATGGGCTGTAGAAGCTTTAATATTGAGAATATCCGCACGAAAATTTCACAGTATATTCTTAAGATACTATCGAATAAACAAAGAATCGACTTTTTGAAATTTCTAGACCACCGGGTCCCCTTAAGTGTTTGGCCGTGCTCCTCCTCCTATTTGTGACGTGCGTCTTGCTGTTGTTTCACGGTTAAACCGACTCCGAACGGCAAATAGCTTTTTATGAGGAGCTTCTTCATGGCAGATAGAAATACACTAGAAGCAACGCACTCTCGAATGATAGTCGCGCACCAACTCATTCGGCTAAGCCAGCCTAGAAAGTAGTGTGCATGCTACAAGTGTAAGTTGGTGCCAGCTGTTTAACATGAATCCTTCTCTTTATAATGGAATAATTATTGTTTCTGTAAGCAAATTGATGATGACTTCGCTTTAGACTGCTTTTTGTTGCGTTGGGAAAGCTCTAATGGGGGTAAAAGTATTGTCTAAGAACTAGAAGCCTACAAAAATATTTGTACTGGCATACCGAGTGCTATTGAAAATGGCCTTAACTTATTAGAAAGTATGGCAGGCAAAGCTATCGCTGTGTGTGATGCAATCAAGTTGAAGCTACGGATTCAATGTACGACTTCGCTTGGTCTAAGCGCGACATGCTCTAGGCGGAAGAGTAGGCGGTGTGCAGTATTTGGAGAGAGTTCGTGGCGATAATTATTACATTTTGGAAAAGAAAGGAAATATTGGAGTGGAGTATTACGCTAGTAGATCACCAGCAAGTTCCAGTTTAGGCTACCAAACCACTTTAGTATGTTCCAAGCGGAGATGGCCAAAGTACGAAGTGCGTACCTTTGTAAATTGGTTCGGCTCTTTTCACTTATCAGGTCAGCTCGTGCGTATTTTGCCCATAATTTCACTTTTGTACGATTTTTGTATGCAAAAAATTATTCGCGGAATATAACGGAACTATTTATAGAATTTATAGAAGCACGAGTTGTTAAAAAATAAAATGGAAGAAAACAACGATCTCAAGCACTTGCCCAGGGTTGTACGTGTGGCAAGGTTAAGTAAGTACAAGCAAATCTATGTTATATATATTATGTACTCAGAATATCTGGCCTTAGGGCTGAAAAAAACAATTTTTCATAGATTGAAGCATACAAGTATATTTATTTGCCCGTAACTTTACTTGAGCAACACTATACGAAATCAAGCTGCTATTAGTAAAAGTCGTGTCTAACATGACTACTTGACTATATACGAGGCGTGTTTTTAAAGTAAGTACCGTTTTTATACAATAATAAAATTATGGTCGCCGTTTAGCGCATGCGCGTCGTGTAGCTACATCTGTTGAGAAGCCACAAACGCCATTACGGAACCATCCGATCGAGCCTACATCTATTTGCGTGATTGTAAAATGCCTCCACCTTCTGAGAATCCCGCCGACTGTGAAGTGCGTGTTGTAATACGGTTTCTCTGTGCTCAAGGCTTCAAATCAGTTGACATTCATCACCAAATCAGTGAAGTGTATGGTGAAAATATTATGAGTGGTGGAATGGTGCGGAAATGGGTTAGGGCCTTTAAAGAAGGCCGCACAAACATTCATGATGAGGAACGAAGTGGGCGATCTTCAGTTACTACCGATGAACTGATTCAAAAAGTGGACTGTAAAGTGAAACAGAACAGATGATTCAGGATTTCGTCCTTAGCTGAAAAGTTTCCTGCTGTCTCAAGAAGTGTTCTTTACGAAATTGTGCCCGAACGTTTAAATTATCGAAAATTGTGTTCACGCTGGGTGTCAAAAATGTTGACTGATGAGTGAAAACGACTGTGAAGCAGTGGTTGTCTAATCAGGCGGCAATCTTCTCTGACGATTGCATTCAAAAGCTGCTCCCAAGATACGATAGATGCTTCAATAGTAATGGGAATTGTGTAGAAAAGTAGGGCAGAGTATGGCATTTGAAGTGAATTATTTTTGGAAAAAATTTACTTGTTGTTTTTTATGTCAAAACGATACTTACTTTAAAAACATGCCACGTATATAAGGTCCGGCACTCGTGTAACCGACTTCACAACGCTCGCGCAGCTGATGCACGGGCATCAGTCCAAAGTATTGTTTTTGGCGAGAGTAAACGCGAAAAAAGAAAATCAGTAATGCATTTCAAACGCAATAGTGCGATTGCATTATATAGGGTGATCAATCATGAGGTGCTTTTTTCAATAGTTAAAAAAAAAACAAAAATGTAAATTATGTTCAAAACCTTTATTTATCATTTGAAAGGATATTCTTTGACATTTACTTTTTGAATATGACTTCATTCAAATGTTGGCCGCAACTACGCTTAAGGTGGTCCATTCTGAAGGTCCAATTTTCAATCACTCGTTCGAGCATTTCGTGAAGAACACGCGTAATGTTGGCTTCCAGAGCTTCAATCGTAGCTGGTTTATCTGCCGTTGTTTTCTCTGGGTGTAAAGGTAGCTTTTGAACCTGTTCTGGTTGCTCTTCATCCCAAATACGGCAATTTTGCTTATTGACGTAACCATTGAGCCAGAAATGCGCCTCATCGCTGAACAAAATTTTGCTCGAAAACAGCGGATCTTCTTCAAACGCTGATTTTCATAATACAGTTGAACAATTTGTAGACGTTGTTGCGGTGTGAGTCTTTCCATGATGAAATGCCAAACGCTGTTCAACAAATCCAGGATGACAGTTTGCCACAACTCGCGCGCGATCTGTAAAAAAAACGCAAATGAAAAAAACTCCTCTTAATTGATCACCCTATATTTGGCTGGAAAATCATAACCAGCGATTGTTCGGGAACTTGAGCACCTTAAAGTAAATACAGTTTTTGTATATCGCGCCATTACTCGTCGCAATGAGCGAAATTGCCGACTAAGTGTCAATCAAATGGCGAAAGAACCGCCTACTGAAAAATGATCTCAAAATCAAGCCTTACAAGATCCAAAAGGCACATGATTTCACACCAAAGCAGCAACAAGTCAGACTTGAGAGAGCGAAGGAGTTGCTTTGATTGGCCGAAAGCGGTCAAGATTCGAACATTGTGTTTTGTGATGAGAACATTTTTAAAATTGATCAATTCATAAACTCCCAAAACGATCGTTCATACGAGAACTTGAGTCATCGATTGGTCACCAGGGCGCTGTAACCGCAGATGGGCGCTCTCCAATCGTTTTCATCGAGCCATGCGTTAAGGTAAATGCGAAATATTATTGGGAATGTATTCTGAAGGTTACTTTGAAGCAGTAGGCAGACAAATTTTTTGGTGGCAGGCCATGGACGTTTCAACATGACTCGGCACTGTTTCAAAAAGCTCGAGTGAACCAAGAATGGCTAAAAAAACAACGTTTCGAACTTCTTGCCGTCCACACAATGGCTCTGAAATTCACGAGACGCGAATCCGATGGATTATTCTCTTTGGTCCATGTTGGAGAGCAAGGTCCGAAGAGATTCACCAGTCCCGAGGCGCTAAAAAAGCAGTTGTCCGCAAGTGGGCCAAAATACCTTCAATTCACATTCGGGCAGCTTGCGACTCATTTCTGGACCATCTAAAGGCTATAGTCAAGGCAAAAGGTGGTAATCTCGAGCAAAAGTAAATTGATTCTTAATTTTGTATTATTTTCACATATTTTTTACTTTCAATTGAATAAAGGTAATTATAGACAATCTCACATTAATTAAAGTGTGTTTTTTTTATTGACTTTACTTTAGAGTCGACTTTCTCGTCGGCTCTCCTATACTTGATCACACTATTTTAAAAGGTTAAAATGCGAGTCTTAGCACCAAGTGGAGAAGAGAAATACTCATCACACTAACCAATCAAATCGCCAGATAGAAAATTGTGCTCGCTTGCAATAAACATGTCAAACTTCTCCAGTTGTGCATGTACGTGTTTAGTTTTATGTTTGTAGTTAACAGCGCTCAAATTGCTATACTTGAAATTGTATTATAGGCATTGGTGGGGAAAGCAATTAATTGCAACAATTACGAAAGCAAATAATTTAATTGAATTAATCCCTGACTTGTGCAAAGTGTAAGTAGCTACATAAGCATACACGAGATGTAATTGGATAGCTTAGTACCCACTAACTAATTAGGAGGCATCTTAAGTTCCTGCAGCCAAACATAAATCCATTTTGGTGAATGTTCACTTGACGACTGTCTGCTGAAAAGCAAACTTTTTTAATTACAAATATTACAGTGTTTTTGTATATTTTAATAATAAATGCTACGTTTAAAGTGATTCTGTTTGTTTGTTTGTTTGATAGTTTGTGCTTCAACTTGCATGTATTTATGAAAATGTCATTGCACTCCTCATATTAAATACTTTATATGACTTTTTGTTGTCATAGCCATATGCTCCCCAACAACACAGTACTTCTTGCCGTCTGTGTACCGTATACGCTGACAGTTGTGAATGCAGCACTGAATTGTCGTCCTCGTCTACGATGCACTTACACACATGCATATATATGTATGTATTTGCCATTTGTTCATTTCATTTAGTTGCTATATGGCTCTGCTGGTGATTTCTTTGGCGGTTCCAAGCAACCAACCGTGCAACATATGTTTGTTAGGGCATATCTGTGTGTATGTGGGCATGAAGAAATGCTACCTTGGCCGGAGTCCAAAGCAGCGCTTTTTTGCCTTTTCTGTTGTTTTACGCTTTTTATACGCTACTGCATTAATTCTTGTCGTAGTTTTTATACCAAATGTATAAGTGTTAAAAGGTTTTTACTCGCAATTTTGTCTACATAAAGTTGACCAAGTGATTGTTCTACCAGTTTTTCGTCGTTTGATTGGATGATAAGGGATGAAGAATGAAGATAATTCAGAGGTCTGGCTGGAGTGGAGGTCTAATGGGCAAGCTTCAGCAAGGTGACACATCGAGATATACAGCCCATTAAAGAAACGGAAGTTTGTCTAGTTTGACACAAAAACAAAAGAAAAAAAAAAATCTGCCAGGGGGCTGACTATGTATCCTATCCAAGTATTAACCTCACAACCACAAAAATACTTCAAAACCTACTCTAACTATTGAATCCGATTTGCCAAGCAACTTCAAAGTAAAAATCCACGCTAAAGCGCAACCTTTGTATGACCCACTGAAAATTGTATGCTGTTTGAATATAGGTATATACAGAAATATATAATTTTCTTCAACTGCTATCTGGAGCATTGAGCGTCAACTACTCCTCTTCCCCCACAGTTATGTGCTAGCGCTCTCAATTTATTCCGTATTAGGTCTAGACATTTCAATTCAGCGTCTTTAGAGCGTCGCCAGGTGATACGCGGCTTTCCAATTCGTCGGCTCGCTTGCTGAAAAGCATTCCAGCGTAGGGCCTGTTTAGCAACGTTGGCGTCGCTCTTTCTCAGCTTTCCCCAACAAATCGGTATAGGTTATTGTTCGCGGCCTAGAAATTCCCATGATGCGCCGAAATGTTTGCTGTCGTTTTGTGATCGTCGCAGTTACTTTCCAGGAGGTGCTGTTATACAGAAGTACTGACTTAACACTGGAAGTGAATATGCGCAGCTTTGTGCGAAGACCGATGTTGCTGTTTTGCCACAGTGGAGCGAGGATGCTGAAGGCCTTTTAATAAACACTGAATTATATCACTTCTGTCGATTCTGAGTAAAAATAGCTCTCGAGACTATAGAATAGCTCTAGAGTTCAAGATTAATTGCGAGTCGCAGCTTGAAGTGGATTCTGTTTCCGAGGGGACGAAATAGACTTAATAAAGTTTAGAATTAATTTAAATTGCAAAATTTATAAACAAAAGCACACTTGAATTCGATCACTGCTTATACTTATAGATCGTAAAAATCTTTCCGTTGCTCCCAGAATTGTGACCTTTGCAAAACAAACGTCTGCTTCTATAGGGCTTCGTTTTCTTAAGCAAATCAATGCTGAAATACCCCAAAGTGAGCGAATCAGCGAAAACGTGTACATATCGATCGTAGATGCATAGAATAGCAAAAAAAAAAAACAGATTAGTATCATTACCTGAATCCCGGTCCAATAACAGCTCACCTGCCATAGTGCTCCCAAAAATCTTCCTTTCTTCTTGGTTTCACAAAATACGGAATGACAAAGACTAGCACTACGGAATGGCAAGGCTATTTCGAAGGATATGCTGCCCCTTGGCGTACTGAGTGACAAATAATGCACGCTGATGACTTTGAGTCGAAGCATCATACTTCTTTTAAAGTCGCGTATTCCCATGTCAGGTTATTTACCTAACCACTCTGTGTAGACGAAGGTTAGCAGCAAATTCTTTATCTCGATTTGTGAGATCTCATTAATTTGCTGTAAGAAAGGCTTACCGAAAGAGCGAGGTCGTGCCCTAGCTAGCTCAGGACATTCACATAAGTAGTGGAAACGACTTTCCTTCACCTCTTCCGCTTGGCAGCTTCTGCGGATAGGATCGAAAGGACGGTTGAGTCTGGCTGCATGATCCCCTACCTTCCAATGCAGATAACAGATAATTCGTCCTTTGGATTTTGTACGATGGCCATGTGTTTTTTGTTGTAATATCTACATGTAAATAGTTATTTGGTTCCACCTTCTTTCGGCTAAAGCATGATAGTGTGAAGTAATAGATGCTTTTATTGCTCAGTGGGGTGCGACTGCCACCGCCTCTGCTATGTCTAGTGTCGAACCTTTCCTTGCTAGCTCATCTGCTATCTCATTACCCCGTATGTTTCTATGACCGGGAAGCCATATCAGAGTAATTTGAGGCCAATGACTAAGCAATTTTAGTTCCTCTCTACACTGTGAGACTAGTTTGGATGAAATGGAGGTATAGTTGATAGCTGCTTGACTGTCTGAAAAGACAGTGCACCAACTTCCTTGTAGAGCTTTAGTGATTTACATGCTTCTCTGATCGCTAGTACCGGGTACTTGGCAACATAATTCTGCTCGCTCATTTCACACGTTTTGACACAGTCGTTCATCAGATAGCAACGAAGTAAAATGAATGAAGACTGCGTTGATTTTTTTCGTATATCACCAACACAATCTCAGTTTTTTCATAAAAAAAACCGCTTTCATGACCCAGGTTTCGTTAACCAATCAGCTGATTCCCTCAGATTCTCTGAGAGTCGGTTAACAGTCTGATCTGGGCCACAGCAGTTTGCTTGCTGTCGTTATAAATGTGTTTTTTTTTTACAATTATGCGGAAAAAAATGATGAGCTCTTTAACAGACCGTTATTCGGTTATGAGCGAGTTTGACAGAATCAGCTGATGGGTTGACAAAACTCGAGGTGTATTTACAAAAAAACTGAGATTGTGTTAGTGATATACAAAAAAAATCAACCAATTACACTTCGTTGCCGTCTGGACAGCGACTGATTGGACGAGTGTGTGAATGATACTGCAGAATTCGGCTACCGAATCCCTAAGTGACGTGGCAGACAAAGTTCCCCTTACAATTTTCTTTTTCATACTTCTTTCAATTTCGAATTCCTTTTTAGAAGTATTTGGTTTTGCTAGATGCCACAGTTCGATGCCGTCGCTTTAGACAGATGTTAAATAGAGTATCTACAATTAAAGGAACTGAGTTACCGTATCGTTCCAGTACTGTATAAAAGCAATTCAAATCTACCACGAAAACGGTAGATTTATGTAAACTGCATTTTGCAAAACTGAGAATATTTTCGATCGCCACGGAAGAAGAAAGTATATTGACACAAGTCATGTGCGTTCGTTCCAGGCCGTTGAAATAAAAATATGGTTCTTGTAGGGAACCATTTAAGAAGATCGAAGGGGGTGGTGCAGGTGGGAATTCGCGTGTTGTGAACGGATAGAGAGTTTACTTGAATAAATCAGAAAAATGAAAGTTTTAACACTCAACTCAAATCTTCCGAGACAGAGCTCCAATTCTGCCTAAGTGTCATCGGATCGGAAAATAATTGACATCTTATTTATATCAGAAATAGATAATTCGCCATGGACAAAGTCTGTACAGACCCCATTAAATAGTAGGTATATCATCATAAATAAATTTGATCAATACAGGGTAGCCAATATTCGACAGACCCATCTGGCAACCCTGTATCTTTTGACAGAGACGTCAGATTGCTTAATGGAATACCGCGTTGGAAGCGTCAGTCCAAGCAGATTTTTACCATGGAACAGTGTATGCCACGCGAGCGCTCCCAAATTGTTGAAATTTACATTCAACAAAAGAAGTAAATTGTGAAAACTCAACGTGCGTATAAAAAATTAAATAATGTGAAAAGTGCGCCTTCTAAGAACACCATTAAACGTTTGTACGAAAGGTTTTCGACTGGTGATGCTCTTTCTAATCCAAAGAGGCCAAATCAAAACCGATCAAGGCGATCGAATGAGAATATTGCTCTTGTACGGGCCAGTGTTGAGACGTCACCAAGAACATCCCAAAATCGCCGTTCTCAGCAGTTGGTCATTGCTCGGACCACTTTACAATAAATTATCCGCATTGATTTGCATTTATTCCCGTATAAGATTCAATTGACGCTAAGATTGTTGCCTGCGGACAAGCCTCGTCGATTAGAATGGACCCAAAGAGTTATCGAAATCCGTCGGGTCCGTCGAGTATGGGCAACCCTGTACATTTCTTAAACGAATACATTTTTTTAATTTTGAACTAAAATCTATCCCTATAGTTTAATTTCGTTATGTAGCCCCACGATAAGCGGCATAACTATTCATTGGGTACAAAAAATGCGGTCCCGGTCTAACTAAGACTTCGTTACTTTTTTTTATTTTTATTATTATTTTGCATATCTACATATTTTCTGAAAATTAGTTTTCCGTTTTCCTCTTGTCCCCCTAACATTTTCTGCACAATTTTTTGCTTAGTATTTGTTAAGTGCGCTTTGGCGACAACTAAACAAACTCAAACACACGTACATATATACTTATGTATGTGTATAAGTGTGTATGTAAATTTGTGTATATATGTATGTATATAAGCACATTTGTATATTTAAAAATTTTGTCTTGAAGAGCATGCATACTTATGTGACATAAGAGGTGTGTTCAAAAAGTATCGCGAATTTTGAATTTTCGCAGGTTACCTATATTCGAATTTCATTTTTTTGTGGCGATTTGTTGGTACTCATGTCACTCACTCAAGCTGACGAGTTCGGCCATTTTGAGTGTTGAGTTAATTGTGGACAGCTGCTTCGCATACATCTGTTTCGGCTCGTCTTCGATTTTTACCTATTCAAATACGGATCAAAGAACTGTTATCAAATTTTGTGTGAAAAACGAAATTATGTGCGCGGATGCATTCCGAATGTTGACTGTGTCATACGGAGAAACTACTTTGGACCAAAGCAACGTTATCGGTGCTACACAATGTTCTCAGAAGACCGAGAAGATGTGAACGACGAGAAGCGTTGATGAAGTTAAGAAAATGGTATTGGCCAATCGTCGAATCACCGTTAGAGAAGTTGCTGAGGACCTAAACATATCGATTGGCTCGTGCCATTCGATTTTTTTCAATGATTTGGGTATGAGACGTGTCGCCGCAAAATTCGTACCAAAGCTGCTCAATTTCGATCAAAAGCAGCATCGCATGAACATTGCTAATGAGATGTTGGACTCTGTCCACGACGACCCAAATTTGCTCCAGAGGGTCATAACTGGTGACGGATCGTGGGTTTATGGTTATGGCGTGGAAACCAATACTCAATCATCTCAATGGAAGCTGTCGCACCAACCAAGACCGAAAAAAAGTTTTGCCTACCGTTTTCTTCGATTGCAGGACGTTGTGCATCATGAGTTCTTGCCACAGGGTAAAACGGTCAATAAGGAATATTAACTGCAAGTTATGCGCAATTTGCGTGAAGCAATCCGTGAGACGTTTCTCACCCGGCTTTGTGGAAGAACAAAAATTGGCTCTTGCATCACAATAACGCCCCTGCTCACACATCGTTGCTTGTGCGCGACTTTTTGGCTAAAAGCAACACACTAATGATACCACAGCCACCGTATTCCTCAGATCTGTCCCTCTGTGACTTTTTCTTGTTCCCGGCATCGAAGAAGGAGCTGAACAAGATAAAAAAATGATTTTTTGAAGTGTTTCGAAGATTGGAAAAAACGTTGGCACAAGTGCATAATATCTCATGGGGATTACTTTGAAGGGGACAAAATAGATGTTAATGAATAAATAAATAATCTTTCGAAAAATACAAAATTCGCGATACTTTTTGAACACACTTCGTATGGTGGTGAACTAACGCAAACGTAGCAGTAAAATTTGGCGCAGTCACAATTTTTTGGTAGGTGTTTTAGAGCAAAAGCGGACTAGTCTTAAGGTAATGCGATAGTCATGACGACACAGTTTCTTACTTCAGGTATCAAGTAAGTGTAAAAAAGTAATTCATGCACATAAGCGATGGTTATAAAGCCGTAAACAACTGGAGTTGAAATAAAGTAAAATATTTTTCAATATGAAATCCGAAGAAATATCAAATACCTTTAAAGCCGAAAATATATATTTCCAAATAGAAATCGGGTATTTTTAATATATTCACTGTTACATAACCTTTTCCATTTGCGGAATATAATCTTCAATAACTTCGTCGTCTCAGAACCCTTTCAGCAGTCACAAGTACATATAGGGAAAAATTGAAATTTGAAGAGTTCGAGCCAAGGAGCACCAGCAGATTTGGTGGATCCTAAAACACTCAAGCTAAAAAGCCCATTGTATTTAATGCTCTGGTAGAGGGTAGATAGTCAAGGAGGGAAGAAGAAAAGTATCAGAGAAAGAACTTTGGAAGATAATTTTGGAGTGTGAAAATTTTTTAAATAAGCAAAGAAAGAATTGTCAAATCCAAATAAAATTCAAATGTGAAATATATATTAAAATAGCATTTTTACATTTTTATTCCTGTACTAATTGTTGTTGTTGTATCAGCTAAGAACCCTTTTTGGATGTCTGGTCGAGGGCCTCCTTCTATTTATGGCGTGCGCCTTGGTGCTGTTCCACAAATGCAGCGACCTATTCGTCCCCTTAGTATAACAATAGCCTATGTGCTCATAGGCTATTATTTTTTTATTGAATTTTTGGATTCTTCATCGTCGATTTTATATGTGGTCAAAATTTTGTCAAATTCTAGTTCCACAAAGTGGGTCAAAACGTCAGTCAAAAAATAATAAATATTTACAGACATAACGAGATTTGAGTGAGAGCTACTTTCGACAAAAAGTTTGAAATTCATTTTCTCAAAACATCAAAAAATGTATAGGCTATTTTAATACTAAGGGGACGTATTGTACAATTTTAAGCCAACTCCGAATGGCAGATGAGTAGCTTTTTCATGGCAGAAATACACTCGGAGGTTTGTCATTGTCTGCCGAGGGGTGACCGCTTTTAGAAAAAATTTGTTCTATCATTTGGAGTTGTATACACGAACATTCGAACCTGCGCACTACCGAATGGTAATCACGCACCAATCTATTCGGCTACGGCGGCCGCTTGGTCGAATATAAGTTCCGGTCGTTCCGATAACCTAGATCCGACTGTTGGGAGAACGTAGTTGTGGTTAATAGTTATGCATCGCTTTCAATATTTTCTAATCAATCTGTACTTATTGCAATGTTATATGTACAAATTCACCAATTTAGATAGACACATTTTTAACGAGTTGGAAGATCTCAGTACAGTGGAAATCAGGAATTTTCTAAAATTTTTGAAATTTTATACTGATTTTAGGAGAGATAAGAACAAGTGCCCCACGTGGCACCCCAGTGGGCTAAGCTCTTGAGCGTGATTCATAGTTAACAATCGCTACAACCGTATACAAATATGAACATATTCCAAAGCCTTTTTGAATCTTCAAATCACTTTTCAGCGGTCGGTGTTCGACTAACCTTCCGCTGCGAACTCACCTTCATTTAATACTTATGTATGATACGTCAAGATCTTTCCGCATTGAAGATAGTAAAAAACAATCGCACGGAGCCATGTTAAGTGAAAACAGCGCTCACGGAACGATGCCAGCCTTGTTATTGGTCAAATAACTGTCCCTTTTGCTCAAATGCTCAAAAAAGGACTCCCGCCGATCGATGTAAGGAAATGTTGAAATACTTCAAAACACGTCTATGACATCGCAACAGGTAACAGGGGACGAATCTTGGATCTATGCGTATGTTTACCGACAGTAATGGCTGTTCCAAGACGAGCTTAAACCAACAAAATGTGTTAATTTCGGTTAGTGCACAATAGTTTTCGGAGGATTAAAGAAAACTAACCGCCGAAAAGGAATCATCCTTCACCAAGACAATGCGAGCTTTCACATATCGGGTCACACAAGAGAGCTTTTGAGCACTCCAAAGATCGAATTAATAGTTCATACGCCTTACAGCTCTGATTTGGCACCTACTGATTTCTTTTTGTTCCCGAACATCAGAAATAAAATGCTAGGTCAACGTTTTTCAACGACTGAAGCAGCTGTTGAGTCCTTTAAACAGCTTGTTTTGGAGGTATCCACTTTTGCGTGGTAAAAGTGCTCTGAAAATTGGTTCAAGCGAAAATATTTTGAAAAATAATAAAGCCATATTTATTAATATTTTGCAGTGTTTTCACTATTGGGCGCAAAATATAAAAGGCAACTCTCGTATCGGCGTTTAGCTTTAGAAAGCTGCAACTACTCTTCAGTGTGTTGGTTTTTTTAAGTCTGCTCTGTACATGTTTTTAAAGGGGACTTAGAAATGCTGAATATCATTGGAATAGCAGTGTTCTTCTCCATTTATGCCAACTTTCTCTCCAACTCCACTTCTGTGAAACTGTACCATATAAGTAAATCTAATGATTAAACAGTTTTTATCCTTTTTATTGCTTGTCTGTCAAAAACCAGCGCCAAAAGTAGCTATTTTGTAATCTTATATATTGCGAAAGTTAAACAATTAATTCAAACTTTGCTTGACTTGAAAAGGAAACAGAATGCGTATGCATAACAATTTTCCGTATGCAATTCTTTTTTTCTGCCAAATGTTATTTCACTACGCATGAATTGTCTTAAATGAGACGGAAATCACATTTAGCACCCTTTCTATCTGCATTCCTCTTTGCCTCTTTACACTTCACTGCCATACACGAGTAAGAATTTTCTTTTTTTAAAGATAATAATCCCAGGAACTCAAATGCATACGACTTTTAATGGTTTGAATAATAACATCAGATATATTCCAGTAAACTTACGTTTTAAATTTTCTGATTTTTAATAGAAACATTTTTGTAAAGACATAAAGATTAATTTTCTCATCATGTACATGTAGCGACTGTTACTCGCATTCATTAGTGGCCTACATGCGAATGTCAGTTTAATAAGAATGAAGAAATAAGGAGGTATTTTTTTGCCTGCCGTTTAGTATGGCGGCTAAATAATTTGAGAGGCATTAAGCATTAGTCGAAAGAATATTTAGTGAATTCGCGTTTAGTAAGGGTAGATCTATTGTAACGAATTTAGCTTTATTTGCAAGTTTTATCTTAAAACCATTTGAAACACTCCAACAATGCGATGTCATATTCACCAACTTTTCGAAAGTGTTCGATCGAGTCAGTCATATTACCCTACTTAAATGCAGGGTTCAATTGGTCTTCTTCCTAGCTTACTTAAGGGGGGCCTCTTATCAGTGGCTTCAAAAAAAGGTATTTTTTCTCAATTTTTTTTTCGAGGTGAAAAAGCGACACACAGGAATAATCTTTTGCATTTATTTGAAGTCATAATTGAAGAGTAATAAACAATTGTTTAATATAACTAAAAACACAAAATGACGGACATATGAGGGATCTCGCACAGTCTCTCGTTGCGTGCTAGTAAAACGGTGTGTAAGATTGCGGTTGTAGTTTTCACCTGAAACACAAAAGAAAAATATTGTCTTATCCAGAAGGCTTTCCCGCATATAATAGACTAATTTGTATAAAAATATGAAAAAATGAACGCACAATTAATTATTGAAAAAAAGTGCTTTAATTATCTTTATATAGATTTTCGGTTTGAAACCACAACTTTTGTCGTTTTTTTAATCTTACACGCTATTTTAAAAAACATGGTTTTGAGAAAACGTGTTTCAAAGCTTTCAGGAGGTACAGGTGACAGTATATAGTAGGAAGGTAGGTAGACAGTATACTCACACGAGGGACGGTACACAGGCCTGTAACTCCGAAATCATTTTGAATTCCGCTATAAAATTTTGAGAGCATATTCTCATATAATATTGTATATCTATGGATTGCAGTATAAAAAGAAAATTCGATTTTTTGAAGTCGACTGATAAGAGGCCCCCCTTAAGTGGTTCGCATCTTATCTCACTGACACAACTCAGTTCGTTCGTATTAACAATATAAAATCTGATGCCATCAAAGTTACCTCAGATGTACCTCCCTGCGCTACTTTTTCTCCCGTCTCGAACCAGTGGATTGGCCACTAAGATCGTGTGATATCACACCTTTGAACTTTCACTTGTGCGGGTATGTAAAGTCTAAATGCTTTGTGAATAAACTACCTTCATTTGAGGTATTGGAAGCTGACATTTCTAAAGTTATTCACGAGACAGTAACCGACACCCTCCAGCGAGTCATTCGAAATGGGTTTTTACGGATGGCCGAATTGCGGTACAGTGGCGGCCAACATTTGAAATTTAAAACATAAATGTCATGAATAGTTCTCGAAATAAATAATAAAAATTGGCCATACATTTGAATTTTCGTTGCTTTATTTAATTTAAAATCCAATACATCTAAATTTGTCACCCTTTACTTATTCATTAAGAAAATAGCTCTAAGAACTTTCTGTATCATCTAGTCTGTAAGATTTTTGTAACCATAGACTTAGTAAATAAATGAAATTAATAAAAATAATATAACAAAAATAAATGCGAAATCGTCGAGCGAATAACAGAGATCAACAAGTAGATCATTTTCGACACACAAGAAGAGAATTATCAAGTGCTGATTTGAATCGAGCAGCGTTTCGATATGATTGCAACACTGATTACTGCTTGCATCCTAGCGTTTGCATTAGGCCAATGAACGTTGTTTGCGAGTATTGTGGCGCATTGAAGTTTTCCGGAGAAACGCCCGGATTGTGCTGCCTTAGTGGAAGAGTGAAATTGCAATTATTGCCAGGTGAAGGAACTACAAAGAAAGTTAGCTCGATGAATTATTATCGGCATGTACGTTAAAATAGAAACGGAGCGTTTAACTTTCATTAGGTTGAACCAAGCCAAACTGCGTTCTGAGGAATGTACATTTACGTGATGCAATTGGTACTGAACGAAATGCAACTAATATTGGTCGATTAACTATTCTGCCGGTGACGTACATAGGTAGTCCTCGTCATATGCATGAATATGCGCAAGATGGAATGGCATATGTTCGTCATTACGGTACATTTTAGTTCTGGAAATATAGAGAAAGGCTTCGACTATCTATGTTAAAAGATAGTGGCAGGGTTGCCACATATTATATATACTATCTGGCTATAATTTGGTTAATGTGGTCTTAATTATAAGCATTAATAACTAAATTAGGTAGAGCATTTCGTAATTTGTTATTCATTTTACAAAATCTCTCACCTTTGTTTTTTTTTTCTTTCACTTTGGGCTGCCTGTGCCGCGTAACGTAAGGCAATTTCAAACTTTGTTTCGCTGTGTCTCATTCTAAGTGATGCCTGTGGGTGTGTGGCGTCGCTAATGCTAAAATGTTTTTTTTATTGCCCACGATCTCCCACTGTGCGCCAGTCCGACTTGACGAATCCCATGATTTTATCAACCTTTTCAATATATTTTTTGGCCGCCTGCTTTGGTCATAGTTGCACTAAAATTGCATCGAAATTTTTTCTTTTCTTTCTTTTCACGTCCACTGTGGGAACACTTTACTGGCTTTATCAAACACAAACTTTTTTGGAGCGTAATGCCACCACCTTATATCGCCGTGGGATATGACTGACTAAAGACACCTAGCGGAAAACATTTACAACTTTTTACTTCACCTTATATCTCAAATATGTGTGTGTATTGAAATCCTGAACTGACGCCATGAAAACAAAATCGCTAATATTTACATACTTTGTGATGGGTGTCAGGAATGAAATAAATATGCGCAACATTGGAGCTACGTGCATGTCCATATGTATGCAAGCCAAAGCTTACGTTTAGGCAAATAGGGACTTCTTGCTTGCCACATCACGCCACGTTTGCTACATTGTGGACGACACAGCATCAGCAGCAAATTGACAAATATTTAAATGTTTGCTTGTGCGTTCGCCCGCTTTAGCTTAAGCCATTGAAATGTTAAATGAGGGAAAGCAAACCGCACACCATTTCAGTTTGCAACTTTTCTAATTACCCTACACGGAAAGGTTGTGGTTTTATGTCCCAATAAGTGCGGAAACGTTGGCGAAAGAGAGTTTTTCATAAATGATGGTGTTGACAGGAGTTTATATACATAGTACCTCGTTGGCACACTAAATAAAATAGAAATTTGAGTAACGCAAGGGGTAAATGGTAAGGGGATGTCCCTTGGAGTGTTTGAGAGAAAGATTTTGCGGAAGATTTTTGGACCTTTGCACGTTGGTGACAACGAGTATCGTAGGCGATGGAACAATGAGCTGTATGAGCTTTACAACAACAAAAACATAGCCCAGCGAATAAAGATTTGGCGGCTTAATTGGCTGGGTCATGTCGTCCGAATGGATACAAACGCTCTGGCTTTGAAAATATTCGATGCGGTACCAGCTGGTGATAGCAGAGGAATTGGAAGACCTCCTCTGCGTTGGAAAAATCAGGAGGAGAAGTTAGTGTAACCAACTGACGGCGGTTAGCACGAGAAAGAAACGACTGGCGTACTTTGCTCAACTCGGCTAAAATCACGTAAGCGGTTATCGCGCCAATCTAGATAAAGACAATGGGTAAATGGGGCCACCGTAGTCGAATAGGTTTCGGGATAAGACTAGCATTTTGTTGAGTCCGTTTCGAAATACGCTGCTGGCATGAAACACAAGGTGACATACACATTTTTTTTCTAGTAGCGGTTGCTCCTTGACAGGTAAGTGCCCGAGTTCGAAAGCTCAGTCACACCCCTCGCAGGCAATGACAGTCCATGGACTGTATTTCCGCCTTGAAAAACTCTTCTTTAAATTCCATTTGCCGTTTAGAGGCATCATTGATCTGTAGGCCCTTCCATTTGTGGAGGAACACCAAGACGCACACCTTAAATTTGGGGAGGAATACGGCCAAATGGCCAACCAAGAATGTTTGCCCCAATTACAATAATTTTCCAATAAATATTCTTCTATAAAAATAGAAAAAACCATATTTGTCTGTACTGCGTCCAACTATAAGATTGGTAGTTATGATGTGGTTTGCATTTTCTCGCACTGAGCAATAATCTTTGGCGTTAAGGCTCTCGTAGTGTCATCCCAATTGAGTGAAGATGAAGTTTTGAAGTTTTAGATTTATTGCTTTGTTAATTCTATCCGTCAGTTTTGTGATCTCATTTCATGTTAAAGTACAAAATGCAGGGAAAACCGGAGCTCAGAGGTATCACAGTGTAAAAAGGTTAGTAGCATCAACTGTACTTAGACCACTAACTTAGGGTCGATGAGTTCGGAACATTTGGTATTCTGAGGCCCGACAGGGAACACGTGTGAGGAAACACGTTGAAATTACCTCCGAGGCAAATAGAAGTTCAAACCTTAAGACAGAGAAGAGTTCATAGACTGAAAGAGGTCATGTCAAAGGCAGTGGTCCTCCAACCACTAGTTGGAGCTAATGCGTTCATCGGTGGTGAAGAATGTAAGGGAGAGATAGAAAGGCGACACTTCCAAAGATCAGCCATCGAGTTATACTTCACTTGCCCTTGGGTAGCCACATACAGTACTAATCATTGAAAGTGTGAATAAAAAATAAGAAATGAATTTGTCAGAAAATGCATTCCATTTTAGTAATATTAATTTAAATTTTAAATCGTATATATACAAACTAAATCTATTTAAATACGTACATACATAGTAGCTCAAAGCGTAACCACAAAGTAATTTACTCGGCTACCTATTCGATTACAAATATCTTTCCTAATTCGTTTTGCACTTGTAACATCAATGACCATTCGTGAGCCAGCGCTGTAGCATGGCTATTGGTGGGGCATGTGTCAAATGGAATTAATTAATCCAAATCAGGGAAATATGTATTTGCGAAGCACAAGTGTTACACCTCCGCCAAGTAGTCACGCTTCCTATAGTCATGGTCTACTCCGTGCGCTTCCCAATCCCTGTTTGCGCGCGCTTCGACCATCCTAGCGAAACGAGCTATTGATCCTAATGAACTTTAGAATCAGGACAACGAGTCAAGCCAACCAACCGAGCAGACAGCAATTCCACAATTCAGCCAACCATCCATTTCTTCAACTATGTCGGCAGGGAGATACAACCATAAAGCAACAGAAAAAAATGCAACTTTAGCAAGAATATCCGCGTTGTTGCTGTCCGCGTTTCTTCCCGCACCTGCGACACCAACCAGCAAAATGCAAGCGAATTTTCCCTGAGCTCACATACAGTAGTCGTATATGTACGAGTATACGATGGTTTGCGCGCCGCTCCAGACCAACTGCTCTTCAGCGGCAACCATTGTTCAATGCGATTAAGGACGAAAATAGGTTGAGTATGCCAGCGGATGTGCCGCCCAGTCGATTTTACTGCGAAAGGGTACGAACCAAAGGAACACAAATCCTACAAACGTGGAGGTTGCATTTATTTCAAGGTTGTATTTTATGCGGTATACAGGAAAACGTTTCCTCCGCTTTCAACTTCGTTTGTCGTTAGTTAGGATTGGTTTAGCACTTTTGGTTGTATTTTATTTATTTTGTAGATTTCGCTTATGCAATTTAGCAGCGCCCTTTTTTACTTTTGGGAATGAAGTGGGTATGCGCTTGTTATTGTCAAAGCTTCGTTTGACGTTTCCACAGGAGGCGATACAGAGCCGTTGATAGTTCTGCGAAACAATATTGCAAAGGCGAAGCCCAGTGACGATGGTTTGCAATTAATCCAATAACAATGAGGTGTAGATTTTAAAGCATTTTTGTTTTTAAAGAAATTAGTAGAAAGCGTGCAATACCTAAGCGCTTATAATAAGTATTTAATCCCTGTTATATTTGCATTACAAACTCGTCTCAAAGATTCTATTCTCTTCTTCTTGATTGGCGCGCTAACCGCTTAAGCGAATTTTGCCAAGATTAACAAAGCGTGCCAGTACTCTCTTTTTCATGCTAACCGGTGCCAGTTGCACATACCAAGAAAAACCAAGTCCTTCTCCACCTGAGGCTTGTAAAGCAAAGGAGGTGTTCCTCTTCCTCCAATATTACCAGCAGGTATCGCATTGAACATTTTCAGGGCCGGAGCGTTTGTATCAATTCGGACATCAAGACCCAGCCAACGAAGCCGCTGGATCTTTATTCGCTGTACTATGTCTATGTCCCTTAAAGTATACAGCTCATAGTTCCATCGTCCCCGATATTTGTCGTCGCCCACGTGTAAAGGTTCAAAAATCTTTCTTTCGAACACTTCAAAAAACGCCTCATCGATATATTGCTAACCCCGAAGTTTGTGCGTCATACAACTATTTTGTTACAAAAACAAAAAGGGGGCAAAACTTAAAAATAAACGCTTTCTCCTCTTTCTCCCCCCTTTCCTCAATCTTCGCGCTTTTTGGTCGTTAGAGACCTCAAGCTCTCACTCACTGAATTGACCGTCCAGACTTAAAGGTCGATGAAATACCAATTTTCGTTGCGAACAAACAAATAATTTTTTTGGTGACCTTCTAATAGTTTTATCTGTCACTTACCAAATTCAATAACAGTAATCAAAGTACAGTATGGCAATAAAGTTCCTACATCTCTAGCGGGTATCACTTGTGGCAAATGCAAAGAAAAATGTTGGCAATTTACAGGGTGATTGGACAGCCGGTTTTTATCGACGTGGATTAAACTTGCTAATCGCGAATTAGTAGTATACACTAAAGAGATTAGTAGTACAAGAAGTCACGGAATATCTATTGAGAGATTTCGGTCGGATACCATCTTCATAGTGACTCGTTTATGACCCCAGTTAACCAGAATAAATTCATACAGTTATATATATAGGTAAGTGGTCGCACATGGATCATTGCAGCATCAAAAGACATATTGTAGCATACTTATATTTTATAAATTATTAATGTATTTATTTCTATATGGCAATACCGTCTAGATTGAATTTAAAGTTTTTTTATATGGCAATGCCCTCAAATTGTAATGGCTACTAGATGTCTTTTTTCAAACTCTAAATTTGAATGTCATAATAGGATTGCCTTTGCCTATATAAAGCCTGTGCGCTCTTGGAAAGGACCCATCGAAAATACCCATAAGAAGCAAGTCGACATCCATCATCTCTTTGTCGACTATAAGGCTGCGTTCGCCCGATAAGGGATTGCCTGTACGCCACCATGTCTGAGTTCGGCATACCAGCGAAGCTCATACGGCTTTGCAGAATGACGTTGAGCAACACAGCCAGCTACGTCAAGGCAGCAAATAACCTCTCCGAGCCATTCAATACCGTTCGAGGTTTCGACAAGGCGATCCACTGTCATGCAACATCTTCAACTTCGTGATGGAAGGGGTGCTCCGAAAAGCAGGTGTTCATCGTAATGACACTATTTTCTTCAAACGTGTCCAGCTCCTTGCGTACGCCGATGATATTGACATTATTGGCGGCTGTAAGTGAGATGTCACCGCTGCGTTTTCTCCTATCGAAAAGGAATCATCACAAGTGGGTCTGGCGGTGAACGAGAGTAAAACGAAGTGTATGCTGTCTACAAGGCGGACCACACGGCGTGTAGGAACGCATGACAATGCGGACAACTATACCTTCGAAGTTGTGCCAGAATTTATTTATCTTGGCACCGCCGTTAACAGCAACAACGATATACACCTGGAGATGAAATGGAGAATTACTCTTGCTAATAGGTGTTACTATGGGCTAAGTAAGCAATTGAGTAGTCGAGCCCTCTCTCGCATGACTAAACTGACACTTCACAAGACGCTCATCATACTCGTGTTGCTTTATGGCGTAGAGGCATGGGTAGTGTCACAAAGCGATGCAGCCGCTCTTGGGGTGTTCGAGAGAAAAGTTCTTCGTAAGATCTTCGGTCCTGTGCGCGTTCAAGAATGAACCACGAGCTGTATGAGCTCTACGCCGCCATTGACGTAGTTCAACGCATCGCCATCCAACGCCTGCGTTGGCTAGGGCATGTCGTGCGTATGGATGAAGAAGCTCCAGCAAAGAAGGTGTTCGAGGACGAAGTCCAAGGGAGCCGACGCAGAGGAAGACCATTGCTCCGGTGGAAAGACCAGGAGGAGGAAACCCTATGCTCGCTTGGTGTACAGAATTGGAGAAAGCGCGCGCGGAGCAGAGGCGCCTGGAGAGAGCTAGTGAATATCAAAATAACCCCTCTTATTGGAAAACACTTTCAAATGTAAATTTTAAGGTATCAGAATGAGATAAGTTTGAGAGTCTCCACTCTGAACCATCGCAAAACTTCGCTACGGAGGCCATATGGCTTCAAAGAAAAATTACGTATGCCAAGTAAGATTTTGCCATTGACTGATAGAAGAAGCTTCTGTCGCTTACGAATATCTCGAAACCTATAAATAGAAGATCGTCGTAGAAAACAAGTATGTAAATTCGGATACGGGGAATTATTTAAAAACTTTTGCAGTTTGTGTGTAATTTACTTATTCGGAGGAGTGCGTCCACGATTTGATAGCGAAAAAATGGATATTTTCCCTGATACAAAGTTTAAAATATCATAGAATTTCCGGGACTAATCAAAGCAATAACTTTTCTTCTTCTTCTTGATTGGCGCGATAAACGCTTAGGCGATTTTGGCCGAGTTGAGCAAAGAACGCCACTCATTCCTTTCTCGTGCTAACCGGCGCCAATTGTAAACATCAAGCGAAGCCAAGTCCTTCTCCACCAGATATTTTTAACGTAGAGGACGTTTTCCTCTTTCTCAACTAATACCAGCTGGTACCTCATCGAATACTTTCAGAGTCGGAGCTTTTGTATCCATTCGGGCGACATGACCCAGCCAACGTAGCCGCTGGATCTTTATTCGATACGCTATGTCTAGATATGCCGTCGTAAAGCTCATACAGCTTATTCTCCCAACGTGCCAACTTGCGAAGGTGCAAAAATCTTCCAAAGAATCTTTCTCTCAAATACTCCAAGGGACGCCTCATCGGATGTTGTCATCATCCACGCTTCTCCGCCATACGATTCGGTAGTATCCGGGCTTGGAACGTGTTATGGGCAAGACCCACCACATGATAGAAAAGCTTTTTTCTAATAGCGGCTGCATCTTTAATGAATGCGCCCTGGCAAGATTCTATGGGCCATGCGTGCATCGCAGACATTCTAGTGAGTTCCTAACGCTGACAACATCTCAGCTATTGGTAATGGTTGATGTTCTTAACGGGCATTGTCCGTTAGCCTTCCATGTAGTGAGGCTTTGCATTATTTTGAGTCTCTTTTTTAAATTATTTTAGCCCTCACTACTCAGCAGCCCTGCTTTAGCGAGACAAAGATTCAGCCATTTTCCTACTTAGATACAGCTGCGAAGACAGCAGACTTAATTATTAACGGGATACTGAATTCCATCACGAAGTGATTACCACA
Organism: Anastrepha obliqua; assembly: GCF_027943255.1. Classification (NCBI taxonomy): domain Eukaryota; kingdom Metazoa; phylum Arthropoda; class Insecta; order Diptera; family Tephritidae; genus Anastrepha; species Anastrepha obliqua. Next base: position 49,451,480 of record NC_072896.1, on the reverse strand, counting down.
GCCTTAGCTGGTCCTCGATAGGAAATCCACCCTTATCCATTCCTCTTCCCCTTCAATAATACGGAGGTAATAATTTGATTGATGTCAGATAAGGTAATGGATTAATGGATTGAGTAATTTTAGAGCAAAATATATAACGTTTTGGTCATTGGCTGTACTTCGACGCTGGGCTGCCAGTTGAAAAGCGGGTAAAGAAGCCCAGTACAGCTTTCTGCTCTTACAAACCAATGCTCGGCAAAAAAAGGGGACTGAAGCCACAGGTCGTTCTTTGGAAGTACAGCGTAGTGGTTCTACCAATTCTAACGTATGGGTGCCTGGTTTGATGAGAAAAAAGGGCTATAACATCACTAAACTGGTAGAACTTGTCCCAGTGCTGCCCGAATGTCATTTTCCACTTACTTTCCATCGACTTTTACTATTGTGTTTTTCAGGCAGAGAAACAGATTGTTAAGCACTTTCTCTGTCCTTTCTTCGACAGTCTGGGGCAGTGCTCCAACCTAAATCCCAGCAATCTCCTCCATTACATCAACAGATTTGGCTAGCTGGAGATATCTGCACGTAAAATAATGGTATCAAAATGGGGCTTTAGTGCTACTTGGGGAGTGCCAGAGTGGTCTTTAACCATTTTACCTAGGTAGGTAGGCTGCCTACCTTTTTTTAAAAAGCACACTTTTTCTTAAAGGCCAGCTTTGAACTAAAGCCAAATAAAAATAAAAATGGCTGCCATTCATAGGGCTATGACCCCACACTTTAAGTAAATTTCGTGAAGGACTTATAACCAGAATGCAACTTCTAAGTCTCGGTCTCGTTAACAAAACACCCGATATATATTCATAAAAATATATATTCATCTTCACCAATTTCTGGCGTTTTTTTTTCATTCAATCTTAGTTTTTATTTATTTGCACCACCCTTTATAATAAAAGAGGTTTTCGTTTTATATTTGTTTTACATTTGTACGAACATTCGAACGTTGCAATGTGTAGCTTGTTGTGATCAAAATATCCCCACTGTCTTTTGCGCTATGCCGGCAAAAGTGGACGAAGCTCATTCATTGTTGTAGCTATTTTTACATTTGTTGTCATTTCCGGTTTTAAGCATCTTATGCCATCCAGGCCAGTACAAGCTACGTATTTGACTTATTTTCAGCATAGTCCGTATTTGTTGTTGTTGTTGTTGCCTTCCCTATTTATTTATATGAACAAATTTGCAGATATCACCGAGTGCACCGTGCCATGCAATTACTTGTTTCTACTTTCGTGCTAACGAGCCCATCCTTATGCTTTTATTTCTTGTAGGGTCCGGGTTCTACTCTTTTATGTTGGAGACAGCTAACAAAGTGATGCGAAAGTGGACAATAAGGAGGGTTGATGGCATAGGAATTTTGTGGGTTTGTTGTTGGTATGAAAGTGCACCGAACAATTACCGGCAACATTTAATGACTTCCATGGCTTTCAACTTTTTGCAGATGAACGAGTTGACTCGTCGTGGCGACTGGATGGTGGTTTTTAGAAGTGGAATGAGTGCGTGTATCCAGAAATGTTGTTCAACCCGTTTATTCGTTTCGTTCAGCTGCCTGTTGTTCCTAAACCCAAACGCTCTTGGGCGCGTTGTATTCCGCCACTTCGAGATGAAGATGTTTTGGGATGGTTTTGTGAAATTGAATTGGAAGAATTATCAGTTTAAGAGTTTAACATCTTAGAAAGGGCAAATTGTTGTCTCTGCGTAGCGTTATGATATTTACTACTACAAATATATATATGTATGTGTTTGTATATGTATATATGTATATATGTATATCATATGAGCATTTATCGGCAGTTTTTTAAGAGCTTGACAGCTTAAAATGATAACACAAAACGGAAATAATGTTCGGATGCATTTTTATTATTATTGTATAATCTGGTAAATAATGTCATGGCTTTGTTGTTTTGATTATGATGTCCGACATAGAGGGAAATACTAAGTCTATATACAAAAGCATATTTTCATATTTCCCAGAAGAAATAACTGAAACAACGGTAGATGCAGTATTTTCAGAATTCGGAGAATAAGTTCGTAGCGTTTTTTATTTAAACAAAAATAATAACTATATCAATAAGTTAATCAATTACACTTGCGCCCTTGCTGTTTACAAACTACTCCCGTATGGTTTGACATTGTCGATCCGGTCTTTCAGTCGAATAGCTCCGTGGTTGAGCTGGGCAATGTAGAGCTCCTTGTTGACCGTTCTTTGGATGAAGATTTGGCTTGACTCTCTGCTTTGACGTATCTCCTGGAGCCAACTACTCCTTTCTTTGCTTCATATTGCTGTATAGACATCATTTTTCATCTCCCGTGAAGATTCGGTACAAAAAGCGCTTTTTATAACCACGTGTTGCTTAATGGCGGGCGAGATGCTGAGAAGCAATTTGAAGGCGACTTTCTTTGTTTTTTAGTTGAGCTCGTGAGGCTCTCAGGCTCCCAATTTTTCGGTAAATCCCATTGAATGAAGCTGATTGAGAATCGTTTTATGATCGCAGTTGATTTTTTTATGGTAATACCCTCCTTCAAAAGTGGTGTGAGCCATTCTTCATCGAATTCAGAAGGACTTCCGCTTCGGGACGTGCCACCAACGTCAAAGTCGCCATTTTTGAACTTTGCAAACCATTTGTCCCGGCCTGCTTCAGTAGCTTTTTGACCTCGATGAAAAGCAAAGAAGAGCAGGTGTCGAAAATGTTGATTTTTGCCTCATGGGTATTCCATTTCTAAGCCTCAAAACTAATAATATTTGTAGAGCAGAAAGTGTTCTATCGAATACTTACCCCTTGCCACACAGGAAACAAATCGTTGTAAAATAAAAGAAAATACAATATTTCACTTGCTTTATAAGAAAAAAATTGACAAAACAACAAAAAAAGCGGTGCGACTCTGAGCCTGATTTGGGTCACTCAAGCAAAGCAAGCATTGAAAAAGTAGCTGTAAAGATGTGATTGCTTGTTTCGTGGTTTGTCGCTGGTTCTGTCAAGTGGATAGAGTAATGAGCCCGATAAAAAAACTATCTTTTGATTTAAGAAAATTGGTGGTTAAGCACAGAAGGAAAAAGAGCAAATTTAGGTCGTTAAAAACTACGTGTTCAAAACTACGTAGAGACTAGTACGTATGAAAATAAAAGACTAATCGGCCGTCCAAAGAAGCTATGCAGAACAGCTCTAAGCTCTATTTTTAGACAACTCGACCCAAATCCGAAATTGGTCCGACATATCGTCGAAACATCCGGAAAAGTGTTCATCCTAGAACTTTTAAAAAATATCTTAATATTAGCGGCTATTTCAACAGGACACCACGTAAAAGGACTCTGATTTCAGAAAAAACGTCACCATCGGCTTGAATTTGCACGTACCCATATTGACGAGCGAATGGATTTCTGGTGTAAAGTTTTATTTACTGGCGAATAGAAGTTCAATATATTTGAAAGTGATGGCCGGGCTAAAATAGGTGAATATGGAAATCAAAAATTTGGTATCTACTGGCAAGCACAGCGGAGGTAGGAGGTAGGGTAACGGCTTGGGGAGCTATGGCTGCATCAGACGTTGGAAAGATCACCTTTATTGTAGGTACGATGGACCGACATAGATATAAAAATATATTGGAACAACATTTGAAGACATCAGTAGAATGATAGGGTTTTAGGCAAGGTTGGATTTTGCAACAAGGCAATGTAGGATTATAGGGACTGCATAATGCACTAATTGTCAAAGAATGACTTTTATACTGTATTACGCATCTAGACAACTATAAACATCGCCGCAGGATCCGGATTTAAATCTGATGGAACATTTTGGGAGTTTTTGGAGAAAAGAATTCGACGACGCTAAAAAAAGAGTTGATGGGGCATGAAACCAAAGAGCTTACCCAATTGGTTGGATCAATGCGACTTCGAGCAGTGATCGATAATGGTGGTGGATCAATTAATACTAAAAGTATTGAAAAAATAAATATTTGGCGCGTACACTTCTGTTAGATGTTTGGCCGAGTTCCGCCTCCTCTTGATAAAAAGGAGGAACCTTTAGTTTTAAGTCGAATCCGAACGGCAAATGGTTGAAATACACTCGCAGGTTTGCCATTCCCTACCGAGGGGCGAAAGCTATTGGAAAAACACTTTTTTCTATATTTACTGCTTCATGCACGGAGATTCGAACCTACACACTGCCGAATGGTAGTCACGCACCAACCCATTCGGCTACGGTGGCCAACAAAGAATTAAAAAAAAAAAACATAATTTTAAAATGAATAAATTTGTCTCTTTTATTGAATTGTACTAGTATGAAGACTTTTGGCATACCGCTCTTTGTGGTTTTGCTATTTATTTATTATAAAGCAGGTGGAATAATTTAATTTTTATAAATTTATTCATAAATTATTCATAAGAATTCCGAAAAAAACTACATTAATAGTTTTTTCAATTATTGTATACCTTCTGGGAAATAAGAAAATATGCTGCTTAGGCCGGGTCGATTTGTGGGGAGGCAAAAAAATCACCCATTGCTCTGTGAAAATCATATTCTAGGGATCAAAATAAGAAACTTTGCCGAAGGAACCATACCTCTAAAACGAATTCTGATGTCCCCCAATTTGGGTCGAACTTTTTAGTTTCTTTTCTCATGCAAAGGCCAAAAATGGTGATATTTTGAAATTATTGTATGGGAAACCCCCCAGGGGAGTTCCAGGGGGTGTGCCACTGGCATGGGTGGATCGGCCGTCCAAAGTTAGTGGGGGTCGGTCATATATTTGGACTCGATTGGAGCACTCTAAATGGGTCAAAGTGGGATTTTTCGTTCGACCCAAATTGGGGGACATTAGAATTCGTTTTAGAGGTATGGTTCTTTCGGCAAAGTTTCTTATTTTGATCCCTAGAATACGATTTTCACAGAGCAATGAGCGATTTTTAAATCGACCCGCCCTAATGCTGCTATTTGTAGGCTTAAGCCCTTCACAGTATGTCCGCCGCGGCTACGAGTTTTATGATCCATTCGTTCAGTCCAATTTTTGACTACTTTTGCAAATAAATCTGCCTGTATGGCGCGAATGGTGGCTCGGTACGTGGTATGGCTAGTTGCGCCGTCTTGTTGGAATCCAATGTCATCGATGCTTAGTTGATTAATTTTTGGGGGGAAAAATCAGTAACATGGCTCGATAGCTCTTGCCATTCACCGCAACCGCAGCTCCTTCCTCATTTTGACAGAAATAAGAACCGATGATGCCTCCCATGCTCTATGAAATTCGCGAAAAGATTAATTTTTTTCAAAGTAAATTTCCACAATTTGGTACCATTGTTCTGGCGTTAAACGATACATTATGTCTTGCCCAACTTTACTGAACAGAAATGTCAACACAGTTTTTCCATTCTCAGCTATCAAACCATGTTTGTCGATATCGATAGTTCCCATGCAGCTAAAAAAACACCCGACAAATATTGCTAGATGATGTGCATGACTTTATTAGGGAAAATTAATACTCGCACTACTACAAAATCCATTTTATAGCCTTTTAATGTCAGTTTTCTGCAATTAATCATCGCGAAGTATAAGGCTTTGTGTCCTGACGCCATTGAAAAGTAAGAAGCGGTAATGAAATTCTTCAAACAATTTAATAAAAAAAAAATGCGCACCAAATCGATGAACGGTAGATTTTATGTGAAAATAATGTCGCTTTAAATATATAAAAAAACATATCATTAAAAGTTTTATATGAAATGAGCTTCATGTGCTCTGAAGCGTATACAGTAATAAACACTTCACAAAGGGCAGCTTCAATTCGTTCAGCGTCACAATTTGCCATGAGTGACCTGTTATTTGGCTGAAATTTAATTAAATTGAAACATTTTGCAATGCAGTGTTGATGCTACGTAAATTGTTGTTATGCTTTCAAAAGTACACACACTGTTACTTTGATATTAGGGTGCTTCTTATTTTTCAACTTTCGAAAAGTAGTCGCGTCAATTTTCCTTTCGTTTGTAGCACCACTTCTACGTACCACTGTATGATGAGCGGTAATTCTATATTTTTATCGAAAAGTTTCGAATTTTTAGCATAAATTTACATATAACGTTTTCACTTATGAGCTTTATTTGTTCTTTTTTAAATGGGTTGAAAAATTCATTTCGCCCAAAAGATGGAATTACCTCGTGAACATTTTCATGCAAAAGATTTGTTATGATTTTCGACGTGGATTATTGAGACAATAATGCATTGATCAACTTTTTGTCGTCAACAAAAAGATTGTTGAGCCACAAACATTCGATACTGTGCACCAATTGATAACGCAGATCGTCATATGATATACGAATATCGCGAGATAGAGGCATCCTTGGACATTTGTGTGACCAGCATACACTTAATAATGTATGAGCATTCGATTGTCACGCGATTGTCGCGCGCTCGCCTGCAAAGGTGTGACTGAAAAAATATCATCAAAGAGCTGTACGCGGGCGCTTGCTGTCGCGTCAAACACGAAAACGTTCTAAGTAATGGGGTCGAGGTGCAAACCGGTGTGAGGCAGGGTTGCATACTATCTCCGCCGCTTTTCAATTTAGTTCTGGATTTAGTAATGCGGCAAGCCTGTGCGACTAACAGAGGCATATCCTGGGGTATGTGTGGCCACCTGGAGGATTAAGACTATGCTGACGACATATATCTGCTGTCGCATAAATATTCGCACATATCAGTAAAACTTCCTGCGGTGAGCGAGGCCGCAGCACAAACTGGACTAAAAATCAATATCGCGAAGACTTAAGTTATGCGCATCAACACCAGCGAATCACAAGCTCTTCAGATTGCCGAAACACCACCCCTGGAAGATGCAGATGAATTCTGCTACCTGGGGAGCATTATCTCCAAACCCGGCGGGTCAGCAGCTGACATACGTAACCGTATATCCAAGGGATGCGCTGCATTTGGCATGTTGGATAAGGTGTGGAGAGCGTCTCACATCTCCAGGCATACCAAACTCAAGATTTTCAATGCCAACGTGAAATCCGTATTATTGTATGGGTGTGAAACTTGAAACATATCGGCATGTGTACTACTGTCACTGCAAGCCTTTCTTATATGCGCATATATTGGCCCCAGGTTATTAGTAACGCTGATCTCTGGATCGTGACCAAGCAAACACCAGTCCACATAGAAATTCAACGTCGTAAGTGTAAATGGATCGGCCACACGTTGAGAAAGTCCCACAATGACATAACAAGAACAGCACTGGATTGGAACCCCCAAGGCAGCCGCAGACGTGGGAGACTAGCCAATACGTGGAGGCGTCAGGTCGACGCAGAAGCAAGAAAAGCAGGCCGTGCGTGGAACGAAATGAAATGTTTAGCCTTAGATAAAATTAATTATAATTTGTTTATTGAGGCCCTATCCTCCATCTAGGAGCCTCAGGAAAATATATATATATATATATTCGATTGTCAAGAATATTTGTTCTCGTTGGATACTGCACAATTTGACAATTACCCAACAAAGGACTCGCGTCGTTTGGTGTAAAGAAATGTTGAAAAAATTCGGTCACGGGGCTTAAAGCATGTCTATGACATCGTAGCAAGTGACAGATGACGAATCTTGGATATGAACTAAGAACTGGAAATAAAACAGCAATCGACAGCATGAGTGTTCGAAGATGAGCTTAATTTAACAAACGTTTTTGGTGGAAGAAGCACCTCAAATCAAATGATCGAATGGTCGCCTGTTTTTACAGAAAATCTGGTCATGTTTGCCAGAAGTTTACGAAAAATTAAGGAAATCAACCGCAGAGGACGTATTATCTTTAGCCAAGACAATGCAAGGTCTCACGTATCTGCTCACACAAGAGGGATTTTGTGTGTTTAAGTTTGAACAAGCGTAAGATCGAATTACAGCTCTGATTTCGTAACTAATGATTTTTTTTTTGTTTCTGAATATTAAAAATAAAATGCGAAGTCAACGTTTTTCAATACATGAAGAAGATGTTACAGCTTGTTTTGGAGATACCTCCACGTCTGAGTGGCAAAAATGGTTTAAAAATTGGTCCAAGGTAATGCAGAAGTGTAGTTACTTCCAAGGAGAATATTTTGAATAACAATAAAGTGTTTTCAATGTACAGCAAAGTCTCCTTTTATGCGGATGATTTTTATGCCATTTTGAAGTTGTGCATCGACAAGTCGCTATTACATCATTCTGAGTTTCGCAATGGAAAAGTATAAACTGTAATTGTTGGATGACTGATGAGGAAGAAAAACCAACCCGCTCACTGAAAAAGTAATTGGAGAAGATATTCAACTTCGCAGGGGATTACTTTCTTACCCAAATACTGATCGAGCCTTTAAACGAAACGAGCCTGCAGTCTGGATATCGTGAGCTACAAAAAAACAAAAACATAGTAGAATCATTATCGCAAAGTTTAGTTACTGATTACAATGTCAAAAAAGAAAGAGCTACATTGCCTTTACCGCAAATATCTTTTGCAGAGGTGATTTGGAATCACTTCGCAAACGGTGCAAATCTTTATCAGATAGCGATAATGATTAAAAAATGTAAAACTATATGACGATACGAATTAAGTTTGAATTATGTATTCTTTTTATTTATTTTTATGTATTCTTCTTATTTTACGTACCCCAGACAGTCGGTTCTACGTAACGGGAACGACCCAAATTTATATCCGTCCAAAGACTGTCCCTTCAGCATCATTCCCCTTATATGTATGGGGAATATTTATGCTGATACTGCAACAACAAGAAAAACTATTTTAAGCTTTTATATGACTTTATTTCGGACATTCATGCTTTTTATATGCGTTTTTCTATAGAACGTATCCACCGCATAACAGTTTATTAGTTTGGGAAAAAATAAATCCATTATTTTCTCGGTAGACGGCTGTAGTTATTGATATCTCGTAAAGTATCGATCAAACAATTCAAAGTTTATGTCCGTTGTCAAGGTGTCACACTAAAAAAATCCGTTTGCTGTTTTTTGTTTGTTCCATTCAGTTGTGAGTTACAGGGTGTTAATAATGGGAGACAATAAAATTTTACTTTAATAAAGGCGAAAGTGCAAGCCAGGCCGCTTTAACACCGATTGATTATGTTCAGGTATTGATTGATACGAAAATTTTGATAATATCTAAAAAATAATCGAAGTTCACCGGCATATTAGAAGGAACTGAAGATCGGCCATAAAATAATTTTAAACCATTTTCGCAAAAATTTTACGCAAAAATAATGGATTCCTTTCTTAGATTTTATACACAAATTATTTATACACAAGAAAACTAAAGAGATGCTGATAAATAATATTTACAATTTTTATTTAGCTACGCAGATTGTTCACTATATAGTTTGAACAAACATTTGATGGATGAATGAGTATCGAGCGAGTATGGTTTTTTGCACTGGTGGAGGAATTTGGACCTCTACTTTACGTACATATACAAGGTGAAGCCCAAAATAAAAAAGACTGAGCTAAAATAGAAACGTCAGCAGCTTTGTTCTGATAACTTCGAGTTTATTTATTCAAAATAGTCCCCTCTGGCCTCGATAAACTATTTTGCGTGCTCTAAAAGCTTTTCAAAAGAGCGTTTCAGGTCGTTGACGGGAATGCCCAACAATATGTTGGTACAAGCCTTTTGGATGGCCTCTATGGACGCAAAACGTTTTCCTTTTAAATAGGTAGAAGTCACAAGGAAGCATAAATGCGATTTCTAATCAAAAAATGAGTCACAAGAGTGGATCGATGAGATGGTGCATTATCATGTGATAAGCACCAGCTTCCCCCTAAGCGTTATTCAGAGCGAATTCGACGAATGCGATGCAACAAACGCTTCAAAATGCCAAGATAGAAAATTACGTTGACGGTTTGGCCCATTAGCCTCAACTTCTTGTGGATAATTCCTTTGGAATCGTAAAAACAGAGGAGCAGAGACTTGATTTCTGACTTCTCCAAACGCGATTTCTTTAGTGGTCGCTCGTCTGGGTCCTTCCATTCATGTTGGAAACACCACGATTCACCACCAGTTACAATGCTGTAAAGGAACTTCTCGTCTTTTCTCGCTTCTTTAATGAGGTCTTTCAAATGTTGAATTCTGATAAATTTTTGCTCCTCAGTTAACTTGTGCATAATAAAACGTGCACATACCTTTCGTAAGCTCAAATGATCAGTTAAAATGCAATAAATCAATAGTTTGTAGATATTCAACTTCGATTCCATGAATTTCAAAGATGATTTCGTTTATTTTTTGACAAATTTACGCACAATTTCGATGGAGTATTTGGTGATTACTGATTTTGGGTGGCCTGAAACGTGTGAACAGCTCACGAACTCTGGCACGAGATAGACAATCATCGCTATAAACGTTTTTCATCAATTCAAATGTTTCGGTAATCGTTTTACCGATTTTAAAACAAAATTTGATATTAGCTCTTTCTTTGAAACTCATTTTTATACCGATGATACAAACATACTGACACTTTAGACGCAATAACTTCGCTACCACTGAACCGAATGTCACCAAGTTTTCAGTGGAAGTCACCAAAAACATTTTTATGACTAGTTTTGTTTATTTTGGACTTCACCTTGTATACATACTTAAGGCACCCTACCTCACTAAACAAAGTTGGGGGTTTTCCACCGTATATATAAAACTTGTTTTATTTTAAGGGGTTACATGGGTTTCGTCGGGTAAAAAAAGGCCTATTTTCAATAATTTTTTTCTATGTTAAAAACTTTTATTTAATTAAAACTTTTTTCTGTCTTATAGATACGTATTTAAAGAATAATTTCCAAAATTAGCAAAAAAAAAAAAAAAATTAAAAAAGGTGCATCCGCGTTGTCAGCATAACTCCTGACAGGCTCATCAAAAATGAAAAAACAAAAATAAGTGCTTTAGTTAAGACCATAAACTCGTGCTTGGACGAAAGAAAGAAAAAAAAAGTAAAAATTGGAATTTTGGTAGACATTTTTGCAAAAAAATGAAAATTTCGGTCAAATTTGCTTGACATTTTATTTTTTTAAATAGTTGTAATTGAAAAAAAAAAACAAAATCCTTCGTTCAAGCACGAGTAAATTGTATTTCGAACACCTGTGAAAAATTTCATCAAAATCGGTTGAGTAGTTTTCGAGAACATTTGACAACCGACTTTGAAAACACGGTTCCGAGAAAAACGCGTTTAAAGTTTTGAGTAACAATAAAAGTGGCTTGGAGCGCACACCTTCCAAAGGCTGTATCTCCGAAACTATTATTCGGATCGTGTTAAAAATTTTGGATAATATTGCTGAGAAGTTGTATAAATTAATAAGCAAAAAAAAAAGTAAATCGATTTTTTGAACCAACGAAACCCATGCATTATTAATAAAATTAGTTTTATAAAATATTTTTTTCCAAAACACACCTCAGAAGAGAGAAAAGTTATTCAGGCTTTGATTCTTCTATCACCTGCATAAAAATGTTTAAAGAATTTATTAACACAAATATAGTATAACGAGATTTTCGGAAGTACTTTCAAACCGCTCCGGCTCACGTAAATCTTAATATTTTTCCGAAATATTTTGGTAGGAGTCTTAAGATATTCTACATTTTATAATTCCGATAAAAGGTTTTTTATAGAGAGTGATGCACCCTAATGTGCAAATACGATGAATATACATATACCTACGTACGTGTGTGCACGTTCACATGTGCAGTGTAAATATTTCTAAATGCACAATAACACGTCATCATTCTTTTTTGAATGGGTGGTATGCACAAAACAAGAATTCACGCCTATGCGCCCGAAAGTATGCTAATTCATTGGTATTTGAAAGCTATGTGCAATGCATGGTGCATTTTTTTGAAAATATGGCCCTTACAATAACAATAATAATAATGGAATGATGAGCACATCGTGAGCAATTACAGAGGCCCAGCTTTCCCTCCAAATTCTAGAGAATGTTTCTTCAAATTGATAGCTCTCTATACTTTATGCCACTTCTGAATGACAGATCGATTTTGCGAAAAGTTTTTGCTTGGCAGCGATACACTTAACTGTTTGCTGCCGGATATCTTGCCAAAATATAATTCCAAAATATTGCATGCAAGCACGCGTGACTACGGCAGTTGCTTGGCTAAATAAAATTCATACTTTTCATTTACATACATATATTGCGTATTAGGCGCATCTGTTTACGCAAAAGAAAGCAAAGTGAAAGAAAAAGAACCATGAGTTGGCTCCTTTTGCTGTTCCTATGGACTTGAAGGACGTACTTGCGCAACCGGTAAATTCACTTACCTAACTAAGTCATACAGATTACCAGATAACCTTCAAGTTGCGCCAGTTTATTGCAAGCAATTATTGCTCTTTCTCTTCGTCGACCAGCAAAGCTAAAGTCGGAAAGTGAACAAAACTTTCACTCAGATATGATATACAGCGTCTTATTTTGATAAAATGCCACAGACATAATATCAAATTTGTAAGCAACAGAATTTTAATTTTTAAATACGTCAGCGCCAAAACTGCTCTAAAAGAAAAACTGTTTTCAGAAGGGATATTATATGTATTTATAAAAGTTTTATACATTGTTTACTAGTACTTAAACCTTATAAAAAATTTATTTTAACTTTTCTTTACAAAAATTAGTATATAAAAAATCACCAAAGTACAATGAAAAAAAAAAATTGCTCCACGGTCTGCATCATTGGATGGATCTGTAAAAAGTAAAAAAAGAAGTTACCTGTAAAGTCGGTTTACTGACGATAGTTTAACGTGACAACGTCATAAGAAAATACTGATGGAATAGTTGCATTTTTCAAAAGAAAATTTTAATTTTATTTGCTTAATAGATATTTTGTATGGGTATAGAGAAGGAGGTAAATGGAATCGCAATGGAACTGATCAAGTTATATTTACACAAACGTGAAAAATGACGAAACATTTATCAAATTCATGAAAGATAGGTTCAATTTCGATTGTGCATCAGACGTTAAAAAGTCAACAACTCTAAGAGGCACCATCATCGATTTGACTTTTTCAAGACACTTTACACTCGAAACACTCCCTTTCCTTTGCCAAAATCGGGGGCCGATTGTGCCTCTTTGTCGTTCGTTCCGCGCTCTCGCTTGCAGTTCAAGCAAGGTAACGTCGCATGAGCAAGATAACGCCGCATGAGCAAGATAACGACGCATTTTTGGTGCATGTAGCCGGCTACATCGAATTATAAGACGTTATCACGTCAAAAATTCTTGTAAAAAAATATTAAAAACTGTGTGAGTTCGAGAAAAACGAGTTTAAACGGCCAGCTGCCTCAAACGAAGGACAGCTAACTGTGCGCATCAAACTCTCGTCGGGCAGTTACATTTTCTACCATAAGTTTGTATCTATGGGAAATTTTTACAATCGACTTCCACAGAAATACGCCTAAAACTATGAAGAATAATAATATGTAAAAAAATCGATTTTTCGAAAATTCTGGGCGCATGTAACCCCTTAAGGTGGAATTCGTTCCAATAAGCAGGACGTTCAGTTGGAAGACCTCGTACAACCTGGCGAAGATCAACCGAATCCGAAATGACAACTCTTGGCTTATCATGGAGCGAATTTGGGGTAATAGCGCAAAACCGTACTCGCTGGCGATCCGTGGGCTCCGTCAGAAAAGATGAGTTAGGCTTATTTTCAATAGATGCACGTTTGCAATATTTTTCAACGTTACTGAATCTTAGAGCGATTCCTTTCGTTCGGCGGAGTTATAACTTTCTGCTCTCTTTCTCTTCCAGCAGGAAGAGTTGCCACTGTTAAATAACAATTGCTTTAACATCCTATAGATACCCTATGATGAGAAAGATACCCTATCATAAAAAAGGAATGTTTAATTTAAACGAACCGCGCACGTGGAAAGCAGTCCATAATTTTTTCTTATATTGGTAAGTCTGTAAGACACACATTTGCCACTTTTTAGCGCCTTCGGATCATTAGTGTCTGCCTGGCCGGCCGGAAATGTGGGCAAACAATTCTTGGATTTTGCATGATGATAACGCGTCATCGCACCGAGCACAAATTGTGCTGGATTATTTGAGCAAGCACCGTATTCACCTGATATGGCCCCGTGCGACTTCTTTTTGTTTCTCAAGTTGAAGTTACCACTTCGTGGAAGGAGATTTCAGTCGATAGAGGAGATCAAAGAGAATGCGACGAAGGAGCTGAGGACCATCTCTTCGTCGGCCTACCAGGGCTGCATGGAGGGCTGGGTTACACGCTGGCCCATCTGTGTTGCTTCAGACGGGACATATTTTGAAGGAGATAAAATAAATTGGAATTTTAATACTTCGATGTATTCTTGCCGTTGTCATCCATATACTAAACTATGAAACGAATGATGGGTTAGCGGAAGTGAGTTATCTGTTATTTCGGTCACTGAAAGTATCTATTAAAATTGTATCATTCTAAAAATGTAAATTTCGCATCCAAATTGCTAGTTAAGCACAAGCACAACCTATTGACATGAAACTTTGGATATTTATAAATGTTTCACAAGAAGACGATAAATAATTGCAAATATAAAATGTTTACCGATATAAGGGGCATCTTGACGAAGCTACTTACATTCGCGCTATGCAGATGGTTTGTGGTTTTATTATGAGCCTAGCGAAAGTGTCACAAGTGCCATATACGAGTACGTACACCATATATGTATATATGTTATAGCATAAAACATCCACCCACTTATTTATAGCTTGGCTAAATGTATTCTAAGCGGAAAAAGCCGGTAAGCATCTTGCGCAAAAGAAGGCCATCAACAGAAGGAAAATACGATATAAGCACAATTTTGCACACACACACGCAAATGTGCTGTAAAAAATATGTACAATACGTATACAATACATACATACCCATACATATGTACGTTGGCTCATCTGTAGCATGCACATTTTTGGCCTGCTTACAGCGGACAATGCCTTAAGCGAAAATTGCACAAATGCTAAAATATGCCATTGATGCTACAGACAGCTCGTAAATTAAGTGTGAATGTGCTAGAAACTGTATAAAAATATGTGCGAAAATTTTACTTTTTACCCGCGCCCTTAAGCGAGGTTTCATGTTATTCTCGCTATTCTCGCTATTTCGGTTATTTCTGATTATGCTGTTATTACTATTAAGGACTTTGCACGAATATTTTCTATAAACTCTTTTATCGGCAACCTTCTGCAGTAACCACATTTACTCACCACGCACTAACCTTAAAAGTAGGATGAATACGTGCGCGCTATGTTTGAAAAGTTTAATGGGAAATTGCGCAGCTATTAGACAAAAGTATGTTGTAATTGTTGTTGTTCTTTGAGTAAATATAAATAAACTTGAGGTGAAAGGTAGGCGTTATAGTTATTCGAATAGCCGACAAAAGTTTACAAAGCCATCAAAGTGTAAATATTCGGCACTTAAGATGTGTAACGGGATGGGATGGATCGCAATGTGCGCACAAAAGTATGCTTCTGCTGCTAGAAGTGTACGTGGTGGCCAGTTCAACAAGCGGAGTGTGAGCGAAAGCTCACCGAGTGGCTATGACGTTTACAGTTCCACCACACACATACATTCACACTTATATTATATTTATAATGTATACATGTAACATGAATAAATACGTATATGTACGTGCTTTTATAAAAACTTACGCTTTGGTCGTCGGAGGAATAGGCCAGCATCAGCTGTTTGCACGCGACCGGCAAGGCGGAAAGTGATGACGGCTCAAAATTATTAATACTTACGTGCATATATATGTTATATGTACTACGTTATATCTTTAAACTCGCTCCCCGCAGGAAAATCTGGGTGCAGTACTAAACAGGTGAAGTTATTTATTTTTTGCTTTTAATTAAAAATATAAGTTGTAAGAAAAAAATTGCACTGCTTTTAGGTAATTAACGATTTTTTTAACTTAGAATCTAACGATCCACTTCTCATGTAAAATAAGTCGTTGAATCCGAAAATCTACACAATTTTCTTCCTGTCAATGGTTTGGGTTAAAGAAAATAATGTAAGTCAAAAATATTTCTAATATCTGGCCGCTAACCGATTAAATTTTCGACTAAAACTAAACATTTTCAAGACACTTAAAATATTTAAAAAAACTTAATTTTTTTTTTTGCAGAATTATGCAAACTTTCGATTTTTAGTGTTAGAAATATATAAAAAAACGATTTTCGAAATTTTTTACGTGCCTTTTTCTTAAAACTTGAGGGATTGTCATCCCATTGTCGTGTAGACCTGAATAGTCCCATTGTGATACCACTGGAGCTTGTCCTTTACACTCTTGAGCTTTTTCTGAGCCACCCTGTATAACTAATGAATTTTGTTAATTTGGCAACCCCATTTGTGAGGCCACTTCAATGTTGTCAAGGAAGACGGATCAGCGAGATTAATGGTCGTGTTCCACGGTTTCCTCTTCTTCAATACCTTGACAGCTTCGACAAAAGTCATTATGTGGGGGGTACCACATCTATTTGCATGTATTCCAATTAGACAAGGTCCTGTTAGTACCCCTATAGTATTTCTCATATCCTGTTTGCTAAGATTCAGTAGAGATTTTGTGCGGCCGGGGTTCTACTCTGGCCAAGTTTGTCTGCTTATTTGGTAAAAAGGTGATTGCCTCCAACGGGCATTAGCAGCATTGATAGACACTCGAATAATAATTTTCACGCAAGTAAAGGAATCGGTTTTAGTACATTATCTGCTTGAATCTTTTTTTTTATTTTATTATAATTTCTTACCTTACCTTGCAAGATCGTCTGCTTTGCATCCCCATTTCTATGACCTGGCACTCAGATCAGGTGTATTTTGAAATATTTCGAGACTTCTCAAAATTTTTTATGGCATTCAACTACCGTTTTTGACGAGTTTTTTACTGACTCTAACGATTTCATAGCTGCGAACGTTACTTCCCTCGTAGTTAGGGGTCTCTTCTTTGAAGGCATTAAGTCCTCTCTTATGGCGATATCTTCTGCTCGAAAGATTCTACATTGATTAGGCAAGTGAAAGGATGCGCTGCTGCCCAGCATTTCAAAACTTATATTATATCTGTTAAAAATTTAAGATGTAAACTAAAATAACACAGGCCAACAACCAAAAAACTTTTTCGATAATTTTAACTAATTACGTTGTAATTTGGTGTCCTGATTACGAAAAAAAATTATTAAAAAGTTATATCACCCATCAATTTTTCACATTTTAGGCCGGCCACACACATACAGTTTCAACTGATAGTTTAAACTGTACAATTCAACTGTACAGTCTAACATCCAAGTGTGTGGATATTTCAGTTTCAGTTCAATTCAACTCTACAGTTGAACTGAGACAATTGAAATTTTCAATTTTTTAAACTGAAAGTTTAAACTGATTATTACGTGTGTGGGGGTTCGCTGTACATTTCTCAGTTCAATTAAGAGGAGGTGTGTTGTATTCTGTGGTATTCCTCTTTAAAAGTATAATTTTCGCGTAGTTAAGATGGCGCGTAATAAACCTAATCAAATAATTAGCGATTTTATTGAAATGTATCGATCGGAACCTTGTCTTTGGCAAGTAAAGAGTCATGATTATCATGACCGTATGAAAAAAGATAATGCATATACCAAATTAGCAAAAAAATTGGACGAAATTGAACATGGTGCTACGAAGAAATCTGTTATTAATAAAGTGAACAGTTTGAGATCTGCTTTTCGCAAAGAGAAAAAGAAAGTTGAAGCGTCAAAGAAGTCTGGATCATCAGCGGATAGCATTTACAAGCCGGCACTCTGGTATTACGACTTGTTTGATTTCTTGCAAGACCAAGACACTCCGAAGACATCAATTTCAAATCTGGACAGTGAAGGTGAGGAGGTAAGAAAAACACGATATTATTAATTTATCCATAAACATTATTTTTATTTCTCTTGGTAAATATCAAAGAGTGTGGTCTCTTTTTATTTGTTTTTCAAAATATGATTTTTTTGCCATGAGATTTGGCCATCTTTCATGAAGTAGTTCATAAAATTTTCTCTGACTGCTTTTGCATCGTTACAAATATTTCCTCGATTACGACGATTTAGTGGAATCATCTTTGATTCTAAACTATCGCAACCAATAGAAATGACAGATCCATCATGAGTATTTTCTTGATACATACAGTTTGCAGGGGCGTATGTACTAGACTGATGTTCAATCAAAAAATTATGCAAAGCACAAGTGGCCATTACTATTTGTTGAACATTCTCTGGTTCTAAATTAATTGAGGTCTGAAAGATACGAAACCGTGAAGCAAGTATCCCGAAAACATTTTCCACAATGTGTCTTGCTCGAGACAACCTATAATTGAAAACCTCTTTCGCCGCTGAATCCAATAGTCCTTGTCTGAATGGCTTCAAAATATCACTTCTGAGAGGAAACGCGTCATCCGCAACGAATACATATGGAACATTTTTGAAATTGTCAGTAACATCGTCGGGTTGTGGAATATGTAAATCATCGTTCACCAGTTTTTCAAAGAAAGATGTATTTTGAAGAACACCGCCATCCGAAATGCGTCCATTTGTTCCAAAATCCGCGAGTAGGAATCGGTATTTTGCGTCAACGATAGCTAGAAGAACCATGCTGTGTTTGCCTTTGTAATTATAATAATAAGATCCAGAGTTTTTTGGGGGAATTATATCAATGTGCTTGCCATCCATGGCACCGATGCAGTGTGGGAAATGCCATCTTTCCTCGAATGAACTCGCAATTTCCTTCCATTTTTCTTCTGAGTTGGGAAACTGAAACAAACACGGAACAAAAAATGATAAAATAATTAAGTTTAAAGACGTTTTCTTAGTCCAATATTATTATAATGAAATCAGGTTTTCTTTTTTAAGGAATCCATCGATAATTCACTACCAGTTGAAGAAATTATGAATGCTGATGTTGAAGACTCTATATCAAAAACTGCAGATATTCAAGACGTATCAACAATACAAACAAAACTACCAATAATTTCAAGACCTGGTACTGGTAAAAGAAAGAAGATAAATGATGACCTAATAGCAGAAGTACTGACTACTGTGCGTGACAATTTCAAAACACCCCCGGAACAATTTGATCGTTATGATCTGTTAGGCAAAAGTATTGCCGTAAAGTTGAGAGGTCTTGAAAAACGGCAAGCCCTCATGGCGGAGAAAAAGATAGGTGACATACTATTTGAGGCTGAAATGGGCTGTTTATACACACAGTCAATTTATTATTCTAATTCATCAGCAAGTCATAGCCCTAATATTACCCCATGTCCCACACCGTCTCCAACATATGGGCAAGGTTCATTTGCACCTATACATAATGACGGAACTGGATACCCGTTCAATTCTCAGGATACAACATCCTCGTTTTTTTCTCAATTTAATTCTAATTCATAGATATATAATGTATATAGATATAATGTATATTCAATGGATTCCTTAAAAAGTTAATATAAACCTTTTATAAAAAAAGTGTTTTTTTTTTATTTTTCTTGTTCTAGATGAAGATGGGTAATTTTAATTCATAAAATACGTACCTGAATATACTTCCGTAAAACTTTGTACAAGGCGTTACTCGTCTCTGGGATAATTTTTCCAAGAGATTGAGGTGATATTCTTGTCGAAAATTTGAGGCACTCATACGACCGTCCTGTTGCTAAGAATCTCAATGTAGCACTTAATCTCTCGTGTGGAGATATTGCTTTTCTCATTACTGTATCTCTCTTTATAATTAACGGAGAAACCAGCGAGAGCAATTTTTGGTACACTGTTTCGGTCATGCGCAAGTAATTGAGGAAATCTAATGGTTCTTCACGTAATTCTCTCAATAAATTTATGTCTGAAGATTGATTTCGCCTTTGTAACCACTTTTTACACCATTGTTTACGCTTTTTCGATTTTTTTCTATTTATTAACAAGATAAAAAGTAAAACGAAATAGGCGATATCGTCTTGCTTCTTCGAATCCATTGCCAAAACTGAAGAATTGAACTGTATGTGTGTTTGCTTCAACAGTGTACAGTTTCAACTGACGGTTTAAACTGTTCAGTTTAATCTATCAGTTGAAACTGTATGTGTGTGGCCGGCTTTACAAATAAGTAAAAATAAAGTTTATGTACCAAAATGTATCGGATATATTTCACAGTTCTGCGAGGTACAGTTTCTAAAACGGCTATGGGTGTTTCTTGAAGGTTTTTTTATGCTGAAAACGAATATGACCTTGAAAATAATCCAGCACGTCAGGATTTTTGGCAATTTGAGGTTAAATAGTCAAAAAATGAAGATTTTGGCCATATTTACAATTTTTTTTTGAGCAAGGTAAAGTTTTTTTTTTAATTTTCCACAATGGCATGGCAAAGTACCACTCTTTAGCTTTAAGGTCTTTTTTAAAAAATATTTTTACGATTAATATAAAAAAAGTTATTCTATTTTGAATGTCCAGTGCCTGCCGAGGGCGATCGCTATTAGAAAACACTTCTTCTTCATTTTGCTCTTCCATGCACTGAGATTCGAACCTACGCACTTCCGAATGGTAGTCACGCACCAACGCATTTGGCTATGACGGCCTCAGACATTCTGACATATTTCAAGGCGAGCCAATGAAGCATTCAAAATTTTATAATTTTTTTTTCAATGTTGGAAACTTTGCAATGTTTTTTTTGTAAGTTTCTTAAAATAAACTATCTTCAGTGCATTTTAAAATTTTGTTTTTATAATTTTTTGTTTTTCTGGAAAAAAAATTCAACTTCCAAATTCTATTAAAAAAAGATTATAAATTTTCAAAATTCTTGGCGAACAATTTTGTTCTTTGATTGAGGGTACATTCTTTCTCTATTCCTGTAAAATCTGCGCATATTACTCCTTACGCTAACATAACTAATCCTGTGTTATGTAGTAGAAAACATGGCAAATTTGAACATTCAGTCAAAAGTTTGGCCCTCAATATACGAGTATGTAGTAGTAGGATACATAGTAAAATAGCATCTGTTATATCACTATGACTAGAACGATTCGTATTTTCTGAATTCGTACAAGTAAAATCGGAAATTGGTTTCTGTGGTCTATATTTTTCCTGTAAGGAGCATTTGCCAGTAGAAATTATTATGCCTGTATATGCATAACATTTGTATGTAGTTGTTTTGGCTGCATCTCTACAATCATCCTTCAAGCGATTAATATTTTGTGGCAGCAAAGAGAGCGTGCGTTCACAATAATCCGCTGCATGCTGATGGATAACTTGATAGTTTCATCACGGCCGAGACTAAGACTGAAACCCAAGGTTATTATCTTACACCTGGTTTCCAATTTATTTTGCAAAGCATTCGTATGAAAATGGATGTGCATATGTATGTATATATCCATATCGTCCACACTGGGTAAACGGGTGTGTAATCATATATGATTTGTATGAATACTCGGAATGAATTATACGTGGATATGTGTGTATGTATATGCGTACCATGTACATGGGTGTGTATGTTACAAAAATATAAAATTTCTTAGCAGGTGTTATCGCCGTTTCGCTAGGTTGCTGAGTGCGCCTTTGCATGACTTATAACCCCTTAGCGGGTAGTTTTGGGACACAAACCCCGCTTCAGATCGTTGAAATCAGAAAATCTTAGGCGCTCTTGAAAGTCTACGTTCAACCTCTCACTTCCTTTCTGTTCTTTCTTTACTTATTCTTACAGGAGTATTGACGAAATTTTCGCCCATGCCTGATTTTTGGTACCAGCTGAAGGGCGGCAAAGATCAGTAGATTTTGCAAGACATTCGAAATTCTAAGTGCATGCATTTTAATTATTAGTTTCGGATCCAAACGGTTAATTTTTCATGCTAGAAATCTTTGAGAAGCTTCTCCACGCCTTATCTCGCATTAATGATAATCAAGATAAGTCTTCTAAATAGTTCAGTTTCAGGTAAGAATTATATGATAAGCCTAAAGAGTTTATGTATTATATTTAAGAGAATGAGTGTTTTGCGCAATTTCTCAACTGTGTAGACCAATGGAATCACATCTGGACTTCCAGTCGGCCAACTTTCTGTGGCTATGAGCCCATGAATATTCTTGTTTAGCCACTGCTGGGTGGTTTTTGCCTTATGGGTTGCAGAGGCATCTTGTTAGAAGATCCAAGGCTCTCCACTGAAGAGAGTACTGCTCAACTTTTAACACGTGCTTTTGATGTACCGCCTCCACACGACACTCCCACCAAACCATTACAGAGGCTGAATTGTGGAACAACATTTTGTACGTTTTTAGAAGTTTTAGTACAGATTTTGTCATTTTGCTTATTAAAAACTTCTTCAACAGTAAAATTTTATCATCTGTGAAAAGAATACTTACATGGCCGTTGACCGCGACCCACCGAAGAAGCTGCTTGTATCTGTCAAATCTAATTTTCTTCAAGTGAGCTTTCAAAAGATGACCAGTTGAACGGAAGGCTTTCATGTGGAGATCATCTCTAATTAGTCTTGACATACTACTGTGGGTAAAAAGTAAGGTGAATTTATTTGTCAAACTTCGCGGGATTAAAATTTCGCTCTAGTTATTTGTGTTATTGTGTTTACCAAACGAGCAAGAGTGCATTTTTCGATTTTGACAATGTCTGATTTGATTGAGCAGAGAAGTGCCATCAAATTTTGTTTGCGAAATGAAATTTCGGCTGCGGAAACGTTTAGCTTGTTGCCGAAGGCATTTGGTGATTCGACCATGTCGCAGAAAAATGTTTATAAGTGGTACAAAGACTTCAAAGAGGGTCGAGAACGTGTTGATGACTTGGAGCGCTCCGGACGACCATCGACGTCAACAGATGACCAACACGTCAATAAAGTGAAGGAGTTAGTGCTCAAAAATCGTCGGTTGACTGTTAAAGACCTTACTGATATGATCTGAATATCAGAAGGATCTGCGAAAACCATTTTGAAAGACCATTTGGGCCTATGAAACGTTTGGTACCGAAAACTCTCAATTTCTTGGAAAATGGTCGTCGCGTTGGTGTGTGTGAAACAATGCTTTCAGACTATGAGGACAAGCTCAAATGCATCATTACGGGAGATGAGACTTGGATTTATGCTTATGACCCTGAAACCACCGACCAATCAAGCGAATATCGTGCTAAAGGCGAGGCCAGACCGAAAAGAGCACGTCAAAGTCGTTCAAAAATAAAGGTTATGATGACAGTTTTTTTCGATTTTCGTGGTGTGGTGCACTATGAATTCCTTCCACCTGGCCAAACTGTTAATAGGGAATATTATTTGAGCGTTATGCGTCGTTTACGTGAAGCAATTCGTCTAAAAAGACCAGAATTATGGGCCAACAACTCTTGGTTTTTGCATCACGATAATGCACCGTCTCACACTGCACTCGTTCTTCGTGACCATTTCGCCAAAAATTCCACGTATATCGTTCCGCAACCACCGTATTCGCCTGATTTGGCTCCGTGTGACTTCTGGCTATTCCCAAAACTCATGAGACCTCTCCGGGGAACGCGTTTCGAGTCGATTGAGGAGGTAAAAGCTGAATCGAAGAAGGTGCTGATGGCTATACCGGAAATGGACTATTTGGCATGTTTCGGGGATTGGAAAAATCGTTGGCATCAGTGTATTTGATCGAGAGGGGATTATTTTGAAGGAGATGAAATTTATTTACAAGAATAAATAAAGATTTTTCATTTAACAACCAAATTCACCTTACTTTTTGCCCACAGTAGTAAATCTGGTCGATACATTCTGGACACGATTTCCTGCTTTCTAAGGGGATCTCTGCGAATTCTATCTAGAATGGCTTTTATAGCTGCACTGGTTCGAACCATGCGAGGACGACCACTTCTTTTTCTGTCTGTCACTCCAGGCGATCAATCGTGCGGTAAACAAACATTCTTGAAATATTTATTTTTTTCAGCAGTTCGTAAATCTCACTTGCACTTTACCACACTTTTGTAATGCAATCACTGCAATGCGCTTTTCCTTAGCTCCCCACTCCGTTGTGAATGAAAACGAAACTGAAACTGTTGCAGAATTTTTGGCAGGACTAATTATATGAAGAAATAGTTCGGTGGGAGTTTTTTATGGAACGAAGTAAGAATTATCGATGCTGAGTCATTTTAGAGATTCAAGAATACTTTACATTTAGCAGTCACCGAAGAGTTTGAGAAACAGTGAAAGAAGTGTCAGGGGCTAAAAAAAATATAATATGTTAAATAAAAATTTTTTTTTTAGTGAGAAGTATTCCTATTTCAAATTTTCGGGAACTTTTTGAAACATCATCGTAAATGGTTGCTTAGGTGTAGATTATTAATACCGATTTAAAACCAACTTTCATGTGATCCACATTCGTAGCTACATATGTATATGTATAATGTACACCCCATGACTAATGATAGGCCACCAACATTTTGGCCGCTTTTGAAAATTAATTTACTTTATACTTTTCTATAAAAGTATAGCTTAGTTCCTAACAGAAACCATATAAATCCTAGATTGAGATTTTATATGAAAGCTAAAAAAATTCCGCAAAGTTTTCTGCACAATTCCACTGTTTCAAATTAGAATTTCTAGTGTTCAGTGTGTTCTTAGACAGGGTTATGAGTTGCCTGAACCTCCTTTGATTATACCCCACAGGTAAGAACTTATTTTATACAAGATCGCTTACATTCGGTAAGAAGAAGAGTACGGTCAGAACTTCTCCTCATTACTTGCGGCTAGCTCACGTCTCTTAGTCTTAGCTCTTCACTTTTGAGTTTCACCTTGATGGTGTATTGTCCAATGGCAAGGAATGGCTCGGGTCCTATTAAAAACATGGCCGGCCATAGCTTCTCTAGCCAACGTAACCGCTACTTCGTTCTCAGTTTTAGCTCTGCGTCGCCGCACTCATATGATCCGAATGCGACTGTGCATTCATAGCAAACTCAATTTCTCGATGCACTTAAGGTCTAATGAGGACTTAACCTCAACCGATGACAACGCCTTTAGTGTCGCCTGAACGGTCGCTCAGAATGGCATTTCGCTCATTCCGGAGGTTTCTATCTAAGTTGATCTCTACATATAAACAGATGGTATACACTTCTGTGTTCCGTGGAAGATGCTATCGATCTGTATACAATGCAGGGTACACTCCTTTTCTTTCTTTTCAAGTGCAGGTGTACTTAAGATTACTTTATCGTTTAGTTCCATCTAGAACTTTTTCTCTTCCCCTGGGTAGTTGCGCAAGTGGGAACTGCAGGTTCAGTCGAGCCGTGCTCTTGGATGAGGTCATTTTTCTTTTACCAAAACCTTCCCTAGTCGTGTTTAACAAGGTACGTTTGGCTGATTGGTGAATAACTATGCGAAGGGTAGTAGCTCGAGCAACACCAACGTCGCAGCTGTAGGGCAGATGCGCATAGTGCCCGTGATGCACACAAGCGTTAGAGCTTAGTAAGTGCTGCCCGCACTATCGAAAAGGCAGTCCTCGATACCTGCATGACCGTTTCATGTGTTATAATTGGCCTAATGATCATGATGTACATCCATCTCAAGATTCTTCGGCCACATTTCCAGGATTTCTATGCTAAACGTTTGCAAACTATGACAGCATTCGTTGATTTGGATATGCCTTTTCCAGTTAAGCTTGGCCTCCAGGACAAGGCCAAAATACTTAACTTCACCAAGCATTGCAACAGCAACCCCACCCAAGTGGGTTTTCCTCACCCCTGGTCATTTTGTAAGACATAAAACTGCTTTGCAATTCTTTCTAGAAATTATAATTAAACACTGTGGAATTGGGATAAAAAGTTTATGGAATTTTTCAAATTTTTATATGTATAAATTTTGGAAATTGGAATGTATAGTTTGTGTTAAAAGAAAAAAAAGAAAAAAACGATTTTTCTCGGAGTGTAGGTATTTACTATCAATGTGACTTCAGGGCAGAGCGATCAACAATTAACCAAAATTATTATATCATTTAAAGGTGTTAGCATACTTTGTAAACAAGTACGACTGATTGGAATAACTTGAGCGAATACTATGGCAAAAATGAGAATCCAAGGTAATGTCAACGGCCGTTTTGAAGTGATCTCAGGTGTAAAACAGGGAGATGCGCTCTCATCCCTGCTTTTCAATCTGGTACTGTACGCTGTTATAACGGGTGATCAATTAAGAGGAGTTTTTTTCATTTGCGTTTTTTTACAGATCGCGCGCGAGTTGTGGCAAACTGTCATCGTGGATTTGTTGAACAGCGTTTGGCATTTCATCATGGAAAGACTCACACCGCAACAACGTCTACAAATTGTTCAACTGTATTATGAAAATCAGCGTTCTGTGACAAATGTTTTTCGTGCGCTTAGACCGCATTATGGTCAACATAATCGGCCTGCCTTAAACACTATTCGACATACCATCAACAAATTTGAATCCGAATATTCATTGGTGGATAATTCTCGACCGAATAGACCACGTCCAGCAAGAAGCATTGAGAATATAGCGGCAGTAGCAGAGAGTGTACGTGAAAACCGCTATGAATCGATTCGGCACCGTTCTCAGCAACTTGGACTGTCGTATGGAACAACTTGGCCAATTTTACGGAAGGATCTTCATTTAAAAGCATACAAAATACAGCTCGTACAAGAACTAAAGCAAAATGACCTTCCTGCACGTCACCGTTTTGCTGATTGGGCTCTTGAAAAGATTGAAGAAGATCCGCTGTTTTCGAGCAAAATTTTGTTCAGCGATGAGGCGCATTTCTGGCTCAATGGTTACGTCAATAAGCAAAATTGCCGTATTTGGGATGAAGAGCAACCAGAACAGGTTCAAGAGCTACCTTTACACCCAGCGAAAACAACGGTCTGGTGTGGTTTATGGGCTGGTGGAATCATCGGTCCATATTTTTTCAAAAATGATGATGGCCGCAACGTAACTGTGAATGGTGCTCGCTACCGTACCATGATATCGGACTTTTTGCTATCTGAAATTGAATCTAATGATCTCTATGACATTTGGTTTCAACAAGACGGAGCCACTTGCCATACAGCTCGTGAAACAATGACTTTATTGAGAAGTCATTTCGGAGAGCAGCTGATTTCACGTTTAGGACCTGTGAGTTGGCCACCAAGATCTTGTGATATCACACCTTTGGACTTTTTTCTTTGGGGATTCGTGAAGTCCAAGGTCTATGCTGATAAACCAGCTACGATTGAAGCTCTGGAAGCCAACATTACGCGTGTTATTCACGACATACCAGTCGAATTGCTCGAACGAGTGATTGAAAATTGGACCTTCAGAATGGACCACCTTAAGCGTAGTTGCGGGAAACATTTGAATGAAGGCATATTCAAAAAGTAAATGTCAAAGAATGTCCTTTCAAATGCTAAATAAAGGTTTTGAACATAATTTACATTTTTGTTTTTTTTTAACTATTGAAAAAAACACCTCATGATTGATCACCCGTTAGCTTTTATAGATTCCGGAGGCACAAAGTTTGGCAAATCTATACAAATTTGTGCTTATGCGGATGACATCGTAATAATAGCCAGAAACAAAATAGGATTTGCAAGAAACATTTATGCGTCTAGAAGCATCTGTTAAGATGGTAGAACTTATCATCAATGAAGAAAAAAGTAAACATATGGGAGGTGCAGCGCGTAACGCAACACATAACTTACAAATCGACAGCTATGGCTTTGAAATAGACAATGAATTTAAGTATCTTGGAGTTGTGCTAAGCGCACAGAAAGATCTATTGCCATACAAGCCAGGATGCAGGTTGCAAATAAGTCCTATATCGTCCATACAAAGTTGAAGAAGTCGAGATTACTTTCTAGAAACCAGAAACTACGAACTTACAAAACTGTCATAAGACCTACACTCACATACGGGTGCGAAGTCTGGGTGCTGAAATCCAATCAAAGCGATCAGTTAAATTGTTTTGAAAGAAAGATTCTAAGAAAAATATATGTACCTGCACGATTTGAAGATGGTACTAAAGCATTCGACGAGTTAGATATATTTATCAGGGGTGCAAATGTACTAATCAAGTACGTCGAAGTGCAAATGATTCGATGGTATGGTCAGGAATGAGTCACAAGGTGACAGAAGAAGAGGCAGGCTGAGAAAACGATGGAGAAATGACATTGAAGGCGACTTTGGAGCTAGGGGCATAACCGTTATCAAACGAAAAGCTGATGACTGAATGACGTGGAGACGAACACAAACTGTGATGCTATGATGATGATGATGATGATGATGGTGATGATGACGATGTATTTACATATTTGAAAGAGCGCTGGGTAGTTGACAGAAAAAGTACACGCCTGTTCTTTAGTACTGGCACGCAACACCTGCCAATTGTTCAACAAAAAATCAACGATGTACACCACAAATTGGAGAAAGAAGCTCGGCCACTATCAGTTAAAGTTTTGTGGCCCACACTGTTACTACTAGTTTATGCAGTATGTATGTATGTGTAGGCATACAAATAAATACAAAGAAATGGAAGCACAAATAAGTATAGAAATAAATATATACCGTTATAACAGCAGGTTAATATTATATAAGTATACATCGAACTTCCTGCAGCTTCCTTATCACTCCTGTATCCTTTCAAAAATACTCTCGCTCTCCGCACTTTCTACTCAATCCTCTTGAAATTGCGCTCGCCAAAGTTACGTTGGTGCCCCACTACAGTAGCCCAATGCGGCTTCATTTCCAATCAGCTGTTTTACAGCATCTTTGCTTATGCTCACGCATTTTCTCTCAGAGCAATCTCAGTAGAAGTTCACCACAGTTGCGCTCTCTGGTAGAGCCTTTGCCAGCATGGCTTTTGTCCATGACCACAGGATATGGGCTTTGGGTTGCTACCAACTCGATGGACCACTGCATCATTCAGTCATCGTCGCGCTGTCATCTTTATTGGTTCACTTTTCGGATGGAAATATAACGGATACACTCTCAACAACAACACCTGCTGCTGTGTGTGTGTTTGTGTGTAAGCGCGCGCGTACACATTTGCGTGTGCATACATATACATACTTACAAACAAATACTCGTACAAATATTTTGATATCAACAAAACTTGAGTTGAATTGTTGTGCCATAGCTGTGCAATTCGTGCGTTTTTTGGTCGTTGTTGGGATAGGAGATTGTTGTTATTGTTTGTGTGTTTTTTTTTTGTTCGCTTTAACGTTCAACTGCATACATGTAAAGGTGTGTGTGTATGAAAAATAAAATATCTAACTTTAAGCATTTAAATGAAATTGCAAAAATAGTTGTAGGTGTATAGGTAAGCAGTTGTGTATGTGTGTGTAATTTAAGTATATGAATTCGTATGTGTGCAAAAGTGTGTGCGATTGTGCATCGACTACACACACAAAAAAGGGATGTGACTGTCACTCAGCCGCTGTGATAGCCGAGTAGGCATCTCCGGGCACTGTGAAGTAATGAGTTGTTAATTGGATGTGACAAATTTCGCATTTGCTATGACACTTTTCAATGACAGCAGTGTCAGTGAAGCGGCAGCAACATGTGAATAATACAATTTGAAAGCAACAACAAATATAACATAAAAGATATTCACTTTGGCAGCATGATGGCGAAGAGCCTCAACCTAACTAATACAAATTTTATATTCACATACATATAAATACATATTCACTATGTGTTCGCAGCTGTAAGCGCAGCTCTTGTGTTAGTGCAAGTGTTTCAGTGCGCGATAAACGAAGGAAACAGAAGTGAAAACGGTTAGTGCGACAGTCTGTCAAAAATCAACTGAAAAAGTGCAAAAACATAAGCGAGTTGCTAATTGCATGCATGTATATGTGAATATATAATATATATATATATGTATGTATGTATGTGGCATTATTTAATATGTAAGTGAGTTTGTGCGCGCGAAGTTAATTGGCGGCAAATGTTGATGATGATGTTGACAGCAACGAAACCATAACTCGGTCAGTCGGTCGTGGCGTTGGAGTCACATGTTACGCATAATTAATGATAAAAACAAATACGGAAAACAAACACTACCACTACAGATGCACACACACACACACATTCACACAAACTAAAAGCATTCATCGCAGTAGTGTTATGACTCGCATTATTGCTGTCTACTGATAGCTGTATGGCGTTGAGAGGACGTCACGTGACTGGCAGAAAAGGAAAGTAGCAATGCCTTTGAGGCTGCGTTTTCTGCTGAGTGTGCATCTGTATTATTAATTATTATAATAACTGTACTATAAGCGCATATACCCAGTACGGAAATCTACTAGCTACGTACAATTGCGCTTAAAGTAAATCTGAAAGCAGTGCTAGTTTGCGCGCATTTTGTTTTTTTACTGCCGCAACAGACGAGGCTTTACTTGATGTCACTGAAGGCGTACTTCCTTCATTAGTTTGAAACTAATGGGCTAAAGTTGCCAGTTGAGACCTGATTGCTGGTTGCTATGCTGCTCAAGTGGCCAATCAGCAGTCGAGTAGCGCGTCGGGGTGCTCTTATGTTGCTCTACTCATGGATCTCTACACTGACTTTTCAAACGCTTTTTGATAGGGTCTCTCATGAAATATTACTAAGCAAATTAGCGTATTTCTGATTCCATTTAACCTCCCTAACTTGGATAGCATCATATTTATCTAGTAGAACCTGCTCAGTTGCATTGAAAAATACAGCTTCCCGTCCTTTCCAGGTTTCGTCTGGTGCTCCTCAAGCGAATATTCTCGGCCCACTCTTTTTTATAATTTTTATTAATGCTATAAGATCAGGCTTTTACTTTTCAAAAATTTCTCTTTAAAATTTACTCGGCCATATCGAACGCAGAAGATTCAATTTTATTGCAATCTGTCCTGGACAGAGTTTATTCTTGGGGTGTGAAAAATTGTCTATATTTGAATATTGACAAATGCTTTGAAGTAGTTTATTCAAGAAAAGCACATTCCATATAAAGGGTGATCAATTTAGAGGTAACGGATTTAAAATTGAAATAAAACGTCGAAAATTCAAATTTATTGGGCAATCTTTATTATTTTTGTGTAGAACCATTCATGATTTTTTTTTTTAAGATAATCCCTTTGAAATGTTGACCTCGGCCATCCGCAAATTCTACGAATCGCTGGAGGACTTCGGTTGGTATCTCGTGAATGACTTTAGTATTTCAATCGAAGCTGGTTTATCCACGAAGCATTCAAATTCTACATACGCCCACAAATAAAAGTCCAAAGCTGTGATATAATATGATCTTGGTGCCCAATCCACTATTCCGAGACTAGAGATAAATTGCTTACCGAAACGACGATGCAGTAAATCCATTGTTTCATTGTATGGCAAGTAGCGCCGTCTGTTTAGAATCAAATGTGATGGAGATCGCTAGTTTCACTTTACGGCATCAAAAGGTCGTTTATCTCGTACCATAATAAAGCGTTCGCCATTCACTGTTGCAATGGCGCGAGCCTCGTCTTTGAAGAAATGACTCCTTCAGCCTATAGATCGCACCAAACGGTAGTTTTCAATGGATGTAATGGCTGAATGATTAAATGGACGTAGCCAGTAAGTTAAAAATGGGCCTCATTGCTGAATGGTTATGTACACCGTAACTTGGCCTGAGCGCGTAATGAACACTTTTTATAGAGCGTCGACTTTCGTGATACAATTGTACGATTTGTAAACATTGTAGTTGAGGCGTAAGTCTTTCCATGATAAAATGTCAATGTATACTGAACAAAAATTATATATTTAGTTTGACAGTAGTCACGTGCAATTTGTCAAAAAAAGTGCGTTTAGCGTACTACACATAACAGAAGTGAAACTTTCTAGGCAGACAAAGAAAGAAGGAGAGACCCGAGAGAGAATGAGAGAGAGAGAGAGAGAGAGAGAGAAAGAATATATATCCAAATAAATTCAAAACAATGGTAGAGAATACAAATAGACAAAATTTACAAAAAACGGAGAAGGGTCGACCGATGTAGGTAAACGCCGAACACAAACCGTGGCAACAACGCACACTACTCCGAGCATAACCCGCACAAACGCAGCAATTCCAGGACCACAGCAACGGCACAAATTACCGCAAGGCAATACCAATAAATCCGACGCCGGAATGGATATCACTTTACAGTACGCACAAGCACTAGCCGGGAAACGGAAACAGGCGCCAAAAACTAGGCACCAAAGAACATCAAAAAATTGGGATCAAAAAACGCCCCAAACAGTAGGCACCAAGGAAATATAACGCCAAAAAGTAGGCACCAAAAATATATTTCCTACAAGTTTGCACCAACAAACAAGCGCCAAAAAGTAGCCAGTGTTATTTCTCACCAGAAATTAGCAACCACAAGGAAAAACTCAGGAAAAATAGCCTAAAGTGTAGCTAAGATATATACATATATGGTATAGCTCTCTCTCTCCTTTTCCTCTATGTTATATATTTTTTCTCTGTCGCGGAACGAAAATGCCCAAAACATTGCATGGCCTTCAAATTTTACTCTCTATTCTCGCTCGTCCATCGACGCCTAAGAAGTTTCACTTCAAACAATCCTATTGGAAAAAGTACCTCTAATCTGAACAGCCTTTATTTAAAAAATTTGCTTTACGGCTGCTAAATTTTTCACAGCCATTGCCTTCCTACGATTCTGGAAGAAAGCTCTTGAATTTGATATCACTAAACCGCAAAAGAATACTTTTTTCGTGTTCCTTTGTATTAAATGTTCAAACATATGAAATTGATTGAACTGATATCTCGAGAACAATACCTCTCAATTTACTTGTTAGGAACTTGCGCTATTTTGACATGTTTTTGATGTGCAATTGAGCAAATTCAATTAGCCCTAAATTATATTCAAACTCATAGATCCTATTTATAAGTGCTTCGCTACTTCACCAGTAAGAAATATAAGTATATCCTTGTTCCTAGAAGAGCGAATCATTTGACATGATGATAATCGTCCAATGCTGCCATGGAATGAGCTACGCCAATAAATGAAAAAAGGGGGTTTCTTTGCCGATCGAGATCTTCAATCATGCCGCTTTCGCTAGTAGTGAAAATGGCAGTGGCCTAGATGGGGCTGGTATATAAAACCAGTGGTGCCCTTAATATACTTTGAGGCGGCGATGTTCAATTGGAAGATTGCATAGTAAAAAAGCTAATTGGCCTAAAGTGCAGTGAATATAACGGTGTTCTACGCAGCTCTTTGACGAGCTATGCCACAGGTTTTTCTTTCATGTAGCCCTTTTTATGTGGCAGAGGGGTTGTTGCTACTGGAAAGGCATCAAAAGATTACTGAATCGGACTAAATTTAAAAAAATTACTGAGTTAATACGCTACGCTTCGACTGGGAGTGATAATATATGCAGAAAGATGTTTTCTATAGTAGCTCTAAGTTCTTCTTGCGAATTTATAATATCAGGCAAAAAAAAAAAAACCTAGTTATCATGCATTTAAATAGTAATAATAACGATGAATTATCGTTTTGGTCGCTTCTTAATTAGTTACAATCTAGTTACCATCGGACCAGTGCACAATTGTCTATATAAAATTTTACTGAAACATCAATACGGAAGCAGATTTTTTGTTCACTGGCTCAGATTTTCCTTGCATAGTATGCAACAGCTTGTATGTATGCACTTTAGGGTGCATCTAATCGGTATTGTGCAAAAAAAAATCGGTACTCTTTTTCCGTCGGAATTATACAATTTATTATATTCTAATATCTCCGCCAAAATTTGAAAACAAAATAAATAAAGTGATGAAAGATATTAGGTTTTTCATGAATTGCATTTGAATAACTGCCGTTTGCGCAATGCTCTTTCAATGTGGGTCCACAAGTACTCAATCGGATTGAGATCTGGGCCCTGAAGAGGATGAGGCAATACTGTTTGTTTGCAAAGCAACCATTCCCTTATAGTCATCAGATTTTTTGATAGCATATCGAATATTCTCCTTCAATATTTCTAGATAATTTCTTTTAGTCATAGTGCCTTCAATAAAACAAAACAAGCCCACTCCATTTGCCGTCAATGCTCCTCAGATCATAACTTGATCTCCACCATGTTTCACAGTACCAACCACATTAGACGGTTTGAGCGCAGTACCTTCGCTTCTGACAAAACTGACAAAACTACGGCCATTCGACCCAAATAAGTTGAATTTCGATTCGTCGGTAAAAATAGTTCTCATTTGTTTGAGCCAATTTACACGATGACTTTTCACCCTGAGCTTGGTGACAAAAAATGTAGAGAAGTAAACAAGGTAGCACGGTCAGCCAAATCGAGGTTGTTTTTTTTTTAATTTTGCTTTCATCGTATGCACATTTTGGTATTTCGTTTTCAAGTGCACTTGGGCTTGCGCTGAACGAACGACTGATCGAAAAAATTGTCCGCTAAAATGTCAAAAACACAGAAGGAGAGCCGCCAACAAAAAAACATCGTTTAAATGCAAGACAAATTTCGAAGACTTCTTTTAAAAAGAATGTGCAGAAAACCCAGGGTGAAAATTCAGTTTGCAAATTGGCTCTTTAATTCCCTTAAACATTTTTATACAAGCTTCTTAAGCTTAAACTCTTTTTTTATCTGAGTGGATTTTTTGAAAAAATTAGTTTCAAAAATTATTTTTACTTATAAAAAGCTCAATTTTTGGAAGTATTTTCAAGCCGCTACAGCTCACGTAAATGTTAAAATTTACCCGATATAATTGGGCAGCAGTCTTAGAATATAAACATTTTTCAACTCCGGTAGAAAAATCTCAATTTTTTTTCATGTAGCACCCTAATGTACAATAAATACATGCAAATAAATTGCTAGAATTTTGTTTTTATTCATTTGCACAAAAGTGTATAAATATATTTACATATGCCATTGTATGTATTTTGCGCAATTCGGTCGTTTTTTGTTTTACATTTTAATTCGAAAATGCCTACGTTCCTTTGATTGTTTTTAAAATGCATTTAAATAATCGAATAATGAATATTCACAAGATGCACACAGAAGATTTTGTGAATTAATACGTCATCAAAAAAATAAGCTGTATTTGTTTTAAAACAAAAAAAATTGTAAAAATAATTAACACAAATTTATAAAAATTTTTTAGTGAAAATAATAAAACTAAATAAACAATATAGTCCTAGCTACTAGTGCCTTTCGTAATGTAATATAGTTATTTATAATTATATTTCTAATAAATAAATAAATTAATTAACAATAAATGCATATACAAAAGATTAAAACAAAAACTGGAATTAAGCACGTCGAAAGTGACGAACTGAAATAAAATGAATTAAAGTGAAGTGAAATTAGAGCAAATTATATCAAAAGTTGTTGATGTACAAGTTTTTACATCTGGTTCCAGAAATATTTTTTCACATTACTGATTTAATTCTGTAGATGATGTAGTAAATGACTTTTTTATTTTCAAACTAAAATACTATGCCAAATTGCTAAGTGCGGTAACTACCAACTAATGGTAAAGTGGGGGCCATCGGCTGGTTTTGTCTTTGCTGCTTTCAGGACGCCTACCCATAATGCACATTTGTACATATTTATGTTAGTGCTGCATTTTGCATATTAGATAGATAAATTCTAAACTGAAATGCCACTGTGAATTCATTTCAATATAGGCGTAAATGCAAGTAAACTCAATAAACTTTGATAAAAGGTAGGCCAGTTTTTCTGTAAGTAATGAACAATCACTTCCACTGACAGCTTTTGTGTCCTCAGTAACCCATACTGAAATTTTCTGAGGAATATTTTCGTAGCACATTTTAGCTCTCAAATATCTATTTCAAAGGTTTTGATATTTTGCTCAACATTTTCTTTTCTTTTTGTTTGGCGCAAAAACCGCTTAAGCGATTTTGGCAGAATTAACAAAGCGCGCCAGTCGTTTCTTTCTCGTGCTAACTGGCGCCGCTGGATCTGTATTCGTTGTGGTATGTCTATATCGTCGAAAAGCTCATATAGCGCATTGTTTCATCGCCTACGATACCCACCGTCACTAACGTGCAAAGGTCCAAAAATCTTCCACATAATCTTTCTCTCAAATTCTCCAAGGGACGCCTCATCTGATGTTGTCGCTGCACACGCTTTTGCACCATACGATAAGAAGGACATGATGAGAGCCTTACAAAGTGTTAGTTTTGTTAAAAAAATTCTACTCGTGAATTTCTACTTAAGAATACTGACAATAATATAGTTCTCAGGAATCGTATTAAAACACTTTTGCCTGTAAACAAAAATATATTTCTGTGACCAAAAATTTGGAAACTTTAATCCACTGTAAAAAAAATTAAGATGCACTTTGCTATAATTTTGCTCTACAAAAGTGGTTTACCCATGTCATTTCAGCGACTTTTCTTGTTCGAAAAATGCTGCTGAGCAATGTTATATGTGCCTTAGGCGTTCATTAAAAGGTCATCTCTACTGACTCTCTAGTATCATATTTTATCATTCGAATTTTTGGGTCACATTTTTATTGGTTTCGGCCCATAGCATGCCACACTTGAGATAATGTCGAGTTCTTTATTTTAGACTGTCACATTTTGAGCGTCACTTTTGAGCGCCATGTTTCAGCTAGCACTGGCGTAATAGCCTTGTAAAGACTTATAAAAAGTGGCGCAAAATTAATCTTCCAACTTTGTTTTTGAATAACTTTTTTACTAAAAACAAAAATTGATTTTGAGTGACGGAATTCTTTATTTTGATCTTAGACCTTTGCTTAGACCGCGCTTCATTGCTTGTATGTTTGTATACGCCAGCTCTCTAGTCCACAAGTGTCATATATGGGTGACCTGAAAGCCGTCCTGCGAACATAAGAAAAATAACCGCTGACATTGATCTGGCTCGGGCCGAAAGTAGAAAGTTTGACAAGATATTTTGACGATGAGACGAGCTGGAATAAGGCTTGTGCCTTGATTAATGCATTTTTTGTAATGCAGTAATGCTTCGCAGTCGTTAAAAAATGCTTTCCCTGGGCTAACATCTTATTTTAGTTATCGCACTGTGTTTATAAATATGAACCATTAATCGAAGCGAGTCAATAATAATCGTAGTGATGCCTTCTCAGATGAGTCAAAACCCAAAAACCAACGACAAACCCAGCCTAAAATCAACAATTCATCTACCGCCTGGCCTAATAATACAAGTAAATGAAGAGTATTATGAGAGCGCAATGAGGTGTTTGAGCGAAAATGCTTGTTCTTAGAGCACGGATTTGTAGAAAAATGGTCGTGGCTTCTTCACCACGACAGCCGCATTTCATCTTCTACGCGACTTTTTGAACGCAAGCTCTGTTTTATACACCTGACATGATCCTGTGGTTATGATAGCTATTTTGATAGTAGAAAATCTTGATAGCAAGTCAGTATCATAACTCCGCGAAACGAATTACTTTACGCTTGAACAACGTTAAGAAATATTGAAATATCAGTGGCTTTGTTGACACATCTGGGGATAGGAAAGCTCGCACGTAATCGTGGTGAAGCTACTGAATCCTCAGAGGATGAAAGTTTCTTGCTGGTTTTGTAGCTGTGAAAGATACTGCTGGAAACGCCATTTGCAATGGTGAGCGCTGCAGAGGCACGATGATAAATTTTTTGTGGTCAAGACATGTACTTTGACGATCTTTGGTTTCAGCAGGACGACGAAAAATGAAAAAGCAAACAAAAAGGTTGTGTTCGATGGCAATATGTGTAAGATTTTCGATTCGAAGGGAGAATTGATTGTAATAGCGCATGCGGATATCGATTCGTATAAGTTAGACTGCGAAAAATTTCTAGTAGAAAAAGCAATGACAGCGATGAACAATTTTGAGCTTGGACCTCGTAGGCTTGCACACATTTGTAACCAAAGCATGAAGCAGGTGATGCTTTCCTTTTCCTTTCCTATTCGGGACATGTTCTTCGATTTCGATGTCACTCAAATATGTTTCTCTCTGGTCAAAATAATGAGACACGTATTTTTTTGTTTGCCACACATCCCATGCCATAACCGATTTTTCGCGCATGAAATTTGGCAAGCGTGTTATCAGTCGTCTAGGCCATGTCAATACGCTATCTGAGGGCTTCAATTGACTTTATTTGAGGGGTGTCGGGAAGGAACTATGCTATGCGAGCCATCAATTAACGATTTAGTCCATTAAGGCGAATACCGAGGAAGCCATTCTTGACGTAGAGCTAAAAATCGTCACAAAGTCTTGAAAAACTGGGTGAACAGTATGCGCTAGTGCGAAGCCAGCCGAGGCAGCCATATTAATGGAATCGTGATTCATAAATAATGGGAATATTTCGTCCCCTTAGTATAACAATAGCCTATGTGCTCATAGGCTATTATTTTTTTATTGAATTTTTGGATTCTCCATCGTCGATTTTATATGTGGTCAAAATTTTGTCAAATTCTAGGTCCACAAAGTGGGTCAAAACGTCATTCAAAAAAATATAGTATAAATATGTATTAAATTATTTTCCTCAAAAATCATGTAAACGCATATACGCTATTTTTACATAAACTAAATTTTCTGTTTATTCAATAGAATAGTAATGTATACTCACATACTCTATTTTAACTTTTAGGAAAAAAATCAATTTTGTCATGACACAAACACCTAAAACGACGTATAATGATATACGTTGTTGTTCAACAAATATTTTCAATTTGTTCATTTGTATGAATCTTATAGGCCGTTATATTCTCAGAACAATTAACATGTGTTTTAAAATTACAAAAAACAAAAGTAGCCTATGCAATGCTTACGTGGTTTTATCATGTATGTAAATGCAATAGAAATAATTTGTGCAATTTGGGATTTTAGTTCGTTGTTGAAATTCGCTCGTTCATAATCATTTAGTCGTTCATTCGTTCCCAATCATTCATTTAATCATGGATTTGTGAAGCTCTAGTGAGTATCTGCTATCTTAAGGGGGGGGTAGGGTCACAAAATCGAAATTTTTTTTCTTCACTCATCTTATAGTAAATCATTTCAAGAATGTTGTGTCAAAATTTTAAGTGGATCGGAGCAGAACTCTCAAAGTTATAGCCTTCGTAGGCACTCTACCTCGAATGCGGAGCATCGATAATTTTTCAGAGTCATTTTTTCAAACGCGTTTTTCCCGAAACGACTTCTTAAAAGTCGGTGCCAATCACAACTCCGAAACTATTCAACCGATTCTTTTCAAATTTGGCACACGTTTTCTAAATCAAAAATACCTCCCCCCCACTGTTTTTTTTTATTTTTTTTTTTAAGGTTGTTTTTCACTTACAAATATGGCGAAATTTTTCGCCAAAAATGCTCGTTTTACGTTTTTTTGCCACCAAAACTATAATAATTACAAAAATGAAAAAAAAAAAATTTTATTAATGGGGGGGAGCATTACGCCATACTTTAACTGAAAAATTCGACTTTTTTAGTTTCAGATGATTCTACGACGAATGGCGATTGGCACCGCAGAGCACCTCTCGAAAAACATATCTCCAAAAAAACTCTGTCATGGGCTTATTTGTCAATATTTTATTATTAGTATTTTTTAAAAACTTATTGAAAAGATGTACAATAACATGCAACTGATTTTATTAAAGTATCTTAAGCCATATTTCTGTAAAGAATTAAAAAAAAAATGTTTTTTTTAGCGCTAAACCCTACCACCCCCTTAAATTGCAGGAAAGAATATTTAGGTAATTATATTAATTGTCAACAGAATTTGCGACGGAATCAACAGGAGCCCTTTGTGTGAAACTTGCTCCAAACTCTGTTGGATTATCTGTGGAATCAGTGGATTCAAATATATTGTGTATATTCACCAGAAGAATGGCCAACTATACTTAGACTGGTAAGACGAAAAAATCCGTACGCTGTAGAAAGGCTTAACTCCAGTGATATTATTGATCTCAAAACGGCGTTCTCAAAATTGAACCATAACTTGAAGAAAAATGTCAACAATGAATCGGTAAATTGGCTTAAAATTAAGGTTCTCCAAGTAATAAAAAGTGAAAAGAGACAGTTGTTATACAAGGAACAATGGAACGAAGACTTCCAAGTGATTGATATAAATGGCTCGAGAATGAAAAAGAAAGGAGTCACAAATTTTACATTAACTCACAAATATAAAAAAGAACTACCAATTTCTGACACAAAATTGAAGGATCTCAAAGATTTATGCAAAAAAAATGTAACTCCTCCCGGCTCACAAACTTTTTTTTAATTTACAAGGAGGGAATAATCGCTATTGTTTAGATGAACCAGACAGATTCGAAGAAGAGGACGAAGACGACAATAAATAAAGACCATGCTAATAATTTACGATCTTACTGTAATTATAACATAATTTTATAGTAATTAAAATTCATATTAAATTTACTTATTATTCTGGTGTATTTCTTGAATAAAATAGTGTATACCATACAAAATAAAATAACGTATCAGAAACTTAATAGAAAACATTAAAAAATAAAATAGCCTATCTGATGTATTTGTAGTTTACACCTCTGTTTTGTTCACTAAAAGGATGATTATAATAATAAAAATTGGTCAGTTAACAAAATAGACTAATTTTTATACAGTCTTAAAAAGAAACGTCGAAAATAATAAATATTTACAGACATAACGAGATTTGAGTGAGAGCTACTTTCGACAAAAAGTTTGAAATTCATTTTCTCAAAACATCAAAAAATTTATAGTCTATTTTAATACTAAGGGGACGATTTATTCTATCGGATAAATCTATAATAGTCCGGAAACAATATTTTATTTTTGAAATTTTATTCTAAAAAGAAACCTCTATATGGACCACCCTGTACATGTGTCTACAAGTATCAAAAGATAAAATTAATAATGAGTATTAAATATTTAATTAAGCCAAAGAACTACATACAAATATTAAAATTTCAAGTAATGGCATTATTTTCAATCTTCTAATTTATTGATTCCACCTAAGCCAATCAGCAACAATGCAATACCTTAACAAACTTATTAAGTGTTGTGAATACTGATATAAAATCAGTGACGAGTAGTCAAATGAAAGAAGCTGTCGATGCTAAGGATATCATCTCAACGATATCAATTTGTAACTAATGCGAGACACGTGATTTGATAGGAAAAACAAAGTGCAAAGGAAATGCGATACGTGCCACAAAGTCACCTTCAGTTCGGGTTGTTATTATTTTGTTGTAACTTCTAAAAAGCGGAAGCAAACACAATTAAACACGAAAATGCACTTATTATAAGCCTATATACATAAGTACATATAAATGTGTAAATGTGTGCGTGGAAACGTAAATGAGAATTAGTTGAGTACATAACATATAAAATCTCCAGTGCGTGGTACGCCTTCTAAGGAGTAGTGGCGAAATTACCACACAATGGACCATAAAATGTTGCAGTGAAGATGACAGACAGATTAATACTACATTAGCAAGCGCATACTCATACAACCACACCTACATATGAATATACTGATGTACATGGAATATGGCACACAAATGAATTCGTAAACATGTAAGTATACCAAATTTATAGGCGAATACTTGAAATTATATTATTATTATTATTATGAGGGGATTTAGCACTGTGACCTGAAAGATCTTTGTGCTCCCTTCAGAGTATTCGTCTGAGCCCGACTTTCTAGATAAATTGTGGTATTTGTCTTACTTTATTGAGTTTAATTTCCTCCTCTGGTAGAATAGATTTACTCTGGTGCTTGTGCCGCATATACAGTATGAACGAAATTATAATTTTTATGGAAGAAAGTGGTTATTAATAAGATTTCACGACTTTGTGATAATTCAAGTGCAGGCTGTACTTTGATCGAAAATGAACATGCATCAAAATATTATTCCATCTAACGGTATTTCGCAGCAGCTGTTTTTTGGTTCCTTTGAATAGAGTCACTAACAAGAAAAGAAAAAATAATACAAATAAAGGATTTTTTTCGCATATGTTTATTTAAAGTTTAATGGTTTGTGGTGCCACCTTGTTTATAAATTATAGAAGAAGAAGAATATAAATCGAAGAAAAACTTCCTTCGCGGAACTTACTTTCGTTATTACAAAATTGTCCTCATTTGCATTAATAATGGCTTTACTAATGCATTTGGCAGTGGTTTCTAACTGCAATGTGCTCCTAATGCTCTCAACCAAGCCTAGATTGCCTAGATGCCTTTTTAGATGCCTTAAATATTAATCCCAATCTGTCTTTCTTCAACTCTTAAGGATCCTATTAATTGACAAATCTTATCATCCACTGACAAATCTTATCAATCCATGATCGGATATCTACGATTCATTTCATTCATTCATACCTATCGCACCGAGTATTTCCTACGGTTATAGCAAAAACCTCTCCGCGTACGCTTGTTACAAATGTTGATTTATTGCACACTTTAGACATTTTTTAGTTTTTTCTTCTTCTTCTTAACTGGCGCGATAATCGCTTACGCGATTTTGGCCGAGTTTAACGAAGCGCGCCAGTCGTTTCTTTCTCATGGTAACCGGCGCCAGTTGGACATACCAAGTAAAGCCAAATCCTTCTCCACCTGACCTTTCCAACGCAGAGGAGGCCTTCCTCTTCCTCTATCACCACCAGCCGGTACCACATCGAATACTTTCAGAGCCGGAGCGTTTGTATCCACTCAGTACATGTACATATGTACATAAATGTTTTGATGTTTGTCCGAGCGTCTCCTAAAAATATGGTATGCGGGTTGATATTGTTCTACCAATAGATGATCATATAAGTATCGTATCGTTCGAGGCCATGACGAAAACAGAAAACATTTTGCCGAGAGTAAACGCGAAAAAAGAAAATCAGTAACATACGTAATAGTATGATTGCATTGTATTTGGCTGGAAAATCACAACCAGCGTGAGTTCGAGCACCTTAAAGTAAATAAAGCTTTTGTTTGTCGCAGGATTACTTGATACAATGATATTGGTAGCACCGCGAAACGTTATGGAGGTGGTCATCAAAAAACTGCACCGTCACGTGAAATGGTTCAAAAAGTGAGAAGCGACTTGAGAGAAATCCTCGACAAAGTATCAATCAAATGGCGAAAGAACTGAAAATATCTGACCGTAGCGAAATAAATATTATCGGGAAAGTATTCTGAAGGTCGCTTTGAAGCCGTGTGTTGACAAACATTTCGGTGGCAGACCATGGACATTTCAACAGGACTCGGCACCGTCTCACAAAGCTCGAGTGAACCAATAATACCTGAAAACAACGTTCCGAACTTCGTAACGTCCACGCAATGGCTCTCAAATTCACCAGACGCGAATCCGATAGGTTATTCTCTTTGAGCCATTTTTGAGAGCAAGGGCCGAAATAAAAGATTCACGAGTCTCGGGGCGCTAAAAAAAAGCTGTTGTCCGCGAGAGGGTCAAAACACCTGCAAGTCACATTCGTGCAGCTTACGATTGGTTTTTGGACCGTCTCAAAGCCATTGTCAAGGCAAAAGGGGCCAAATCGAGCAAAAATAGGCAGGTTAGATGGCAAGAATACCTCAGGTATACTACAAGTATGATATTGATACCATAATGTGGACTACTACCTACCAAAAAATTTAGGGAAGAGAAAATCGTCTACAGCCATCCAGTGCTGTTGATATAGTGGAGTGGAGAAAAGGGATCTAGGCTGAAGAATTTGTTCAAGCCATCCCCAATTTTTCAAGCGCCTAGTCGCCAGAGCCGGACATTTTGTATTTTTTCACACATTTCTTACTTTGAATTGAATAAAAGTAATTTTCCAACCTAAATTTATGGCCTTTTTAATTGGTTACGCTTCGAGTGCCGGATCCTGTTAATAAGAGGATTTAGATTTTTCTGCAAGCGATTTCTTCCGGGTAGGCAATCTCGAACCTCTGAGTGTCTTTTTTTCGCGAACAAACTTCCCATAATAAACATCTGCGTTTCGAAGGCGACTTGAAGCCAAGGATGACAGATCGCCAGGTTTGGCCGTCAGCTTTGCTGGAAAACAAAATTGTGGGAGAAAGTTTGGCTTTCACGTCATAGGGGCCTTGGCGCAGAATTCTGTCCGTTCAACACAGTCTTCGCTCATATTACTTCGTTGCCGTCTGAACAATGACTAATTGGGCGAGTGTGTGAATACTTGGGAAATGATCGTGCAGAATTCGGTTACCGAATCCCTAAGTGACGTGGCAGCCAAATTTCCCCATAGTTAAAGAGCAAAACTTATAAATTTCTTAATCTTGACACTGAACTGGCTTCACCAAATACAAAACTACTGGTAGTAAGAAACGATTCAATATACATGTACATCGTGAGATATAGCTCACGAAGAACATCTAGCGCAAAATATTCAAAACTTCTTAC
Source organism: Anastrepha obliqua (assembly GCF_027943255.1). Classification (NCBI taxonomy): domain Eukaryota; kingdom Metazoa; phylum Arthropoda; class Insecta; order Diptera; family Tephritidae; genus Anastrepha; species Anastrepha obliqua. The sequence continues at coordinate 49,407,224 of NC_072896.1, read as the reverse complement.
TTCATTCAATATTTAAATACTTAAATTCGAAGAATTTTCATAACGTTGTACCTCTCGTAAAGGATTTGGTTTAAAATTTTGTGTTTTTTTTTGTGGCTTTGCATATTCTAAGAAGGCTATAGTTTAATACAGGTAATTGGATTTTGGACACCATACTGTTTGAAATATTACAGGTAATATGCAAATCCTAAGAGTATTTTAATACTTTCAATGTTTTTCCAAAAAGCGTTGACGACTGCGCTCGGAGGCGACTTACCAGGCTTTCTTCACAGCTTCTGAGTATTAAAATTGTAGCTTCCTTCAAAATGTGTATGTGTATGCGTATTGCACGCACCTACACATACGTGGGCGGATATTAATTCACACAGTAGAATCCGAAATGCTCGCATAACGCTGCCCTTTGTTTGGCAATGAAAAAAGAACACAGCAGAAAAGACGAATATGACTGAGCGCAATGGGGGGCCACAGAGAGTTTTTGCACAATACATCTGCCGGTGGATTTACATATGAACATAAATATGCGCGCGTATATTCAAAGGAAAATAGAAGTTTCAGTGCATGTGTATGTGTATGTGTATAAGTATAGGCGTGCATGCACATATATGTATATTATGTATATTAATGTGGTCGCTATTTTTGAAATTATTGATATTATAATATGAAGGCATCTAAAAGGCTACTGGATACGAAATTTTAAGAAGATCGCATAATATTTTTCTAATAGTAAGATGATATGTAGAAGCTTTACAATTTCTTAGTTTCCTTTCTATTTTAATAATTTTTTTTTTCAAAATATATTAGGTGCGCAACTAAGTTCACGCTGTTCGTCAATAGATGCCGCCAGCAGTGTGTGCTAGTCGATTCTAAAATAACCTAAACGTCCTAAAACAAGCTTAGACATATCGTAAACAAACTACTTCGACACATTAGTGATTTTGTTTTGGTATCATATACTTTTGGTTTTGTGAAAATGTCTGAGTTTGTTTTGTTTTGTTTGCGGGAAGTGCTGATTTTCCTCTTTCATTCGAAAAAAACGGTGGCTGAAGCGCATCGAGAGCTACAAAAAGTTGATGGAGATGCTGCTTTAAGTAAAACAACGTGTCGAGATTGGTTCCGTCGCTTCAAAGACCGTGATTTTAATGTTGACGACCGTCCGCGTCAAGGAAGACGAAGACGCTGAATTGGAGGCATTGCTTAATGAGGATGCGTGTCAAACGCAAGAAGAGCTTGCTTCAGTATTAGGAGTTACCGGCAATCAATTTCCAAGCGATTACATGCTTTGGGAATGATTCAGTAGCAGGGGACTTGGGTTCCTTATGACTTAAAACCAAGGGATGTTGAACGTCGTTTTTTCGCCTGTGAACAACTTCTCCAGCGGCAAAAAAGGAGGGTTTCTTCATCGCATCGAGATGGGTTATGAAAAATGGATTCATTACAGCAATCCAAAGAAAAGAAAGTCATGGAGACTGGCCGGTCATGCATCTACGTCGTCGCCTCGACCTAATATTCACGCTGCGAAGGTAATGCTATGTATTTGGTGAGACCAAGTTGGTGTTATATATTATGAACTATTAAAAGCAAGCGAAACCATCACAACCAAGGAGCCGAGCACTGCGCGAGAAGTGGCCGCAATACGCGGAGAGGCATGAAAAAGTGATTATACAGCATGACAACCTCACGTTGCCATACCCGTTTAAACCTACCTGGAAACACTGAAATGGGAAATCCTATCCCACCCGCCCCATTATCCAGATATTGCGCCGTCACCGCCAATTATCACCTGTTCCGATCGATGGCACATGGTCTAGGTGACCAGCAGTTCCATTCATATGAAGACATTCAAAAATGGCTTGATCCGTGGATAGCCTCAAAAAATGAACAGTTTTACCGCGACGGTGTACGAGATCTACCAGAAAGATTGGAAAAAGTAGTAGCCAGCGATGGGCAATACTCTCAATGATTCACTTGTAACCATTTTTTTCAAAAAAAAAAAAAAAAAAAAAAAAAAAACAGCGAGAAAGTTCACTTAATAACTAATCGTTTTCGCAGGAATAAGAAATTTAATAGCTGCCAGTAATGCGGGACAATCGATTACACCACGCATTAAACCATGCACAAAATACAACGAAGGAATCGTCCTTTTGCTTTCGAGAGGAAAATTTAAGGAAGATAATAATTAGGAAAAATGAGTGTTCAGCATTTTTCAAACTAGGGGCCGTAGCAAGAAATATTTTTATATTAATATTTTAAAACAATAAAACATATAAAAAAAAAATAAGAAAAAATAGATATTTTCCCTCCCACACAAATTATGACCACCCTAATGTATATATGTATGCGTGCACATTTATGTGAATTTGGTGTAAAATCCTCATTGCTTTTTTAGTTCGCTTGTCATACTCGTACAGCCGCTTACAAAGCAAAGAAACGTTCAAAAGCTAACAGGGAAGGAAGCACCGCATTTTTTTTCTCTCTAAATTTTACATTAAGAAACCTGCTGTGCGAGGCATGTGGGCGTGTAGGCGGATTGGCAGTTTGGGCATTTTTGAGTGTGGCGGGAAGGACTAAAATAAGGTTTCAGGACTATCGCAGCCGTTCTTTCTGTTATCGCCATACCTTTCTTGCTTTACTGCTTTGTGGTTGCTGTTCTGCTGTTGATGTCTTACACATTGTGTTTGTTGTCAAGTGAATACACGCGCAAACACATAGAAGCTTAAAAAATAAGAAATGAAAAAATGCGGTCAAATGGGTTACAAAATGCGTACCTTTTATGGCTTATTTGGCACAATAATTTCACAACCTCCTTTCGTTACCTGTCTACGCGCATAGGTAGTTCGTACGGACATACACACATACACACATCTGAAGTGCGACAATTTGTGTTTTCTGCACATGTACTTAAAAAATCCTCAACAAGCACGCCTTCCCGCCCCCGCTTTTTGTGAGCCTAACAAAGGGCATTACCAGCCTTCTGTGCGCGCACTTAATTCACTTTGCTTTGCTGCTAAGGTTTGTTAAAATCTGGCTGCTTATACTTTTATTTGAAACAGCAGTTCATTTTTCAGCTAGATTGATCATTATTTTTAATCGTTTTGTTTATAGATACATACATAGAACAAGAAACAGAACAGAAAACACAATTTAGGAACTTGTAAAAAGGCAAACTTTCTTTGAAGTAATGAGGTATAACAGCGCCTTCGGGTATGCTATCTTTTTTAACTGCAGCAATTACCGCATAGTCACTCTTAGCTCAGCTTTCAAATGCGCCCTGGTAAGTAATTACACCAGCATCGCTAATTTGGAAGACAAATTGAAGTCAAATCCCTTTCCACTAGATTTCCCTTGTTCATAACCAGCAGGAGGAGTAACGCCTAGAGGGTGGACCTTAGTCTGGTTGCTTTTTAAATACCATATTATATTGTCAATGACTGCTACTTCGTGCTCAGTCGCAGAAACTCAATATTTTGTCTACGAGGCAGGAAATCCTTCATTTAACTTACTTCAAAGTAGATGTTATGTTGCCCAGAAAAAGTGTGAATTTAAAAACAAATTTCTGTCGAATTAGTACACAGACTGAGGAAGCTGTGAGACAGATGAGCTGGCTAGACAGGGGATCTGTGAGGTACTTACCCCGCTAAACGAGAGGTATATAGTATAGTGCGAGTAATGGAAACATTATTAGCACATTTAGTTTTAAAGTTTTCCCCCTAAAAAACGGTAGAAGTTCCTTAGAGATCGCTCGGGAGCATTAAATCAAATCCTTTCCAGCTAGCAGAGACTGAAGACCAAATTTGAGGAAACATTTTTTCACACGTTCGATTCTATTGAAAGCTTGCTGACTACATGGTTTTTCAATATAAACTGCATATTCTAAATGATATCTAATAAATCATGTATAGAGTAACTTGATTGTATAGGGATTAGAGAACTTATTAGCATTCCATCTGATGAAGCCCAACTTGTAGTGAGATTTTGAAGTAGATAATTTTGAAGATTTTTGAGGTTATTAAGAAAAATTTGTTAACAAATACAACTTCAAAGTCGTTAACCTCACTAACACACCGAACATCACCACAGTGTTTTGCCAATAATCATATAAGGGCCGTTTTGGTTCCACACATCAAAGGACTTAGATGACTGCCCTCAGATGGTACATACATATAATATATCACAAAGTGATATCTTTTCTTTAGCGAACTTTGATGCCAGATTCTTCTCATAGTCATATGATTTGGATTATTTGTCCTATTTTTCAGGAAGTTACTAGTCTATGCTGCTTAATGACGAAGAAGTCAATATTCTGCGTATTATTAGTGAGACAAGTTGTCCTAAGACAATAAATTTGGGGATCTATAAGATCTCTTGTATACCGCTAGAGAGTCTCTAACCTCCAAATACCCAAGACTGCCAAATGTTAGCTAACGTTCTCTTGCTAGTAGTATATCTAACAGACCTGAGAAGAACTATACATTTCATAAAAACATTGATCGATCATTGACGTGTCTCAACATCCTCCAGAAGTAGTCGGCATTCTGTCTCGGTAGATAATCCCCACCCAATGCTGATATGTACGCAGTCGATTTTGACCGGGGTGATAAGTCGGGAGCACTTTTAAATAATCTGGCGGATTACGCTGAAAAAGGTGATGCAGGCTTGACAGAGTGGTATTCGCGTAAAACGCAATCTGGGGCACTAAATGCTATTAAATTGGCAAACCAATAAAACCAAATGCTGACCATTTATTGATTTACGTAAATTTTGCATATATATATTTATTGGTTTGCAAAATACGCTCCTAATACGCTAGTATTCCTAGAAGGTGTGTTCCAAAGTAAGCAGGAATTAAAAAACCAAATATGATGTTCTGTCAGCGCCATCTACATATACAGGGTGTTGCATACTCGACCCATGTGAAGAATTTTGTGATATATGCATCAATTTCGATTTAAAAAATAAAAATAAATAATTGGCGCGTACACTTCTGTTAGGTGTTTGGCCGAGCTCCTCCTCCTATTTGTGGTGTGCGTTTTGATGTTGTTCCACAATTTCGATTTACTCTGGCTAAAATTTATTGGGTCAAAAACGGCAAACAATATTGAAATGATGATTACCATCTCCTGAGACTTCCACTTTTATCTTGGGTTTTCATAATATTTTGGATAATTTCTGGTGTTATACCGTCCGTCTCCCCGCGAATACTATTCTTCGGAGAGTCGAGTGTTCTAGGTTCATTTTTTTGTACATGAAATATAATTATAAATGATAATATTACCCAATAAGGTGAGGTAGTTCATAAGCCATCGAAAGAACATTGTTTTGATGCCATTTGCGCTATCCCGTTAGAACCAAAATTACATACATTCCTTTGTTGGCGCTAACCGGCGCCAGTTGGAAGCCCCAAGTGAAACCAAGTTCTTCTCCTCCTGATCTTTCCAACGTAAAGGAGGCCTTCCTCTTCGTCTGCTACCACCAGCGGGTACCGCATCGAATACTTTTAGAGTCGGAGCGCGTTTGCAAGGGTCGTCATCATACTAAGCAGTTCTTATCCGAGACTTTGTTTTGTTTTTCATTGGAGTAGGATTTTTACGTGGCGGGTGCCAAACCCAGCTCACATCTATACTATATATCCTGCGCTTATTTGCCTTCTCACATTAGCTCGGTTTCAAACGAATGTGCGGAAGGTATCCAGGTACTTGGGCAAAGTCCGGAAATTGTGAGCTGTTTGAGCCGTATGCAGAAAAATCGTCCTGGCCGCTCCCAAGTATATGTCAATCAGGTAATTTCCCCACTTGCGTGGGTTTCTAACAACTGAACCATCCTCCGACACCTCGATGTTAGTAATGAATAGTTCCTGGACGATATCTGTTTTATGCTATCTTTGACATTTGTCAAGTAGGCAGATGTACTATTTCACACGATAGAAAAACGTATTTTAAACCGACTGTCTGAAGTTTGCCATTGCCTAACGACGGGGTGACAGCTATTTCAAAAATTTTTTTTTATTATCTCATGTTTCATGCAACCTATTCGGCTACAGCGGCCGCCACTGAAATGCATAGTTTGGTGTAGCTTTTGGGCTGGTGAATTAGTTGGTCCGGATTTGTTCGAAGATAAAAATGAAAAAGTTCTTACTGTCAATGGACAGCGCTATAGATAACTGATTGAAATTGTATTGTGGCTTGAGCTTGAAGTAATAGATATAGACGATCTTTATTTTGAACAGGATGAAGTCCCAAGTCACACAACACGGAAAAACGTTGCATTATTGATATCTTGCGACCGGTCGCTTAATTTCACTTAGTGGTGACATAAACTGGCCACTTAGATCAAATCGATCTAACTCCACTAAACTACTTTTTGCGGAGTTTTTTTGAAAAATAAAGTCTATGTGAATAAACCAATAAGGAATCTCGAGCTCAAACCCAACATTCGGAGCGAGATTGAAATGTGATAATGTGTGTGCTTGTGTAAGCGAGTGCTTGAAAATGACAGCCTGTAGACGTGCTTATGGTGGATATTTCAATGATGTGATTTTTCATACTCGCCTCAAAGTCTTAGAACTAAACGCTTGTTTGTTCATTCAACAATGAAGGATCCTATTATGCGATGTGCTCGATTGTGTACTACTCGTATTATAGGTGTTAATGATCATATTAAAAACTCAGTCGTTTTGTAAAATTTTACTAATTGCATTAGTCGTTGTATTGTAAGACATCTTTCTGGGGACTGAAATAAGTTTTTAAATAAATAAATTGTTAAGAGCCATACTTTGAATAGCCTGAGATTTTGAATACAAATTATATGTTTTATTGTATATTATATTATTTTAAAACAACATTTAGGAGCGTCTTTCGAAAGACCCTTTGTAATGATTGCACTTAGTCCTGCCATAATTTCTGTTACAAGTTAAGTCCGTTATAGATATGAAATTATAATACTTTTTTTAATTAAATTAGTGTTATTTAATTATGTAAATATTAAAACAAATTTTTTTTAACTTTCATTCAAAATGGTCACCATTTGCTTTTACTCAACACTTCACTTCATTTTGACGTCGCTGCTCGAACCAAAGATTGTTTGAGGCTCTCCAAATTTTTGTGAAGTTTTTGACAGGCCATGTTCTCCGGTTTTTATCACAAACTGTTGTCCAATGGATTCAGATCTGGACTTCCAGACGACCAATCTTCTGCGGCTATAATCCAGGTAATTGTTTTTAGCCATTGATAGCCATGGGTGATTTTTGCCTTATGGGCTTGAGCGGAGAAGAAAGAAAGAGATGTAATGCCTTTTCGCAGAAAGAAAGAGATGTAATGCTTTCACAAGACACTCCCCACCAAACCTGTACGGAGGCTGGATGGTGTTCACGCTGAATCCTTGGAACAACATTTTTGCGTATTTGGGAGTTTAAGCATAGATTTTGTAGTTTTTCTTATTAAAAACTTTTTAACAGTGAAAATTTTCTCATCTTTGTAAATGGAAACGAAGGCTCAAACGTAAAAAACCTCTAGATTTAAACTAATAAATAACTAAAAATCAGTTAAAGTATGAATTGTATTTTGCTGAGGATCAACTCATATTATTTGTTGTAACAAAACTCCACAAAAATTGCTCGTTAGTATGGTATATGTAATGTTATACTAGTTGCAATGAAAATACTAATAATAAAAAAAAAAATCTTTGTAAAGAATATTTTCATGGCCGTTGATCGCGTGCCACCAAAGAAATTTTTGACAGAATTTATGGCAAGTCTAAGTAGAGTAGTTTGTTAAGCGCACATAAAAGTTCCGTATACTTTGGAACACACCTTGTAAAAGGAAAATTTCCGTTTTAAAACCTTAACATTATTTTGCTTTTAAAGCGTTAACAAAGGCATAAAGGAAATGCCCATCAAGTGTTGGTATGAATTTTTTTTTGTTTTTTCAGAATAAACAACGAAGCTGGTTGGACTCTGGTTTCACTGTTGGCTGCCTCCTTTCACCATTATAATAATGCGCACACTTATTACTCTATATCCACTAGCTATATTGGTGTGCGTAAGTGCGATATGAGTAGGCTTGTAATACCTGAAAGAGTGTGTATAATTTTAAGCTCATCTAAAATGGAAATTTGCTCATAAAATTTTTATTAAACGCGACCTTTTTAGCGTCCTTCTGACCTTTTTGTTTTGCTTCATTTTTTTGCAGCACCTCCGTGGGTCCTTTAACTAATAAATCGAGTCTTCCGTAGCACCACCAAAAGTTGTTCACTTGTTGTTGAAAAGCATTTCGGTTGTTCGTTTTCTACATACACTCGTATGCCTTCCTATGCGTATACCGAATACTCATATAGCGATGGATGATAAACAAACGATTGGAAAAATGAGTAAAAAGCGGAAAGCTTCATTTAATTATGCAGCGGCCAAGTTGTGCAAAGCCCGAGTGATGTCAGTTGGCAACGAAACGGTGAATTACATCACATTATTCTTGATGGTGGTTCTTGTCATCATTACGACAACCAGTACAGGTGAGTCCAATGCGCGCATACACATACTTAGATCCATTCAAATGCGTATATATGTACATGTATGAGTAGGTATGTACATATTGAAGGGAGACATGCATAACGATGTATGTCTGTACATGTGTATGTTTGTGCTTACGTGCAAATTATACACGTGTATTTAAGTGAAAGATTACCAGGAATGCAATTAACATTAAAATTGATAATTGAAATTTATGTATTTGCGGTTGCCACGGCACACTCAGCCGGTATTTAACATGTGGCAAGGCTTGGTATCTATAAATTCATACATATTTACATATTTGTGTGGAAAAGTGCAACATATGCACACACATACACATACATTTACAACATGCTTACAATGGTATTGTATTTTTAAGTATTGGATAATCTGTATTATTTTATTAATGCGCGCATTTGTAGGTTAAGTATCGGGCCGCGTGTTTTACTTGAAATATTTTAAGCGTAATTCGCACAAATACCTTATTTTATTATACAAAACATCTCAATTTGTGAAAGGTAAATAAAAAGAGACAAATTGTAACTTCCTCTGAATCCAATTGACTACAATATAGGGTTTCCAAATAAAAGTTTAGGTTTCTTGTGTGCCAGTCACACGCCATCTCAGCAAAATGAAATTACTCGTATTACCTTTGAGTGACATAGGCCAAGTTTACGTTAATGTTTTTCTACAAATACAGGAGTTTAAAGTTTCATACCAGTCTCAGTTTTCATGAAAACCTTCTGCCAGCCATATATGTTTTCGAGGGGTTGCCACTGCTTGGGAAGAGGTGATCGCTTTTCACCAAACTTGTTGTTGTTCTCATGTAAAAGTGGGATCGAAGCGTATTGGTTGGTTGGTTAGAGTGGTGATTCATCCAGAATCCAACTAGCGCTTCCGCACCATTTTGTTGCCACATCCTCGTTACCAACTTGTTTAATAGTTACTTATAGCAAGACTATATCCAATCTGTGCGGTTTAGGAACCTTATTAGGCCGTTGACGTCTATGCCAGACAGTTGCTCGAGACTCTCGAACCGCGGTTTGCCCAGGGTTAACATTCTGTCCTTCCATAGGGCAGGGCATTCACAGAGGAAATGGAAGATTGCTTCCTTTTTCTCTGGTTGTTTACAGTATGTGTTGTGAGGGATGCCCATTTTGGCGGCTTGTTCTCCGATAGACCAGAAGCCAGTTATGACTGCCGTTAGTCTACAGGCGTCCCGTCGTTTCATGTTTATCAATGTCGACGATTGCTTCAGGTTGTAGGTGGGCCATAACGCCCTGCATTTGCATTTGCATTTCGTCTGGTCTCTCCATCTACAATCTGCGCTTCGAAGGTATTTTAGGGAATTTGCATTCTTGACTGCATCTAATGGTGTGAATACCGATCGAAGCCTGTACCAGCTGCCAATTTGTTACGCATTAGGTAGGTAGGTAGGTGAAATGGTTGAAGTGCTAGTATGGCACTCCTCAAGTAGCACTGAAGCGCCGTTTTGATACCATTAAGAGACCTCAAACTGGCAGATTTCTACCGCCAGCCAGAGCTGTTGATATAATGGAGAAGATTGGCGCACTGCAAAGGCTGTCGAAGAAAGGAGGACCCAGTGACCTTAGTCGTCTAGCTGCCGAACCCGGATATTTACAGAGAAAGTTCTCAACAGTCTCCTACTCTGAAAGGCCCCCACAGCTTAACCGCAGTTAAATGGTAACCCTAGCTTTTAAATACAGCTACGAGTTTGGAAATTTAATGGCGAGGATTCCAAAGGACTTTCTGAGTTCTCCGTATATTGTACTGGGGGGCCAAAGGGTTTTCGAAAGAAATGGAGTTCACGAAGAAATGGAGTTCCATCTTTTCTGCGCTTTCCTGAGAAATAATTTCTACAGTTCCCCTTTAACAACTGTCAGGGGGATGCGGATGACCGGGTAGGAGGTCTCTGAGGCCAATTCAGTCCCCTTCCTGGCAACCACATCAGCAATTTCATTTCTCTCTATGTTCCTATATCCCAGATCAGAGAAATGTTACGTGCACACCCAAGATATTTGATTTTCTCTTTACAGGAGTTTACTAATTTCGTTTCGCACCATCGTCAGAGCCTTGATCGCTGCTTGACTATCGGTGAAAATGTTAATATCTCCCTCGCTCTCGCGTTCCCTAAGCATTTGGCATACCTGCAGGATCATAAAAACACTTGAAAAACACTAGCAGTATTCGTCAGTTTGAAGAAGTTAGATAAATTGGCTGACTTAGAGAGAGCCCCTGCTCCGACTCCCGATTCCATCTTGGAACCGCCAGTGAAGACAGAGGTGCAAGCTTCGGTTCAGATTTTCCCTCGAACTTCCCGCTTATAGCATTAAAATTTAATAGGGCACTTATCCTGCTAAATAAATGCTTATGCTTGAGATTGATAATATATATAATTGGCGCGTACACCCTTTTTGGGTGTTTGGTCGAGCTCCTCCTCGTATTTGTGGTGTGCGTCTTGATGTTGTTCCACAAATGGAGAGACCTACAGTTCCAGGCCGACTCCGAACGGCAGATATTTTATGAGGAGCTTTTTCATGGCAGAAATACACTCGGAGCTTTGCCATTGCCTGCCGAGGGGCGACCGCTATTAGAAAAATGTTTTTATTTTAATTTTGGTGTTTCACCGACATTCGAACCGACGTTCTCTCTGTGAATTCCGAATGGCAGTCACGCACCAACCCATTCGGCTACAGCGGCCGCCGAGATTGATAATATAGGGCAGTAATATTTCGGTATTGCTGCAATGAGCATTCCGTCGAAAATAACAGGCTTTGTCGAAACTACTAACCAACTCATTCGTTCATAATATAAATAAGAGGATTTACTTTTGTATTTTGCGTCCAATAATGAAAACTTTAACTGTGTTTAACTTAACTTTGACTTTTAATAATATAAATGATTTTATAGTTGCTCAAACTACTCTCTTTGAAAGTCAATAGACTCCTGCATTTGCTTGAACCAATTTTCAAAGCACTTTGTTCCTCAGATGGGGATTCCTTTAAAACGAACCAATGTTGACCTCTCATTTTATTTTTGATGTTCGAGAATAAAAAAAACAGCAGTAGGTGCCAAATCAGGGCTGTGAAACGGATGATCCGTTATTTCGATCTTCGGAGTGGTCAAAAACTCTTTTGTGTGAGCCAATAGGAGAGAGCTTGCATTGTCTTGTTAAAAGATGATTCGTCTCCTTAATTCTTCGAAAACTTCAGGCAAACAAATATTTGTGTATCGCTCAGAATTGACTGTTTTATGTTCCTCTAGTGATATAATTGCAATATAACCAGATTTTCCGATAAAAAAGGCCACCATTTCCTTAGAAGTGTTTCTCTCGCGAACACATTTTCATGGATTAAGCTCGTTTAGGGATATCCATACTTTCGATAGTCACATCACCTGTTACGATATCATAGGCATATTTTTCACCATCGCCGCGGAATTTCTTCAAAAATTTTTTTTAAATCAATGCGTACAAGTCTGTTTTTGGGCAATTGTGAAATTATACACCGCTTATACAAGGTGAAGTCCAAAATATCAAGACTGAGCTAAAATAGAAACGTCAGGAGCTTTGTTCTCATAACTTCGAGTTTGTTTATTAAAAATAGTCCACTCTGGCCTCGATACACTGTTTCGCGCGATCTAAAACCTTTTCGAAAGAGTGTTTCAGGTCATTGACCGGAATGTCCTTCAAGATATCTGCAGATGCCTCTACAAACGTAAAATTTTTTTCTTTCATGCCCAAATGTAATTTTCCGAATAAGTAGAAGTCATAGAGAGCCATATCAGGCGAATACTGTAAGTGATTGATGGTTAAAATGCGTTTTCTAATCAAAAAATCAGCCACAAGAGTAGATCGATGAGATGGTGCATTATCATGCAATAAGCGCCAGCTTCCTCTTCAAAACTCCAAGACAGAAAATTGCATTGACGGTTTGGCCCTTTGGCTCGAACTCCTTGTGGACAGTTCCCTTGGAATCGTAAAAACAAATGAGCATCGACTTGATTTTTGACGTCTTCGAACGCGATTTTTTGGATGGTGGCTCGTCTGGGGCTTTCCATTGGGCACTTTGATGCTTAGTTTCAGGTTCATGTTGGAAAGACCACGTTTTATTACCAGTTTCAATGTTGTAAAGGAAGTTCTCGTCTCTTCTCGCCTCTTTAATGAGGTTTTTCGAATGTTGAATTCTGAGCAATTTTTCGGTCCTCAGTCAACTTGTGCGGAATGAAACGTGCACATACCTTACGTATGTTGGAGACACTCAACTATGATTCCATGAATTTCAACTATGACTTCGATTCATTTTTGATAAATTTACCAACAATTTCGATGGAGTTTTCGGTGATTATTGATTTTGGGCGGCCCGTACGTCCATTGTAATTTTTTTGTTCCTTGATAATACTTTTATATATAGGGGCTTCCCATAAGAGGTGTTATTTTGATATTCAAAGAAAAATGATATTTTTTAATACAAATGATCGGATGTTTATTTCATTATTAAGAGGAAGACATGCCGTTAATAGTGAAAAATAATATCAGGCAAATGACCACCACGACCACGCTTACAGGACAATATCCTTTCATGAAGTGTTCCAAAGAAAAAAGTCACGAGGTGTAAAATCACCAGATCTGGGTGGCCAATGGTGATCACCTCTTCGAGAGATAACACGGGCCGGAAACTTCTCCCATAAAAGAGCAATGGTTTCGTTGCTTGTGTGGCACGTAGCGCCGTCTTGTTGAAAATAAACGTTGTCCAGATCAAAACCATCCAATTTCGGCTATAAAAAGTCGTTAATCATCTCTCGATAACGCAGTCCATTCACCTGTAGCACCTGCTATTGGAAAACCCTTTACTTTTAGAGGACATTTTTAAGAATAATAAAAGAATTACGAAAGAACGAAACTATACGTGTTTTAAATGATGCCTAAAAGTCGTAGTGGGACTAAAAAAATGAAGAAATCAAAACAAATTAATTTAATTAAAAAAAAATGTTTTGTTGCTTTTAATTTATAATAGAAAAAATGCGGTCTTATTGAATCACTCTCTATTTTCAAAGTGCGTTGCTACGTTGCCCAAACAGTGAAAGAAACTTTTGGCTGAAATGAAGCTGTACGCAAGTTGGGCAAACAACTAATGAGAATGGCTTGTTGGTGCCGTACACCCACAGCAAATATTATATAACGCAGGCCAACACGGATTTTATTGCCTTTGTTTTTTGCATAATTAAAGAAGAACACCTAAGAAGTAATATTTAATGTTCATATCTTTAAAAGTAGGCGGAGTTTCACGAACTCTGCTCTAACTGGTTATTTAAAGTAATGACATTTTTCTTAAAATCTGAAGGAGAAATGTCTATAAATTGAATACATATTATGAATGATTTTGAATGGAATTTTATTGTCTGTTTACTGACGTCCAATACATACATATGCCAGTTAACAGATGCTTCCACTCAGACAAGGCGAATCTATTAAAAGTGGTGTTCGTAAATCAACTGATTTGTTTGTTTCCTTTCGCCGTGTTCATGTGGCTCTGTTGTTTTCCAGTTTCCCAATACTTTGCTTTGACAATCAAACGCACAGAATATTGTTGTTGGTCTAGTGCCACCACCTTTAATGAATACGCCTTGCAATCAGAATAATATGAAAATTTACATTGAAATAAATCTGTTCGCGAAGTTCAGAAGGGACTGGCGGCATCATCGGTCCTTATTTGTTTCGAAATGAGAAAGGGGCTGACGTTACGATGAATGGCGAACGCTATCAAGCCATGCTGACTGAGTTTCTGTTTCTGACGCAGAGGAAGGACGAAGGGTGTTATATTTTAATAACTTTTTTATAATCGGAAAGTGCTGCCAGCCATCAACGCTGCCATCATCATTATTCCAGTATAAAATTATATCGGTTGGTATAGCTCCGCCAATGTATTGATTTTCTTCTAATAAACAGGAAGTTGTTTACAAAAATTTCGCAGGCTGGTTTCTTTCAATCGAATACCTGTGGACTCCTCACTGAACTCGAGAAATTATAAACTAGCACTTATGGAAGGTTTCCTTTTTGTGAATTTTCTACGAGGTCTAGGCATAATTGTAGTTCTATCATAGGCAGTCTCGTGTCGAATTTTGAGAGCCGAAAATTTCTGTGGTTTATTCACCAAAACTCTATCTTGAACTGACCGTACGGGCACATAAAATAAGTCAAAGGCGTTAAATCGGTCGAGATTAGTAGCTAATATCCTTAAAATTATGGAACAATTTTGTCGAAACTCCATAGCGCCAATATTCATGCAACCAACAACAGATGAAATATCGGTGATAAAAATGTTCAGTTTACAAATACTGCTCTTCATTATGGCTATCACTTACAGCAGCGATATCATTCACCCGCCTGTCGATTCTACGTTACTGGAGTGACATGGGCTTAAGTCGAGTCATGGACTGTCACTTAAGCAGTACTTACCAAAACTTAAGGGGAGTGTTTCATGCGATAATGACATGAACGGCGTCGGTATATTTGCGAGTGTGTCTTGCACCGAGACAGGCAGTTCAATTTTTATGGCTTAACATTTTTATTCCAGACCCTGCAGAGCGATTGGGACTATAGGAAAAAATATTCGCGGTACAAAAGAAGTTTTTATAAGTGCATCATTTTCGTACTGATTTCTATTATTTTTTAAGTTCTCAAGCGAAATCAAATCGAGTTTAGTGAAATTCTCTACTTCACATCTAACAAAAGAGATGCCGTGCTGCTGTGACAGCTCTAAAAAAACTGAAATTGTGAAATAAAAAAAGAAAATACCGTTCAGAAATAAACTCGAACTTGAAGAAGCCTACATGAAGAAATCAAGTTTTTTATTCAAGTTTTGGTCAGTGAAACATTGGTCTTGAATATACCTTCGTCACTTATTCATATGCAATTTAAAATATTATCGTATTAAAAAAATGTTCTTTTCAGAAACTTCCCTTGAAATTTGCCAAAGATTTTTCTTTATAATTTTTTTTCTGCAATATGTAAAGCCTAGCAGTATTCTGCCTAAATGTTATTATCCTAGTGATTTGATATTGTCCCTCCGGCACTCTCGCGTCTTCAAGAAATCTTCTCTCGTTTCGAACGACTTCTTAGTTAAGCGAGCAGGCTTAATATATTAAAAAGGCTCTTTCAAAAGATTTGCCTACATGTCTTCTCTTCTTATTCTTCTTCTTAATTGGTTTGTATCCATTCCGACGACATGACTCAGCCAACATAGCTGGATCTTTATTCGGCGCGCTATGTCTATGTCGTCGTAAAGCTCATACAGTTCATTGTTCTATCGCCTGCGATATTCGCCGTTGCCAACGCGCAAAGGTCCAAAAATCTTGGGCAGAATCTTTATCTTAAACACTCCAAGCGTCGCTTTATCGGATTTGTCATCGTCCACGATTTTGTGCCATATCATAGGATGGGCATGATGAGAGCCTTGTAGAGTGTTAGTTTTGTTCGTCGAGACAGGACTTTACTACTCATCTGCCTACTTAGTCCAAAGTAGCACTTGTTGGCAAGAGAGATTCTACGTTGGATTTCAAGGCTGACATTGTTATCGGTGTTAATGCTGGTTCCTAAATATACGAATTCTTTTACAACCTCGAAATTATAATTGTCAACAGTGATGTGGGTGCGAAACGCGAGTGCGCCGACTGTTTGTTTGATGACAGGGGGTACTTTGTTTTGTCTTCGTTCACCACCAGACTCATTCGCTTTGTCTCTTTATCGAGTTTGGAGAAGGCAGAACTAACAGCGCGGTTGTAAAGGCCGATGATGTCAATATCATCCTACTGACATAGCGAATAATTCCTGGACGGTACCTTTTCTTATGTAACGTGATAGAACAACGCGTTAAAATTATTGAAATTTATTATAAAAATGGTCGATCTTTAAGAGCAACATATCGCAAATTTCGTTATCTTTTTGGTAGAAATAATCGTCCAAATGAGTTGACAATTCAAAGGTTGGTGAAAACATTTCACGAAATTGCTTCTGTTGAGGATAGAGAAAGACTTGGCAGACCAAAAACTGGACGTTCTGTTGAGAATATTGCTCCTGTATCGGAAAGTGTTGCTGAACAATCATCAACTTCGATATCTGGACGTTTTCAACAATTCTCAGTCACTCAAAAGTTGCGCGAAATTATGCAGCTCGTAAAAAATTATTCGATTATTTATTACAACAATCGATGTGGATTAGCAATACAAAACTTTTGTGTATGTTTCGACTAAATAATTAAGTAAATAAATAAATAAATTAAATAAATTTCATTCAGTAAAAGTAATTTTTTTCTCAAATAAGGGCGAAATGGAACTTTTATAGTATTCGCGTTTAATCCAATTGAAGTATTCGATCGTTTTTGTAGTAAAAATTAAAATTGGGTTAAAGTATGGTCAGTACCTAGCTTACCTTCAAAAGCGCTTCTTCCCTAAACACCTTAAGGCGCGTTTGGAAATTTCGTAAAGTATAAGACCTGGAGCATTAGACGCAATTCTTTATAGAATAAGGCCTTTGGAATAACGTAGGGACTTGTTTCAAACTCTCTGGTGTTTGGACAATTTTTACCACTTCGTTGTGTGACCTGACCTGACCAGAAGAAAAATAAAGAAATTGATATAGCACAAGGTGGCGCAAAATTAATCACCCCAAAAGAGGCTCTATTTTGGCAAATGGCGTCGAATGTCAATTATATATGACACTTATGAAGTAGGCATTTGCAATGTACGAGGTGTGTTCAGAAAGTATAGCGAATTTTGAATTTTCGCAGGTTACGTATATTCGAATTTCGATTTTTTTGTGGCGATATGTTGGTACTCATATCTCTCACTCATGCCGACGAGTTCGGTCATTTTGAATGTTCAGTTAATTGTTGACAGCTGCTTTGCTTGCACGTGTTTCAGCTCCCCTTCGATGTTTACCTATTCAAAGAGATGGATCAAAGAGATGGATCAACGAAATTAAGTGCGCGGATGCATTCCGAATGCTGACTGTGTCATACGGAGAAGCTACTTTAGACCAAAGCAACGTTTATCGGTGGTACAAAATGTTCTCAGAAGACCGAGAAGATGTGAACGAACGATGTGAAAAGCGTGCCGGACGCCCGAGCACTTCAACAACAGACGAAAAAATTGATGAAGTGAAGAAAATGGTATTGGCCAATCGTTGAATCACCGTTAGAAAAGTTGCTGAGGACCTAAACATATCGATTGGCTTGTGCCATTTGATTTTTTTCAATGATTTGGGCATGAGACGTGTCGCCGCAAAATTCGTACCAAAACTGCTCAATTTCGACCAAGAGCAGCATCGCATGAACATTGCTAATGAGATGTTGGACTCTGTCCGCGACGACCCAAATTTGCTCCAGAGGGTCATAACTGGTGACTAGTCATGGGTTTATGGTTATGACGTGGAAACCAAAACTCAATCATATCAATGGAAGCTGCCGCACGAACCTGCCGCAAGGCCGAAAAAAGCGCGCCAAGTCCGGTCAAATGAAAAAGTTTTGCTTACCGTTTTCTTCGATTGCAGTGCCGGTGTGCATCACGAGTTCTTGCCACACGGTTAAGGGGTCAATAAGAAATATTACCTGCAAATTATGCACAATTTGCGCCAAGCAATCTGAAAGAAACGCTCGGATTTGTGGAAGAACAAAAATTGGCTCTTGCAACGCGACTTTTTGCACAAAGACAACACACTAATGATGCTACAGACACCGTATTCCCCAGATCTGGCCCCCTGTGACTTTTTTGTTCCCGAAGCTGAAGAGGCCCATGAAAGGACGACGCTACGCTACGATTGCCGAGATAAAGACGCGTCGAAGGAGGTGCTGAACAAGATAAAAAAAGGATTTTTGTAAGTGCTTCGAAGATTGGAAAAAGCGTTGGCGCAAGTGCATAATATCTCATGGGGATTACTTTGAAGGGAACAAAATAGATATTAATGAATAAATAAATAATTTTTGAAGAAACCCAAAATTCGCGATACTTTTTGAACACACCTCGTATGTACAGACAAGTGTGTAAAGGTCAAAATAAAGGTCACTGAAAAATATTTTTTTATTTAATAAAAAAGTTATTTAAAACCAAAATGAGAACTAATTTTGTGTCACCTTGAAAATAGTGTGAGTAAGCATATTTATTTGTTATGTGCATTAAAGTAATTTGGTATACAGCTCTGAACATAAGAGAACAGATAAAAAGGGCCCTTGCCCTTTCTCAAAAATTCTCAAAAAAATGTATTTGCCAAAGTTTTTTTTATTATTTCTACTTGTTACTATGTTACTATGAGTTTACCATGCAAAATCTTGAAATATTATATAAAAAAATATGTATGTGGTTGATTCGAATGAGGTTAGGCAGGCGTTGTAAGGGCTGGTCTTGGTTTGCACATCATGAATCAAGCACAATTCGAGCCTGCAAATGTGGCAGGCTTTGTGAAGCTTGGCACATAGCTTTCATAGCATGGCCGCTATAGCTCACAGGTTTATAGGGTATAGTCTCGAGACTGTGGAAGTTGATGGTGGATTCTGTAAGGAGAAAAACATAAAATATTTGCATAATTTCATGCACTTCAGAAATTGGGTAAAAGATGGGGGCAGTAAATTGTTATTAAAAACCTCCAACTCAAAGCTAAATACTCTTAAATCAAATTTAATATTGAAGATACCCACGTATTTGATGAGTGTCTACACATAAAATTTATCTTCTGAGTATCGCTGCGAGTAATGATGATGACGATATTTCGGCACTCTGCTTGTTTGCGGTGATGGCGCAAATATTAATCAGTCAATTTGCAGCAAAAACTGCGGGCTGCAAAGACTTCCAAAGCTGGAGTACTTACGTAACGCGTGTGTTCGTGTCAGTTCGTGTGTGAAAGTGATAAGCAAACAATTTTGAGTATTCCTTTATGACGTGAACGACTCAAACGTATAGTAAAGTGCGGGAATTAAGAACTTTTGATCGATTTGCCTTTTATTATTTCCTTCTAAATATTTACTTTAAGATAATATTGCATGTAAAATGCGTAATAACTCAAACCCACACCTCCGTACTGCAATATTGCGTAGGACTGCTTTGAAATATATGCACTTTTATATGTGCCCACATTCACATATATAAAGGGTGGCGCAAAATTAATCGGGTGGCGCAAAATTAACCATTAAACTTTTTACAAAAAAAAAAAATATATTATTTTGAACGACGGAAATCTTTATTTTGACCCTTACGTGCTCCATTGCTTGTCTGTTTGTATGCTACAGCTGTCTAGCTCACAAGTGTCAAATATGATTGCCGTAGGACGATATTTGCAAATATTATAAATCTTTCCATAATTGATTAATTTTGCACCACCTGTTACAAGATCAATCATACAATTTTGTTTTTGAATAAATTTGGCCCTAAATAAAAAATCATGTTGAGGGATAGAAATCTTTAGTTTGTCCTCAGGCCTTTATGCGCTCCATTGGTTGTCTGTTTATGTACTGCAACTGTCTAGCTCACAAGTGCTAAATATGATTGATGTATGTCAAACAATACAAATCTTCCCATAAGTTGGAGAGGGGTGGCTTGGAGTGAGGGTGGGTTACATCTTCTAATATATAAATAAAACTATAGGACTATTGCGCAGTGAGTTAGGGAAAGGTTCAAGCCGTATAGTCTACGGTTGAATAAACAAAATTTTATATTGTTTTCCCGTTTCTGCTTTCCACTATCAGAAATACTCCTACCTTAGTTCTCGTCTTTCTCAATTTGTATAATAGTTGATCCATTACTGGCCGCCGTAGCCGAATAGACTCATTGCTAGGGAGCAAAACACAAATTGATTGAAAATTGTTTTTCTAATACCTGTCGCTCAACGCGGGCAACATCAAGAATCCGAGTGCATTTCTATTATAAAAAAGATTCCTATAAAAAATCATCTGCCGTTCGGAGGCGGCATAAAGTTGTTGGTTGAAAAACATCCGGACACACACTACAAATAGAATGAGGAGCTCGGCCAAATACCCAATAAAGGGTCTGAGCGCAAATCATTATTTATTATTAGTTGCAATGCGATGCAAAAACCCTATCCATTTATGAATTCGAAGTTATTGTCCATAAACAAGGCATCGCCTTTCAACATCTCTCACCATCAACTCGTACGCATTGTTTTAAGTTCTGAGGCATTCTTACCTCATTGAGACGTATTGAAATGGATTATTGAGTCGCTTCTATAGATTTTTATTTTTAATTTGTATGTTTTGTATAACTTTTATTTTTGAGTTTTCTATTATACCTTTGTACTTTTTGGTAGGAAGAAGAAAAATATATTCCAAGCATAGACGGTTAAGTTTTGATTTAAATATTTCAAAGAAATCAGATAAATACAAATTAGCAAATAACCGATCCCAGTCAAAATTACACTTACTAAAATTCAATTCTACGATTTGAGTAATTGGTGAGGTATTTAAAAACATATACCTACAATTATTGGAGCATGGTGAATACAACCCGAAGAAATCGTAGCTCTCCGAAGAGGCTAAAATTTAAATTATTTGACAAGAAAATTAAATTTAAAATTCGCTTACCCTTATTAATAAACCTGCTTACTTAGAATAATCCAACTGTTGAAATTTTATCTATCAAGTACACTTTCGAAAAACTGTATGCATTTGAGGGTGTAAGAAAATATGAATTGTCCATGTACGACCAAGGTATGATGGTCAAATTAAAGTCACCAAGTAGGCAACGCTTTTGACTCCAATTCTAGAGTGTAACGAGGTGACGTTGTCGACACGTCCGTTGTACAGTGGTTGTGGACTAAATGGGGGGATGTAGGAGGTACAAATGAATCATTTTGCAGAGGAGTCTATTTTTTGTTTTTGTTTTTTTGCCGGTGAGGTAGATTAAAAATACTTTTGCACCTTTGAGTAAGCATCGTTACTACGTGTGTAGAACGTGGTGATTCCACCAAAAATATCCCTCCTCATCTCTTGACTTTTCCCTCCACCCCGGGGACTGCTTCCGCATTGCTTCGAGATAGAGAGCCAAGACGGCGTCCTAAGAAGGACACTTATTTACTCACCGTGCGTCCACGGTCGCCTGTTTTGAGAAGCCTATACTCAATGCTCTTCAGCTTAACTTTCCATTTCACGGTTCTTTTTTCGGATAATATCCTCCACAAAATTTGCGACGGATTTCCAGTTTTCTTCGTTTATCATCATTTTCTCGATCACTTCTTCAGGTGTTCTCTCTATGTTCCACCTCTTGCATTTAAAGAATGTGTGCTTCGCATCATTATACTCAGCATCTCCAAATATGCAATTTGGTAGGCTCACTTTTCCCATTCGCCACACATACTTGCGAAAGAATCCATGTCCGGACAAAAATTGTGTGAGGTAATAGTTAACCTCACCGTGCTTTCGTTCTACCCACTTTTTTTTTGATCGGGTATTAATCTCGCTGTTCAACTACTGTACAGTTCAGAGTCCCATCTTGCCTGCCAAAGTGTGAGCGTTTGAACTCTAATATCGGGGAAGCGTGGTACTGGGATTCCTGTGCTTTTTGCCTCTCATCTCCATTTGCGCTCTTGTGCTAAAATAACTATAGGGATGGTTCCGCTGATAACTAACACCGCTGCTTCAGATACTGTTCTGTATGATGAATCCACTCTGAGAGCGCAGGTGCGTTGCACAGATTGCAGAGTTTTCCACCGGCATTGCACCCTTAGCGAGTCTGCCCATATTTCGCATCTGTATAAAATAATCGAGTTCGTCGTGTCCATTAAAAGTTTTCGCTTGCGTTGGACCTCCAAGGTTTGCCATGAGCTTACTTAACATGCCGCTTGCTTGGCAGCTCTTGTAGCAGCATGATTTATGTGCGCCTAGTAAGTTAGCCTTGTGTCTAATTGCACTCCTAGGTATTTGACCACTGTTTTTGCCGATAGAGTGACATAGAGTACTTGTAAGTCTATATCTAATGGGATACGTATGTTGGTTACATGGATTAATGGATTAAATAGATTTCATATTACCGAGCCATATTAAGGAAGCATGAATGCCACGCTTATTGCCAATTCCAACACTGTCACCACGCTTGCAACTAGTTGTGGCAGCATCTCTGTCTCTCCGCAAAATGTCTTATAGGCTTGAAGCGAAATATTTGCAATCGTCGAAACTGATACTGCACCAGGTAGATTTGAATACTCTTATCGACTATTATATTTTCATAATTTCTGCAAGGCGCACATTTTTTTGATTGTGAAGATTGTCTTTTGAAAACATTTAAAAGGAGGAATTTTTGCATCAAGAGCCAAGGTGTAGACGTTAAATCCATATCAAGTAAAGATAGCGGAACACCAACCTTGAAATTATTTATGATATTTTTTAATGAGTTCATATGAGTACTTGAGTTTAGTGCTTGAATTCTTCTTCACATAAGATATGATATTATCTTCAGAAACTGTAGGCTTATTCATAGCAACTACTTCTAACTCATTACTGATATTTGACCCAACGACCACAGCACGGGCCGGTTTGGCTCTTCTTTATTTTCCATAGTCGTCCTTTGTACTTGCAAGGGAAATTGGGAAGTCAAATGTCCTAGACGAGTTTCAATGGATTTAATAAGTTGTAGTTCGTTGAACATAAAATTGAAAGTAACAAACTCGGCAGGGCATCTACCTTCAATTGGAATTTTATCACCTCTTAAAGGAGTTTGATCACTAAGGGTATTTCTAGATCATCTGCATAGAGTAAAAATTTTGCAAATGAAAAACAGCTAAATATATATTTAATAAATAGTAAAAAAATAACGGACATAAGAAGGCACAAATGTTTCAGAAAATCCATACAATGTATTTATATTACCAATTTTCAAAGCACTTTTTCCACTCAGAAGGGGATACCTCCAAAACGAGCTGGTTTATGCTTCAGTTTCTTAAGACGTTGAAATACGTCAACCTTGCATTTTATTTTTAATGTTCTGGAACAAAAATAGTGTTTTAGTACTCAAACACTCCCTTGTGTGAGCCGGTACTGCGACCTCGCATTGTCTTAGTAAAGGAAGATTCGTCTTCGGCGACTGGTTTTCCCAAACTCTCCGAAAACTTCTGTCCAATAAATGGTTGTGTACTACTCAGAATTAACTGTTGCAACATGACTACGACATGAGATTTTCTAAAAGGCGACTATTTGCTTTGAGGTGTTACTTCCGCGAACAACTTTTATTGGATTAAGCTCGCCTTGGGATACCCACACTGTTGACTGCTGCTGTGTTTGCGGCTCATGTACGTAGATCCAAGATTCGTCACCTGCCAGGTTGCAATAGACGTCCTTTGAACGACGAGAAGAAATTTTCTTGACGGCTAAATGCTCATGCAATATTGAATATATGCCGGCCCTACTAATGCCCAAGAACGCCTCTATTCCATAATACGTCGCATGCTGATCTTGCGTTATCAAGTGAGATGAATTGTTTCTAGCATAACAACCGTTTTTCGATGACCTCGCAGAGGGAGAGAGAGTACAATATTCAGTGAAGACCGTTAGGTTGGAAATGGAACGAAGCCCATTTTTTTAAAACAAATTATTGATCCTACAGCAGAGTACAGTTTCCCTTAAACTTATGCAAGGAAAGTCTCTGATAACAGAGTTGTTGAAGATGAATTTTAATGGAAACCAATGACAGAATATTTTTTATTTAGCAAAGCAGAGAGTCAAGCAACGCCCATTTGAAATTAAGACTTAAGTGCTTGTATTCGCTTTGTTACATTACGCTTTGTCGGATAAAAAATTTTATTCCAGAAATGTCGGAAATAAACTAGGTTCAACACTTGGGATGCTAGCAAGTTTTACATCCATGATAACATATGTAAGTGTATATGAGCAGTCCTTTTGGGAGTCAAATTTGAAAGATAGTTCAAAATTTTTAGTATTCAGTCCTTTCTACCTGGCAAGGCCTACAACACGTAAAAACCTGCGAAAAGTTATATGAAAAAAAAAACAAAAGAAAAACGCTTTTTCCACACAGTCTATTGTTTTTGCACTATGACAAATATTTTTGGAAGAATTTATAAATAGATAGATGGATAGATTTGAGGTTTGCACTTCGCCCGCATGGTCTTTTGTGCCCTCTACTCATCACAGTACTTCATCGAAACAAAGTTCCCTTATTAAACTTAAGATAGAACTGGGTTGGGCAGAGCACATATGCTTTTTTTCTGTCTGCAATTGGCCGAGACAACCTTCTCCGCGCTATAGCGCCACATTCAAGGAGAAAGTGTATTGGAGTCTCGGGGTATTGGGTGCAGAATTAAAAGACTCAGAATACCATTATAAATCCTGTACATATGACTACGCAATCTGTAATGGCTTGTGAGATTGCCCGTGAGTATTATCTGTTTGTGCTCAAGGAGTGTTAAGAATTTCCTAAACCTTGTTTGGTTGTAACCCCCCTGTAAAAATTCCGTTTAACCACATATGGTGCCAGCTGACCTCATTTAGCCTTAGCTCTTCACTCCTAAGCTTATTCTTGATGGTGTGGGGTTCCATAGCAAGTAACGGCGTGGTTCCTATTAGTAACGAGGTCTCTGGCCAATGCGTCCGCTACTTCGTTCCTAGTTATATCCTTGGAACAACTATGATCTGGATGCGATTGTGTGTTCTTAACAAATTCAGTTTCTCGATACATTCAAGGACTAGTGCGGACTTAACATCACAGGATGCCTTAAGTACAGCCTAACTGTCACAAGTCGTTCATTCCGGGGATTCTGCAAGAACTTGTAAGCTATTCATGGTAACAAGTTTGAATAATAGCAGCATCTGAATGTTATAAGCATATAAATATATATACATCTTCATCGAACTGGTATCTTTGACAACCCACTTTCGTTGTGCCGACGTTGGCTTCCTGGTATCAACATAAGTGTAATAAACTCAAAATCAATGGATTGTGCAACTTTGTCATTACCATCATAGCATCATTGCAGTCGACTCACCCATTTTATGTGTTTTTTCTATATTTTGTTTTTCTGTAATGTTGTTGCTTATTCCTTGATGTCACATCAACGTCCTCATCACCATTATCGTCGACGATGTCAATATAATCTGCAATCCCATGTGCTTGCGAGAATTAAAAAAAAAGAGAATAGAGGCGCTTGTTGGTGGAGTTGGGGAAACTCAGGAAGCTTGTGGAGCAGCTTTTACTGTTTCATATGCCGTTGCAATTCCTCAACCGTAGTAATTACATCTTCTTAGTTTCATTTTAATGTCGCCTTCCAACTTACCAATCTAGCAACCATCATCAACCACTCATTTGCAACTTTTCTTTTTTGGTTTTGTTTTCCCATCTTTCACATTTCCAGCAGCGAGTATCCCTTTTTTTGTTACACATGCAATACTTTGCATGCTTGCTGACGTGCATCCTGCGAGAATGAAGCAGTTATACTGTTGCACAGCCTTTATTGAGTTTGTTCCTTGCAATTTCCTGTTTGCTCGTGCGGCTTTTAGGCCATTTGCTGGATAGAGTTAGGGGTTTGCGGGCGAAATTGCAAGTAAGATTTGTAAAGGATGCACTTGAACCCATTGCGGTTTGTATGTGTCTCCATCATCTGTGTGATGAGTCTTTATATCAATTTCCTCCTACTGCATGTCGCTCGCTCACTCTCGCCGAACAAACACTCATCCGGGCATTTTTCCAATCCACCAAACAAGCAACCAAATCAAGACAAGCCATGCCAATCCCTTCAACGGTTTACTTGGTTTTAAAAGGTCTTTCTAGAGCAGCAGCAGCAGCATAAATGTTAAGATTATAAAGAAGCTGGTGAATGGTTGGTGGAATGGGAATTTGTAAAGAACGAAGACAAACTGCTTTAGACTCACAGCTTTAGTGCTTGTAACCCGAGCGAGAGTAACCTAAAGCATATAAAAGGGTTTCAAACAAACAGTTGAAAGCAGAAAAAAAATATATAAAAAATCTGCATAGAAAAAATCTGAGAAGTCCAACTAGGGGTAGGCAGGTATGCAGGCAAGGAAAATCAACACTGTCTGGTTGTTAAGCTGCTAGCAGCATTCCATTCGGTGCACTTAAGAGATTGCAACGTCTGTTCGACGCGTGGTGTTTGGCTACATTTTATCTAACGTTGGCATCAGCAATCAACGCATTTAACGTTCATAATATCTTGGGCACACAAAAATAAAATCTTGGAATCATACAAATTTTATCTGTAAATTGCAATCTTAGCGCTGACCATACAAACGTACAAGCACTTTGATTTTTATGCGACAAAACGCATTCTACCATTTTACAATTTTACTTCTTTACCGTTGCTCACATACATGTACATGTATTTAGTTATATATTTATCTGATTTCTATCTTTCTATTTATTTCTCAGCAGATGCTTCCAACTACTTTGACACTCAAGGGCCTAATTTCTCGCATGAGCCACCATCGCGCATCGAATTCACCAACAACGCCGGAAGCATTGCCGATTGTATAGCACATGGCAATCCGCCGCCGAATGTCGAATGGCTGGATAAGGATAATAATCCCATCACGTCAATATCAAAGGTAACATTTCAATAAGGAAAACAAACTTTAAGCAGCAAAAAATAGTAGTCACCCTTTTATTCTTCGGTTTATTTTCGATTTTGTTTAAAAAAGTTTCCTAATGGATTTCTTTATAAAGCCATTGACGAAATTCACGCATAATTGAAACTATTGAATGAAAAGGTTTCATGTTTTAACAACTTTCATCTTTTATTTGTTGGAGACTGCAAACGAAAAAAAATATAAATGGTGCCATTGATTTCTCTCAGGTGCTGCTGTGAGCGCGTGTGTGTGCTTATGTATAGGGTGGGCCAAGTAAAATTTGCTTTTTGAATCGGCTATAAAAAAAACTAGTCAATATTTTTTCAAACTTTTTTTTTTATTTTGAAGATTGAACATTGTCATTTATGAATGAAAAATAATATCGTTCAAATGACTGCCACTACTGGCTTTATAGTAGGCCATTCGATCAACCAAATTTTTAAGCACATTTTCGATTGTTTGGGCTCCAATTTCATGAATGGCAACTTCGATTTCGTTTTTCAAAGCATCAATCGTCTCTGGATGGTTCGCATAGCATTTGTCCTTAACGGCTCCCCACAAAAAATAGTCCAACGGGCTTAAATCACAGCTCCGAGGCGGCCAATTGATATCGGAATTCAAAAACGTCAGCCAAAAGTTCGAGTGTAACTTTGGCAGTGTGACAAGTTGCACCGTCCTGTTGAAACCAAATGTCGTCCATGTCATCCTCTTCAATTTTTGGAAACAGAAACTCGTTAAGCATGTCACGGTAACGCTCGCCATTTACTGTAACCGCGGAAGAAGAAGAAGATTCACCACTTTGGAAATATGTTTTCAATAATTCCCAACTTTGTTCAAGCGTATAGCGTCCGATTTCGTAAATGTCAGACTTTTAAGTAAATTATGAGCACATTTGACATGTAATTTGTGTTACCATTCTCAAAAAAGTAGGTGGTTCAAAAAGCAATCGCTATATGGCCCACCCTGTATTTGCCCATTGCTGTTCTTCGTGTATATACGGCGAGTGCAACCGCTTTGTAAGATTAAATCGAATAATTTTGTTCATGTTGCGCTTACGTAAAAATAAACAACAGAGTAAATAAAGGAAATGCATGAACTACAGGGCTTTCAGAAGGGACAAAACATAATTATTGTAATATAAAAATCGAAGAAGTTTCTATGTATTCAATGATCAATAGGCCCCACTTCTGGATACCAGTATTATTACGCAAATGTGTGCGTTGGGACATTCCCGATTCCTATAAACGATGGCCGATAATTTTTACCAATCAGCGGTTTAAATTCTACGATTTCCGGAATTACCTCCATTTTGTCACTCATCTTTGTACGTATATTTTTTTGTTTCTATTAATCAAACACACAACAATAAGTTATTTACATAGTTCGAGCTTAATTTTAAAAATTAGGCCGCCGTAGCCGAATGGGTTGGTGCGTGACTACCATTCGGATTTCAGAGAGAGAACGTTGGTTCGAATCTCCGTGAAAGACTAAAATAAAGAAAAAACTTTTTTCTAATAGCGGTCGCCCCTCGGTAGGCAATGAATGGCAAGCCTCCGAGTATATTTCTGCCATGAAAAAGCTCCTCTTAAAAAATATCTTCCGTTCGGAGTCGGCTTGAAACTGTGGGTCCCTCCATTTGTGGCACAACACCAATCAAGAAGAAGAAGGAAGAGAAGAGGTATTAGAGAACTTATACATACTTATGCATGTGTATGTGCATATTGAGAACTTAGTTCATAGGAGTCAATTTCTAAAGCTCAATGTACTTCGGATGGTTTTGATATTTTGCGGCAGAGCGGTCGAAAGACGAACAGCAAACAAAAAGAACTGACGTTCAGATACACGGCACCTGTATTTCATAACATACAGCTTAAGTGATCGGGCTGATCTAGTGAATGGAATTTGTTCGAAGGTAGTTGTGTTCACGAGAGTTAATGATCTCGTGAAGTAGCGTTAGGTTAGGTTAGGTTGAAGCGATTGTCCACTGTGAGACGCACTCAGGCTTGTAGCCCATTGTGACAGGTAACTTGTCTTATCTCTCTTAAAACAAGTGCGCAGTTTTAATTTTTTTTAGAAGATCCGTAATTTCTACAGTGGGGAGATCATCTAATTCAGTAAATAATTGTCAACTTAAAATGGTAGATCTACGTCTGTGTAGAGCTGAACGATGGCACAGGAGGTTCTTTTTACTTTTCCTCATCTAAATAGCTTCTTCAGAAGTTATGTGTTTGCACACCCATCCTTTGGGCGTGACTGCCTATTAGGTGGTGCCCTATTATAACTGCAATCAGTGTGCTAAGAATATGTTTATTTTGGCTAAGCAAAGATTCTCAGTGTTAACAGAGTTTCATTAGTTCATCGGCTCTGCAGTTACCTTCAATATCACAATGGCCAGGAAGCCATGTTACCATGTTAATCCATATTGCTTTTAGGGGAAATGACTTAGCAATCGTATTAAGAGGCATTTCATGACTGCCTTGGAGGTTGTCGACTGCTTTGTGTGGGATTTTATCGTCGCCTGGCTATCAATGAAAATGTAGATATAGTCTCCAAGTATTGCATCGTACTGTACCAGTGTCATGGCTTTTATTATTGCCATCAGTTCCGCCTGAAAGACACTATAGCAGTCGGGAAATTGAAAACTGAAGGAGGTCCCCAGATGTTCGGAATATACCCTTCAGGCCACCCTGTCCTCGAGCTTTGAGCCATCTGGATGGACTTGCCCTGTCTTACATCCCCCCGTTTCCACTCCTCCCTTGAGGGTAGGTGAACGTTGTAATGGCAAGTGCAGGCTCATTGTTAGTCTATAAAAAGTGGATTCAATAAATAAATAAATCTATCCAATTCGCTAATTTTTATAATCTGTAGCTCTTCTGATTACTGCAACAACTTAATTTTTCTATCGGCTTTTTAGACAATTTTTTTCGGTGTCTATCATCGCGAAGCGTGATGCTGGGGTCATTTTTACGAGCCTCTCTTCGTCTTTAAAATAGATGAGGCCATTTTTACCATTGAATGTGAAATCGCGGCATATAATTAACTGCAATAATTCTCGCATATATTGTTATCTGTAACGATTTGATGAGTTATAGCTCGTGCGTCCATAAGCAAATTGTGTCACGCAAATAAACTCGGCCGTATTTAATTGAATTTCTTCCAAAGCAAGTCTGTGTGTGTGTGTGTTAAGGAGAAATTCACTTAGATTTCATCTCATCGGTTTTCTCCTGTAAATAAATAATGAAAAATTACTTTAAAGTTTAAGTACACTTTAATGCCAGCAGAAAGACAGTACACAATCGAGCCACAATAAAACGTTGTGGGTGGCTCCTCGATAGCTCTAAACTCGAAACTTGCACAGAATACATCATACATACAGACACATGTACATACACGAGTACATATTTCAGTAGCAAAAAGCGAAACAACTGCCACAACCATAGAAAATCAAACACAAAAGCTGCAAAATGACAATAAAAGCAACAATCATTTACGCCTGACCTGAAGGGAGAAGTGAGTGAGTCAGTTTCGAACAAATTCAATCAATAACCACTTGAACCAGACTTCCGCTATTGGCGGCTAGCCTGAGTTATTTCGATATTGCAGCGATGACGATACAAGTAGGCGCAAAAAGAAGAGCAGGCGGGCAAGGCGGGCAAGGCGAAAGAAAAGCAGGCGGACGTATTCGACGAGTAGACAAATGAAGGGTGTTGTTGGTCAGGAAGATTAACGGACGGTCAGACAATGTAGCAACTTCACATCATTTTATTTCCCAGCCCAACTTTGAGTACAATGCAGCATCGAGGACATCGGAAAGTCAATGCTCGAACTGCAGCAGCAGAAACAACAACCTGGCAAGCGTTGCCAATGTACCCAACACAAGCACAAGTCAGCTCAGTGCTCTGTAGGGGTCGCTGAGGGTATCTGTGTGTAGATATGCTTTAGAGATGTTAATGCAGGTATCCAAATCCCGGAAGTTCTGGATACAATTCTTTATTTAAATTTTCATCACAAAAAACCGAAGAAAGAAAAGCTGCAGCATAGGTTAAGCTTCAAGGGCTTGCAACACTTTTTTTTACATAACAGCTGAGTTTGTATTTCGGGAAGAACTGATTTTAGAGTGCGAAAAAATAACTATCAAAAATGTCCCTCAAACACAGCAGTTTTCCTTTAACTCTTAGTGGAGCATAGGGCGCCAACTGCTGCAAAACGCCATAGGATACGGTTTTGCGCTATAATTCAAAATTCTCTCCATCTTCGCCAGGTTATATAAAGTCTACCAACTGCACGCCCTACTTGTGGAACGGGTTCCATCGTAACGCATATCTAACCACCTTGTCGTCATCCTTTCGATATGAGTGACCAATCCATTTCCTTCTTCGCACTTCACAGGCAATCTCGACTTGATTGGTAAAGAAACACGAAATTGCTTATTTTTCGAGGCCAGAAGACGCGCAGGATGCATCGGAGGTGCCAGTTGGTGAAAATTTGGAGGCGTTTTGGGATTGCCACTTTAACTTTCCAAGTGATAGGCCCAAATAGTAACATAGCTTTAACGCAACCATTGAATATTCTTAGTTTCGTACTGAAGCTGGTGCTGTTTTGCCATAGAGGTACGAAAATACCGAATGCAGTCTGTATAGGTTTGAAACTGTTAGCACGAAACACCATTTGACAGAAACAGTTTTTTCTAATAGTGGCCGATCCTCGGCAGATAACAGCAAACCTTCGCGTGTATTTCTGCCATTAAAAACCATCTGTCATTCGAAGTCGGCATACATCTTTTTTTTTTATGGAGGTGACAAAAAGCATTGAAAGCCGAAAACTGTGAGATTTGTCTTTCGACTCCCCACTAAAAACCCACCGCAGCTCCTTTTCCTGCCCGCGGGACGACCGTTAGGTAATACCTCACAGGAGGGGGAGCGGCCTATTGCCTTTTCATGAGATTGGTAACTACTATTCTTGCCATATTACTGACAAAGGAACAATGTTCTTCTGAGTCAAGCATGATAACTACTAAGATTAACCATTATAGGCTTCCCAACCCTTCACTCAAATCTTCTCTTTCCAGGGTAGACAAAGAAAACGTGCTTTGTATCTTCAACTAGACTGTCACAAAATGTGCAGTATGGGTAGTCTTCATGCCTAAATCTATGCAGATAGCTTTAAAGTATGCATGCCCACTAAGTACTTGCGTCATGTAGACATCTCTCCGGTATACCGATTTAATGCCTTTCATATATGAGCTGTAGTTTGTTGCTTCGACCCAGGCTGGCCGATATTGCACTGCTAAGCAATTTCCTAGAGTCTGTCGTATTCATCATAATACGTGTCAATGCAGGTACAGCTTTCGCTGCTTTATCGTTGACGTATGTTTGGTGCTGCTTAAAGCTCAACCTGTGCTCAATAATTACTCCAAGATTTTTGATGAACACCTTAGACTCAAGTACGTGGCCACCTACTCTGAGATTTGCTGTCTCAACTATTTTCCTGCTACTTATGAGAACTGCTTCTGTCATTAAAACTGTAGACCCCTCCATTTGTGGAGGAAAGGGCCACAAATAGGACGAAGAACTGCTCGAATCGAAATAAATAATAATTTAGTCTGAAAAAGCAATTTACTAATCTATTTTAAATGCAACAGACCCTATGAACTACTCAGTTTCGGGACAATCCAGACAAACTAGGATCCCGAAAATTTCCATTCCTGGCATCTAAATAGATATTAATGTATTTCTCTGTCCAAAAATTACATTTGGTGGGGTTTTCATTGACGAATGCTCTGAATTTTCTGAGCTCTTTGTATATACATACATACATACATATACATCTGGTGAGAGTAGCAATTTTTTATATTCCTTGGCTGCCAATTGCTACTCGAATTTCGTAAGTGCTACTGCTGCTGCATCTTACCATTTGCCGTTGTTTTGTTTTTACTTAAAATGAACTCCATTAGATATCATCAATTTTTTAATACTTTCTCTACAATTTTTCATTGCTCGATTCTACTTTGGTTTTCTACTTGAAAATTGTAAACTTTTTCTTAATTAAAAAGCGCAACTTTTTTGCAAACTGTATCATACTTCACTATTTGCCCACTTTGGTCGTACTAGTGCCTATGTATGTATGTGGTAGTATTTGGTAATATTTTCACAAAATTTCTTTTCCTTGCATTCTGCGTATGTGTTTTATTATTCACACACCTTTCTTTCCTATATTTTTGATAAATTTCTCTGCAGGTCCGTCACATACTCGCCAATGGTTCGCTGTATTTCCCTCCATTCGAGGCGGAAGAGTTCAGGCAAGATGTGCATTGGTCGGTGTATCATTGTGTGGCGACTAATGCAGTGGGCACAATCGTTTCCCGGGATGTTGTGGTGAAAGCAGGTAAGTGCCTCGATCAGTTAAAAATCTGTATGGGACCCGTAATTGAGTAAGCAATGCGGAAGACTATAGAGAGAGTGGTGGTTTATCAGTAGTTACAAAAATTAGAAAAATAAAATTTTATGTACAATAAAATGTACACATAATTATGAAAATGGTGTAAGTCATATATTTCTTGTTTCAAGATATTTTATGAATAAAGTAAAAAATATTTCTATAATATTATATATTGTACCCCTTTTTATGTGAAGAATATTATTAGTGTTGATTCACCGAATTTCATTTCGAATATGAAATTTTGTGAGAATTTTATTCGAGAATGTTGTTTTCAAAGTTGGCATTCTTTAGACCATTTTCGAAATTAAGTGAATGCCCTATAAATGACTGAAAATAATAAAGAGTTATGAGTTTGATTTGAAACAATAACTTTAATGATATAATTCATGAAGATTTATTAATTATTTTAAAAAAGTAATTAATTTGTATATTATCATTTCGGGTTTTTAACCCTCAAATGCCTGATATTTCTTTTGTGCTCAAAACATCATTTTGGACTAATTTTTGGTGAAAATGAACGAAATTGAAGACCATTTTTTTATTAGACTTACTTTACCTTGTACAGGTAAAAATACCTACCCCGCGTTTTGGCGGAATTGGGCGAATTTACGTTTACAATTTTCAAATTAATAATTTTTTTGTATTGTATATTAATTCTTAATCCATTCTTTATTTTTGGTTGTTGTACTTAAAAAACAACTTTTTGTACTTGAATTGCATTCATTGACCAAAAGAAGCTAAAAGGTATTAATAAACATGGTCCGCAAACTAACGATTTTGATTTATTTATAATCAAATATAATATTTACAATACTTGTCAGGAGCTTGGCCCACGGGATACGATTGCACAAACTTTCATGGAGTTACAAATTAGAAAAACAACACAGTCCGAAAGATTGTATTGTAAACTTGTGAACTATTGTCTGCTGTTGGGGGGAAACACATTATCATTAAATGTCCTACAAGATCTTGGACCCTTCAATTTGTTTGACTTACGACTAAACACCTTAGGCACATGCAGCTCTGCTTATACTTTTTTATGCCCTTGTTCACTCCGCACGGGAGCATAGGTCCTCGACAAAACTCTTCCATCGTACACGGTCCTGGGTTGCTGTTTTTGCGCCGCCCAATGAGATGTCGGTATGTGATAGTTTGGCCAACATCGATCTCTCCAAATGTTCGTTGGCCGACCATGACCTCTGCTCTTTAGTAGGCTCCGAACCAGTGCCACTCTTGTGATGTTATCTGATGGTTTTCTAAGCGCGTGACCTATTCATTGCCGCTTTCTGGTTTTCATTTGCCATAGGATGGATTCCTCAGTCGTTAAGCTCCACAGCGCGTCGTTCCTGATGTTGTTCGGTCAGAATATTTGTTGACATGAGTTTGTAGCCTCTGTGTGATGGTGTTAGATACCAGCCATGTTTCACTTCCGTACAACATTATGTACTGACTTCACACATGAGCTGAATATTCGCAGTTTAGAGCGTCTGTATATTTGCGAACTAGTCCATATGTACGAACGCCGCACTTGCTTTGTTTAGCCTAGTTGATATCTTCATCTGCTTCACCGTCTGCCATGATAATGCAGCCGAGGTAGTAGCGGTTTTCATCGAATTCCACCGGCTATCCGTAATCGATTATAAGTATATGTTTTGCTTTATTGTAGTAGACACTCATAGCTTTGGTCTTTGCCTGTATATATGCGAGTAATAATTACTTGTGCCGTTAGAGGTTAGGGGTAGTCAGAAGCCCGAAAAAATGATGATTTCCAATAATTTTTTTTGCTAGTCAATTGCTTTATTTTACAAAAGTAAAAACATAGTATAAAATTAAAAAAAAAATTAATAATTGTAAAAGTTATCGCTGTTTATGTGGAGCCCTTTTCTCCAGAAGTCCTTTGCGGTGATCATCACAAGTCCTTGGAGATTCATCTAAAATCAATAAGACAAGAGAAATCAGTTTTATTAATAGATAATCTTGTGCCTGATTGTAGTTGTTTTTCCAAATTAACAATATGGCGGCCTCAGGAAATATTTTTCAGATTTTCTAGAAAAAAAACCGACAATTAATTGTTTAAAAAAAATCGAAATTTTTGAAAAAAACTTTGATCAGGCACGAGTTTTTTATGTTTTCAAAAGCAGTATAAATTTCATTAACCTAAGCGGGTTTAAAGTTACAGTGCTCATCAGTTCAAAAAACATAGTTTTGAGAAAAACGCATTGAAAGTTTTGCTATCGCCCGAGGAGCGCCCGTGCGCCCTTTGTTAATTGTGAAATAATTTGAAAAGTATTTGTCGGATTCACTTCAAATTTTTACAAAATATTTCGAAGATACTATACCTACTTTAAGAAAATGTAAAAACAAAAAATCCAATTTTTTGAAAATTCTGACACCTCTAACCCCTTAAGGCTTTGAGAATTACCTGTGAATTTTCCATGGAAAAAATTCATTTTTCAGTCTAAATTGACGGAAAAGTTCATATTCCTTTGAAAATTTTTTACTGTGTGTACTGAAATCTTTTCTGGCAAGTTTGCAAACATGCATACATACATACATATATGCATACATCCATGCATAGACATGTAATTAGACCCGTATATAGCAGATTTAAAATTACTTTGAAAAGCAATATGTTTTCATGCTTAAGCGCACTTCAACAAACTACAAAGATCTGCCTACTGCCTTCAAGTTTTCTTAGCTTTCAAATTATCTTACTCAGTTTCCAGATGTGCTCCTTTGCTCTTTTCATTCAATAAAGATGCGGCAGGAAAATGTAAATTTCCGAATAAACACCAGAAACTCTTTCATGATAGCCATATAATTTTATGTTCGTTTCATTTTCACATTTCACTACTTTTATAGGAATTCACAAAGGGATAATTGACTCCAAAGCCTCCACATACATATACTTACGCTTATAAATGTACAAGCGCATACATATATGTATGTGTGTGTGTACACATACTTGTGTGCGAACATTTGCAGGCAAAATGCTTTAACTATGTGAAAATATTTTCTTAGTGTGCGCATAAATTTCGGTTAAAAATTCTCATTTTAATTTACCAGAAACTTTGACCCGAAATAAATAGTTAATGGCAACCAGCTGTAACCAAATATATATATTTATGTAGATGTATGTACAAGTAGATATAAGTGAATATGTGATATATACATGTACATATGTGTGC
This sequence comes from Anastrepha obliqua, assembly GCF_027943255.1. NCBI lineage: Eukaryota > Metazoa > Arthropoda > Insecta > Diptera > Tephritidae > Anastrepha > Anastrepha obliqua. The sequence goes on along the minus strand of NC_072896.1, from coordinate 49,370,490 downwards.
ACAATAACCGCAGCGCGACATATTTCTTTATTGCAATTTTTTTATAATAATGCTCAAATCCAAAAACAAAAACAACAAAAAACAAATAAACTATATAATTCAAATTTGTACAAAATTAAACAAAGAGTTAAAAAAATTCTATATTATTTATTTATTTTATAAAAAAATATAGTAGTTGACATACAAACCAACAAAAAAAAAATAACAAAAAAAATTAGAATTCAAAGTTTCAAAATTTTTACAAAACTATAAAACTAATTCAAAAAATTTTCTTCCAAAAACAATTTCCTGGGCATACAGTAACGCGTTTAATTAAAGTGCCAGCTTAAAGTGGCTCAAAATTCGCGCAGAGTTTTGATAATTATTCCTGTAGATGGTGTTTCGAATTTTCTTCCATACAACGGAAGCTCGAATTTTTTTTTATATAGAGAAAGTGCCGCAAGCAAACAAATTTTTTCATAAATCAACACGAGTTTTGAGCCACTTTTCACTGGAACCTACTAAAATTCAATGAACTATAAACTGCATTCTTGAAATTGTTCTAAAGATTCTGATAAAAAATTAGAAAAGAAATTGAATGGGAACTAAAAAAAAAACGGAAAAGTTTTATATACTTTTTTTTTTTAGTTTTTGTTGTAGTATGAAATATAATTTTATAAAATATTAAAAAAGAAGTTTTTAAATTAAATTAAAAAAATTTAAAAAAAGTTTAAAAAACTGAAAAAGAAATAAATTAAAAAAAAAAGAAATTTAAAACTTTTAATTAGTTAAATTTTAATAATAATTTATTTAAGAAAAAAAAAAATTAAATGTTTTTTCAATTGTTTTAGTTCTTTTATAATTTCGAATTATGTGGTTTTTTTGCGGTATGAACTACATTTTAATAAAAAAAAATTAAATACAGAAATTTTTTAAATAATTTTTTTTTACATAACAAATAAATAAAAAAAAAACAATTTTTTTAAATAAAATTTTTTTTTATATATAATATAATAAAAAATATAAACAAATTTCTTGCAATTTGTCGCACTACTGCTATTGTAAACAAATCTGTACATGTATGTAGGTATGTGTGTATCGTATTTACATACACATAAATACCTTAGATCTATCGTAACCATCCTGAAGAATCAGATTCAACTAACAACGAAACGTTAGCAGGGGTAGAAAATATGGACAACAATAGAGCAAATGTAGCAACTTGCGAAACTGTGTTAAGGCTGCAAAGAAACGGAGCGGTACAACAACTAAAACGGCCAAAGTAATCTTTGCATCGACCTTTTTGTGTATACACACATACACATATGCACACAAAAAAGTCGTTTGCTACACTCGAGCGACAAACACACAGAGCGCAACACTCAAAATGTAGCATATATATGGGCGCATTTAGCCGAACCCTACATTTTAACCCATTTTAAATGGCCCAAGCACTCGTTTTTGTTTTGTTTCGCGTGTTCTAGCCTCGACTTCCTTTACTTTTTGCTTGTTTGCCGCGTTTTGGTTTTTTATGGCGTTTTACCCTCTCCGTTATGTTAGCTGCTGTATATTTTTCTTTATTTGCCAATAATCTTGCCAGTTTCTTGCTTACTTACGTTACGCTTTTGTTGTTGCTGAAGTGCCAGAGTTGTTGGCTTTAAAGATTTGAATGCTACCGCGTTGCTGCTTAGCCCGCTGTAAGTTGCGCAATAACAAAAACAACTAAAAAGGAGTAAATAAACAACCAACCAACCTCCAACCACTTAAAATTTTTAGCGCGCTTTTTAAGTATGCAACTTTTTGTATACCCTTTCAATACATTCAAGCCAAATCCTTCGCTCTAACACATGCCGCAATGTGCGCCAATATGCTGCACATATAAGTATGTATGTATGTGTATGCATAATTAAAACGAATTTTAAAACTTTGAGACAGCTTAACATTTAAGTGTTTATGCTTAATGGGGAATTCATTGTGCGACCTAATGCTGGAGAATCTAATTTGGGTAAATTTGGCGGTATCAAATTCTTCATAATACATACACATGCCAACAAATACATACAAGCTCAAAGCTCATTCTGAAAGGCCAAAATTGATACCCATATAATTATGTGACAAGAATTTGGGGGTGAGCAACACAGAGCCACATGAAAAAATTATGAGACAAAACAAATTTCTCATACTTTTTTATCAGTTTAGGGCTAACAATTTAGGTTTTTAATATTTAAACTTTCTGTGATAAATGGTTAAATTAGGGGTAGTCAGAGGCCTGAAAAAATGAGTATTTCCAATAATTTTTTGTTGCTAGTCAATTGCTTTATTTTACAGAAATAAAAACATGGCATTCATACATCATGTTCGACTTGACTTTAGCAAAATAAAAAAAAAATAATAATTGTAAAAGTTGTCGCTGTTTGTGGAGCCCTTTTCTCCAAAAGACCCTTGCCGTGATCATCACAAATTCATGGAGATTCATATAAATTCAATCGGACAAGAGAAATTAGTTTTATTAATAGAGAATTTTGTTTGTCAAAATTAACAATATGGCGGCCTCCGGAACTGTTTTTTTGATTTTCGAAATTAAATGTTAAAATAAAATTTAAATTTTTGAAAAAAAATCCTTCGATCAGGCACGAGTTCTTTTATGTTTCTCAAAAACAGTATAAATTTTATTGAAATCTACCAAGCGGTTTTTAAGTTACAGTGATCCCCAGTTCAAAAAACATAATTTTAAGAAAAACGCATTTAAAGTTTTGCTGCTTGCTCTCGAACGCTCCGGAGCACCCTTTGTTAATTGTTGAATAACTCGAAAAGTATTAGTTCGATTCACTTGAAATTTTCACACAATATTTTTAAGATATTATACTTTAAGAAAATGCAAAAAAAAAATCAAATTTTTTGAAAATTCTGACAGGGCCTTGAAAGCCCTTAAAAATATTCAGAAATAAGAACACATTTCATGAAACTCAAATTAATTATTAAGAAAACTAAAATCTATGGAAAGGAAAATGGTGTTTTATTTAAAATAAACAAATAGAATTTTTGGCGTTATTTTATAATTTAGAGCTTAGTAATTTGCATTAGATCCACCTTTGATTATAACTCATTGAAGTCGTTTTTCATAATATCGTTAGTCCGGAGCAGCATAGCTTCTTACCGGGTAGCTCAACAGTTTCTAATTCTCGGATGATTGTATCGCTGCCTTTCAATTAGGGTATCAGCTTGGCACCATTTATACCGACTTCGCTAAGACTTTCGATTTCCACTCAGGCTTCCATTCAGGCTTCTTAGGTTGTATCTCATCTCACTTGCTCAATCGCCATTGCTTTGTTGTTATCGACTATGTTAGGTCTCCACCATTCGTTGCTTGCTTTGGCGTTCCGCAAGGTAGTGTTCTGGGATCGCTTTTTTGTTCTGTTTATTAATGATATTTGGTCTTGCTTCTCTTCAGCAACGTTTGCTGATCGTGTGTAGTATTCGTGTCCTTAGTACGAAATGGCGAGTGGCAAATAAGTCCTTTACATTTTCTTGCTTTTCTTTGTACCTCCACTAGTGAAATGGCTTCACTCTCAATCACATGACATGTGAGCCAATCAGACATTGACCTGTAAAAGCCCTTCTAATAAACGGAATTTAAGTCCTCAATAAGCACAAGAGCACATACATACACACATTAGCCATGTAAAGGCCAAGTAAGCCCGAGGTTTCACAGGCAGAAACGATGTACCGGTGGTTATTAGCTACGAGTTATACGATTTAATTTAGTCTAAAGTATCGCTTTTTGAAAGGATTTGTATTGCCCCTCAACGTTTCGGCACCTACATCAGTTTAATACTATAGTGCATGGTAACTCACCAAACGCTTCTGGTAGTGGTGAAGCTAAGAGCTCTACTTTTTGCGCAACTCTACATATCGTTGTATCCTTTACAGTTGCTTAAGTGCTATTTAGTGTAAGGCACAAAACTAGAAATCCGTAGTGTAAAATTGGACGAAGAATGGCTACATACACGCGTGCATATCATATCATATCCTGATCAAAAAGCTCCCGGAATATGTTCGGAAAATTCAAAGTTTTAGGTTTATTCCTCACGTGGGGATCGACATTGTGGGTTATCATGGTGAAGAAATCAACGAGTTGTTTTCCCACAAATATTTTCTCTTTCGACGAATTGCATCTCATAACTGTCTCATAAATGCCAAATAATAGTCTTTATAAACTGTTTGAACTTCTGGCAGAAAATTGTGGTGTACAATACCGTTGTAATCCATAAAAACCGTAAGCATCGCTTTTTTGACTGGGTTCATTTGGAGTTCTCCCCTCACTCGCCTGATGTTTGGATTGCGTGGATCACAAACCCACGTTTTGCCTTCAGTAATGATGCGTCTGATGATTGCTGAGTCGGATCCAGCCTTGCAAATCATGTCTTCGACGTTATTAACTCGTAGAAAATCGAGATCCCGTAGCAGAGGTAGATGTACTCAAAACGGCGTAACTTTTACAAATGTCACCTAACAAAGAAGGAAACAAAACTCTGTTTAGCGTCATCTGGCGATTGTTACGGGAACTTTTTAATCAAGGTGTTATGTTGTTCTGCACTAAGTGAGAATTTTCATGTATCACTTTTTTGAAATTCTGTTTTGTATCATCAAGTTCTGGAGGAGCGAGGGATGGTTCTTTCGCGCCACCTGCTGAAATATATTAGCTAAATCTTAGCAATTTCTTGACAAAGTAAAAGTGAGAGAGACCTCGATGCGATAGAAATATCTTCGTATCCATCAATCTCAATGCATTGTATCAACCCACTGGCAGGAGCGTATTGCTTTCCTTGCAGGATGCCATTGTTAACGAAACTACGAATTCTAAGGCCCCCATAATCTGAGCAATTGGAGGTTAAATCCGATCAGGGCTTTTGAAGTCGCTACCATGAAAGAAAGTTGAATTAGGATTGATGAGGGTTTGCAATACTTGCCAAAGAACGGATTGGGGATAATTGCGTTCTTTGATGTGCTAAGAGTAGGAATATGTTGTTTTTGTTGTTGTAACAAAGTAAAACATTTTCCATATATTTGTAAGGAATAGTGCTGAAACGAAACTGCATAGGTAGGGTGCTCTGCTATCGTAAAGCCGACTATCGTAGGAATGTCGGAGTGCGAACGCGACACTAAAAGCGCAGGGGTAAACATTTCTTCTCATTTGATGCATTTTTCGGTTGATTTCCATTGACTTGATGCCCTTTAAAGCTCAAAACTGAATCTTTTTCAAATACTTTTCAATTGATTTACTTGGCGTTTCTGTTCACTGAGCTATTTAAAGACGCTTACGCGATTATGGCCGACTTTAACAAAGCACGCCAGTCGTTTCTTTCTCGTGCTAACCGTCGCCAGTTGGATACACCAAGTGAATCCAAGTCCTACTTGACCTGATCTTTTTAACGAAGAGAAGACCTCCTCTTCCTCTTCTACCACCAGCTGGTACCGCATTGAATACTTGCAGAACCTGAGCGTTTTTATCCTTTCGAATGGCATGACCCAACCAACGAAGCGACTTGATTTGATTCGCTGCACTATAACTATGTCATCGTAAAGCTCATACAGCTCATCGTTCCATCGTCTGCGATACTCGCCATCGCCAACGTGCAAAGGACGCTTCATCGGATATTGTCACCATCATTGGAGGATGGTTCCGTATGTAGAAGTCCACGCAAGTGTACTTGCTTCCACAAAGGCTACAAAAGTCGGAAGCTGTCGACGGCATTAACAGATAATGGGAGACCATTGTAGGGGGTGAGAGAAGGTAACTGCTTCGACGTATATTTCAAAAAAAAGCCCCTAATCTGGTGAAATTATAATTGAAGAAACTGAAAGGAGTTTGTGAAACTCAAACTGGTTATTAAATAGGGACATACATACTGTGAAACTTCTTTTAACGAACACTTCCATTGTGGGGGCATTTTGTTTTCTATACAAAATTTTATGTATCAGAAGAAGTTATTCTCTTTTGCGTGGTCACCTCTCTTGAACAGACAAAACCGTTGGTGAGTGTTCGCCTGAGAGAGGTTCCACTCTATATATAATATAATTGGTGCCTAACACCTTCTTGACTGTTTGGTTGAGCTCCTTCTCCTCCTTTATGTTGTGCATCTTGAATTTTTCGATAATTGGAGGTCCCTGCAGTTTTACGCCGATCTCAATTAGCAGATGAGACGCTTTTACATGACAGAAATACATTCGAAAGTTTGTCATTTTCTGCCGAGAGCCGACTATTAGAAATAACATTTTCTATCAATTGGTGTTTCGTGACCGTAGTTTCGAATCTATGCACTCTGAATGGTAATCACGCACCAACCCGTTTGGCTACGGCGACGGGCGTAGCAATGTTGAAGTTAAATTCAATCCTATTATTTATTAATTTTGATCTGAAAATTCATCAAAATGTCATCCAAAGTTAACGTTTATATCTTGGCAAAGTTCCAATAGGAGCAGCGGTCGGAAATTCTAAGTTAGTGGTGGCAACTTTAAGTGATCTACGTCGAACGTAATTATCGACCCCATCGGGTAATCTGTATGCCCTATAGGCAATAAATTCGAGTTAAAACAAGCATTTTTAAGTCTGCCTGTACTAATGAGACATAGCCATGTTCAAAGTACCCGAAATATTGCAACTGTAAGTGAGCCAGTTCAAAATTAGCCAGACGGTACGAAATGTAGACAGAACACGAAACACCTGGCGCCGTTCAACTTAGCCGGAAATGAGGTCCTCGAATAAGACTTGGAATGAACTTAGAGCTCTTGCACATAGGATGGCGAATAGGAGTTATTGATGCCCTATGCCCCAACTAGGATTTAGAGGATCTTATATATATATGCATATACCTACGCATTTTTAAATTTCCCTCGTCTAGGGAGTCATAGCTATGTAAACTATTGCAAATATTATGCTTTAGCTCAAAATGAGCCTCATTAGTAGATTTCATGCCGTACACAAAAATTAGGAATATATCCGTACACATTCTGCGGAATTTTCATTATAAGATCTTGGCCTACATTATACAAAATCAAACTATCTCAGAAAGTCGAGTATTTTGACTTTATCCATTTAATAGTACACGGCAGCTAAATAACCATACTATGCCACTTCAGTACAGCTCTCTATAAACCCGGTGCGTGGAGTCTTGCAGCAGGCAGTGCTGCCATTTCTTATTGCACCCGACACTCCAACGCACTCTGTTTTCTGTAATAGCAACACGTAGCTATTTTTGCTAAGTGGAGCTGCCTGGGATAACAATCCATCGCATAAGATTACACAAACCATAACTGTGCATATCCAAAAACCTTTTCCGTAATTAAGACCGCACTAAATTATCCATTAACCAATTTTTTTTTTAGTTTGTTATGAAAATTTATTTTTTCCATGAGCAATACACCAGCATGACTTTGACCATGCAGCTCATATCTACATAGACCAAAACTAAATTGTAAATTTCTACCTCTTGTTTTATTTTGAAAATATAATTAAAACTTTCAGTTTACTTAGAATTGACTGCTTTTAGTGCAATATTTCAAAATACTTGTACAGAACACAAATTTACAAAATTACGGTTAAGTTGCATCAACATAACAAAAATAATAAACAAGCAACAAGCAAATTAAAAACTAGCTCTACACGCAATTATAAACGGCAATCAGAAAGTTGTGAATTACACAAAATTTGGTTGTTGGCAAATTGCTGGGCGCACTCCTCGTAGGCCCAATGGAAGCCAGTGCGTATACGTAATAAGGTTGCTAGGGAAGAACTACGAGTACGAGCTGAAAAAATGGAAGCTGCACACAGCCAACACTGAGCGATGATAACTGAAAATGCCAAACTGAAAACTGAAAATTGAGCCAGCAAACTCAAGGTAAATAAAAAACAAAAGCAAAAAAAAAATGAAAATACTCCCGCATACAGACAATTCGATAGCTGCATCAAAGCGAAACCTTACGGCAGCAATCAACACTACTTTTCATGCAACACTTCCATCAGTAGATGGCAAAGCTGACAACATGGGTATACCTACAGACACTCTATATACACATTTGCACATACAACAAAATGTACACTATTGTTTGCTTTTACAGTTCTTGTTGCTGTCCCAGTGCTGCTGTGCTGCTGCACAGCAATTATCCTTCTCTCAGGATTTTTAATTTCACATAACGCTAGGCGCAGCAGTATCTTTGGCAGTTGTTTTAGTGGCCTGTGGGTTTCGAATGTATACTCTTTCACGCATTTCGGGAAGTATCGTCGACACGCATGTACACTAACGATGTGTTTTGGCAGGCAGGTTGCTCGACCATCTATGCCACAGCCATTACCATGCATTTAGCCTGGTCTAGGCTTTACAGCGTTGCTATGCTGGAATTTTAAGTGCAATATTTATTTTCAAAGTTTGATTTTGCTAGTTGCTCGTAGTGCGAATACATTGAAATGCATTAGGGTGTGCAATGCGCTGCACAATTTGCTTTGGAAATTTCCTGAAGAGAATACCAAAGTTTTATAGCGCAAACACAATAAAAAGCTCGAAATTTTGAGGCGCTTGGTTATAGAAATTTTTGAAAGGACTTCCACTAAAATTTTAATAACTCCTATATTATTGATTAACATTATGGGTTGGTGCAGATCGGGCTCATTCCAACTGCATGTATAAAAAATTTAAGCCCTATAAACCTTAAGCAAACAATTCATCAAATATGCAAACATACATTTCCTTACGAAAAGACTTTTACATTTATTTTTTTTTGTAAAACTTTCTCGGATCGTTTGTATACCTTCGAGGAAGGACTCGATCGGTGTAACGTTTGGAAATAGATTGCAGAAAATCTGTTCACGAATGGTTCTGAGTTGGTGAAGTAGTCTTAGGCGAAAATAAATCTAAAATTTAGGCTTCCGAATCACAGCACTGTTTTTCAAGCAGAAATAGCGATCCATTGGCTACCTTATCAAGATATATAAATTTCTTGCATATCTGGGCGCAAATCAAGTCTCCGAATCAGTTCCTGTATAAAGTTGGGCAGCTCCCACGAGGTAGCTCATACGCATATTTTCTATATTCTTTTGGATTTCAAAGAGTCCCATTAAAGGCGATTATATCCGAAAACTTAAAAAAAATCAAAACATTACATAAATTTTGCTTGCTTTGGAAAAGGATATTTGTACTCCGAAAGATCTGAATGACATAAAGTGAGTAGGTTAATTGGATGGAAAGCCCCTTCTGTTCTCTTGAACGTCACATTCTGCTGGTAAAACCTTCGAGGCCAAGTAGAAGGTATTCCTGGTTGCCACTTAAAGTAACCTTAGAGTAAGCTTTGAAGCAAAACTGTGAAGATATTGCACCTTGACAAGCTTACCCTTGATGATATAAGTCTTCCAAGAGAATAAGGAGACAGAAATAATAAACACAGAATGAATTTTGCTAGATTGGAATGGAATGAAATAGTGAATGCTTGGAAATTTCAAAATACTCAGGTAGTATTGTTCGTATTGTAGTTAACGCCCAAAGAAAGAATAGAGACAGACATATGGGATGGGAATTCATTGTTTGCCTGCAAACTTCCCACATGTTTTTCAGAATCTTCAGTTTGACGGTGGGAAGTGAACATAGCTCGTTAATTGTTATATTAGATTAGATTAGAATAGGGAGATATGTAGCTAAGACAGCTTGGATCCTAAGATCTTTAGACCACTTGGATCCATAGAAGCCAAATATCTACAAAAAGTTTATTAAATAGCAGCACGATGGCATCTGAAGGCATACTTGCGACTACATCTAGAGAAAACTGCAAAATTTCTCTAGGTAGTCGAGATTAAGACTTATGAACCAAATGCTGTGCCATAAAATGTTTCCCACTCTCTCCTCTTTCTTCCTACTTCTTCTTCTCCTTCTTCCTAGCAGGCGCGATAATCGTATCCGCGATTTTGGCCGAGTTTAACAAAGCGCATCAGCCGTTTCTTTATCGTGCTAACCGGCACGAGTTGGAAACACCAAATGAAACCACGTCCTTTGTTCCCACCCTTACTATACTCACCTTTAACAACGTCTAAAACTCTTTTGCAGAATCTTTCTCATAAGAACTCCAAAGGATACCTCATCGGTGTCATCGTCCAAGTTTTTCCGCCATACGATAGGGAAGGTATGATGAGGGCCTTGTAGAGTGGTAGATACAACCTAAAAATCATAACTGTCAACAGTGACGTGGGTGCCGAAACGCGAGCGCGCCGACTGTTTGTTTTCAGAACAAACAGCGCGGTTGTTAAGGCTGTGATTGAGCGATTACGCTTTGCGGCTCGCACGATCTGTTACAGCATCTGGTTAAAAAAGTCACACTACAGAGAGCTACCCTGTCGGAAACCTTGTTTGGTATCAAACGGTTCAGATTAGTTTCGTGGGGACTCCAAATTCAGACATCGCGGTTTTTAGGCTATCCTTTTCTTGCTGCCGAATACGGCGAGTCGATACTCCTTTCATGTGTATTTTCCAAGGTTTTGTGTATTGTGAAAATCTGGTCGATTGTGTTCGAAGGCCACATTGATAAGGTCTAATCAGTTGGTTGATGGTTGGCTTCAGCCTTTCCCACAATACGCTTGCTAGGACCGCATAGGCGATATTTAGAAGACTAATAATCTGTGCCGGCGGCCGCCGTAGCCGAATGGGTTGGTGCGTGATTACCATTCGGAATTCACAGAGAGGTCGTTGGTTCGAATCTCGGTGAAAGCAAAATTAATAAAAACATTTTTCTAATAGCGGTCGCCCCTCGGAGGGAAATGGCAAACCTCCGAGTGTATTTCTGCCATGAAAAAGCTCCTCATAAAAATATCTGCCGTTCGGAGTCGGCTTGAAACTGTAGGTCCCTCCATTTGTGGAACAACATCAAGACGCACACCACAAATAGGAGGACGAGCTCGGCCAAACACCTAACAGAAGTGTATGCGCCAATTATTTATTTATTTATTTAATAATCTGTGCCAATGCAGGAAGAAGATATTCTTATGGATTGGGCAGATCACACTGAAATTCCAATCAGCAGGTAAGCTTACAATGGGTCAATCGAACCTGGTTTACCCACAAAGCTTTTAGACTTTACATATTCCCACAAATAAAAGTATAAGTTGTGATATCAAACGATACTGGTGGACAATCCATGGACCCAAGACGAGAGATAAATTTTTCATTGAAACGACGACGCAATAAACGTATTGCTTCACGGGCTGCATGGCAAGTAGCGCCGTCTGGTTGGAGATCACGGTCTGCAATTTTCGGCGTCAATAAGTCGTTGGTTGTTTATCATGGCGAGATAGCGTTGCCATTCTCTGTTACATTGACGCCAGCCTCGTCTTTGAAAAAATATGGGCCGATGGTTCCTGCAGTCCATAGGCCACACCAAACGGTTCTTTTCAATGGCTTCGGGTTCCCTAATTACGTCAGAGATAGTTATATCCTCGTCATTCTTTTAACTTGCCATAGGTATACGGCATTAAGAGGTAGACAATGAGAAGAAGATTTGATAGAAGCCATCGAAAAACCATGGCCACAAGATATCGGCCAATATCGACCCATCCTTATCGGTGAACTCTACATAATAAGGTTAATAAGTCCGAGAAAGTATATGTTGTTAAAGGAAACTAGGTACAACGTCACAGTCAATTGTAAAAATAAATGAAATCAGCAAAATTCTGTAAACGAGGCCTGACAGCATACCAACCCCTCAGTTTGGCCATAATAAATAAATCATGTAAATTTCCCACTGCACCGTCTTTAGTGTTGCTTCCTTCGTATATTTTCCTGGTTTTTCAATTTTCCCTTGTTTTTCAAGGCAGGCAGCTTCAGATTACGTCAGCAACAATACTCTTGCAGCGAGAATGCAGTCCTTCTGCAATGGCGAATTCATTGATCGTGTCAGCCGACAGGCGGCCAAAAAGGCATTGCTGTTGCTGCTGCTACTGCTGCTGATGATATTTTTCCAAACTTTAGTACCAACATTTCTCGCACATTCCATTTTTAGCCAGCCAAACAAAGTGTTGAATTGTATAGAGGACTTGGTAGAAGATGGCCCTTCCAACACAACCAAACATTTCCACTCCACTCGTTCGTATATTTGTTTACACAATAATCGTTGCTGCTGGTGCTATGGCCAGAATAATAGTGAAAACCTCTCGCTATACCCCGCCTTCTGCACCAATGCATTTACACACTTTTTCCATGTCACACGTCCCTCATCGTTGCTCGTATGCCACAATAGTGCGCTGTCAGGAAGCTTTTGCACGCTTATCCGCTTGCTGGCGGCGGCGTTGGCGGTCAAGCGGGAGGTTGACAAAATTGCATGCATCAGGCGTTGTCGGTGCGTCCTTTTCATTGCTTTTCGTGGTTGTCGTTTATGTTGTTTTTGCTATTTTTATTGCCTTCACTGCTGCAGTTGACGAGCCAAAAATTCAAATTACCAGCGAGAAATGAGAGTTTGCCTGGCATGTCGTTTGGTCGCTCGGTTGGCCGCCTCGAAACGTGCAAGGATGCAATTAGATTCTACTCTATTTGTATTTGTATACGAATACATACACATACTTGTATGAATCTATATGCGTGTGTGTGTGTGTGTGTGAGTGAATTCTATGTTTTGTATTGCCACTGCTGTGGATGGTTGTGCTGGTGCTGCTGCTGCGTTCTTGTTTGTTATTTCAACATAGTCGGAATACAGAAAATGACTGCTGCCAAAGTTGATGCAGCTGCTGCCTTAACACATATGGGCAAGTACATACAAATATACAGGCATAGTTGTATGTAGTATGCGGAAAATACAAGGTGTCTTATATGGAAACTTAAAACTATTATTAAAGTGTACACTCCGACATTTGATACGAATTCACTTATCAAAAGTGTCGCCTAATCTTTTTTAACATCGGGACAGCGCAAACACGACTCCATTTCAATGGATTTTCAACAAATTCATTCTATTTGCTAGTTTTTAATGTGAGTTGGGCAAATTTTGGAGGTAGTGAACTCTTTCTTGGGGTAGGTTGATGAATGCGTTAGCAATCAGTTAACTGAAGTAAAAGGATTTTAACATTTACTCATCGTTTCATTTCGACGATGACATTAACACTTACTCACTTACAGCCTGCCGAGTAATGTCTCGCCAGGTGTCTCTGTTTTCCGCACAATTTTCCACTTTTTCGAGTCAAGAGAAGCCAGGTAATCTTCAATTTGATACTTCTACCGGACACGAGGACTTCCTCTTCGCCGTCGACAGCCAATTATCGTTTCAAACACCTTCAGCGTCGGAGCAGTTCTTTCCATGCGGACGACATGACCTAGCCACCTTAGTCGCTGCAGGGTGAGTCGCATGATCTGTGTCGATGTCACCGTAAAGCTCATACTGTGTGTGCTTCATTCGAATACGGTATTCATCATCTACGCGAGCAGAGCCAAAAATCTTGTGAAGTACTTTCCTCTCGAAAACTCCAAGAGCAGCTCCTTCTGATTCTTTGACTCTCCAGGCTTCGGTGCAATATAGAAACATCGGGAAGATGTGCGCATTGTAGAGTGTTGTTTTTGTTCGTCGAGAGACGAGTTTACCATTCAAGTGCGCACTTAGCCCAAGGTAGCACTTTTTGTCAAGAGAGATTCTCTGTTGCATTTCAAGGCTGACTTCGTTCTTGCTGGTAATAGCGGAACCAAGATAAATTAAGTCCTTGATCACATCGAATTTATAGTTTTTAATTTCGATTTGTGCCTCAAGACGGGCGACTCCCTGCAGGACGCAAGCCATACTTCGTTTTGCCCTCGTTTACCGTTAAAATATGTAGTTATGATATTCCTTATGCAGTTTTAGTTTTCTTTCTAATCTTCAATTCCCGGACAATGAAATAAGTGCCCAAATGTCTGTGCATTCTTCACATGCAGCTGAAATTGACTGAACCCAGAAAGAGTTCTTGCATTTCGCGTTGCGTACTTTACGCCTCTCGGTGCCTATCCCCACTTATGAAGCGCGCTGCGTATTGATTAGTTTGAAATTATTGCAGAACAGTGGAATAATCTTATCTTTGTCTTTCATCTTCGATTTGATCCGCAGTGCTGTTGACTGGGCGGTGCTTCGTGAAACGATTTTCTTTAATATTCCGGCCAGAACTCTTCGTAGTTCGGAGTTCTTCCATGTTGGTCTCTCAAAATATCTTTATGCTCTATTACTAGAGCTCTAAGTATAAATAAATAAATAAATATTTTCGCACACTGTGTTATAGTAGTTCATAATCTTGAACTTAGACCGACCACCAGCAGCTTCTCGATGCCTTTCAAAGCGAAGTTTTCTGAGGGTGGCCTTGACAGTCACAATGAGGTGTACAATAATTGGTTGCGAGCCAAAACACACGTCATGTGGTGGCTGTCATATATTACATTTCTCGATTATCTCCCGTGGCGGGGAAGTAAAAGCCTACACTGCGTGCCTACTACAGTCACCCGTTGCGTCAAACTCTTCATAACTAAGAACCAAATTAAGTATAAGAGTCTGCAAGCCACAAGGCTCAGTAATTTAATAACAGGTAGTTGGCCGCACGGACGCGACCAACGACGCCGAATGGGTTCATGTACGAGGTGTGTACAAAAGTATCGCGAATATTGAATTTTCGCAGGTTACGTATATTCGAATTTCGATTTTTTGGTGGCGATAGGTTGGTACTCATGTATCTCACTTTGAATGTTCAGTTAATTGTTGACAGCTGCTTTGCTTGCACGTGTTTCGGCTCGTCTTCGATGTTTACCTATTCAAAAAGATGGATCAAAGAACCTGTATAAAATTTTGTGTGAAAAACGAAATTAAGTGCGCGGATGCATCCCGAATGTTGACTGTGTCATATGGAGAAGCTGCTTTGGACCAAATCAACGTTTATCGGTGGTACAAAATGTTCTCAGAAGGCTGAGAAGATGTGAACGAGCGATGTGAAAAGCGTGCCGGACGCCCGAGCACTTCAACAACAGACGAAAAAATTGATGAAGTGAAGAAAATGGTATTGGCCAATCGTCAAATTACCGTTAGAGAAGTTGCTGATGACCTAAACATATCGATTGGCTCGTGCCATTCGATTTTTTTCAATGATTTGGCATGAGACGGGTCGCCGCAAAATTCGTACCTAAACTGCTGAATTTCGATCAAAAGCAGCATCGCATGAACATTGCTAATGAGATACGATGACCTAAATTTACTCCAGAGGGCCAGAACTGGTGACAAATCGTGGGTTTATGGTTATGACGTGGAAACGAAAGCTCAATCATCTCAATAGAAGCTGCCGCACCAACCAAGACCGAAAAAAAGTTTTGCTTACCGTTTTCTTCGATTGCAGCGATTGCAGGGGCGTTGTGCATCATGGGTTCTTGCCACAGGGTAAAACGGTCAATAAGGAATATTACCTGCAAGTTATGCGCAATTTGCGTGAAATAATCCACCAAAAACGCCCGAATTTGTGGAAGAACAAATATTGGCTCTTGCATCACGATAACGCCCCTGCTCACACATCGTTGCTTGTGCGCAACTTTTTGCACAAAAACAACACACTAATAATACTACAGACACCGCATTCCCCAGATCTGGCTCCCTGTGACTTTTTCTTGTTCCCGAAACTGAAGAGGC
Organism: Anastrepha obliqua; assembly: GCF_027943255.1. Lineage (NCBI taxonomy): Eukaryota > Metazoa > Arthropoda > Insecta > Diptera > Tephritidae > Anastrepha > Anastrepha obliqua. Next base: position 49,354,857 of record NC_072896.1, on the reverse strand, counting down.
CCATGAAAGGACGACGCTACGCTGCGATTGACAAGATAAAGGCGGCATCGAAGGAGGAGCTGAACAAGATAAAAAAAAATGATTTTTTGAAGTGCTTCGAGATTGGAAAAAACGTTGGCACAAGTGCATAACATCTCATGGGTATTACTTTGAAGGGGACAAAATAGATATTAATGAGTAAATAAATAATTTTTGAAAAACACAAAATTCGTGATACTTTTTGAACACACCTCGTACTTTTCTTAAAATAGAGCTCAAAACCTGTAAAAAGATTAGGTGGCGCAAAATTAAACATCTAGTTGTTTCTGAATTAATTTTTTACTAAATAAAGGGATAAGGGTATCTTTATTTGGACTTCCAGGTGTTTAGTTCACAACTATCAAATATGCCCGAATTATAAATCTTCCGTTGCGGTGATTAATTTTTCGCCACCTTTTATGAGGAGCTTTTCATAGCAGAAATAACTCGCAGGTCTGCCATTGCCTGCCCGAGGGGTTATCGCTATTAAAAAAAACTGTTTCACTTGGTGTTTCATATCCGGCATTTCGAGCCCGGGCACTCCCGAATGATAGTCATATGCATACGAATATACAAAGTGGCACACAAATATTCATCTGATTTTTTTATAACTTTTTGCTAGATAAAAACAGTTATTTTGAGTAATAGAAATCTTTACATCAACCATTACCTGCTGCCTGGTTCACAAGTGTCAAATATGATACGTACGACGCCATTTGCAAAAATTATAATTCTTCCGCTAAGGTGATTAATTTTGCACCACTCGTACATATGTGCGACAATCACGTTGCTTCGACGTGTGACTTCATACCCATTTAACCTTACTATTTTTATTTACAAAAAGGCTGCGCTGAAGGCAAAATACCTGTAAATATTAAAAGCAGGAATTTTAAGAAAATCTCGTGATTCGTGATGGAGAATGAGGTGACCAAGTATGGCTTGTAAATGTAAATCAAAACTTGTAGGATAAATTAGATCATACTAACATGATGCAGGGGGGCCGCCGTAGCCGAATGGGTTGGTGCGTGACTACCATTTGCAATTCACAAAGAGAACGTTGGTTCGAATCTCGATGAAACACCAAAATTAAGAAAAACATTTTCTAATAGCGGTCGCCCCTCGGCAGGCAATGGCAAACCTTCGAGTGTATTTCTGCCATGAAAAAGCTTCTAATAAAAAATATCTGCCGTTCGGAGTCGGATTGAAACTGTTTGTGGAACAACATCAAGACGCACACCACAAATACGAGGAGGGGCTCGGCCAAACACCCAAAAAGGGTGTACGCGCCAATTATAAATATATATATAACATGATGCAGAAAAGGATCGAAAAGATACTCGGAAACGCTAGGCAAGAGTACAAGTATTTTCCATGCGTAAGTGTACGCAACAGAAAGGTGAGCTCACTTTGATGTTAAACGCAATTTCAACAACAGAAGCATATCTATCCTGGCTATCAGCAATCAAAGATCTCAAATATTTTCAGGTTACACAAAAACTTGTGCTGGAATGTACTCGTATCGATAAGATTCATATTTCAGGCCAGAACAATCTGTTGGAGTTCTAGGACTCATAGGAATTACTGAGAACATTGCAGATAAAATGGTCAGAAAAGGGACGCGCTCCCCATTTAAAGACCCAGAAGCATTTTGTGACCTATGAAAGAGTAAATTGCCCTCCCTTAATCAGTAAATAGAGGAAAGACACGAGAGATCATACTGTTACAATCTACCAGCTTTATCACACTGAAAATCAATGATGGGTAACTTTAAATTGACTTAAATACAAGGTGGCGCAAAAGTCAACTTCCGATGTTTTTTGGCTGTAATTTAAAAAAAAAAATGAAAAACGTTGATTCTTCTTGGGGATTATTTTTATTTGGTCTTTTAATTTTTTTACGTCAAGTCGAGAATATGATGTCATATAAATGGCCGCCGCCACAGTTGATTGCCATTTCAGCCCTTTTTATGGCATTTTCCATCACTTTGGCCAAAACTTCCGGCGATAGGTCCTCACATTCTTGACGGATATTGTCTTTAAGAGATGCCAGAGTCTGACATAAGCCCGCGACTTCAAAAAGCCCCACAAAAAGAAGTCTGGAGCGATCAAATCAGACGATCTTGCTGGCCAGTGCAAATCGCCGAAACGGGAAATTAGGCACCCGGGAAATGCATTCTTCAGTATGTCGGTTGTGGCACGTGCAGTGTGTGCCGTTGCACCGTCCTGTTGGAACCACATGTTTTCCAATCCCAATTCATCAAGTTGCGGCAAAAAGTACTCGTTGATCATTGCTCTGTAGCGCTCACCATTCACAGTAACCGTTTGGCCCGCGACGTCTTCGAAGAAAAAAGGTCCGATGACTCCTCCAGCGAAAACAGCACACCATACAGTGACTTTGAGCGCGTGTAATGGCTCTTCGTGGGTTACACGCGGATATTCAATGCCCCAGAAGCGTAAATTTTGCTTATTTACGTACCCGCTAAGATGAAAATGGGCCTCATCACTCCTGATTATTTTTGATGAACAATCTTCTTCCTCTTGGTGGTGCTTAAGGATGGCTTAAGCGTATGTTAGACGCGATTGGCGGTCAGCAGCTAACAGCTGATGCACCGTCTGGACTTTGTACGGAAACATCTTCAAATCTTGCACCAAAATTCGCAAATTTTCAGCATCTCGTGTTGTGCCAGTCTCTTCGAGGCGAGCGGCTAAACGTCGCAGTGTTTCACCAGTAGGCGTTGGACGGCGAGGAAATCTGCGACGAAATTCACGTTGTGCCAAAGTCACCGACCGATTATTGGTCAAATAAATAGTCAGCAATATTCCGCGTTCTGGAGCAGTGTAGCGTAACATTGTTTATTAACGTGTATTTCGCATGTATTTACTACACAAATGTCAAAACAGAACTGACATTAGGGGCCAATCGCAAAATTTATAGCATTTTCTGATAGGAGGATTACTTTAGCGCCACCTGTTATTAAATGTAATTAAATAAGCATAATTTTAGAATCTTTACACGAACTCTAAGCTGTCATTGTAGATTGAATTATCTTCTTGCTAACCTGGGTATATACTTCAATGGAGCTTACAGGTTCGGAAGGAAGGATCAAATCGATAAACGTGTGCTAGCATCGTGTCCAGTACTGATACATAAGCAAGACATATACCTGAGAAAACATGTCTGAGATGAAGAGAAAATACAACTCCATAAAATTTATTGAGGATGTTGGTTTCAAAGAAATACTCTAAATCCATAAAGAGGGCTCAATAGATCTTTGAGGTCGTAATTATAAGTACCCTCATAATAGTAATAATAACAATAACTCGACCTACTATAATTGCTAAACGCAATAATAATACTTAATATATTTTGAAGGGTCATCATTTGTCTTGCTTGGAGGAGGCGAATAGCACTGAGCACTTTCTCTGTGAGTGTCCTGCCTTTGCTAGAGCAATGCTGGCTAGCAATGTTTTGGGTTCCGATGTCGTGAGAATGAGTAATATTCGTTCTCTAAAAATGGAAGATATTTATAACCAAAGAATCTGGAAAATTCTCACAGGATTAAGTACCTTTATCTTTGCCTCTATTATTTCCTGAGAGTTTTAGGAGCCACTAAATCTCTTGGAGCTCCTTGGCTCAACCTATTCAAATTTCAATTTTTCATCATTTGTACCATATTTGAGTTATTTTTCTTTATTTGTTATAGAGATTTCAAGCTCATTTCTTGTTCCAAAAATTACCATTTACCATTTAAACAAACTACCTTGAGTAATGTGAGTTCCAAGTTTCAATGAAATATTTTAATTTAATTTTTTTTCGAGTTATCATGCGCAGACAGACGGGCGGACGGACGCACGGACTGGCATATATGGCTATATCGCCTCCTCCCTCTATATCTATCTCTATAATTTTATGCTGTTATATAATATATAACCGTTATGAGAACAAAACTTTAATACACTTGGGCACAATTCTATGAAAATAAAATTATTATGGAATGAAAATTGCAATTTTTTTAAAGGGGTGGTTAGTAATTAATTCGCCCCTACATTCCTTAAATAAATAACTTTAAAGTTACTTATATAACCTGGTAGTGAGAAGGCAGGCAAGCTAGTAGTTGAAGCATTGATTAAGATTACCACATACATATGTACAACTAACATTCAACTTTTTATAAACATTAGAGCAATTGGGAAGGACAATAACCACCAGTTTGGAATAAAGTAGAAAGGGTTTTGTATTAGAAGTTGACGACCAACGATGGCTAATTACGTTCTACTACCACCTCGCCTCCCATTTGATATGGAGATTGTAGCTATACCTCCTCAACCTACAAACTGCGTAGTACAAGTAGCATTGTCACTTCAGCCAGCACGAAATGGGTTGATAGTCTGAAATTGACTGCTACAAAAAGAATTTGGGCGGAATGGGACGTTGGGCGCTCATTGACACTACTCAATCGGTCAGGGCAAAATGTCCCTATGTTAGAAAGAGTGAATATAAACTACTACTGTGGTATCAAAATTGATCGGTAACGGTCTAGGTAGATACCTATGAAATAAGACTTTCAGCTATTAATCCATAGATGTCGGTAGGAGTATTTTTAAACCTTGCCCCTGTTTTTTTCGTCTGTCATCTGTCAACAATATTCAGTTCATTGTTTGTTACGTTTCATACAACAATGCATTTTTGTCGCTCTTAAAAATGTCGAATTTCGTGCCTTCAAACCACGATTTGTGGACATCGTTGATTTTCTGTTATCAATTGAAGGAAAACGCTTCTCAAGCTCATCAAATACTTATAAAAGCTTATGGTGGACATGCTCTAAGTAGAGCACAGTGCTTCAGGTGGTTTGAAAAATTCCAAAGTGGTGATTTTTGCGTAGAGAACGAGGACCGTGGCTGGCCACCGAAAAAGTTTGAAGACGCCGAATTGCAAGCATTGTTGGATGAATATGATAGTCAAACGCAAGAAATGGTGGCAGAGCAGTTGGAAGTGACCCAAAAAACCATTTCCAAACGTTTGAAAGACATGGGCATGATTTTAAAGGTCGGAAGATGGGTGCCGCATTAACTGACTGAAAGACAGCAAGAGAACCGAAAAACCACTTGTGAAATGCTGCTCTCCCGGTTCAAAAGGAAGTATTTTTTGCATCGAATCGTTACGGCTGATGAAAAATGGGTGTATTTCTCCAATCCCAAGCGTAAACGATCGTATGGTCCGCCCGGCCACAAGGCAAAAACAACGGCCAAACCAAATCGCTTCGGCTGCAAGGCAATGTGTGTTTTCTGGGATGAGCTTGGCATGATTTGGTACGAGCTATTAAAACCAGGTGAAACAGTTGACGAAAACGCCCAGAATATGCCGCTCGGCGTCACAAAGTAATTTTTCTTGATGACAATGCACCGCCTCATCGAACAGGAGCGACCCGGGAATTGGTGTAGATGTACGATTTTTGTTATACGCGCTGCAGCTACGCTAGAAGGACGCAATTTTTCTGCCTTATCGCACATTTGCGCTATGAGATTCACCGAAGGTCTTAAGAGATAATTCCTTGTGTTGCCAAAATGTGGGCAAATAAATAAAACGTGCCTCGCACTTTCTAGTGCGTCAGGGCAGACAGGACAAAAAGGTCCGTTTTCCAAATGAAAGCGTGCAAATATTCTTTGAAACATCCATGACTGCTTAGCAATTGTGTTACATAAAAATTAACCTCTCCTTGCTTTGTACCAAGCCATTTCGCAATGCCCGTTATTAGATTATAGGTCCAGTGACCCTTTGTTGAATGCTCCAAACGCTGTTCCTATTCTCTTATGATACACTTCCGCTCCTCTTTTTTAACCTCACGGACGTCTTTTCCGCATTGACTTGTAAAACCTCTTCAGCTTCTTGATGAGTAGCTAAACCGGGATTGTTATCGATATAACGGTTATGGCATCATCGGAAATCGTGCGGTAAGTACTCTCGACTCTTAACGCGCTAAGTCTGTGTGTCGCGCTTACTTCGTTTTTCACACCGTCCCATATTGGTGCTGCATACAATATAACAGGCGTGGTTACTAAGGAGAGTAACTGACGTTTTTCTTCGCGTAGCTCAACTATATTGGCATAAGTCTTGATAGAGCATTATGTACTCGTTGCGATTTTTTACTCTAACTACTGTCAGGTGACCCTTAAAAGTCGTTCGGGAGTCAATTACAACTCCCAAATAATTTAAGTACGGCTGCGATTTTATGTGGCTCTGGCTCATAGTGATGATCAACTCTTCGCGTGCCTTCATTGTGCTAAGCAGGACCACTTCGGTATTCTGCACTGCAAGCTCTAACTTTGCTGATACCAGCCAGTTACTTTCCTATGCGTGAAATGGCATCATCCCATTTTATTCTCATGGGGTCGAAACGTTTGTCAACGACCACTAACGCGATACCGTCTGTATAACCAATGAGTGTTACTCCTGCTCAGCACGCCGTCGTACTTGGCGTTCCATGGAGGCGGTTCTAGTACAGAACCTTGGGATACACCACCTGCCTCCTTATATTATGTTATGCCATCTTACGTATCGTAGAGCATGATTCTGTTTTTAAAATAGTGGCCAATAATTTGCAGTAAGTAGCTAAGACCTTAAAATCTGAGAGTGCACCCATTATGTGTGCCCGGTTTGCGTTTTTTATATCTAGCGTTACGATCGCGCAGTATTTTTTGCCAGACCTTCGGCTCTTACCACTTGTGGCTTCTCGTGCGATATCCATTACCGTGTTAATGTCATCCCCCTTTGACCGAGTTTTTCGAAACCCAAACTGGTAAGGGAAGAGCCCACTAGGCTTTTCCAGGTGCTTCTGTAGTCTACTGCAGATTATTTGCTCTAGCATTTTACCGGTAGTATGGATGAGGGTTTCGGCAAGAGTACTAGTCGCTGTTTTTTACACAAGTCGGGGAAAACGCTTTCCAGTAGACAGTTGTATAACAGCGTGCCAAACACGTCAGGTCTCATTTTGTATGCTGTTTTGAGGGCAATGTTTGGTATACCCATTCGGCAGAGAATAGTGTATTGACTACAAACATTGGGCATGTTGGTTGTAGGGCCCAGGGTCCTTTGCCTGCCTTCATCATTGTCCTATATGCTTTACTTACCTACCTAAGCATATTTTTAGCGACAGAAATGTTGTTTTTGCATTCTTTACCTCAAAAGTCGTTCTGACTTCAACAAAGGCAGCAACCTTTAAGCTTTTCTCATAACCATACAGCACACCCTGTTCATATTTGCTTTCGAAAATTTGCGTATGTTCAGTTCATATATAATATAAGTACATACATAGGCCTGCATATATGAGTATGTATGTGGT